>NW_023603184.1:69244142-69844142 GCF_014898055.3 Talpa occidentalis
CTAAAAAAAAAAAAAAAAAAAAAAAAACTCTTGGAAGAAATCAAAGGTAAATCTTCATGAGCTAGGATTTGGCAAAGGATTCTGAAAATGACCAAAAAAAAAGTACAAGCACGGGGCGAAAAGTAGATAAGTCATACTTATTTAAAATTAAAACTTCTTTTTTTAAAAGATTTATTTATTTATACAATCACTGGGTACAGTCAGAAGTGCGGCAGGGTGAGAGAATTCACCAGAGACAGAGCGGGGAACAGAACAGGCAGACTGACGAAACACACTGCTGAGGGGAGCAGTGGGCGCAGCAAGAGAGGTCTGCACGCCCTGTGGGACCCTCGCCCAGCGGCCGGGGATTGAACCGGCGCTGCAGAGGCTGCGGGAATCTTCGCAGCCCAGCACTCAACCACTGTGCCACCGGGGAGACTCTTAAAATTAAAACTTCTGTACTTCAAAGGGACTATGGTGATGGATGATGGGGGCTAGGGTGGTTGCAGAACTATGGGGACTACCCCCAAGGAGAGAAATTGAATACTATCCAAAAATTAACAAAGATGTAAGACAATAAATAAAATAAAAACTTCTGTGCTTCAAAGGACACCATCAAGAATGTGAAGAGAATACTCATAGACTGGAAGAAAATATTTTCAAATAATATATCTGACAAGGGGTTTGTATATAGACCATAGAACAAAATCTTACAATTCAATAATGAAAAGATAAATAACCCAATTTAAAAATGACCAAATGATCCACATCAGCACTTCCTTAAGGAAGATAAACAAATGGCCTGGGGCCTCCCCTGGTGGTGCAGTGGTTGAGCGCTGGGTTGCACAGGGTTGCGCTGGGTTGCGCTGGGTTGCGCCGGGTTGCGAGGCTGCCCGCAGCCTCTGCAGCGCTGGTTCGATCCCCGGCCACCGGCGAGGGTCCCACATGGCTCGCAGACCTCTCCTGTGGCTCCCGCTGCTCCCCTCAGCAGGGTGCTTCATCTGTCTGCCTGTTCTGTTCCCCGCTCTGGCTTTGGTGAATTCTCTCACCCTGCTGCGCTTCTGACTGTACCCAGTACGTGCGTAAAATAAATAAATAAATAAAAATAATAAAAAAAAACTCTGTAAAAACAAGAAAAAAAATGCTCAATATCATTAGTCATCAGGGAAATGGAAATCGAAACCACAATAAGATACCTCTTCATCTGTACCAGGGTGATTATAATCAAAGAGTCAAATCAGTGAGGATGTAGACAAATTGGAATCTTCATATGCAGTGGGCAGAATTATAAAAAGGTGAAGTCACTTTGGAAAGCAGTCTGGCAATCCTCAGATAATCAACCACAGACCTACTATACGACCTGCCAACTCTACTCATGGGTAATACTCAAGAGAAATTAAAACATATGTCCATACAAAAAATGTGCATGTAAATATTGATAGCAGTATTGTATTAGGCAAAGGTAGAAACAATCCAAATGTCCATCAGCTGATAAATAATAAACAAAATTGTGTGTGTGTGTGTATCTCCATACGCTGGAATATTACTTGGGCATGAAAAGCACAAAATAGTAATGCATCCCACAACATAAATGAACCTTGAGAACATTAAGCTAAGTGAAAGAAATAAGTCATAAAAGACCAACTTTAGGGTGATTGCTAATGGGTATGGGATTTTTGTGTGAGGTACTGAAAATATTCTAAAAATCACTATTTTGATGTTTGTACATATTTGTGAATATACTATAAACAGTGAACTGCCTAAGCTAAGTAAGACAATTTTATACTGTGTGAATTATATCGCAAAAAGCTTTAAAAGGAGTTTTAACCATTGACTAGTGAGTTCTATTACAACAATATAGCCTATCCTGGGCCTCCCTGGTGGCACACTCGTTTGAGTGTAGCACTATGAAGCTGTCTGCAGCCTCTGCAGTGCCGGTTCAATCCCCGCTGGCCACGGAGATACCCACATGGTGAGCAGACCTCTCCTGTCTCGCTGGCTGCTCCCCTCAGCAGTGTATTTCAGTCAGTCTGCCTGTTCTGTTCTCCACTCTGTATGGATGAATCTTCTCATCCTCCCACACATCTGACCTGTACCCCAGTTCTTTTTTTTAAAAAAAAAAAAAAACAATATAGCCTTTCCTGTTTGTGGGTTACAGCACAATCCCATCATCTCACATTCCAGCTGTGTTTACTCTGATATATATTCTCTACACTTTCTTTTGTGTGAAAATAATATTTTTTAAAACACCAACTAATTAATATTCATTAACTTGCATGCATTTTTCACTTAATTAATTATAACTATCTTTTTAGGTCAATAAATATACTTCTTTTGGTACCTGGCATTAAAAATCATTTCTGTTTTACTGTCATTTAAAATCTTGGATTTGACAAGCAGATAAAACTTTCTTTTTCTTTCTATTTTTATTTTATTATAGTAATATCATTTTTTCAGCTTCTTACTTTTTTCATCTCTGTTTGTTATGTTGCACATTTTGAAAGATTTCCTTAACTTTAATACCAATCCTCTAGCATATTTTAAATTTCCAATCTTCTATCTTTTCTCTAAATGTTCCTTTTTTATAGTACCCTATTCTTTTTTATGGATGTATTTTTTATGTCCCTAAGATGTAAATTCTAGTTTTTTAAAGCTTTTGTCTGATCTCCACATTGTCTGCATTCTCTTTTTTTTGTTTGTTTGTTAATTTTGCTCTCTGTCTTTTATTGCAAATGTTTCTTTTAAATATGTGATTTTCACAGGCTTTTTGTTCATGTTTAAAAGGCAGGCATTAAAACTAGACCAGAAGGTTAACTGGAGAGCACCCTGTATAATAAGGTAGTGGGGATTTTACTCCTTTGTTGTAGTTCCTTGAAGGTCAGTATCTGGAGTTCTTACACTAGGCAGTTTCCCTCCAGAAGTTCTCCAACCTCCTGGCCGACACAGAGTTATAGCCAGCAGCAATTCTGGTTGCAGGGAAAGACTAGGGGCTGAAGGTCATCCCAATCCATGTGTAGAATTTCTCTTGACACCTCTGTACCCCTTTATGTTGTTTCTGTCCTTAGCTCTGTGGCCAGCCCAAGTCCAAACTTCTCCACCTCCATCTCTTCTCAGGGTACCTTTCTTTCTTTGACACATTCTGATCCATTGTCTGTCCTGACCTCTGCAATCAAGACTCTCTTGTGCAAGTCCTCAACAGTCTCCATCTTGCTAACTTCAAAGGAATTTGTTTCTGTATTCATCTTACTGAGCCTCTCAGAACTCAGAACTCAATACAGTTTAGTTTTGCCTCTTTCTAGAAAAGTCCTTGTTCATGACAAGACTTCTCTCTTCTGCCTTGAAATCCATTTCCCACAATCTTTTGTAAATACAAAATAGACTTGCCACTCTCCTGCTTAAATCACACTAAAGCTCCACATCATACTTTGATAGTAACTCATCCCCTTACCAAGACCCACAGGCTCAGATTCTCTCCTGCCTGCCCTGCCAGCTCATCTCTGATGATCATTTGTGCTCTCACTCTACCCCAGCCACCCTGGCCTTCTTTTTATGACTCAAACATACCCAGCTTGGTTTTCTGTGGGAATTCTGTATTTACATTCTTAGATCTTTCCAAGACTGGATCCTTCTCATCTTTCATTTCTCAGCACAGATATCACCTCTCCCCCAAACCCAAGGGTGCATTCTCACCACCATTACCCCTGCTACATTTATTGTATCAATCACTTTGCCACTATGACATTGATAATCATGTGATGTTAGCTGAATTATTTTTTATTCAATTTATGTCTGGAACCACACATGGACAGAAGGAGTAACTATTTTGCTCACAAATGCACCAAGCAGTGTCTGGCACATAACAGATTCTTGGTAAGTGCTCATTGCATGGGTCAGTGAAGTGGTTACATAGTCATGTGTTGAGTTCTGCCTGGGAAACCACAGCAATACCACTCAATGAGGGATCTACTTTAAGATCAGATTACCACCTAGATGGAACTGTTTCCAACAGAACAGATTTAAATATCCCTTGACCTCCATGGTTCCCAGGACTGTTTGTTACCTTCCAAAGCACAGATCTAGAAAGGCAGAGGACACATCTCACATTCCGTTTCTGAACAGTAGAAAAGCAGGCAACTAGCAAGCAAAAAACAATAGTCAAGAAAAATGTAATACCTTAAGACAGAACTTAGGACAAATACATAAGTAAATACTAAGAATTTTGCAGGTAAGCAGAGCATGTGTGAAGCAAAACAATATCCAAAATAATCTAAAAGAGAGACTGCTCTCTTGGTCCCACTGGTTATGGGTTTTAGTCACTTCCTTGGTATAACTGTAAGTTGCCATTACTGCAGAATTTACCATAATTTTTTTAGTTTTCATATTATGCCTGATGAACCACACATAGGTCTCAATAAAATGGTGATGGATTAGTCATTCTCAACAAATTCTGACATCAACAATCTCTCTTGATATTTTACATATATAGAATACAAATGAGTGAATACACACACTCTGATTTCTTAAAAATGTGAATACATTTTGGCCCTATTCAACTTTAAGAAATTAACCAACAAAAGTAATTAAGACTGTGAATTAAGTTTTGGTTGTAAGGACTGACAGTGTATTTCAGTCAATCTGCCTGTTCTGTTCCCCACTCTGTCTCTGGTGAGTCCTCTCACCTCCCCACCACACCTCTGACCTGTACCCCAGTTCTTGTATGCATAAATAAATAAATCTTAAAAAAAAAAAAAAAGACCAAGGGTGTTATTTGTGCTACATGGAAATCAGGATTGTTAGGGTAATCCAAAAATGAAAGGGTATAAGATACCAGCCTGAACAAATTTACAAGCTCTTAGAATATTGATTTGGTGGTTTTCCAATATCCATAAGAAGACAGGGGAGCTCAAACCTATCTTCTTTAACAAATGAACTCCTTTAGCAGACAAATTTCAAAAAATTCAAGAAGAAAAAACAAATCCCATTGAAAACAATGCTCTATTCATCGAGGGCTCTGAGATGTGACCTACCCAGGCAGCTATGGGGCCTCCTCTGCCATTTATGTTTCCTCTTTAATCAAATCCCTGGATGCCACAGTTCTCAACTTGCAGAGATTTAAAAGGCACTTTGATTAATGGACTTGATCAGTGTCCACTCTTGTTTAACCATGGTGTTCTCCTCCACGTTTCACATTTCACACCCACATAGCACCATTCCCCTTTTATTACAGGAACTGAAGGATGTGATGGCCTGCCAGACAGCGGAGTAATTTATGAAAAATATAGTTTTAAAAGGAGTGTATTAAAGCTTGAAAAGAACTCAGAGCCCGTTGCTATTTTAATTTTAAATAGGCTATGCAAATAATTAAATGTCAGGTCATATTGACACCATCAAATTTAGGAGTATAGCTGGTATACAAGCCCAGAGTCCTAGGGAATATTAAATCAGATTTACCAGGGCACTGAATCATATCTTGCTCTTGACATGAAACAACAGTATCGATTGGGTTAAAAATGAGCCAATTTCCAAAAACCTTTACCTGCTACAAATGTTTCTACATACACTACAATTCTTTAAAAGGCCATAAAAAGAAATCGAGATGAATTTGTAAATATATTTACGCACTAAATCCCTCTTTAGTGTTTTATTTTTCTCAAACCTCTCCTGCCTCACACTAGCCTATTTCAAATATTGACTTCCAGAAAAGGATGGATGAGAACAGCCAATATTCAGGGCTAAGGCAGCTATGGGGCCTCCTACTTTAGAGCAGTCTAATTTATTTAGTTACTGGAACTTTGCTCATGACTTTGTACATGTCAGTCTCAATTAGTCACACCCATGTGCACAGTGTACTCTGTACTATGTAGTACTATGTACTATGGTACAGCTATTCCAGGTTAGTAAGCAAGCTGAAATCACTTTAAAATGATATTGAAAAAGTAGAAATGGGGCCTCCCTGGTGGCACAGGGGGTTAAGACGCAACCCATGAAGCAATCCGCAGCCTCTGCAGCATGAGTTTGATGCCTGGCCGGCCAGGGAGCTACCCACATGGCCGGCCAGGGAGCTACCCACATGACCGCTCCTGACTCGCCCGCTACTTCCCTTAGCAGTGTACTTTGGTCAATCTGCCTGTTCTGTTCCCTGCTCTGTCTCTGGTGAATCCTCTCATCTCCTGAACCTCTGGCCTGTATCCCAGCTCTTATATGCAAATATATCTTTAAAAAAAAAAGTAGAAATGGTCAGTAGATAAATAACTATTGTGAAAAGATTTCTCCCATATTGTAGAAATTCTGTGATGAATAAGACACTATTAGACATTTGAGAAAAGGCAATAACAACAGAAAACACGCTTTTCTCCTTTTAAGTTCTTAAAATTGGAGCTTAAGAGAAATTCCTCTTTCCAGAGTACCAGTAATTAGTTATCAGCAGATGGACCAGAATTAAGCTAAATGTCAGGAGAAAACCAGTTCTGCATCCAGATTGGTTTCCCAAAGACAAACAATTGCTGTTACAAAAGCTTAGTATTGACATTATGACATCCCTCCATTGTCCATGGCAGACATTACTAATCAATTACACCTTTGGATCACCTGATCTACAAATATTTATCATTTCCTACATGTCAGCACTCCAATAAGCACTGCAAGCACTATAGTGGACAAAATAAACAAAGCCTGTGCCCTCTTGGTGCTTACATTCCTGTGAAAAGAGAAAGCAGTAAACAAGAGACATAGATCATTTCAGATAACGACAGGGGATGGAAGACAATTAAGAAAGGAAACACACGGGCCTCCCCAGTGGCGCAGCGGTTGAGCGCTGGGTTGCGAAGCTGCCTGCAGCCTCTGCAGCTCCAGTTCGATTCCCGGCTGCTCCGCGGCCACCGGAGGAGGGTCCCACATGGCGCGCAGACCTCTCCTGCCTCCTGCTGCTTCCCTCAGCAGTGTACCTCGGTCCTTCTGCCTGTTCTGCTCCCCGCTCTGGCTCTGGTGAATTCTCTCACCCTCCCGTGCTTCTGACTGTACCCAGTGCTTGTATAAATAAATAAACAAATAAATCTTAAAAATAAAAAAAGTATTAAAAAAAAAAGAAAGAAAGGAAACACATATAGTGTGGTCGAGTGGAGGGGGACACAGAGGATTTTAGCTAAAGGAAATCAAAGTTCTCCTAGTAGAGGTCATATTTGGAGAGGAACTTCTCCAATGAGAGAGAGCTAGCCATGAGAAGAGCTAGCCCACTGACTCTTCCTCAGCCCACTGGGCAGCCATTACTAACCATCTGCAGATTGCCTATGTGATGGGTGAGTCCTGTGCAAGGAATTCTTGGGAATGTAGAAAACTCCAAGGTAAAAAGCATTCAGTGTAACTGTGGGAACACATTGAACAACCAGTCCCCATAAGATTCTGAAATAGGATGTGGGAGGTAGACTTGAAGCACTTAAAGATTTAGCCTTCCTTTTAACCTTTTAGAATCTCAGTTTACTCACCAGTAACATAAGAAAGGTTTGGACCAAATGATCTATAATTCCTTTTAGATACTAAGGTCAATAATTCTAACTAAAAGGTAAAGTGGAATTTTGGGCAATTGGAGAGATAGGGTAGATTAAATAGAGGCACCTTTTTGTGAATGGGGTCATTTGAACCGTCAGAGAAGAAATAAAATGTAGTTATGGTGTCTTGAGGCTTCTTGGTGATTTCAGAAAGAGCTATAGTCAACTGCTGGTTTCGCAAACAACTTTAACTGCCACAGTCAGAACCAGCTTTCATCTTGAATTCTGGATGAAAACTAATTGGTGTGGTTTTCTCTGCACGATACATATATTCAAAATCACCCAAGATGTCATCTCAGAACACAAAAAGCTACATAGACAAAGCATCCTATTGTGGAATAAAGAGAAAAGAGCTATCAGAGCTTTATCAGAGAGAATCCACCTTTCCCTGCTCCCTGCCACCAGGAAGAGCCAACACTTCCAGAAATGCCATAGGAGAGAATTACAGGCTGACATGTTCATGCTTTTGTATTTCTTCCAAAAATTGCTGATCTTGCCTCACTGTAACATTAAAAAAGATCCAAGTGCATGAAAATTCCCTTTTTTTTATAGGCAGCAGTTCATGTTTGGGCCATCCAGTCATAACACAAATACTTAAATATTACTGTGATACTGAGTTTATATGATAACTGATTGAAATTCACTTTGTGGGTACAAAGTGCTTCATAAATACTTAATCTCCAGAGTGACTTCAACATAGAATTTCTGGCTCCATCTGGACTTTTCTTTATCCAAGTCACACAGGGTCCCTCTTCTACTTGTAAATATTTCATGTTCCACACCAGTCTCCTTGTAGTACCCAGCTGCTGGTGGATGCTGACCTGTACCTCACCATCCAGGCCGAGAGAGAGCCAGGGCAAGCCAGGAAGTCTTTTGAATAACTTATGATTCATAAACAGCCCCATGACTTATTGTCTCTGTTTTCTCATGCTCTGGAGCAAAAATGAAATTATCTCTTCAGCCTATTCCACGCCACAGGGATGGATGGTTTCTTGGGAAGATGCTTGTTCCAGTGACAAGTTCCTACTTCTAACCCAGCACTTTGGAAACCCCAACTGTTCATCAGCCAAATTACAGCCCAACCCCTCAACCATCATCAGCCAGGAGCTAAACAGGAGGATGACCAAGCGCTGGAACTTTCCAAAAACACACAAGAAAGAGCTGAGCAGATATCTCCTCTCTCTCCCTCCCTAAAGAAACAGTGTTGAAAACACTCACTCAACATGACTCTGGTGTTCACTCTAAAGAACCTTTATTTAGGACCAAACTGGAGTCTTACTGCCCAGAGAATTTCTGGTTAGGAATGGAGCACAGCAGCAGGCACTACTTTTCTCCCTGGTTCTCTGTCTTTTCATTTGTAAAATGAAGGTTTGCATCTGTCTCTTAAGGTTTTAACATAGTGGTGGAATGTGCTAAATAATCCAGGGTTAAAATCCCCCCTGTGATGCTTACTGCTTGTGCAGCTTAGCTCTGATTTGTCTGTGTAATAAAATAATAGCTGCCTCACAAGGTGATTGCAAGAAACAACTAAGCATGTGAATGTACTTGTTAAAACGGCAGTGAACTGTTTTACCTGAGAAAGACAGAGAAGGTGCTTAGTTCTGTCCCCCATGATGGTGATCACTGAACACTGGATTGATTACTCACTGGCTTTAAACTGAGGACAGTGTTGAACATGTAATGCTGCCCAAACCTGTTTGAACGAGGAGTTTATCTGGACCATCCCTGATGAAGATGCAGATTCCAGTTAGTGGTACTTCCCAATTTGTGAAATCTGGCAAGAGCACCCAGGTGTGTAACATGAAGGATCTGTATAAAAGAGAAAGGAAAATCAAGTACCTGGGAGTGAGTATTAGTGTGTGTGTATCTGTTCCTCAATCTTAACAGCTGAAAATAAGTCATATTATTATACCTTATGATTTTGTGGATCAAGAATTCAGGCCAAGTTTAGCTAATTATGTTTCAGTTCCACACAGCATTAACTGAGATCAATCTGGTATTTAGATGGTTATTAAGTCGGACAGGGGAGTTTTGGTAGAAATGACTGGAGACTAAAGTCAACTGACTGGCAACTGCAGCAACTGCACAAAGTCATGCCAACATGGTAGCCTCAGGGGAGTCAGATTTCTTACAAAATGGTTAGGGCTTGAAGGGAAAATTCCAAAAGACCATGGCAGGAGCTACATGGCTTCTTCTGACTTTGGAAGTCATGCAGTGTTGCTTGGGCCATAATCTATCGGTCTGGTGATTCTATTGAACCACTACCACTGGCCCAGATTCAAGGGGATGAATAGCAAGAAATTTTCAGCTATCTTTAATTTACCTCAATACCTGAAGCTCAATTCTGCCATACAAAACCAGCTGTGAGTATCACGTCTATCCTCCCAACTGGTAGCTGTGGCACAAGAAAGACCTAGGAGTTCTCAAGTGTTTCAGAGTTCCCAAGGCCTGTCCATTAACAATTAGCACTTGGGGTTTTACAACAACAGAAGTTCAATTTTTCACATACAGAATTCATTGTGGGGTGGCTGTGGCCTTATTCAGCCTTATCTTTATTTTTTTTTTAAGATTTATTTATTCATACAAGAGCTGGGGTACAGGCCAGAGATGGGGCGGGGGGTGAGAGGATTCACCAGAGACAGAGTAGGGAACAGAACAGGCAGATTGACCGAAATACACTGCTGAGGGGAGCAACAGGCGAGTCAGGAGAGGTCTGCTGCACTATGTGGGTCACCTGCCTGGCTGGGGATCGAACTTGTGCTGCAGTGGCTGTGGATTGCTTTATAGGTTGAGTCTTAACCCCTTGCACCACCAGGGAGGGCCCCTCATGTTTACTTTAAACCAGGACTGAGAAAGCAGCTTCCAAAAGTCATCTTTGGTTTCTCCTTACAAAAACTACTTTTTCCTTACTCTGTTCTCTTAACAGTTGGGTAAAACTAAGTAGAGAGTGACTAGATGTTAAAGGGTTGGAAACTACATCTTGTTTTTCCCCACCCCATTGAAGTTAGGAGTGGCAAATGAATCACTTGGACGAAAGAAATGTGACTGGAGATAATGAATATTAGTTCCAAAAGAAAACTTCAAGGGCTGGGTGCAAACGCACCTCCCTTCTGTGATATTCTGATAGTGGAGGCTCCAGTCACCTGAGTACAGAATGGGGACATGGAACAGAGCCTCCAGGTAAGGTTGCCAGATAAACACAGGATGCCAGTTAAAATTTAATAACAGAAAAATAATAATACATTTTTAGTATGTATGTTTGGAACATACGCACACTTTAAGAATATCCTTGGTTATTTGATATTCAGCTTTGGCTGAGGGTTCTATATTTTTCTTTGCTAATTCCGGCAACTTGACTCTCAAATGACCCTCAGGAGACATGTAACATTAGGAAGAAATAAACCTTTGTTGGGTCTTCCCGGTGGTGCAAGAGGTTAAGATGCAGCACTATGATGCTATCCGAAGCCACTGCAGCACAAGTTCGATCCCCAGCCAGGGAGGTGACCCACATGGTGAAGCAAGACCTCTCCTGAGTCACCAGTTGCTCCCCTCAGCAGTGTATTTCAGTCTGCCTGTTCTGTTCCCCACTCTGTCTCTGGTGAATCCTCTCATCCCCACACACACACCTCCGGCCTGTACCCCAGACCTTTTATGCATAAATAAATAAATCTTAAAAAAAAAGAAACTTTTATTATTGGGGCTTATTTGTTACAATCAAATAATTTAGCCTATACTAAATCAAGCAGTTGTCATGTTTGATGAGAAAATATTTTAATAATGTAAGTGCAGACCTGATTTTTGAAAGGAAGCAGGCAAATCCTCTGCGTAATAAAAGAAAATTGAGCACTCTACAAAATAATCTGAGAATGAGGGATGGATAGAAAACTGTTACAACACAGTCTCAGCCAACAGGGAATTTCTCATCTACTTGGATAACAAAATAAAAAAAAATATTGATAGAGAATAGTCCTAAGGGCATAGAGATTATTGGGGTTTGGAGCCATCATGATAGACTTGCCTTTTAGGAGGGACACATAAGTCAGATTTAGATGCTGTGAGCCGAAGGCAGCCGTGCCCTGTAGGGAAACTGCTTGGCGACTTCTGCTCTGTACTGTCACCTCCCACTGTCAGCAGGGTCTGTGGGCCTGACTTCCTTGCAGGGCTGGAAAGAAAGCACTAGGTGGCCAGTTGGACCCAAGTTCACAGGACTGCTCTAATGTTGAGAGATCGATTGCATTCCACCATGTAGACACTGGTGCCTCTTCTGGGTCTCTGGGATTGTGGTGAAGAAGTGAGAGCACCTTGGTGGGAAGCTCAATGCACAAACCCAAACACTTCTGCTAAGCTTTGGTTGCAATGTCGGTGTTATAGGAAAGTTTCTTCATAGGAATGATCTGGCTGTCTTCATCTTCATGTGTCCCCATCTCACCCTGCCCACATGGCCCTACCCTTAGCTGCACAATGGGTAAATAAATATAAATGTATTTGAGGGGCCAGGGTCCCAAAGTTCATTTGATAAAAATCGTTTCCTGAATTTTGCCACCAGGGGGCAGCACAGGGCCTTGCACTATAAACTAGTCTGGGGCTTCAAAATCTGCCTGGATGTGATTCTCAAAAACCGGTTGGTACTGGGATGCCAATCTTAGCACACATTTTCCTGGACCCAGGAAAGGGAGACAGATAGGGGCAAAGTAGTATTTTCCCTCATAAAGCTATATTCATCCACTTTAAAGAAATGCCCTTTATTCTCAGACTATCTTTCCCAGTGATGATGTTTTGTAATTAAAACATCCTTTCTTTTACTAAATGATAGTGATTATATGTGGCAGGGTTTGGGGTTGTTTGTTTATTACTAATATTCTCAGTTAATCCATTAAATAATGGGAATTTTCTAGTGTTCCAGAATGTTTTGGGAAATTACTTTTATATTTGTGAAATCAAAAATAAATGTCAGAATGAGACAGGACCGATGTGAAAAAGGAGTGAATGAACTACATCTTTGGTTCCCCCAGGCCTTCTATCCCACTACCCATTGCTCCTTCCTTTCTGCTCACCTCTGATCTAATCAACAGGTCGGCTCAAGGTCCTTCTGTTCTCTCTCTGCCCAACCTGTTCTTCCTTAAGAAATCTATCTCGGGAAGGAAACTGCCGGCAGTTTAGACCTCAGTGAGAAATTAAATCACTCCTTTCCCCGCACAGGAAAACTTGCCTTCCACATCTATCTCTGATTCTAGAATGCAGGTACATGAGCCCAGTCTAAGGGTTTCAGGCCTCTGCAGACAGAGGAAGACATGAGAATGAAAGGCAGTCAGCAAGGTGTTGAAACCAGGCCAGCGAGGGGGCTTGCAGACCCCAAGCCCCTGTCTTAGGAAGACTGGGAGTGCATCCTAGGGCAAGTGAGGGATAATTGGGCAGCTGCAGCCTCAAGGACAGTGCAGGGACTTCAGGAGAGTTAAGGAAGGCTCCACAGAAGGGCAACAAATTCCAAAGGAGACTAATCAAACACCCCAGGACTTATGACATTAGGGACCTACTTTATTACCTTAGGGTCAACAAGACATTCCAAATAGAGGGCAATGAAGAAAAAAAAAAAATAATAAGGGCTGGGACACAGAGACTTAGTTCTGGGCACAGAAACATTTAGGCAGTGAGTGAGACCACCGGGAACTAACAAATCACAAGGAGACTGCTGGAGCTTTAGAATAATCAGGAAAGAAGGTGTATATTCCCTGAGACACGGCTTCCTTGCCCCTCTCTGGCCTGGTTTCATGGCCTGGGAGTCCCACTTTATTTCTGTTCCTTTTCTCCTCAATAAACTTTTTCTTTCTCTAAACAAACCTGCCTCTTCTCGCTTGTTTGCCTGAGCGTCTGAGAAGTTCCTGCTGGGGCTGGTGGTCGAGTGTCTGCACTCAGCGCTGCCCGGCAGCCTGGGATCGTTCCTGGCTGGGAGACTAGGCCTGAAGACCTACAATTCCGGTGTGAGGAGGACTGCCCAGCGCAGGTAGAACACTAAGACGGCGTGTCTCCAAATGCTTATTTTTCCCTTCACCTTCCTGGAAAGTCACGAGTCACGCCAGAAGCGGCCGAGATATTTGGTCTTAATGACGGGGACCTTTTCATTTCATCCTTCGGGCAGCGCGGGCCCGGGACATTTCCCCAAGTCAGCACAGGCCGCCCAAGTCCACAGCACTCTGTGAGCACCGCGGCATAGGCAGCTCAGCGTCCCCACACACATCAGCTGCCCTGCGCTGAGTCTGCCACGCCGGCGTGGGGGCTGCGCTGAGCTGGGGAGCTAAGAGAAGCCGTGGGGCTGCCTGCAAAAGCACAGGACCCCCGCTCTCTGCAAGTGAAGGCCTCCTCGGAAACCTCCCGGAGCTGGAGTGGCGTGAAGCCGAGCAGTAATTATACCATTAATTTCTAAGGGATTTTTGGAACATTCCGAGGCCCCCAAAATAGCATACCAAGTCATACCAAATAGCACATAAAACCTAAAATCACACTCACTTGGAGGGAGCGCAGGAAGCACGCGGCCGCCGCGCCCTGTAGCAGCAGGTCCGGGAAGGAGCCAGGCCCGCGCGCAGCGGCCCCGCGCCCACTGCGCAAACCCCGGCGCTGCGCTGGCTTTCTGTCTTGTGTGGTAAAAGCAGGCGTCTGCTTGGGATTTCAGAGAGCGACAACACGTAAGAAGGTAGGTCTTTCTTAAAAATGAAGTAGCGTGAAGCAAATATTTTAAAAGCAGTGCGTATCTGCCTTTTAAAACAATCGGCAGAGTTCAAAAGGGTAACAACTGGTTTGGGAACCTGGAAAGGCTTCAGGAGCTGGGTCTGGCATAACAGGGAGGATGTGGACAGGAAGCAGGAAAGGACCCCTCGACAAAGACTGTGCAAGTGTGGGTCTGCTAATCACCATTTTTATTTATTTATTTATTTATTTTAAGATTTATTTATTTATACAAGCACTGGGTACAGTCAGAAGCGAGGGAGGGTGAGAGGATTCACCAGAGCCAGAGCAGGGAACAGAACAGGGAGACTTGACGAAATACACTGCTGAGGGGAGTACCGGGCGGCAGGAGAGATCTGTGCGCCATGTGGGACCCTCGCCAGGTGGCTGGGGATTGAACCAGCGCTGCAGATGCTGTGGGCAGCTTCGCAACCCAGCGCTCAACCAATGCGACACCAGGGGAGGCCCTAATCACCATTTTTGTTACCTACGGTTTTGCATTGCTATGCAAGGTCACAACTGCCCCGAGCCAAACCCAACAAGGTGCCTTTCAAATCAATCAAACTTTGCATCACAGGGGGATGACCTGGAATGCCCAAGGGGGTTGCTGACTGATATAGGACAAGGGGCCCCAGAAGCTGATCCATGGAAGGCCTCATTGATAAGCTTGAAACCAGGCTGGGGTTCTAGGGCTTGTTCTCAATCACAGCACTGAGTCATCAAGCTGATGAGAAGTGCCTGGAGGGCAGACTCACAACCTCCATACTGTAGATGACAGAGCACATTTTCTGGTTTCACCCCTCCCTTTTCTCTTTGTCCTCTTTCCCTTTACAAGTGATGCTGCATGATTATTCTATCAATAAAAAAGGCCCTTGCTCTGGGCCGCATCCTGCATCCTACAGCATCCTGCATTCTACAGCTTGTTCCACAACTTCCATTTGTCAGTGTGTGTTATCAACACAACATGCAAGTAGGAAGCTCTCAGTTATGTTTTGGCCCAGTTCATTTCGGCCAAAGTATCAGGAAGGTAGCAGGAAACATAGAAATAATAATGGAAAGTAGGAGGAGATGGGAAGCAGGTAGTGGTGGGGCTGAATCCCACGGCCACAGCGGGCTACTTGGGGCCTTGTTTGACTGCCTAAGCCTTAGTGTCTTCACCATCTAATCCACACCGTGGTCCTTATACTTCAGAGCATTAAATAAGAGAGCGGGTGTGTAATTGTTATAGGACAGGGAGAGGGGCAGCCCAAACCCCGCAAACCTGCCTATTCTAGATGGGTTCTGCCATCCGCCGCATCAACACAAAACATATGACACTTTAATGGGAAGGATCTTTAATAAAAACTAGGAAACAATACAGGTGAGGCAAAGAGTCTAGTTTCTAAATGAAGCACCCAAAGTTACCCGTCCCCTCGTGGGTAAAACTCCATCCATATGGGGTCGGCCCAGAGCAAGGCCCCAAAGCCTGCCACAAGTCTAAAGCATCTTCCAGTGGGGACCCACAGAAAAGAGTCACAAACAACCGGACAAGCCCGGAAGGAAAAGAGCAAAATCAACATCCAGATAAAAGCTGCCATTGTCCCCTCCCCACGGGTCTCACCCACATCTGTGTCACCCAGTCCACGACCAAAAGACAAGCGCAGTTTTTTCACATGTCTCTAGGCTCCATGCGCCTCCTCCAGGTCTCCTGGCTCCATCCTGCTTCCTTCCTCAGTCTCTTCTGCAGCTTCTCCTCTTCCTGCTCAGCTCCACCCTCCCTTGGGTGGGGCAGGGAACCTCCCCCTTTCCTGGGGACCACCCTGTTACATAATTAGCACTAAATTTTAGTTTACAGACCCATGCAATAAAAAAGCTGGAAAAGCAATTTTTACTTTTTTCTTACTCAATTTCTATTTCAAGCTTCACTGTCCGTTGTCAGAAATGCCATCACATGGAGTTCAGGACGCCACTGCAAAAGCTCCAGGCCAACGTCTGCTTCGGTGAGCCTCTGTGGTCCCCTCTCTGCTGGCATTTTCAGAGGGTTCTCTCTCCCCTCCTGCTTCAGGTGTGACGCACACAACTGCCTCCCCATCATCCTCATCGTGTCTCAATTAGTTTGCTGGGGCTGTCAAAACAAAGGACCACAAATTCGATGACTCAACAGAAATTTACTCCCTCACAGTTCTGAAGGCTGCAAGTCTGAAGTCAAGGTGTCAGCAGGGCTGTGCCACATACAAAGCTTCTTGGGAAGAATCCTTCTCTGCTTTTTCCTAGTTCTGGTGGTTGCTGGCTGTTCTTGGTACACCTTGGCTTGTGGCTGCATCTCCCCAATCTGGACCTTCACCTTCACATAACTATTTCCCTTTGTGTGAGAGTCCCAGTATCCAACCTTCCTTTTTCTTGTAAGGACACTGAACCACTGGATTAGGGTGTACCTCATCTTCACTTGCTTATATCTGCAAACACCCTATTTCTACCTCACTTTTTGAGGTTCCAGGTAGACATAAATTTGAAAGGGACACAAGCCAATACGCTATCTCAGAACTACTTTGAGGTCCAGAGTCTGCTTGTTCTGTGCCTCTTGAAGGAGCCTGCCTCTCGCTGTCCTGAAGCAAGGGAACAGCCTTTTCTTCTCTGAGATTTTCACACTTTACCATCTTCTCCCCAGAGAAGGGGCTCAGGTACTGCATCTAAGACCCTATAAACCACCCCTCCCCAGGGAGCTTTGCCAAAGGTGGATGGGACAAAGCAGCCTCCCTACTCAGAAGTCCACCAAGACCTAATTTCTCATCACCCCCCCACCACTTTCTTCTTTTTCTCCTGGAAACATTTTAAATGATACATTCTCCCAGATCTAAAGGGTAAGACCTATACTTCTGAAACTCAAAAGCCAAGAGAAGACCGCTTTTCTCCAGAATCTTACCTTTCTTGATATGTTTCACTGGCTGAATGGAACAAGGGGAAGTGTTCCACTTAAAACTGGTTGATAAGGAAATACCAGAAATAAAATGATTCCTAATTTGAAAATGTTCCCTGCCCAAATTCCCCAGCTCATTGAATGTATGCAGAGTCCTAGCACTGACCCTGTGTGGACATGCTGGTCACTCAGGAAGACCAACCAGCTGGACTGACTGTACTTTTCTTTTTTTTAAAAAAAAAAAAAAGACTTATTTTTTTATTTATGCACACAGAACTGGGGTACAGGCCAGAGGAGCAGGGGTGAGAGGATTCACTAGAGACAGAGTGGAGAGCAGAACAGGCAGATTGACTGAAATACACTGTTGAGGGGAGCAGCAGACAGGAAACAGGAGAGGTCTGCCACGCCAAGTGGGTTAACTCCCTGGCCAGGGATCAAACTCATGCCACAGTGGCTGGTGATAGCTTGATAGTGCTGAGAATTAACCCCTTGTACCACCAAGGATGCCCTGGATTGGCTGTATTTTCAGCGGTGAAAGCAGGACAGTGCCCAGCAAACCAGGATGCCATGGTCACATTACAGGAAACATTAGTCCCCAAGTCAAGATTGTGTGGCAACCTGGGGAGGTATTGGTTCAGACCTTAGAATCCAAAGAATTGAATAAATGAGAAAGTCTCTCTACTAAAAGCTTTCTTTTACAGGGTCACTGGTTCTAATTTCAGAGCATCCCAGTCATGCCATGCAGACTCAAAAGGTATTTGGAAACCAGTGGGATAAGATAAAGGCATCATTGAGGGTTTTAATAACCAGGACCCCTTGAGTTAATCTCACAGTTTCTGCTTCACATGACCTTCTCTGTGACTCTTCCCATAGATCTGCAAGCGGCTCTCCCACCGCTGAAAGGACACTTCAGCTTCTGTCCCCTATCCTTGAAAATAACATCACTGTAGGACACACACACACACACACACACACAGAGGCAACTAATTCTATATCTTCACTATGGGACAGAAAAACAATCTGGATTGCTGCAACCTGATTTCTGGTAGAAAGGTACCACCTGGTGGATATCTAGAAAACTGCTCACATACTGTATGTAAAAATGAGCAGCTGAGGGCAGCTCGTCTAACAGCACGCCAACGAAAGTATTACTACAAGACTGAACAAGAGCTCAGTATTCAAATATGAGCTGATGTCCTTAAATATTTGACTCCTCATGCAGCCAATTGTTCTTAGAACTAGTCAGAAGCAGGCAGACTTCCCCATTTTCCTGGGCTCCTTTGTCCAGTTTATAATTAACTGAAATAGCTATTCATTGCCTATTCCCCTCTTCCTCCCTGAAGTATCATTTTTGCTTCTCTTTGGCATGAGAAACCTGGTCATACCTCCTTCAAAGCCTTCTTCTTGTCAGGTCCAACCCTCTGTGGATACATTTGCACATAGTTGCTAATCTTTTGTGGGGGTCCTCTCCCCCACTCACCATGTCCCTTCCTCTAAGGCTTTGTGGGGCCAGGGCTGGGGAACTGCCATGTCTATACAAATATTCCCCAGCCACAGCTGTTGAACAGGGATGATCATCTCACCTCAAGCTGGGAAGAAAGAGTCTAGCTCTCGTGCGATTTGGAGCCGGTGTTCAGGAACCATGAACTGGTGCAGCTAGATCTGTGGTGAGTTGGACTCTGGTGCTGAAGGGGGGATGCCGCCATATGCATCAGAAAGGCCAGAGAGTGGTCATCAGCCAGAGCAGAGCCAATTGCAGAGTGATTTGAGGGCCATGTTCAGGCTGCATGTGACCCTTGGATTTCACGAGTCACATGGAATCCAACAGTAGCTCCCTCTTTCCTACTGAAAGGCGCTGGTGGCTCTCACAAAGACCAGACACACGATGGAGATTATGAAGCCAGAGCTGGCAGACCTCTGAGCACACCTGACAGAGTCAGGGGCTTTTCACCGGCAGTCACCTGAGGTCTTCACAGAAATGAGAAATCAGTTCTAGTCAAACACATTCTGAAGGTTCCCTGCTCTACAAAACATCTGTGATCAACAAGGAAAGAAACCAATAAGCCCCAGGACTGTTTGAAGGCTCCAGCCAGGACTGAGGCCACACCCTGCCCCAGTGCATGATCAGATTTTCTCTGATTATCTTTCATGATACAAAATTAGAGGGAGGAAGTGTATGGTAGAGGAAGAAGACACTCCCTCCCCATCAGAAAATCAAAGTCTCAGTAGAGTGACAAGTGAGGCAGGCAGAGAGAGTTTCCATCATTGTTTTTGGGTTTCCAGGGAAGCCAAAGCTGAGTGGAGTTTAGAAGGCAGGATGCTCTTAGGATGGATGCCTGCAAAAAGGAGGGGACAGAAACACGAGCCAGTGGAAGTAGAATTGAGCGGTGATGCAGCCCAAGAACAGCCTTGGTCATCTCCACAAGGAGCGTTGGGGTGTAAGTGGCCTGCCAGGGCTGCCCATGTTGTAACCCTGCATTACTCAGGCATTGGATGTGCATTCCCTGGCAAAGGCCAGTGCCTTGGACAAAGACACTCTGGCTGTCTTCTAACGGGTCTTTGAGCAGTGGGGTGACAAGTCTTCACCAAGGGTGAAATGCAGTAGACTCCTGCCATGGTACTTACCCTTTTGTTAAGGGGATGAAATCTTTCTTGTTTTCTTCTTAGCTTCAGTCCATGAGAAACTGACAGTGCATTTTACTTAAAGTAGATGAAACCATCCCCCAAACACCAGGACCAATGTCAGAAGTTTGGGAAGTCATCAGTATTGGTTCCATTTCTATTTTTGCTCCTTTCCTCCTTCGTTTTTCTGTATGATTTCTCCCCTTTTTTTCAACCTTCTCTCCTATCTCTTTTTCATCAGTAGGTATTTTTGTTTTCTAGAAAGATAAGTAACAGGACAGACTAATTCACACTATGGTGTGAATTATTGCTCACTAATAATTCTTGTCTGGTGCAAACTTCTCTTTTCCTGATGTGGTCCAGATACTTACTACAGCCGGATCCAGACAATCTTCTACCAGCAGTTACCTGAGGTGACTAACTCCATATCTTCTCTAGTCCCCTGTGACCACTGAAGCCTTACCAAGCATCTTTAAATATCACTTTCATCAAATATCATCAAATATCACATCAAATTTCATCAATATCACTTGTTCAGAGTCTCCTCAACCCCTTACATGCCCAATATCAGGACAAGGAGCACTGGGCCAGGAGTCAGAGACCTGCGGGGCTGTGTAGCTCAGATAAAAGGATGAGTGGCAGGCAGCCTATCTGCCCAGGCCTGCATCCCTGCTCCACCAGAGCACCAGCGCATCACAGTCTGTGCTCCCCATCTGTGTCCTGGAGGATCATGTCTAGTCCCACAACTGCCCCTGCATCCCCTTCCCTAAAATGGCAAATGGTCTCCATTGCCCAGGTTCTCAGAAGGACTGGGTCTGACTTCCCTGGGTTTGATGAGCAGCAATTCTCTGCAGACCATGGAAAGCTGAGGCACCGATGAGCAGAGCAGCCTCACTGTTGACATCCGGAAGTAATGCTCAGACGCAGAAATTGCTGTGGCTTTTAAAACTCTATTTGTCAGGGAGCTTCTGGACACTTGAAATCAGAACTGACTGTAAAATTTGCGAAATTAATCACAGCTCTGATGAAACCCTCTCAGCTTTATGATGCTATGAACTGAAGCACGTTCTTAAGGTCGCTGAGACAAATGAAAAAGTACTGATGGAAATTAGTACATCAAGGACACCTGAAGAACTCTGAGCCATAAAACAAGTGCATGAAGAATAATATGGCTCAACATGGTATGGCGGGTGTCCTTCAGGGCACTACCAGAGGCTGGTGGTGTTTCTTTCTTTTCTTTTCTTTTCTTTTATTATTTTTTTTTTTATAGAGGCATGCTTTATTTATTTGTTTGCTGGTTTGTTTGTTTGTTTTGTTTATACATGCACTGGGTACAGTCAGAAGCGCGGGAGGGTGAGAGAATTCACCAGAGCCAGAGTGGGGAACAGAGCAGGCAGAAGGACCGAAGTACACTGCTGAGGGGAGCAGCGGGCGGCAGGAGAGGTCTGCGCGCCATGTGGGACCCTCCTCCGGTGGCCGGGGAGCAGCTGGGGATCGAACTGGCGCCGCAGAGGCCGCGGGCAGCTTCGCAACCCAGCGCTCAACCGCTGCGCCACCGGGGAGGCCCTCTTTCTTTTCTTTTAAAGATTTATTTATTTATGCATACAAGAGCTGGGGTACAGGCCAGAGGTGCAGGCGTTGAAAGGATTCACCAGAGACAGAGTGGGGAGCAGAACAGGCAGACTGCCCAATGTCGGTGTTTCTTTAGGTTAATAGAGACCCTGATGCAGAGTTGATGAAGCTCAGGTTGAATAAGATGCTCAGGCTTTCATTCAAAATGAGGAGCTGACGTGGGGGACAGATGAAGAAAAGTATGCCTCATTCAAAAAGGGAGTTTGACAAATACATGGCTGTATCAATTGAGGAAAGCACTGACCAAGAGACTTCCAGTAATTTGGAGCAACTACTCCTTGCTATTGTGAAATCTAATTTTTTTTCAAGATTTATTTATTTATTTGTTTGTTTGTTTGTTTGTTTATGCAAGAACTGGGGTACAAGCCAGATGTGCGGGAGGGTGAGAGGGTTCACCAGAGACAAAGCAGAGAACAGAACAGGCAGAGTGAAGAAATACACTGCTGAGGGGAGCAGCGGGCGAGGCAGGAGAGGTCTGCCGCGCCATGTGGGTATCTCTGCGGCCAGCGGGGATCAAACCAGTGCTGTAGAGGCTGCAGACAGCTTCACAGCATGGCACTCAAATGCCTGCGCCACCAGGGGAGGCCCATGAAATCTATTTGAAGTTTATCTGCCTACCTTTCAGAAACATACTACTATGCTGTGAAGGAAGCTAAGGCAGATGATCATGCTGTCATCAGTAATGGATTCCAGGAGGCAGACTGATCTGTTTGACATAAGGGAGGAATTTAGGAATAATTTTGCCACCTCTCTTTATTCCGTGATTAGTGGTAATACTTATGAGGACTATAAAAAAGTTTTCCTACTGCTCTGTAGAGATGCCTAAACGTCCTCCTAGAGAAAGATTCCCTGCTCTGCCTGCCACCACCGCACTCCTGCCTGCAGCACACCTCACTGCAGTGCCTGACACATTCATTGACTCATTCATACTAGCATGTTCATGTCTAAGACTTACACTGTAGAGACTATAGTGGTGCTTTTTCTGATCTTCAATTTACATCTTCCTTTTTGTTGTACTGAAGTATATTTATATTACTAAGTACTAAATTCTAGGTTATTTATTTTTTCTTTAAGATGTCAGACTGCTTTTAGCTTTTAAAAAAAAAAAATTCATTTATAGGGCCTCCCCTGGTGGCGCAGGTGGTTGAGGGCAGCACTGTGAAGCTGTCTGCGGTCTTTGCAGCGCCAGTTTGATCTCGGCCTGCCCGCGAGGGTCCCACATGGCGCGGCAGACCTCTCCTGTCTTGCCCGCTGCTCCCCTCAGCAGTGTATTTTGTCAGTTTGCCTGTTCTGTTCCCCGCTCTGTCTCCAGTGAATCCTCTCACCCTCCTGCGCATCTGGTCTATATCCCGGTTCTTGTATAAATAACTAAATCTTTAAAAATATATATATGAAAAAATAAAAACAAAACTTCATTTATATTGAAACAATAGCTAGATTATCTTAATCAGAACCATCGCTTTGAAACTGTGAACATCTGGAAATGTTAATCAAGTTTGCCACTAAATTAAACCTGAAAAAATACGGTGTTTGGGTTAAAAAGATTAATGAAAATAATTATTTCCCTCCCCCACAAAAAAGAAAGACTAGCACAAGCTGAGCAGCCCATGGCCCAGTGTGAATCTCAGTTCCACTGTTTACTGGCTCTATGACTTTGTGCAAGTGACTTGTACTCTTCTGCCTCAGTCTTGCCACCAGCAAAATGGAGGTGAAAATAACATAATGATTGGATTAGTTAATTTAGTTAATGCACCTAAAAGCACTTATAATAGTGACTGGCACATTTTAAGTGGTCTATAATCTTAGGGATTAGTAGTGCTTAGTACTATTAGTAACAGTGTAGCACTATAATTGTTACTATCGTTTGTAGTAGTACATTTATTAGTTATATAGTAATGGCACTAATAATCACTGAGCACCAAATAACTGAGCATTTTTCACCTTCATTTACTAGGGAGGAGCTTCAATTTCCTAATCTTTAAATTGAGGGATTTGTCCAGTGTCTCTTCGAGCTCCAGAATTTTGCTTCTCTCATCTTCTTCATGTCATTCAAGACCGACCCATGCCCACACGTCATCACATTCTTGTGCGGCGACTATAATTTCCAACTCCCCTCCACTCATCCTAGAATTGTCCTTGTGCCCCTATGTGTCATTCGTTGGGACACAACATAGGTCTATGTACCAATAGATTTGGGAATAGCTTCTCCTGCATAGGTTTCTAGAAAATGTTCATTGACCAAGCTGCAACATGCAGGTTTTGGGCCACTTTGCAATTGGTTGTCTCCTCTGACCCCACCCATCTGGAATCACTCCTCCAGCAGAGGCTCTGGCTGTTTCAATTGCCAGTTTAATTTGCCACCATCTGTCATAGAGTATGACTTCCCAGAGACCTAGAGCACATCTTTCTGGGGCTTAGCACTGAGTCCATCCAACACCAGGCAGAGTGGGTACACGTATGAAAGAGACCAGGAGGGATGAGAGACAGAAGCTTGACCTGGAAGGAGACACACACTGCAGCCACCAGGTTCTGAACTATTCCCATTAGGTCTGTACTAATAGAATTTTAGGAACTGAGTCCTTTACATTAGTGTCATTGGGTACAGTAATCTGGCAGATAGCCTCCTGCATATACTGTTCAGTCTTCTGTACGCTGACACCTGTAGCACCCACCACAGTTAGTTTGAGATGAGGCTATGGTCAGAGAGGGAACTGATAACAATACTTAATGATTCTTGGGTGTGGAAAACAGAGGCAGGAAGTGCCCTTTTTTTTTTTTTTTTTTTTTTTTTTTTTTGGCAGAAGGATCAATGACAAAATCTGTAACGTCAGATAAAGGAGTCACCGCAAAGTGAATGAAGAGAAGCCTTGGACCAGTGTCCTTTGCCTAGAAGGTCAAGAAATGAACTTATCTTTCAATGTGGGTACATTTAGGTCTAGGTCTGTTATACTAACAATACACAAAGTACCTGCTAGAGTTTTTACCTATTTCAAGAGGCAACCCGATTTCGAGCAACTTCAATCCCCCAGAACACAACCAGGTTCCTGCAATTCAGATTAAAAAAAAAAAAATCAGGAAATTGCTGCCTCCCTGTACTACCAACTGCTATGCATTTGAGGGGTACAGAATCATTGTACTGAGCAGACTATGTGCTCACATGCATCATTTTTTTTTTTAAGATTTATTTATGCATACAAGAGCTGGGGTACAGGCCAGAGGTGCATGGGGTGAGAGGGTTCACCAGAGACAGAGTGGGGAAGAGAACAGCCAGATTGACCAAAGTACACTGCTGAGGGGAGCAGCGGGCGAGTCAGGAGAGGTCTGCTGCGCCATGTGGGTTGCTCCCTGCCTGGCCAGGAATCAAACTCGTGCTGCAGTGGCTGCAGATAGCTTCATAGGTTGCGTCTTAACCCTTGCGCCACCAGAGAGGCCCCACATGCATCATTTTTAATCATGAAGTCCATTCCATCTTCTGGGAGTCCCTTTTGTGCTACAAATATAATCCTGAAAATGAGTACAAACCAGAAGTGCTTCTGAATTCAAAGTCTGGCACTTCCCAGTTTTGCCTTGCCACCCCCCCCCCCACCCAGCCAATACTAATCTCAATTGTTAATGCCCCATAGTTCTGTGCTTGGTTAATCTGATCAAAGGACGTGTGCCCAGTGTCTTTTGTTAACACATCAGAGTTGGGTTCCTGACCTAGGGCTTGCTGCCATCTGCCACAAGCACGATAGAGTGGTCACAGATCAACTCGGGAGAGTGATTGCCACCATCTAGCCTTGAGCTGCCAGGAAAGGTCTCCTCTATGAGCTGCCTTGAAATCCACTGCTAACGCTAAAGGGGACATCTTATAAACCTCACATATTGAGAGCAAGTAGTACGAAAGAGAGCTTAAGGAATCTTGTCATGCTAAATTCAAACCGCTGGAGCTGGAACCTGCTCTATCCTCTCCTGGAATGGCTCACCCATCCCTCCAACTATTGCTTTCCGAGCAGAGGACCACCCGTCACTCTCCAGAGCAAATCCAATTCCCCAACTTTCCATCTCATTCTCTTTCCTTCTGGGAACTTAAGAAGATTGGAATTTGTTTTCGCCCCACCATACATTATAATTGGTGAATTCCACCCATTTACATTTAAGAAAATTATTGAGACATTAAGTGCTTACTGCCATTAAAAGCTTTTTTTTTTTTAGTTTTTTTTATTTTCCGACGTTTTCCTGTTATGTTTTGTTTAGGGCCCAGATCTATTCTTAGGTGACACTGCATTTGATTTTATCTTTGAAGGTCCTGCTGCGGTTAGTGTATGATGGACTATTGCTATGGCCCATTGGATGGTTTGATGTCAAAAACTTGTTTTTGTGTTGTATTATCTAGGTGTTGGATATCTGCATCTTATCCCTTATCCTCCAGTTGGCTGTCTGGCCAGCTTCATTGCTGGGAACACGGATGGTATGAGACCGAGATCTACAGCTGGTTAGGGCTGACACAGCAGCAGTGAACCTTGTGCTCCTCAGGGAACAGCGAGCATGATGCCTGCAGGCAGGAAACACAGCTGACTCTCCCTGGAGTTTTGCCACCATCATCAGATGCCAGACTGGCTACATCATCAGAGAGGCTTACCATTCCCCATCCAGCTCTAAGTTGTCTGTAAGATTTGAAACCGGAGGGCTGTAACAACTCACTGAAGAGAGAAGGGCCAGCTCCCCACCCTCCCACCCCTCGTGGAACAGATGCAGAAAGAGCAAGGGGAGAGAGGTGAGACCCTGCACCTTTCAGCTCTAAGTTGTTGGCTCCCCCCTATACAAGCGGAGCTGTGGTAAAGGACAGCAGCTTTGAAATGACTTGAGACTGTATCTCAATAACCTGATTAGACCACAAGAGTGGATCACAATTAATTTAACAGAGGAAACTGGGAATCGCTCCCTCTGGTTGCTTCACATTCATTAGTAGAAAATAAGACTATTAAAGGTATGTACATCACTTAAATGATCTTGCTCTGTCAAAACAGTTAGAACCTAGAGAAAGCAGAGATAAAAACATAAGTGAATTCCTTGTCATTGCTCAAAATCTACTATAATGACATTCACCAGGGACTAAACACCTGGTAAGTGTTCAGAACTGCAGGCCAAGCAGAGTGAAGAGTGGAGCGCTGTGTCAAAAAAGAGCATGGGCAGATTCAGAACGTGAACTATCAAATCCTTCAGGTTACTCAGGTTTTTTCCCCATTACTTCCTACCTCTGTTGGCTTTATGAATACCTGCAAACATTAAGTTTGAAGTAAAAGAAGTGTTATGTAGGTGAATCGCTGGCACAGATCCCCGGAGAGCCAGAGATTTGTTTTTCCACCAATAGGCTACATGAAGGACAGAGCCCCTCCCCCGAAGGCAGTTCAGTACATTAAGACGGCTTTTTTGATGCTACTATATTCAAATCTCGTAATTCCTTCAGAGGCGTTTTTGAGCTACTTTTAATTAATTCTTTATTCCACCATGGCATGACAGAGGAGAGAAATGAAGAGAAATAAATACGCAAAGGCTTAAAAAAAAAAACCAGGGTACGGTGAGGAATTGTGCACTTAATTCTGCACATTTTCAACTGCAAATGACATTCTGTATTTCCTTAGAGTGGAATCTGACAGATTATCACCCCTTTGAGTGCCTGTATATTTATTTTATCTCTAACGATACTGCTAACAAGAAGGGGGGTGCTTATATTCACTTAACACACATTAAGACAAACACATCTTCCACTGACGTTTAGGTGACTGCAGACAAATAGGACTATATAAAAAGCTTCAACTGCACAGCACCTCACTGCCTAAGGATAATTTACATTACATTAGGCAGATTTGGAATTGTGATGAAGAGGATACCACATAACATGTTAGGTTTCAAACTTGAGGAAAGTCTCGAGGAAATAGTAAGACATGATGCTTCTTTGATTCAATGTGCAAAATGTTTACTTGATATCAACTCTATGCACAATGCTGAACAAATCAGGTGGAATTCTAAGCACAGACTTTACTCTTCAGGAAGAGATTCTCCTTTGTGAAAGAAAAATATCTACACACAAAACCATTAAAAGTTAAAAACCAGGATACAGGAATATAGATCATATATATATATGTATCCATATATATTTAAAACACAAATACAGTAACTATTACATACACATATCATGTAAATGTATTATACATCCATATTTAATGCTAAATTGAGAATTGTCAAAGTGCAAAAAATCAGTTCCATTTACTTGGTATTATATCTGTAATATTAAATAAACTTAAAAAGTGACAAATGTCTGCCTTCTGAAAGTGCTTTGAATTCTCAGTTAAAATTGGTTTCTCTATCCTTTTGTGCTTTACGCTCAGAATGTATCCTAGCCCCAACAGTCTAATACTTCTAGGAACAAATCGACTGTCTGACAAAGTCAATGTTATTGATTCATTACTATGAAGAAAGCTGAACATAGGGAAAATGTAGAAATAAAAAGATTATTTGGGAAGGGTAAAATGAAATAAGCGTTATGAAAGACTCAGAGCAAAGCAGAAGCAGGGCTGTCTGTAAAGTACTGAACATCAGGTGTGGACTGCAGTGGCCCAGGGTCCTATGTGCTTGGAAACTACAATGCTTAGAGAGGAATGCTGTGTCCCACTACTCTGCACCTGATTTGGAAATTGAGGCCTCTTCTCTGTGTCAAAGTGAATTATGTAAAAGTGGGATATTTCATTTTTACTGATTCAATTTAAACAGCAAAATTTCTGATTGTGATATTAGAGAACAAAGTTTCTCAGAGAGTAAGGAAGCAGCAGTCACTCAAAGGGTTACTATGACACAGTATGTTGTAGCATGTCCTTGGTAGAACTACTGTTTACTGTTAACTTTGTACCTAGTTTTGTCAGTGGCTAATTAAGCACTAGATTTATATTTTCTCCTTCTAGCTAATTTTATTTTCACCTCCACTACAACCAGAAACAGACTGCCCTGCATTTTGGTTAGTAACGTTTGGGGCTATTTCTCCAGGATAGGTAATAGAGTATTCTGTATCTCCACCAATACCTAGCATCATGTCTCCTGTGTGGGAGATGTTCAAACCAATGTTTTTAGACTGAATCTGATCACCAAAAAATAGTAATATTTCAAGGACATCTAAATGGGCATATTAAGGCCCAAGCAAAACTAAGATTAGGCCAAGTCAAGTGGCAAGTTAGGGAATTCCTCTAAAACAAAGAGCCCTCCCCATTTGCAAAACTGAAAACAGGCCATTCTCCCTCAGCTGGAAAAAACATTATTCTAATATTTTTCAACAGAGATCCATTCTGCAAAGTTTTGTCTACAAAGGAAACTTTCAAAGGAAATAGACAGCTACATACATGGGTTAGCCTTGTGTAAATCCTACTTACATGAACAATATACTTTCAAAACTGCCTCTTTCAGATTTTACTCTTATGATACAATCAGCCTTTGTCCTCTTACCCTACCCTACACATACATTGTTTAGAAAGATTAAATTTGTATTGCTCAAAAGATGAATGGTCAATCTTTCAGCTCAAATATTTCATTAAATGATCATACCTATTACAAAGAACATAATGAAACTATTTGGAGTAGAAAACTGTTCTTAACCTTGCATGCCCCTAAGTAAATGGCTTTTGTGTCACAAGGACACTTTCATCTCATCATGAAATGTCCACAGACTGCAAGTTGCTGTTTGTAAATTGGTCTGATGGGTGTAAACCCAAACAGATAGTACAAAAAGCTGTTGTTCGCAATATCAAATGACTCAAGAAAACATTCATTTAATAATTCCAGGGTAAACTTATTAGGATTTGGTGAACACAAATCTTCCCATCTGATAAAGCAGTTCTGCTTTGTACCAAATTACAAGCATACATCAGTCAACATTTAGACTACAATGAAAATGCAATTTAGATTACTCAATGAAAATTATTCTTAAAGAACATTCTTTACTGAGTGTTCAACCACATCCTGTTGATCAACCACATCTGGTAGAACTGGCTCTCATCTCAGGGCAGACGAAAGACACGAGGAGACTGCATTGATGGCAAATGTCAGCAATGCCTCTGTATAGATTGCTTTGTTTGTGAAGCCTAACTTGACAGCAGTAGCAGTTATCACACACACATTACTACAATTCAGAGCCAGGGCCTCCTGCCTAGCATAATTTGATGGTTTCCTCACTCCAAACTATCTAAACACTTAGGCACTGTAAAAACAGTACTTATTTATTCCATTTTTCAATGGAGTATTATCTCACTCTGAAGTGCCATCCTCTAAACTCACAACAGCCTTGGATGGGGGAGGGGAGGTGGAATTATTTAAGAGGTACTTTAAGGCCATCTATTTTTGTGTCCATTTTTTACATTTTTATAAGGATGCCCTGAGAAAATATAACTGCTCATGGAAAAAAGAAAAATGCTTGACTGATGAAAGTATAACTTTGGTACATTTCTTTGCTATTTAGTCTAACCGGCACCATATCTACTTAAGAAACATTAACTCCATTTCCTTCTAAAGTTGCTCATTTCTGAGTTTGTAATAAGCCCACACAGGAAAGCTGATTGGAAATGAAAAATGATCTGGCCCAGAATGTACACAATTCACAGCACACAATTCCTGGGTGTCAGAACACAGTAAATTCCGGGCTGGTTCTTGACATAATTTTATTAATTTGATCAGTTAAAAATAGCTGAGATTTTCTGTGGGAAATAACAAACCAATTCAAATTAGAATATAGAGGGTGTATTTTGAGTAAATATATTCTAGAATATAAAACCAAAATCACAAGCCTTTCCTATGCTAATGCCCAAGTACCTTGGGATAAGGATGCCTAAAACTAGTCCTATGCTATATTAGTAAGCACAACTGGCTAAACCAATCTGTTATCACTTAAAATTGTGCTTCATATGTGAAAAACACACCATTCATGGAGTTCTAGAGCACATGCCGCAAAATGAAATAGTTTTTGAACTTTTTTCTGGGTAATAAATCATTTACACTATGTATTAACAATATGTGGGACCCAAGTTTGAGTTGTATTCACCTGCCACTAATAGATCTTAAATGAAATACAATTTTTTAATTTGACCAGTAATATCTTGTCCTATGTATTTCTCTTTCATCACCTTTTGAAGTGGAAAATTTAATCAAATCTGTATATTAAAGGCAATTATATCTCTGTAACAATATTAAGGAGCTGTCTTACATTTCTTTGTTGACTTTGCAATTACAAGTTCACCTTTTCAATGACTTAGATCACCAAAGAGAAATTAAAGTCTAAACCTAAAAGAAATGGAGGAAACACTAAAAGTACTGTAAAAACTGAAATTTAAGGGTGACAAGTAAATGTTGCCTAATTCCATTTGGGTTTTTTTGGCTTTTAAAAATACAAAGACATAAATGATTTTGGTTATGACACTGAAATTTTTGCTATTGCTTGAATATCCTTTTCAGTTCTGGATGGCAAAAACCATGTTTGTTTGGTTTGCTATTATATCCTAGCACCTTGACCAGTTTAGTTTATAGAATAAGCTAATCCCACTGTGAGTTACTGTCACAGTCCAAGAAATATCTTTTTTACTGAAGTCATGGGTATACTGTGAAAACAGCATCTTTTAAATGGGGAAAATGAAATGTGTTTATTCCCACAGTCCAGATCCCATTTGCTTTGGAAAACAGCCATTCTAACTGAAATGTATTCATTTATGTTTAAGAGGAGAAAAGAGACATCTAGTGGATGGATTAAAGGATTTAACTCAAACATCACATCTGTCATTCCTATCTCTAGCTGTCTTTGAAAGTCCTGATCTTTGTGAAATAGGTGAAAAACAAGTAGCTATTCAATTTTAGTAATACTAGAATGCTGACTGAACAAAAATTCTTTCCCTTGGGAGGAAAAAAAACAAGTACCTAAAACAATGTCAAATATGCTTCCAATGTCCCAAGAATAAGATCTAGAGTTGCAATTTTCCATTTCAAAAAGGTGAAGAAAGAGAAATACATATGACAAGATAATAAGGGGGGTGTGCAATTGTATGGGGACTCTAACCAAAATGAAAATGCATACATTGTGCAAAAATGAAAAATGATGTAATTATATAAAATATTAAAAAATAAATTAAATAATGAATGTAAAAAAAATACTATGTTCAGAAATAATTGTGTTTCTCTTGAGATCTATTAGTGACAGGTGAACCACACACAACTCAAATGTAATCAAAATGTGAGAATAACAGATCTTTGATTTTGAGGTTATTAAAATATACATACCATTATTTTAAGAATTTCAGGAGCACACAAAAGATCAATTTTAAACCATAGGCACATTTTATAACTTTCACTTTACCAGTTGAGTCTTTTTCCTCAAAACCACCACCATCACTACATTTTATGAAGTTCTAAGCTTAGTAAGGTATCCAAATCTCTGGGCAAAATATTTCTTACTTCTCTGAGTATCTTTACTATCACACTAGTCTCTAATTTCAAGACTTGTTTTTTTTTTTTTTAAAGATTTATTTTTATTTACTTATGCATACAAGACCTGGGATCTAGACCAGAGATTTGGGAGGGAGGGGTGAAAGGATTCACCAGAAACAGAGCAGGGAACAAAACAGGCAGACTGACTGAAATACACTGAGAGCAGTGGCAAGACAGCAGAGATCTGTTGTGCTATGTGGGTTAGCTCCCTGGCTGGGGATCTAACTCTGGCCACAGTAGTTGGTGACAGTTTGACAGCACTGAGACTTTTAACCCCTGCACCACCTGGGAGGCCCAAGACAGAATGCTTTATTCATCTTCATACAAATTGTTTGAACCATAGTGGGTGTGCATATATATTAATACAGAGTGAAGAAATGCCCATGAGAGGTCCAAATGTAAAATATAATTAGTGTGAGTTTTACATTTGAGTAAAAGTGAAACTTTATTTTGACCCAGCATCTTAGTTTCAATGTAATGCATAAAAGTTAGTAAATGATGGAATACTGGAACACAGTAAATCATAATTTGCTAAATCAAAAATCTAAAGAAAATTACATTCTTCTCATTTTTAAATTTCTAATTTATTTTTCATCAGCCATTTTTTTTAATCATTTGTTTCTTCCTTTTTTTTACTGGAATATTATCAATGCAATCCTGAATTCAAACAGGTATTTAACTTCAGCTCCTAAGTTTCAAATATATCAACTATACTGAAGAGAATATCCAAGACAACCACAGACCTTCATTTATTTTTGTTAAATCAAGGCCAAACAGGTTGTAAATAATCAAAAGTTCTGGGATACTGAAAAACAAATTAATGAAAGAAGGATTAACATCAAGAATGAGTTTGAAAAATCCCTTTTCACTGAAGTATACAAACTTTCCAGACCCTCTACCAGATCTTAAAATTCATGTGCTCATTGGTCACCTTAGACATGACATGGACATAATTACAAAAACAAAGTTGTTTCAGGATCTGCTATGAGAGTTCCCCATAACTTCTCAGTAACAACTGTCCTTAGTTAACTGCATAATGTAGACTAAGTGTTACTACAATGAAGTATGTTCTAAGACACAAGATTCCAATCTAAGTATGAGAATCTTTCATGCCCAGAGTTTGTACCTATGATTTTGGCAAAGATAAATTAGAGACTAGAGGGGGCTAGCCAAGGTACTAAGTTAGCCAAGGAAGCCAAGACTGGCAACTACATATTCGTTCAGTAGTAGAGGAACACCACCACTCTTTACAATGGTAAAAATAAGCTTTTACACTACAAATAATTTCCAATAGCGTTACAAGGACTTTGATAGTATCTACAGAGTTACCTGAAAGAAGTTTTTGTTAATATATATTCTCTAGGTTTTCTATGTAGAAATTAAAAATACAGAACATAATAACCTATTATCCCTGTATTTCATATTCTTATTTCTAGAGATATTTCTAGACATAAAGCCAAGAACAGTTATTTCAATCTGTTAAAGTAGGTTTGATAACATACTGAAAATTGTATTAGGGACCTGAGTAGATCAGAAGTAGGTGATTACTAGCAGTAAGTTCAAATTATAAGTATTTAAGAGTTAAGTTGTGAAAACTGGCTTACTACAAATAGGGCATCAAGTTAGATAATCATTATCTACTTTTTTCCTGTCCATTAATATTTACCAATTAATCAAAATCCTAGCTATTAAAAAGGCAATATTAGGTAATACTGTTACAACTACTAATAAACCAATGCAAAAGGCTAAGCTATAGTCTCATAATTCATAAAAACTGCAATGCTAATCTAGCATAAAACTGCTACCTTATATATAAATTGAGATCCAGAAAGTTTAAAGAATTTTTCCAAGATATACAAATATATTTTCCATGTTTTTAACAACAACAATCAACAACAAAAAACACAGTTGAAGGAGTCATATTATCAATTTATAGAACCAAAATAAAAATTTTAGACTCTGGCTTCATGCTAAATAAGGATTACAGATTTCAAATCATTTTGGCAGCCCTCTAAAGAGCACTATTACTATCATACTAGAACTCACTGTTATAAAAGCAGAGCAAAGATAACAGAAAACATACAAGGAAGATCATAGTATTCTTGTTTTCCCACATAAGTTTAAACTTAAAGGAAAATTTCTGACCTTCACATTTTCAAATCAAACTCATACATCTTTGTATGAGTATGCACAAAGACTGTAACCTGCAAGCTTTGTTAACATGTCTTCCTACTTATTCATTCTCTATCAACTATCCTCAGTAGAAAAGACATTTATGTCAATGATAATGCTTTACTGGGTTAGAGGGTGAAATCTTTTGTGCTTATCATTTAGTTCTTCATCAAGAAGATTTCTGAAAAAGCAAAGTACCGAACGATAAATATACTAAGCTCCCACAAGTATTAAACAAGGGAACTATATTCATTTTCATAAGCACAGATAGTTAAGCTATTTCTAGCAGTGTAATGATAAAAAAATGATACAGGGTTATGTAGAAAAGAAATCTACTTTTACTATCTACTCTTTGGTACTGTTTGAATTTTTTTTTTTTTTAAATCAACTTCATGAAATACTTTTTTCAAGTAAAAAACCATCTTTGATACTACTGCTCCTGGACATACAGTTTGTACTTTACATCCACACTCAAAGGATTGAGTCACATAAATGATTAACACAATTTTAAATGTTCAGTTTCACTCTAAATAAAGTTTACTACCCAATTTTATCTTTATATTAAAAACAAACAAAACACTTTGTTCTTTAACTTTTGAACAGAAGTATACTGATCTTATGTGTTATTTTCATGGACATTAGAAATTCAAGTGTTCACTGGTATTACTGAGTTCTTAAAAAAAATCTATAAAACCCTTCCCATTCTAGTCTTCTACAAATAATTGGTGATATTTTAAATTCACAAGAAATTTTCCACTATAACACAAAGTAGAATGACACTGCTTCCCATTTTAGTCTTCTACAAATAATTGGTGATATTTTGAATTCGCAAGAAATTTTCCACTATAACAAAGTAGAATGACACTGCTTCTTTAAGGAAAAAAAAAAAAAAACATTAGAAAAGGTAATTCAGTTTTAATTTATTTTCATCACTTTTTCTTTATGATCCAGGTATTTTTAAAATGCAAAGAAAATTAACTTTTCATGATGTCAGGGACTGGCACTAAAAAAATTCTCAGACTGCAAATGAGTTATACAAATGAAAATATCAAATGGAGATCCAGTTATCAAAATGAAAGCACTCAACATATTAAAAATTCACAATTATTTGTATAGAGCACATAAAAAAGTCAGCTTGCTAACCAACTGTTGTGATTGTAAAGAGCCATTGCAGAGGTTTGAAGAAAATAGATTTATTAGTTAACTTATAAAGAGATTAAAGAGCTTGAAACAAGTATTATAAAGAAATTTGTGCCTTTATTAGAATGGTGTTAGGCATTAAATATACCAGTTTGGGTAATCAATTTAATCTTTTTTTGTAAGAAATGACACTACAGAACTGCAATACTGGTCCAACAGTCTTGTCTTTACTTTTCCTTGAAAGCAAGAAACAGAATGCAAGTAATCAGAAAGCACTAGCAGGCATCAGTTAATCCAAGATACTAACTTCTTAGTTTCAAAAGCACTTGCAAAGAAAACCATGGGTGGGGCACAGGAGAGTAGAAGCCATTCATAATAACTGGAATCCCATGAATGTGTACGCCAAGTATCCGAGGTTATTTTTTAATTTATCCTCTACTTGGTCTCTTTTCCTCCCTCAAATACTAGTTTTTCTTTGACTTTTTTCCCTCAAAGTATAAAAAGTATGAAATATAAACAAGCTCTTGCATCGCACACTTAGAAGTGTACAATTCAAGCATTATAGAGCTATCTACATACCGATAAATCCCATCAAATCTTGGATAATTCAATAATATACAAAATATCAGGGCACAGAAAGAACTAAAATTCACTTCTTTTTGTTACACATATGGTTCAAATATTCAATCTAAAGAAAAACACTTAATTATTTTGGCTCTCCTCTACATTCGCATGTTATATTTATTAAAATATTCCTGTATAGTTATGTTTGGTCTTATTATTTCAAGTCAGGTTTATTAAAACCTTAAAACCAGCCATCCAGACAAAACAGATAATCAGAAAGATTATTTCTTCCCCACCTCCCTAACCCCACTAACTATGAAGTCAATTTTACGACATGACTCCAAACACTGGATTGTGACGACAAATGCTAGGTCCAATTTCTTCATAATCTTTTTTGGTGTGGCATACTTGGTAGAACTCAGGCTGGAAAAAAAAACATATTTTCATAAAGGTTAAAAATCAATTATTTTCAATATACTTTAAAACAGATTGGTTATATTTAAAATGCTTAAACACATTACTTGAACAAAGTGGAGAAATTCTAGTAACTGCAACTTAAAATCAGTTATAAATCTCTACCAATACTGAAAAAGCATATTTAATTTACATATTTCCTTCTCCCTGCTCAACACCTATTTCTCCTATGATTTTAATATTTTAACAAAGAAAATATAAACATAAAATTCAAGTGATTTCCATTTTTTGAAACACTATGTACATATATGCAATTTTTAAAACTTTCTCATATAATATTTAAATAAAATTTAAAGATATGTGCCTTATTTTTCTAAATTATTTAAGTATCAATGGGTTCTTTTATCTAAAAAAAAAAAAAAAAATCAAATTTTAAAAGTAAGCTTCATCTCACCGTGGAAGCCAGCATGGATCCTCCAAACCAAACTGCGTATCGTTGCATGTGGTGTGTAATGACTTGTACATCAATGGGTTTCGGCTGCAAAAGACAGAGAAAAAGCCAGTTCAACAGTGAATTCAAATAAATGTCTATAAACAAAAATGTAAAGTTTCATGTACTCAAAACAAAAAAAAACAAACCACCCTTTAAACAGGAGTACAAAACAAAATACAAAAATACAGCAAAAACAAATTAAACTAGTTCTATTTGTGGGAGAAGGAACTAACCCAAATAACCTGTGAACATGGTATTATGATTATAATACCAGGGTGAAGATGAAAACTAAGCAAATATCGAACTCTAATTAGCAGGTCTGTTTCTCAGAGGTGGTATAGATTAACAAGGCTAAAATTACTACACACAGACTCAAGAACTGTGCAAAAAAAATAAATATATAATAGAATGAAACTAGGTTTCCCCCCAGGCAGAGAAAGGCATTACATATATGGAGAACTAGAAGCTGGAATGAGCTTTTGGTGTTCTGCAAATGTCATTATTGATATGAATTCTTAATTTTAAATTTCTTTTTTTTTCCTAAAGATTTGTTTATTTATTTATTTATACAAGAACCAGGGTACAGGCCAGATGCGCGGGAGGGTGAGAGGATTCACCAGAGAGACAGAGCGGGGTACAGAACAGGCAGACGAGGAAATACACTGCTAAGGGGAGCGGCGGGCGAGACAGGAGAGGTCTGCTGCGCCATGTGGGACCCTCGCCGGCCGGCTGGGATCAAATCGGCACTGCAGAGGCTGCCGACAGCTTCACAGCGCTGCGCTCAACCACCTGCGCCACCAGGGGAGGCCCAATTTTAAATATCTTCAGAGAACTATACAGTGGTGTGTGTGGGGACACACCCACCCACACCTTTTCTATCTCTAATCCCCAAGAAGGCCTCCAAGTAGTTATCCCCAGTTGCAATGGGATTACCTAGCATCCAAAATTTGGTTTCTAAAATCATTTTAAGAATAACATCAAGATTGCCGTAGGGGGGAATAACAGAAAAGGCTGATTCTAAAAGGAAGGAAAAATACAAAATGAGTGTGGAACACGTTGCTGTGCTATAAAAGTAAGAAAGTGCCTGAAGAATACTGGGGTCACATCAAAAGGACATAAAAACCACCCTGCCTGAGCCATACTCGTGAAATCTGATAAAATTTGAGCATCAAAATGACAATAGTACTGATGACATTTTGCTATTATATCACAAGTGATATGGTCTATAAAATAATGAGACCAATAGTTCCTTATAGCTATTAATGGATGAAGGAGACAGAAAACTAAAAAACACAGAAGGAATGATGAATTTTACAAAATACCACATGTCAACTACCATATTAACAACTATTTCAGCAAAGAAAAAGTGATGGTTAAGGTCGAAAGTTGAAAGTTTGATGAGAAACAGGCAGTTACAAGTCTAAAAATACCTCCCCCAAAAGATTTCATTAAATATGGTGGAAAAAATAACAATAGGGCCTCCCTGGTGGCGCAGGGTTTACAGACAGTGCTATCAAGATATCTCCAGCCACTGCAGCACGAGTGAGTTTGATCCCCCGCCGGCCCACATGGCACAGAAGACCTCTCCTGCCTCGCCCACTGCTCCCCTCAGCAGTGTATTTTAGTAGATCTGCCTGTTCTGCTCCCCACTCTCTCCAGTGAATCCTCTCACCGGCCCCCACCCCCACACCTCTGGCGTACACCCCAGTTCTTGTATGCATAAAAAAATATATCTTTAAAAAAAAAAAGGAAAAATAATAATGACTTTACAGTAGAGAAACCTGGCAGACACAACTTTAACCAAGTGATCAAAGTTAATATCTGACATACTATATCAGGTGTCTAGTGATAGGTACTTTCAGATACATGAGATACATCATTTCTGTGCATAATCTGATTCCAGCCATTCTAACCCAAATTGAGAATCATTCAGCAAAATATATGGCTTATACTATTCAAAATATTAAGATTATAAAAGACAAAAAAGATAAAATGCTTGTTCTGAATTGAAGGAAAATGTGTAATCCAACTCTGGGTGCTAAACCAGAAAAAAAAATATTTATTTTTTTTCCTTATGCTGTTAAAGGGAATAATAGAAAAATTGCGGAAATTTAAATCAGACCTATAACTAGATTATAGTAATATAACAAAGTTAAACTCATGATCTTAAGCATTACAATGCTCTGCCTTTAGAAAATATGCACTAAACTATTTGTGGGTAATGAACCATTATATTTGCAACAAACCCTCAGTTCAGAAAAAAAGTAGTATTTACACATAGTTATATTCTGTATTACATATATTTACAGAAATAGAGTAATACAACAAATGTGATAAAATGCTAACAACAGAATTTAGATGAGTAAATATAGGAATCCCTTCTACTAAAGTTTGACAATTTTTCTTTAAGTAGGAAATGATTTTAAAAACCTTACATCTAGTAAAAAGTTATGGCTACTTTTTTTTAAAAAAGAGCTATTTGGTAGCCATTAAAAAATAAAGATTGAAAAGGAAATAAAGCCAGGCTTAAAATCACATAAAGATATTGTGAAGATTTATAAAAATGACTATTGAGTAGGGTAAGGAAGCAGAGTCCTCCAGTATCCATATGGCTTTTCCCTATGTCATTTACTACATCATTTTTACTTAAATAAAAAACTACACTTAAAAACAGCATTTCTTTTTTCATGTATCTGTAATGAATCTTTACAAACTAAGCAAAACAAATATACTTTTTACTACACTCAAAGGGATAAGTTAAAGATAATACAAATTCAGGAGCTGATGCAGATCTTTCAACAAGTAGCAAACCCTAGAACATTGTGTTTAACTTTTAGGTCATTTTGAGTGACTGTTTATCAGCTTGAGTCTTCATTCTTGGTAATTTTCCAAGTCAAATAAAATGTGCTTTATTCAGCAACATATTCTCTGAATCAATGTTTTCCTTTATTATTCTACATTTAACAAGGATGAAACAAAAAAAAAATACTAAAAATTTGTTTAATATAAAAAGTAGCTATCTAAGAACTTAAATTTTGGATTTTTTGATATCAAGTACAAAAGTCCAGAACATGTACAAAAAGGTTATTTTGCTGAACCACCAATTATACACTGAGGTATTTATGTGGAGGCTAGAGTCAATTTGTGAAAGGAGACTTTACCTCCCAATATCTACATCTCTCTCACCTCTGCTTTGTTGTTCTGCTACAGGGGTATTTAAATTTTTGTGGGTCCATAAAATATATTATCCCTGAAATATGTAAGAAATCTACTATGTATGTTATTTAAGAGATATCAAAAAAATCTTTCTCACAGCTATACCTAAGAATACTTCTGGAAATGCAGATAAAATCCTGGAGCAATCGAAGGACCAACAATAGTATGTAATTTGTAATATTAACCTCTTTCTATTACATTACCCAGTAGTTTCCTTTTATTTTCTTAAGTAAGAGCAAAAGTTGACAGACATTTACCCTCCCCATTACAACGACCAGGGCATCCTCAACCTTCTCAACAGTAACTAAGAAAACCAACCTTCAATCTACCACCACTCAATTCCTCACTTAATTTCAGTCTGGCATCTACAGTTCTTTTCAAATCTCTTTGCAAGCGACGTCCAAAATCCCTGAACATGGTTGAACCTCCGGAGAGGACAATATTCTGTATTAGTGGAGAAAAATAAACAAGTTAAGTATGACCTGTATTTAAAAACAAGAAAAATATTAAAGACATAAGAAACAGTCGGTACAAAAATTCTGTTATGTCCTTTTGAAGACGTGTTTTTAAATTTACTATTCAAAGAACAAAAAGACTATTTTTAAGTACTCTGAATAACAATCTTTGCTGAAAATACTGACCTTGTAGAGAGGACGTCTGACATCAATAGGACAATTCTGTATTACTTCATCTACAACTTCTGAGATAGGCTGAGTAAAGTCTGGATTAGCAAACTGAAAGGTAAGTAAAGTTGAACATATAGAGATTAGATAACTACTAACTTAAATGTCACAGTAAAAAACTAACTTTGTAGTTCAAAAACAAAAGGCCTTTTAGCAACAAATTCTGGTCACTGATTCAAATTAAAGACATTGAAATCAGAGATTTCAGATACAGTTAAAATAAATGTGATATATACCATTTCATAACCATTAGAACAGCAAAAATGTAAAGCCACATATATACTATGATGGCAGGTAAAATGTGGGTGAATGGAATCTTCATTCTACTGATAAGAATAAACAATGATGTACATTTTGGAGAACAATTTGGCAATACTTAATAAAATTTTAATATACACATTAATAACTCCAATTCTCAGAACAAATGTGCAATATGATTTACATAAAATCATAATCACTGCAGCTTTGTCTCTAAGAGTAAAAACAACTCATAAGTCCATCAACAGGGAAGGAAATAAGACATACAGGTAATACTTATCATTCACGGATCTGGAATGTGCAAAATTTTACTGAAATTTATTTGTAACCCCAAAGTCAATACTCAAGATGCTCATAGGCATGCACAACTGCAGAGCTACAAAACTTTGAGTTCACTGATACATACATTCACAGCTGAAGGTGAACAAGGTATCTCTCTCCCTTTCTCTTATCAGCTTTCATACAATTTGTGTCCTGATTTTCACAACCTACTTATTATCAGTTTTCACAGTTTTGTGGTGATTTTACTATTTAAAATTACCCCATGATAGTGTTAAAATGCTATGTACTATTCCTAAGCATAGGTAGGCTGCAATGTACCATATGGAGAAAACAGATGTGCTGGATAAGGCTCATTTATATATGGCATAAAGCTCTTATCTATGAGTTCAATATTAATGAATCAACAATATATATTAACTGTGTCTTTAAACAAAAACACACATATACAACAAGGCTTCGCATTCCTAGGATGATAAAAAAAACGTAACCTGAGGCTTACAGGGCCCTAACCCTATATTACACTAGGAGCAATGGTTCAGTATTTGCTAATTCAGTATTCACAGCCAACTTTATAGAACCTCTACGTGAATAATGACAATGAACCGTTTGTTCACATGATGACATATTATAAATTATTTCCAAATAGCTGATAATCAAAACTTAATTTTTAAAAAGCTAACTTCAGTTGCATGATTTCAAGTATGCAAATCCTTAAAATATACGTATATTTTTATAGATACATGCACTACATGCACATTTAAAAACATGGACCGGGTATATATTAAATTCTCAACAGCAAATACCCCAGAAGAAGGAAGAAAAGATAAAAAACAGAAAGGCTCTGGTGAAGGTACTCTTTCTGTAATATTTCTTAAAAACAAAAAAACACAAAATCTCTGTGTTAAAACAGTAACACGTTTTAACATTTATGTGGTATTGTAGGTACATATTAGCAACATGCTTCAAAAAAATTTTTATGGACTGGCTATGGAGATAGTTTTGATAGACAATGTTGACAATTAGAATCATTATGAAAATGGAATGGAGTTAAATAATATTTTTTTAGACTTTATATAATGGGGAACATTATTATATACAACAAAGAAGCTTTACACAGAGGAAATAGTATTACAGAAGGCTTCCTTTCTTCCCCATCATTTGTCTTTATATGCAGGCCTATTACTCTCTTAAATTATAATGTACATATCCTTCGAAGAACTACAAAACCAAAAAAAGTTTGTAATACCAGAGCCCAGAATTAAACCTGTATCCTGAAAAAAAGATCTTATTTTACTAAAAGTTTTCAAAAATAGATGTGAGTGGTCATGTATTACTCTTTAAAAATGTAAAGGAAATGTTGGATAGAATTTTCCTAGCCTAAAAAGGTCTGTATCTAGCTCTGATTTGTCAAAAATAAACAAGTGTTCCTCTCTTTTTTAGAATAGGATTGTCTTAATGGGTGAGAGAACATTTCTTTGCTCATTAAACTGATTCTGTAACTTGACTGGTAATTATCAGGGATATGCCAATTTTTTCCAGTTTCTAAAATTAGTTTTTAATTAGAGGCTGGGGGGCCCCCTTGGTGGGACAGGGGGTTAATTCTCAGCAGTATGAGGTTGTCTGTAGCCACTGCAGCGAGAGTTCAATCCCTGGCTAGGGAGCTGACCACATGGCACAGCAGATCTCTCCTGTCTCCACTGCTGCTTCCCTCAGTGCTGTATTTTAGTCAATCCACCTATTCTGCTCCCCACTCTGTCTCTGGTGAATTCTCTTATCCCACCCCCCTGCACCTCTGGCCTGTACCCCAGTTCTTGTGTGCATTAATGAAGAAATCTTAAAAATAAATAAATTAGAGGCTGGGCATACAATAAAAAGAGATTTACTGTTACTTAATTGACCAAGAATGATACAAAAGATTTTAATTTAGATAAATAAAATATAAATAACAAAAGGTTCTATGGCTCTCTAATTTAGCAATAAAGGAAAAAAAGTTGGCAGTCAAAATCTTTTTAGAGTGTGTTAATGGGCATACATAAGAAACCCCAACTAGGATGTACAGTGGATACAGAAGTGTGACTTTTACTTAAGAACCCAACCGACACACTAGGAAATGATCTACCTCTCATTCCATATTGTACTATGTGGAAAAATAGAACAATATGGTTCAATTAGGCTGGCTCTCTGTACCACTTACAGAAAAACTCAGGTGACTGGCAAGGAATGGCATAGTTGATAACTTAGTGGCATGAGAAGTAGAAATAGAACCCTTAAATTTTTATTTTCCATAATTATATTCATGATCTTGGAAAACTGTTCTACATTTTAGGCTATGAAATCTCTAAGGAACCTTAAGTTCTCAAAACCCGAAATGTTTTGAGATCCCATAACAGTCCTTCAGAAAGATTTAATCCCCCAAATCTGACAGAAAATATTCATAAATGGCAGAAGATATTTTATGATTTTAAGTATTGTTAGCAATTTATAATATATAACTTGCAAATTCTTTTCATTGTTCCTCCTTAACCAAACTCTTCCTTATTTACCTAAGACAATGCTATATAAAAAAACATACACATCAGATTAACCTTCCTGTAATTCTTTCTCTACCTTGAATATAATGCATCTTCTATACCATAAGTGAGTAAGAGGTAGGGACAGAGTCATTTATTTCTGTGCCAAATCTGTGTCCTTCTCATAGTACTGATAGTTTTTAATAAGAATATACAAAAGAAAGTTTACGAAACCTTTAAGTATTCACGTACCCTTAATCCAAGTCTTATCTGAGTATACCTTTTAAAAAAGTTCAGGAGTACTATATTGCAAAACCTCAGATGAAAATAAGTTCAGCAATATTTAGTAAAGCAACAAGAAATGAATATTCAGTAAATAAATTTAAAAACTGAAATTTAATAAACAAATTGTTGAGGGTTATTTAGTACTTTAATACTAAAAGGTTCAACCTAGGGTTCTCTACTAAGAATATTTTTAGGTCTTTTTTTACTTTGAGCAAAAGGATTAGTCCTTCTAAACAGTCTCTGATCAGTTCTTAATGTTACTTACACAAAGCTAGCAAGGGAAGAATACGGTTTCTTTTGGAAAAGTTAAAATAGAGAATACACCCAAGTAAACACAGTATTCCAAATAGCTTTCTCCAAAAAGTTTAATTTCCTAAAAAAAATCTCAGTGCTAAACTTGTCCTTCTAAAAATAGTTCTTTGTAGTATTTGTAATGAATTTAGCTGTTGAAAAATAAATTCCTTTACTCTTTCATACATTTGATCTTGCATGTTCAAATTCAGAAGCCTTTATTTTCATTTAAATAAAAGAAAAACCAAAGTGAATCTTTCAAATGAAAAAGAAACCATGACACAAATATCTAAAATTACAGGGAAAGGAATCTTAAAATTCATTTAGGAGGTAACAGTTCATATGATACCAAAAAATGGCATATCCAATCTTGTTCTCTCCCAAAACTCCACTAAAAACACCGATACAGAGACTTTTAAAAAAAAAAGGCGTAATCCCAAAAGAATGGAGAAAACAGAACAGGAAGAAGCACAGCAATAAAATTTAGTAAACTGGAATCTAGGATGCAGATGGACAAGACCATGCAGATCCTATAAAAATACTTAAGTTCCAAAGGAGAGCCAAGAACTAGCCTGCTTTATATCATAGATCCCCCGAAGAACTGGCCTGGATCTGCTAGCTCTGAAATTGAAATGGATGGAGGGCAGAAAAAAACAACTGATTCAAAGTCTCTCTGAGAACAGTTAAAGTCCCAGATCTTCTCTAAAGAAATCATTGAATATCTCCCCATTCAAGGAGAAAAGTGGCTCATCTATCCTCTAAAGGGAATAGTCTCCCAGGACTGTTACACACAGCAGAAAACAATTAAATTACAGGGATTTTAAGTGAAGATAGCCTACTGCTGACACATACATGCCAAACTTCTCCCCTCACTTGGCTGCCAGCACTTACCCTCCAGGGAGGACATTTCTTTGGGAACTGGACTATCCAAAATTATCTATAGAACCACACACAAAAAAAGGCTCTGGTCCATAAGCCCTACCCACAAAGTTTGTATTTCCAGTGTCCCCTTATGTTAGTAGCCCTTGAAAGTCTTTAGCAGAAGAAATACAGAAATCAAAACAAAGAGAAAAGGCAATTTAGAAGAGACCATGCAGAAAGGAAACTTTTAAAAACTTAAGATTAATATCCTCAGAAAGCCAGAGATAAAGAACCATAAAACAAAGAAAGTATCAAAAGAAGTGACTATTTCAAGGAAGGGAAAGAGAAACTCGAAAATTAAATGGTAGCAAAAATTAAAAAGGCAATAGAAAGTTAAGATAAAGCTACAAAACGATAAAAAGCAGCGAGAAGAAAAAATAAAGACCACATAAGAATGCTCAGGGACAAGGGAAAGATTCTACAAGGGTATGGAGGAAAAAAAAGTAGGTCATATACAAAGTTTAGAAATCATAATGGTTGTTTTGCTTCATGTAATGGAAAGCAATTGAGTAATTCAGCATACAGAAGAAAAGTTATTTTCAATCTAGAATTCTACACACATAGCAGTGTGAAAATAAGATGAGCATGTTTTCAGACATAAAAAAGTCCTAAATTTCATGCATCCTTTTGTATCAGAAACCCTGAGAGGAAGATGATCTCCACCAAAATATCAATAGATTGTAAGAACGAAAAAGGTAAGAAAAGAAAAAAAGGGCTCCAACAAGAAAATCAGCAAAAGGGAATCCACAGAATGATAGCAAAGGAATATGAAAACTCTACCAGGTACAGAAAGAAAACAGGTTCAGACTGGGATATACCAGACATTTTAGAAAATTAAGTTGATTAAAAAACATCTGATGCATCAAAAGTCCCAGAAACTGAAAGTAAAAGAAACTACATAAAGAATGGTAAATGAGGCTTTACAGAAAGAAATTAAAATTCTCTATCTGGAGTAGTGAAGCTACTATGAACTATGATGATGAACTTGCCTCAACTACCTGCCTACTCCTCTGCCTTAACAGCTCCACATTTTCCTACACCTACACTTAACCTTACTCTTATCAATGGAGTAATCCTTCCTAAAAATACAATTCTTCAGCCAGTCTTACCAATCCCCAGCAGTCATCAGGCTTTTCTTTTACACTCACCAACTAGGATGCCCACTACGAAGTCCCAATCTCGTATTTCTCATTGATGAGCAAGCTGTCGCTATCACACCATTCCACTGAAATTGCTTCCCTGGGGTCAGCAATAAGCAGGACACTGAAAACCCCTGAGTATTTCTAAATGTTCCTCTATTACCTTATTCTATCAATAGCAAGAAGCAGTATTTAATCTCCCTCCTTCAAATATTCTTTTTTCTCGATGTTAGGACCACAGTCCCTCGATTGGGCTTCTTCCCATATGTGATATCTAGTATTCTTTGCAGATTCCTTTGCCTGTCCATAAAGTTAGTGTCCACTAGGGTCCTTTTCTTCCCTTTCTCCCCACTCCCCATCCTCTCCCTGATCAAGCTCTTCCCTTGTCCCACATATGGTGATGACATCGTATCTAGCCTTACACCAGGATGCATACATCAGTTCAAAAACACTAACCCAAGTTTTCATATTTTAACTTTTTAAAGATGTATTATAAACTCATCTGTATTCCAAATTTCAGTGGATGGTACGACATCCAGTTGCTCAACTTACAAACCTAGAGTCATCAGATTCTTCATTTTCAGTCTCTTCATATCTAAGCTAGCAGTACATCATGTTGATTTCCATTCTTTGTTTTAACTCATTTTTCATTCTCATTGACCTACTCACATTATTTATCTTTCATGTGAAAAGCTGCAATAAACTTGCCTGTTTCCAAAACAACTCATAACCTCTATTCCAATCTATCCAACCCAGGGCAGGCAGTGTGACCTTCCTAATAGTTAAACATAAATCTGTGTCATTTCTATGCTGAAGATCAGAGAATCCAGCAAACTCCTTTTGCATAGCATATTAGTCTCTCATGGTCTAGCCCATGAACAATCCCTTCCCAAGCAGACTTAAATAAATACTCTTTGTTTCTATGCTTTAACCAGATACATGCATTCATTAAAGAAACTTTTATCTGTTCAAATATTCATCTCTTATTTTAGAGTTTGACATGAGCAAAACAAAACACTTGTTGATTTTTGAGTACTCACTGCTTAAACTGAGGCCGTAAAAATTGTATTATTCATTTTACTATTTACTGAGTGAACAAACAATATTTAAAAATAACTGCTTTCAATGCTGAATATTCAGAAGATACTTTGATTAGTAATTTGATTAGTTAAGTTAAATTTGTAACATATACTGTTATAAAAGAATTTTTCATTATAAAAAGCACGTATCTCGGGCCTCCCAGGTGGCGCAGCAGTTGAGCACTGGGCTGCGAAGCTGCCCGCAGCCTCTGTAGCGCCGGTTTGATCCCTGGCAGCCGAGCAAGGGTCCCACATGGCGCACAGATCTCTCCTGCCGCCCGCTGCTCCCCCCAGCAGTGTACTTCATCAGTCTGCCTGTTCTGATCCCCACTCTGTCTCTGGTGAATTCTCTCACCCTCCCATGCTTCTGACTGTGCCCAGTGCTTGTATAAATAAATAAATAATTCTTTAAAAAAAAGGGCACATATCTCCCCCAAAAGGTACATATTTCATATAGTCGATATATTGCTAAAACAGACTATTTTGCTAACAGTTAAATGTTTTGTTGAACTAGTCAATTAAAGGCTTTTTGTAAAGTAGTCACTATCATATCATGTTATAAGAAGGATGGAGGAACCTTAAGTTCTCAAAACTATTTTTCTTAAATTACCATATATTAAAGGGACTCCCCTCTTCTCACCAGCCTTCTAAGTCTATAAATATTAGAGACGAAGTTTCATTTTTCTAAATGTATGAAAAAGAGAAACTGTTTAGCCTATTTAAACAAAGGCAAAGCAATTTTTTCTTGAAAAATGACTCACTGTAGTATTTAGTATACAAAAGACATTTCTGAGGTTAACTATCTGGGTATCTTATGGTTGGATGATATTTTCTGCTGAATATTTCAAAACAATTCCATCTAGAAAGAAAACTTACCTCTGGATGAAAAAAGATTTCAGGCCCCAAGAATCTCTCATAACCAACATCAATGGAAAATTCCTTCTTTGAGATAGCATTGATTCCAGTATACTGCTTAATCCACTTTGATCCATCTGTGTCATACTTATTAAATTCTTTTACTAAATCTGGGCAGACATAACTATAACGCTCCTTAAAAAAAGAAACAAACAAGTAACTTTTTGTCTTGTTTTAGGAAAAGTAAAAAAAAAAAAATGGCATATTTTCAACAAACTACAATCAAGTGAAAAAATATCTCCAAAAAATAAAATCAGAAAATTAAGCTGAAAAAATTTTGTTAGGATTTCATATGTCCAGTAAAAATAAATATGTAATTTCTGTCTCCTACATGTAATTTCTGGTGTCAAATATGAATAGAATAAGTGTCAAACTAAAGATTCAATTTCTATTCTTATAATGCTATTTCATGAAAACATTTATTAATAACATCCATATATTTTACATGGCTTCCATTAATTAATAGAGCTTATATTCTAAATAAGAGAAAATATGAAATACACATAAAACTGCAGAATCAATGCTATAACCACACAAATTAATATAGATCCTTAATACCTACTGCTACAAAACTATGACCTCAGTAAGTGAGCAAAATAAAAAAAGGTTGAAAATAAACTTTTTTTTTTTTTTAACGGGCCTCCTTGGTGGTCCAGGGGTTACAGTCTCAGCACTCTCAAGCTATCTCCAGCCACTGTAGCATGAGTTGGATCCCAGCCAGAGAGCTAACCCACATGGCACAGCAGACCTCCCCTGTCTCCCCTGCTGTTCCCCTCAAGCAGTGTATTTCCGTAGATCCACCTATTCTGCTCCCCACTGTCTCCAGTGAATCCTCTCAGCCCCCACCCTAGTTCTTATGTGCATAAATAAATTAAAAATAAATCTTTAAAGAAAATATAAACTATTCTTTTTCACCTGCAAGGCTAAATTACTGTATATTTGGTTACATCCTGAAAGAAAAAAAAAAAAGAAACAACAAACAAAAAAGACCTTTGAATTTTTCATAAAAATGTATGGGCCAGTCTATTTGCAATATATGGGCGCTCAAGTAGCCAGTATTTTTTTTAAAAAAAAAAAAAAAAAGAAAAAATACACATTTCATAGATTCTTTTTTTGACATCAATGACTAAAATAGGTATTAGTAACTAATGCTGATGATTAAAAGATATAAAAGGAAAGAATATTTGATGCTATTTTAGGTCTCTAGGAATTACATGGAAATGGTAACTCTTGAAGTTTAAAATCTGAGCATCAATATTCTCTAAAGTAGATTTAAATCCTTGGTTATTTTTAAAAACATCAGGATTTTGTTATATTTAAAAACTTCATAGGTTTCCCAAAGATGTTGAAAACAATATTTTTCCAATAATTTTTTTTTTACCTATTTTATTTTGTTGCCACCAACATAGGGTTATTGTTAGCAGCCACTTATTAATTCCTTTACCTGAGAAAATCCTATAATGACCCAAAAGAGTCAAATAAATGAATAAAGTTGTTTTTGCCAAGGCAGTTTAGCTTTTATATATTCAAAATATATTTGAGGAACTGTAATTTTTTAAGATACATTGCAAATCATGAATTTAAAAAGCAAAGTCAAATATTTTGACCACTACTAGGAAGTACTGATAAAGACCTAAGTATAACTTTCACATTTTTCTTCTATTTGTCACATCACATGTGCCAACTATCACCTCTTTTCTATAACCAAATAATTATGTTTAAAAACTTGTAACATGGGCCTCCCCTGGTGGCGCAGGCAGTTGAGCACCGTGCTGTGAAGCTGTCCGCAGCCTCTGAAGCACCGGATCAATCCCAGCCAGCTGGCGAGGGTCCCACATGGCGTGGCAGACCTCTCCTGCTGCCCCGCTGCTCCACTCAGCAGTGTATTTCATCAGTCTGCCTGCTCTGTTCCCCGCTCTGTCTCTGGTGAATCCTCTCACCCTCCCATGCATCTGGCCTGTATCCTGGTTCTTGTATAAAATAAATAAATAAATCTTAAAAAAAAAAAAAAACCTTGTAACATAAAATTGTATTAAAAACTTCAGTGAAAAAAATGAGATGGGAGAAATCTGAAGTAAACTAATTATTTTATTAAAGAGAAAAATCACCAAAATGTTTGTTAAAGTAAATTGGTATAAATGTTCTTATATTTATATGTAAGTCCTCACAAATGAGAAAAAATGAAAAAGGAGAACAGCAATCAATAATTTCCTCATAAAAATATACATATAATTGAGAGTCATGATTTGTAATTGGCTAACAAAAGTGGGTTTTTAAAACACTATTCTTCATAGTACAAGGTACTAGGGTGATGGTGATGGGAGAACTACAGCGACCACACCTAAAGGAGAAATCATTAACTGTTCAAAAATTAACAACAATATAAGAAAAAAACAGTTCATTTAAAATTTTAAAAATTCACTGCTCTACACTTAAGAATCTTTCATGTCGATATTATAAATTTGACTTTAATTTCTAATTAGATTACTCTGTCATTGTTACTTTTTACCTTTACTGCTTTAGCAGTTTCCAACGATTGCTCTGGAGGAATTCCTACTTCTCGGTCTCTCAGCAATTGCTGAATAAAATATGTTATGTCTCGTCCTGCGATTGGAATGTGCTTAATACAGCTGCCAATCACATAACCTTCAGCCTACATGGGGAGGGGGGAAAAAGCATCATCAACTAGAATATGTTTATAAAATTCTAATATATATATATATAATTCTAATAATAACTTTAGCTAATAAAAAATGAAGGTATATCTGAACTAATGAGAAAATTACAGCAAATTTTAAAAGTGTAATATTTAAAGTTTTTAAAAAGTAGTATTAATCCAGATGAATTATTTAATGTTCTGTTCAGAAATTTTAAAACATTCTTACCACTGGAATGACATGAGTGACACCATCTCCACTGTCTATTACCGTACCAGTCAATGTCCGTTCTCCTACTTGTCTTGAGGTCCAGGATGCAGCTAAGGCAAGAACGGCCTTGAACAAAAATAAGATACGCAAAATATAAAAACCAAAACAAAATGTTGATAGAGTAATTTTAAATGTAGTATCTTTGGAAAGAAAATGTAAAATTAATTTATTTATATTATGCAATATTTATCCACAGCTACATTTATAAAGGCAAATTTACAGGCTATATTTACTTTTAGGAGCATATTTATAAATTTTCCGTATTTCAGTCAGCAATTCAAAAAAAATGGAAAGTATAACAGGAAATAGTATAGTACTAAAATTGCCAGGACTTTAACTATGCTTACCTGGAGGGGAAAGTAAGAGTACAATCACCTGGCCGCCAATTACTAATACATAAAAGACTATTAACAAGTATCACTCTGAGATTAGTTCCAAATTTTCTAAGTGCAACTTACATTCAGAAATATGTAACCAATTATTTAATCAGAGAAAAAGCATTGCACACTTTCACATACTATGATTTAATTAGGAAGTTGATAAAGTAATATTTTTCTATGAAAAATCTTGGCATAGGCAATAAAGTACAATTCATATTTCAAAAAATGTTCAAAAGTTTACACAGCTAATGTTTCAAAAAAGATGTAAATTCCAAACCTCAATTTTTGACTAATAATTAAAAGCAGGGCTAAACTGGTTTTATTTTACCTAGTTACAATAAAATAGCTGAAAGGGACCTAGAAAGATATCTAGGCCATCCTATTTTAACACCAGATCACATCATAATACTATACTTTATACACTTACTAAGCATCTGTGATATGCCAGGTATCACATCTGCTACAAAATAAATACAAATAAGAGGTGAGCTGTGATCCTGAGAGGTAAGAGTGAAGCTGTTCATACACACAAATTATGTGCAATATAATATTACAGGAATTTATGATATACTGGATATTCTCCAAGAGGGAGAGTGGTCAAATATAATTAGTGGTAAGTCAATCAAAACAGACTACCAAAAAAGGACAGAAAGAATGCTACAAGGATAAATGAACATTTATATAAATTCCTGACATGGAGTAAATCAGTATTAACTCTCTCATTTCTGTCCTATGAAAGGCTCTAAAAAATCCAAAGACCATTACCTTATTTTCTTTAACATTTCACTTTTGCTCACTAAGTATTTCCATATTCTTTAATTTGGTTTCTAAATTATTAGATCAGGAAAGAATTACAATGTACTTTATAATTAAAAAATTTATTTTTAGAGTGAATTAATTAAACCAGATTAAAACTTAAGAGCTAGGCTTATATTGATTAACTTGCTTACCTGCACAGCAATGTACAAGCCTGGAACATTGAAGGACTCAAACATTATTTCAGCAGTATATTCCCTGTTTTCTGGAGTATTCAGTGGAGGTTCAGTCTAGTAAATTGAGTAACATTTTTAAAATAAACATTATCAGCTTATTTTTGTAACTTTATGATTTTTAAATGAGAATTTATTCCAAACACTAAATTTACAAATCATTAAAATTAGATACATTATACATATAGATTGAAGAAAAACTAGAGGATTCAAACAGATGTACACATATATGAAAACAATATGGTTATTCACATAAAGAAAAAAGAAACTGAAATTCTTTATCACACCACTTATAAGGATTAAACCTTGAGAAAACGAAGAAGTGAAGGAAAGAGGATAATCAGTCAAATCAAGTTATAAACATGGGAATGACAGGCCTTCAAGCAAACATACCAATATTATTTGCTAGTGGAAGAATTCTCATCTATGTAATACTTTTTACAGGATGTACCTTATCTGTCTCTGTCTAAGAGTATAGTAAATAAGCCAAGATTTTATAAATTTATGGCATGGCTTCCTAGAAAATGTTATATTTATATAATTATATGTGGTAAGAGTAAAAAGTGAAGATGTTTACACAGTTCTTTTCAATTTATGTTATGCAACTACATACATCATTTAGAAACTTGTAGATTAAATCTGGGCTAGACACATGCTAATGATGCAAGAAAGAACCCAAGGCAGTACTCAAAATACTGGACTTCACAAGTCTTATGAGGACTTTAACTGTTTAAATTTGTAAAGCATGAAACTGGATAAGACCTCTGATTCTTATGAATCTACTTGACAACCCAATCTTCTGTGTTATCTCAAATACTAAACAGGCAAAACTTTTAAACTTAAGAAAGAGAAAAATTCTTTTTGACCTTAAGGAATGACTCCTTAAATTGAAAGAGCACAAATTGCAAAGGGAAAGACTGATAAAATGGAATTCACTACAAATTAAATCTTTTTTAATTTTAAAAGACACAAAGTAAAACAAAAAGATTTTTTCCATAGATAAAATCTTTATAGCTAAACTACCTAAAGTATTCAAACTTATTTAGAAGAGTTTTACAATTCTATTTAATAGTTTGGAGATTATTCAGTAAACTTAAAAACCAAAGCAGTTAAATTACAAACTCCAGGAAAATATATAAGTTCTGTATAAAATAAAATGTAATCAGAAGACTTTGCAAAGGAAAACATACAAATAGCTAATAAGTACATGACAAAGTGCCCCAACATCATGAGTCACCAGAAAAATGCAAATTAAAACAAAAAGAGAAATCTTACACACCCACCAGAAAGACTAAAATTAAAAAGACTGACACATCAAATGTTGGATACACTATAAAGCAACCAGACTGCTAACACTTCGCTGGAGGCTATGGAAAAAAGGTACAACACCCTGGAAAAAATTCTGAAAATTTCCTATAAAACCTATCATGTACATATCTGGTGACACAGAAACTCCATATGTAGGTATTTACACAGAAGAAATGAAAATATTGTTCATAAGATTTATATAAGGCTCATGATAGCTAAAATATTGATGATACCATCATCATGGGGAAAATGGATAGACTACACTCATGCCAACGATTATTACCCCCAAAGAAATAGTAACATATTACTGATAAGTATAACATGTATGAATCTCAAAATTAGGCTTAGTGAAGGAAGTCTTACCAAAGAGCAAAGAACATTTTGTAGGATTCCATTTTTTTTTTTGAAACTCAAATACAGGTAAAAATCAATCTGCACGCAGAGACAAGGATTAAGTAGGAAAGGGCATGAAAAACCTTTCCAGGTTGATAGTAACTTTCTTTATCTTAATAATGATTTGTGACACAGATGTATGCACCAGTCAAAAGCAGAGATGAGGAAACTACATCATTCTATTGGCCAAATCCAGGCCACCCACTTGCTTTCGTAAATACAATTTCATCAGAACACAGCCGTTAACTATTCAAGTGTTGTCTATACTCTATTACAACTGCAGAGCTGAGAAGCTGCAACAAAGACCATATGGCCAACAAAGGCACAAATATTTGCCAGGGAAAGATTCAGCTTCTGGTCGAAACTCAAAGAATGGGAGAGTTAATATTTGTGCATTTTATAGCATGGAAATTTTATATAAAAGAAAAAGACTATAAGCTAAATAATGAATTTCAATTGATGAATGTATGCTAAAGTAATTAAGACTTGAAATGACTATCTGCAACTCATTTTGAAGTGATTCAAAAAAATAAATGCTATCATTAATTAAATGGGTATTATCATAAAGAAATTATAATAAAGAAATGATAATAGAATGTTAACTGTTGAGGCTAGATTGTGGATATGTGAATGCTCACTGTAAAGTTCTTTCAACTATGATTATGACCCATCCGTAACAATATTCACAAAGTCATCATACTAAAAATAAAGTGATTTTATCAAACATTATGACACAACTATAATGCAGGAATGGGAGAAGATGGGGACTCTGAGTTAAGGCACAGGGGATAAAAGGAAAAAAAACACAAAATCCTCATCTTTCCTACTAGTAAGTTAGTAAATATTAATAAAACAAGCAAGCAAGAAAAAATATACTGTTTAAATGTATGATAATTATAAGATAAATTCTGTTTCTACTTTTTCAGAACCTATTGTTCCTATCATTAAGATTTCATATTAATTATCAAAAAAACTTCCTCTAAGTGTCTAAACTTTGATGCTTCAGCATTGCTACTTTACTGGAACCCAGAACAGGAGAGTCATAAAGGTGATGCAGTTTTACAACAAATCTTCTAAACATGTATGACAACTTAATAAACAATAAAATATGCCCTACTGTGCACATGTGTGATGGAAATTTTCTCAGTAAGCTTCTTCAGAAATTGCCTCAGTGAAATTGTAAGTTGTACTTACCAAAAGAAAATAATGATCTTCTGGTTCTGCCCTTAAATATTTAAAGATCACTTGCTCCATAAACCTTTCCATTAAGTCCCAGTCTTCAACTATACCATGGCGGATTGGCCACTATTCAAAAATAAAATAAAATAAATCCTATAAAAATCAAACTACACATATACAAGAGAAATACTAAATCATTAATGGATATTGGATGAAAATTGCATTGCTGAGGTGTGATAATGAGGGCCTCCCCGGTGGTGCAGCGGTTGAGCGCTGGGTTGCGGAGCTGCCCGCAGCCTCTGCAGTGCTGGTTCGATCCCCGGCTGCAACCCAGCCACCGGAGGAGGGTCCCAAATGGCGCACAGACCTCTCCTGCCGCCCGCTGCTCCCCTCAGCAGTGTACTTTGTCAGTCTGCCTGCTCTGTTCCCCGCTCTGGCTCTGGTGAATTCTCTCACCCTCCAGCACTTCTGACCGTACCCAGTGCTTATATGAATAAATAAATAAATCTTAAAAAAATAAAGGCTTTAAAAAAAAAGACACTAGCTCATTTTGAGGAAATACATACTTAAATATTTATAAATGAAATTATTTCTGCAACATATTTTCATGCAGTTCAAGTAGAATATTTAAAGCAAATTATGTCAAAATTGAATATTGGAGTTTCTGCCTAGAACAACTTCCCTTACAAAATTCACCCAGCTAATTCCAATTCCTCAAGTCTCAGCTTAAAAAAGATTTACTCCTCAAAGATTTTCCTCAATAAGTAAACTAGGTTAATATACAGTCCAGAGCATCCCATACTTTCCTAACCTCCATAACAGTGATATAATTATTTCTTCTACGTCTTCCATTCAACCACATTATAATAGCCTTGCATTAAGAAAGTCATTTTACTTGGGCCTCCCCTTGTGGCACAGGCGGTTGAGCGCAGCGCTGTGACGCAGCCTCTGCAGCACCAGTTCGATCCTGGCCAGCCAGTGAGGGTCCCACATGGCGAGCAGACCTCTCCTGTCTCGCCCACTGTTCCCCTCAGCAGTGTATTTCGTCAGTCTGCCTGTTCTGTTCCCCACTCTGTCTCTGGTGAATCCTCTCACCCTCCCGCGCATCTGGCCTGTACCCCGGTTCTTGTATGAATAAATAAATCTTCAAAAAAAAAAAAAAAAACCCTGGTTCTTGTATGAATAAATAAATCTTTAAAAAAAAAAAAGTCATTTTTCTTATTTACAATGGTATTCAACAGTGAAGATTTTTTCACATAGTAGTTGTTGATCAATGACAAATTATGAGAATGGAATAAAAGAGGTAGAAAGGAGCAAATTTGCAAAGTAGGCAAAAATCAATGTCTAAAAATAATACAGATTAAGAATAATGGGCCTGCCTGGTGGCATAGGGGTTAAAGTCTCAGCACTCTCAAGCTATCGCCAGCCACTGCAATTGAGCTCAATCCCCGGCCAGGGAGCTAACCTACATGGCACAGCAGACCTCTCGTGTCTTTCCTTCTGCTCTCCTCAGCAGTGTATTTCAGTCAATCTGCATGTTCTGTTCCCTACTCTGTCTCTGGTGAATCCTCTCACCCTCTGCTCCTCTGTCCTACACCCCAGCTCTTGGATGCATAAATAAATACATCTTCAAAAAAAAAAAAAAAAAAAAAAAAAAAAAAAACAACTTACCTAGCTCACACGGTATGTAAATTAAACCTCAATAAAAACAGAGGTAAGGTAGGATGGGAGCAAGGGGAAGGAGTATAGGAAGAAAAAGGGAAAAAAGGAAAAGAGGAGAAAAGAACAGCATTTCCAGATAACAGACACAGTTTCAAAAAAGGAGAGAAATGTTATGGGTTTGAATTAAAGACAGGATAAAAATGTCTCTAAATATTGAGATATGGCAGTAAGAGAAAGACAATTATACTGAAAGCTCAAAGATCTAGTAGGTATCTAAAAGTAAATAATGCTCAGCTGAACAGGCTAAAATTTTTTTCTTGAAGGGGAAAAAACATCAAAGTTAAAGCAAGACTGGGAGAGATCAGAGAAAAGAAGAAATTTCTATTGTGAAGCAGTTGAGTGTATTAATTAGAGCTATAATTGAATTACATATTGAACAAACTAATTTTTTAAAGAAAATGTTATTTACTTATACAAATTAAAAAAATATACCTTTGTTGCATATGTAGGTTTTTCTATTGCTTCATCACCAATGAAGAAGTCTAGGTCATCAACACCTTTCATCACCCTCCTTTGAGCTTGATCACCCACTTTTGCTGACTCTTTAATAGCAATACCTACAAAATAAGTTATTTATACATTTCAAAAGTCATTTCTTTTTCAAATGAGACCAACTGTTAACTTACCCTTCTTCCATTACAATGTGTTTTTAAACAAAACATTATCTAACTTATTTAAACTGTCACACAAAAACCTCAGTCATTAAAAAACTGATGACAAAATTCACTTAATGAAATCTCAACTTACACCCATATCTCTAAAGTAAAAAGCCAAAAAAAGCACTGCTATAGGAATGTTTCAGTTACTTTTTGAAAAATGATGTAAGATCTATTTTTATTTGAATAAAGTCAACACATACTTGATGGACAATCAGAAAGAAAAAATTTTAAAACACAAACAAATGAGAATAGGAAGACTGCAAGGGAGATTTTATAAGATTTGAACTAATATAATTTAAATATACCAGTATTTCAACTAGTATAATTTAAATACAACATGAAATATTGATCTGTAAAACTTTAATCACATACAATTAAGAAATTTCAAATCACATAACCAAATCCACAACAATCCCCTTAAATAATTTCAGAATTTCAGCATACAGTTCTAGACCTGAAACTTGCTATATATTGCTTAATTCAGTCATAAATTTCAAAATCCTTCAAGCTTTTCATTCAAAATCTCTGTAAGGCACTTACATTGATTTAGCATTCAACTGTCACTTTCAGTTAATACAGTAATAGCCTTAATAAAGTGGGTAAAAGCTACTAAAGACATTCTAAATCCACAGTTTTACTTCTAAATTCTAGAAAGCCTCTCCTTCAACTTGATTATAATGTACACAAACATCCAGATGGCTCACTATATATAAAGTTCCTGGAAAATAAAGATATATGAAAAACTTTGAATCACACCTTTAGGCTTTCCAGAACTTTTATTAGTGGCAGTAACTACTAACTACTGATTTCAAACATAACCCCTACAGTATTAAAAACTGAGGTGAAAAAAAAACTCTGAATTCAAAAATCTTTCCAGTGGATCAATGAGTTAACATGCTATAACATCTCAAAAAAGGACAATTAAAACTAAAACTACGTATTTTGTCCAAGAGATGAAATAAACAACGGGTACAACGGTAAAGCAATATTAAGGTTGAAAAGAGCAAGTTTTATGGGACTCCAATAGAGTTAACAAAACTACTGAAGAACAGAAGCAACTCCAGTTTGCAAAGATGAGAGTAATAACTAAAGTCAAGTACTAGTCCATAAAAGTGATTCTGAGTAGTCAGTAACAGAGCCAATTTCTGTCATCAAATTCTTAAACAACTATCAATATATTGATGTATAAATTCAGGGAAAAGGCAAAGATGTAAAACTGTCCTTCCATGTAGTAACAAATATTCATGAATAAAACAAGGGAAAGACAACAGTACTATCAAACTAAACCCACCATATTCACATGAATGAACTTTTTCATCAGTGTCACCTAAAATCCATTCTAGGTATTAAAAGTATTAAATTTAGGCAGCAGCCAAGTTGTTACATAATCAGTCCCTAGAAAGGTATACCAAAAGTATATCAAAAGAACAAAAGTCAAAGAGGTTTGCTTCTGAAGAATGAAACATTTAAAAGCTCCCCCTTTAGGTATAACTTTGAGAGTACATTTCTCCTGTTTCACACATTTAATTATTATTTTGCTATACAGATGATAAAACATTGACCTATTCATGTCCAATAGTATACAAATGAAACTAAAGAACTGGTTTGAGTGACTTAATTTCTATCTTGTTCTCAAGTTCACTGACTTTGAAACTTACACGCTGCTTTCAACTACTCTCTGCTTGTTCATTTTTCCATTTATTTTCATACTATACAAAAAAGTCAAACAGTCTCAATACTACTGTGCAAAACTAGTGTGCAAAACAGTCTTCAAATTAAACTGTCTAGAAGTTAGCACCATGAAAATATGGCTCAACAGATTTATCATCTAATATGTGAAAGTTTCTATTTGGCATTAGGACAAATATATCAAAGGTATATAACAACATATATAAGGTAAATTGCCTGAAAGTCAAAAGAACAAAACTATGTCTATCAAAGACCAGATACATAAACCATGTTAACAAATAAGAACACTAACAAATTAAATGTGAGGGTATTTTTCAAAAACCACTGAAAGACAAACTACTGAAAACTGAAGTTTTGCCAAAGTTAGCAAAAACAGGGTAGAAGAAAACCACCTTTGGGATGGTTATAGGATATAAGATGAGTCAAGATCTCTGAAGATGAAATGCTACCCTTATTTAGAAACATGGGCACTTGTCAGGGTTGTCAACAGTACAGGTCCTGCAAACCATCATACTACAAACCAAAGAACAGTCTTTGTAGGTGTGATATAGGGAGATGTATAACTTAAAAAGTCAGTTAACCCCAGACTCCAGGGAGAGACCTGCAAATAGCCCAAGGCCAGCCAGTAAACTTGTGAGGAAAAGCGCACACTGGAAAAGCATACACGGACAGCAGCTGCCCAGGTCCCCGCGCTCCGTGGAGAAACCAGAGGGAACCATCACTGAGATGAATGACCCTCACTGAGTAATCAAAAATCAGGCACCTGGGCATGGGAGCAGGGTGCAAAAGGCGCCATTTCTGTGGACACTGAATTGGGTACCGGATCTGAGGGCTTCGGAACTGAGAATCCCGACACGAAATTTGGGGTCTGGGAAACCCACGACGGTGGAGCACAGGGCAGACACAGCCATGGCGGCGCTCCACACAACCCCCACTCGTCCCTGGAGACCCACGGGGCAAAAAACGCAGTTTTAGAAGGATACTAGGAAAGATCTCTGGCACCACCAAGTCCCGGAAAAAAATCACCAACTTCCTGATAGTTGGAAGCCAGGGATCCCAAAACCACCCTCAGGCTCTGAGAGAGGGTAGGCCATGCAAACAGGGGTAAGAAGGGAAACAAGGCGTGGAGCAAGACCCCATGCTGGAACTGAGAGCCAGAAGCAGGATCCGGGGTGTGAGACACGCCCTAACCGTGGGCACTACACAAGGTGAGAGCCAGTGTTTTGGATCTGATAGCCTTGGAACTGAGATCTAGAGTGCAGAATTCTGGGTGCCAGATCCTTAAAGCTGCGAGCACAGCACCGGGTGAACACAGCACCCAGCTTGAACAAGAGCAGCCCCTGTGTTGAGGTGCTCCCCTCCCCCCCTCCATTTCTCGGAGAACTGCTGGGAAAAAGCACAGTTCAACAAGTACAGGTCTCTGGCGCCACCTCCTGACCAGAACAAAATCACCAACTAGCTGATTCCCTGTTGGAACTGAGTAAATACAGAGGGAGGGAACTGTAAGAGACAGTGCCCAGCAACACAGCATAAACATCCTGGTGGAGTTTTGGCATATAGTGCTGGACTCGGTCTGGTAAACAGTTTCCCACACCACTGAAGGAGCACCCCAAACAGATGCCTGCCAACAACAGTGGCACAATCTCCCAACGCACAGAACTAATTAGAAAGCAAACAGCTGGGAGAAGGAAAAATATAAATAACCAAGCAAGTCTGAAGGAGGCGGACACACCACATAAAGAAAAACAGTCACCAGAGCTCAACAATGACATGAAAGAACTTCTCGGCCTGTCAAAAAGAGAATTAATGATCATTATGATTAAAAAGCAGAAAGAAAATGAAAAGGAAAAAAAATAATTTGAGACAAATAATCACTGAACTGAAGAACTGAGACCTCAAGAAAGGAAAGAAATGCAGGAGATAAAAAGATTACTAGAGGAGATAAAGAACTCTGGGAAAAGCAATGAAAACAGAACAAATCGATGAAATGGAAGAACGGATCGGTACTCTCAATGACACAGAAATAAAGAGAGACAAAAGAGAAAAGGAGAAAGAAGTGGAAAAGAAACAGTATGAAGACATTCTTTGACAATTATCAAACTCCATGAAGAGAGGAAATGTAAGAGTTACAGGCATTCCAGAAGGTGAGGAGAGAGAAAAAGGAACTGAGAAATTATTCAAGGAGATAACTGAAGAAAACTTCCCAAGCATGAAAAAGGAGACGAATATAGACATACAAGAAGCGAGAAGAACACCCAATTACCACAATGAAAAGAAAACTACAGCAAGACACATTAATAGTAAAGCCTGCAAGAATCCAAGACAAAGAAAAAATAATGAAACTGGCAAGGGGGAAGAAACAGATAACTTAACAAGGGAAAAACAGTCAGATTAACTTCAGACTTCTCCAAAGAAACACTAAGGGCAAGAAGAGAATGGAGTAACATACTCAACAAACTTCAACACAGCAAATGCCAACCAAGAATACTTTACCCTGCAAAGCTCTCCTTGTTCTATGATGAAAAAATATGGACCTTCTCAGACAAACAAAAACTCCAGAAATTCATTACAACTAAACCCCCACTCCAAAAAATTCTACAAGAAGTCCTAAAGCCAAAACCAACAGATGAATGAACAAGAACAGAATAAAGCAAGGAATAAAATCAGAAAGAAGACAAACAACATGGCAAATACAGATGTCTACATATCAATATTAACTCTAAATGTAAATGGATTAAACACAATGTAAATGGATTAAACACATCAATAAAAAGACACAGAACAGCACACTGGATTAAAAAACAAAATCCAACCTTCTGCTGTCTCCAGGAAACACATTTACCCACAAAAGATAAACACAGACTGAAAGTAAAAGTTGGAAAACAATCTTACAAGCAAATGGACCAAAAAAAACCCACAGGAACAGCTATATTTATAGCAGATGAAACAGACTTCCAACTAAAAAAGGTGAAAAGAGACAAAGACGGATGCTATATTATGATGAAGGGGACAATACACCAGGAAGAAATAACACTCATCAACATATACTCACCAAATTAGGGAGCACCAAAATATATTAGACAATTATCATCAACTCTTGAAAACAGACATTAAAGAAAATACATATATAGTGGGAGACTTCAACACCCCACTCTCACCAATGGACAGATCAATGAGACAAAAAATAAACAAAGACACTAGAGCCCCAAATAAAGACATAGAACTCATGGACTTAACAGACATCTATAGGACACTGCACCCAAAAAAATGCAAGTACACATTTTTCTCAAGAGTGCATGGATCATTCTCCAGAATCGATGACATACTGGGCCACAAGACAAACATCAACAGATACATGAAGATCAAAATCATTTCAACTATCTTCTCCAATCATAAAGGCATCAAACTAGAAATAAATCATGAAAAGAAAACAAGGAACCCTCCCACTTCATGGAGATTGAAATCCACACTACTGGAAGACCACTGGACTAATGAGGAGATCAAAGAAGAAATTAAAAAATACTATGAGTTGAACAACAGGGAGGATACTACTTTCCAGAATGTATGGGATGCAGTAAAAGCAGTAATAAGAGGAAAATATATAGCAATACAGGCTCACATAAAGAAATAAGAAAGAACTCAAAGAAACAACCTAATCTCACATCTCAAAGAGGTAACAAAAAAAAAAAAAAAAACCCTAAAGCCAGTAGAAGAAAGGAAATAGTAAAAATCATAGCAGAGATAAATGAAATGGAAATTAAAAAAAGAATCCAAAAGATCAGTGAAACCAAAGTTGGTTCTTTCAAAAAACAAACAAAATAGACAAACCTCTAGTCAGGCTCACAGAGAAAAAAAAGGGAGAAAACACATATAAATAGGATTATAAATGAAAGAGGAGAAATCATGACAGATTCAGCAGAAATCAAAAGAATAATCAGAGATTACTATGAACACTTATATGCAAACAAATTCAACAACCTAGAAGAGATGGACAAATTCCTAGAACAATATACTCATCCAAAGCTGGACAAACTAAAAATAGAACAACTAAACAGACCAACTACAAGCAGCGAAATTGAGGCAAATCAAAGGTAAATCAAATCACTGAGGTAATCAAAGCACTCCCCAAAAACAAAAGCCCAGGTCCAGATGGCTTCACAAATGAATTCTACCAAACATTCAGCAGTGTATTAGTGCCTTTCGAAAAACTGAGAAAGAAGGAATACTACCAAATATGTTCTATGAAGCCAACATTACACTAATACCAAAACCAAACAAAGAAAGCACACAAAAAAGGAAATTACAATCTCCCTAATGAACACTGAAGCAAAAATCCTTGACAAAATCCTTGCCAACAGAATCCAAGGGATAGTACACCACAATCAAGTGGGATTCATCCCGGGGGCACAAGGACAGTTCAACATAAGAAAATCAATCAGTGTAATCCAACACATCAACAAAAAGAAAAATCAAAACCATATGATCATATCAATAGATGCTGAGAAAACATTCAACAAAGCCCAACATCCATTTATGATGAAGGCCCTTGAAATTCTCGGGATAGAAGAAACATACCTTAACATGATAAAAACCATATATGACAAACCCACTGCCAATATTATTCTCAATGGCAAAAAGCTGAAGGCCTTTCCTTTAAGATCAGGAACAAGACAAGGATGTCCTCTCTCACCACTGCTCTTCAATATAATACTGGAGGTCCTAGCCAGGGCAGTAAGACAAGAGAAAGACATACAAGGAATCCAAATAGGGAAAGAAGAAGTAAAACTATCATGATTTGCAGACAATATGGTAACATATGTAGAGAAAAACTACTAAAAAACTCCACAGAAAAACTACTCAAAATAATCAACCAGTTCAGTAAAGTAGCAGAATACAAAATCAACACACAAATCAGTAGCCTTCCAACACACAATCAAGCAACATAAAGAAGAAGAAATCAAGAAAACCATTCCTTTTATTATTGAACAATAAAAAACTAATACTTGGGAATAACCTAACAAAAGAGGTGAAGGACCTATACAAAGAAAATTATAAAACACTGCTAAAAGAAATAGAAGACAGGGCCTCCCCTGGTGGTGCAGCTGTTGAGCGCTGGGCTGCGAAGCTGCCCACAGCCTCTGCAGTGCCAGTTCAATCCCTGGCCGCCAGCAAGGGTCCCACATGGTGCGCAGACCTCTCCTGCAGCGCCCGCTGCTCCCCTCAGCAGTGTATTTCGTCAGTCTGCCTGTTCTGCTCCCTGCTCTGGCTCTGGTGAATCCTCTCACCCACCCGCAACTCTGACCTGTACTCCAGTTCTTATATAAATTAATAAAATAAATCTAAAAAAAAAAAAAAATAGAAGACACAAAGAAATGGAAAGACATGCCCTGCTCATGGATTGGAAGAATTAACATTATTAGAATGTCCATCCTACCAAAAGCAATATACAGATTCAACGCTATTCCAATAAAAATCTCAGTGACATTCTTCAAAGAAATAGAACAAATACTGATAAAACTCATATGGAACCACAAAAAAACACGAATAGCCAAAGCCCTACTGATGAAAACAAAACAGAAAGGAGGTATCATCACACTTCCAAACTTTAAGCTATACCACAAAGCCATAATAATAAAAACAGTTTGGTATTGGAACAAAAACAGACACACAGACCAATGGAACCGAATAGAGAGCCCAGAAATAAAACCACACTTATATGGACAACTGATCTTTGACAAAGGAGCAAAGAATATGCACTGGAACACGGACAGTTTGTTCAATAAATGGTGCTAGGAAAACTGGACCACCACATGCAAAAAAATGAAACTAGACTACCACCTCTCACCATACACAAAAATCAATTCAAAATGGATAAAAGACCTGGACATAAGACCTGAAACCATAAAATAAATAGAGGAAAATACAGGTAAAACACTACAAGACCTACATCGCAATAACATTTTTAAAGACTCATCACCCAAAGCAAAGACAGTCAAGGAAAAGATAAACAACTGGGATTACATCAAACTGAAAAGCTTCTGTACAGCAAAGAGACATTAACCAAAACAGAGAGACACCCCACTGATTGGGAAAAAAATCTTTAGACTCCATTCAACTGATAAGGGACTTATCACAAAGCTATACAAATAACTCACATAACTCAACAAAAACAAAGTGAACAATCCAGTCAAGAAATGGGCAGAAGAACTTAAAACACATTTCTCCAAAGAGGGAATGTAAATAGCCAACAGGCATATGAAAGGGATGTTCAACATCCCTTATCATCAGGGAAATGCAAATCAAAACCACACTGAAATAACACCTTACACCAGTAAGAATGGCACATATCAAAAAACAAGCAACAACAAATGTTGGCAAGGATGCAGTGAAAAAGGAACTCTCCTACATTGCTGGTGGGAGTGCAAACTGGTCCAACCACTATGGAAAGCTGTCTGGAGGTTCCTCAGTCTACTAAAAATGGAGCTACCATATGACCCGGCAATTCCACTACTAGGGATCTACCCAAAGGACACAAAAATATTGATTCAAAAGACCACCTGTACCCCTATGTTTACTGCAGCACTATTTACAATAGGTAAAATCTGGAAACAACCCAAATGCCCAACAAATAGATGACTGGATCAAGAAGATGTGGCATATATACACAATGGAATATTATTCAGCTATCAAAAAAGATAAAATCATGCCATTCGCAGCAATGTGGATGGAGCTAGAAGGAATTATGATCAGTGAAATAAAACAGAAGGAAAAAGAAAAATATCGGATGGTTTCACTTATAGCAGGAATAAAGGGGAACCAAATAAGACATCAATGTAAAAAAAATAATAACAGTACAAAACACAACAAAGCAAAAACAGGCACATAAATCAGAGACATACTGCAGGGGAGGAGGAGGGAGAGGGATCAGAGGGAAGGAGGGAGGAGCACAGGGGACTGAGGTGATGGTGCACGGTGCATTGGTGAAGGAAACTCTATGATGACTATACCTGAGGGGGTGGGGGGAAGCAAATATTGTTTCAAAATGAACAATTAAGTAAAAAAATAAAAATTAATAAAAAAAACTAGTTAACCCCATATACTGTTAACAGCAATGTCCTCAAAGCAGAAAATAGTTTTATCAATCCATTCATTTTTGTTTTTAAAAAAGAGGTATTTGGTAGATTTATTGATAAAACACAGCTGACAAGAAAAGTCGGAGGTGTGGAAATGTGGCCACACAGAACATAACAAACCATGTTTTTAAAGGACTAAATCTTACCAGTGTTAGAACTGATTATCTCTTTTATTTTAATTTTTAAGAAAAAGCTTTAAATCAGCTTATTCTTGACTTAAGAGAAATACTTACAGGAAGGAATGATAAACTGTGGTTCTGTGTTTCCGGCATATCCTAGTTTTGTATACCTGCAAAACAAAAAGAATTTTAAGATTTTCACTAATAACTTATCAATTATGAATTCTTAGATTTCTATTTGTTATGAAATGTTCCATAATGGGTAAATACACAAAATTCCATAGCTTCAATACATTTAAACATCTCTATTTTCAAAATTATAAATACCCCTGTTTTGAACCAAACATTCCATTTCTAGAATCTAATCCTATAGAGACATGCATACATGTGTGAAATAGCATAAAAGACCATTTGCTGCAGTCTTCTTTATAACAGCAAAAGTCTAGAAATAATCTAGGTAACCTTCAAATGAGAAACTAGTTAATATGCTAATTTCACACTATGATATATTATTCAGCTATTAAAAATGAGACTGAAAAAGCTTCTTATGTACTGATAAGGGACAATCTCAAATGCGTTGTTAATGAACAAAGCAAAGCAGGGAACAATGTTCCAAGTATGTTCTATTTATATTAAAGTAAAAGAGAGAGGTAAGAACACATAAAATATACTTGACTGTTCAGACACTGAATATCTCTGGAACTGTATATAAAGAAATCATTAATTCTGGTTGCCTCCAAGGAAAGGAACTGAGCAGACAAAGAGTAGAGATGAGAAAGTGTTTTTTTTTTTTTTTTTGCTTATCACTGCATACTATTTAAATGCATTATTATTCAAAAATAACTAATTTTTCTGTTTTGTCATTTTGCTTTCTTTTAGTCCCAAAATTAAGCTCAAGAATTGAGAGTGGGGGCCTCCCTGGTGGCACAGGGGTTAAAAGTCTCAGCACTCTCAAGCTATCACCAGCCACTGCTATGAGTTCCATCCCAGGCCAGGGAGCTGACCCACGTGGCACAGCAGCCATCTCCTGCCTGGCTGCTGCTCCCCTCAGAAGTATAATTCAGTAGATTCTCCTGTTCTGTCCCCACTCTGTCTCTGGGGAATCCTCTCATGCCTCGCACCTCTGGCCTACACCCCAGTTCTTAGATGCATAAATAAATCTTTTAAAAAATATAGTGTGTGAAATGGAAATCACTATTAAAAATAAGGGGAAAGGGCCTCCCCTGGTGGTGCAGCGGTTGAGCGCTGGGCTGTGAGGCTGTCCACAGCCTCTGCAGCGCCAGTTCGATTCCCAGCGGTCGGCGAGGGTAACACATGGCACGCAGACCTCTCCTGCAGCGCCCACTGCTCCCCTCAGCAGTGTGTTTCATGAGTCTGCCTGTTCTGTTCCCCACTCTGTCTCTGGTGAATTCTCTCACCCTCCCATGCTTCTGACTGTACCCAATGCTTGTGTAAATAAATATCTTAATAAATAAATAAATAAATAAATAAATAAATAAATAAATAAAAAATAAGGGGAAAACATGAACTGCTCAAAATGCAACACTGCTCTACTAACTAAACCCTTCAAAGATCCCCCACTGTCCCTATTTAAAAAACAAAGATACATAATTTTGCAAGACATACTGAAGCACCCCTTCATGAAGTCTTTCTTGATCATTTTCACTATTAGTTATCCTTCCCTCTTAAATAAACATGCATATGTCCCTATATTGCTATTTTTATCTGTGTGTGTATCCTCTCCCAAATTTGATAAGATATTTGAAGGAGAAATCATATTACAGTACAAACTCTCTTAAGAACCCTCCCATTTAACAAGTTCAACAGATTAATCAATAACCCATTCCTGGTCAAGTTACATAGGTTAACATTATTCAACAATAAGTTTTTCCAAAGCAAACCAAAGGATTTCATGTACTCAAAGTGTAACAGGGTGGTCCCCAGGAAAGGGGGAGGCTTCGGATTTCCTGCCCCACCCAAAAAGGAAGGTGGAGCTGAGCAGAGAGAGAAGCTGCAGAGGAGACTGAGGAAGGAAGGAGCGGGATGGAGCCAGAGGGGGACCTGGAGGCGGCACATGGAGCCAAGAGACACGTGAAGAAACACTTGCCGTTTGGCCATGGACTGGGTGACACAGATGTGGGTGAGGCCCATGGGGAGGTGACAATGGCGGTTTTTGTCTTAATTTTGAGTTTGCGCTTTTCCTTCCAGACTTGTCTGGTTGTTTCTGATCCTTTTTTGTGGGTCCCCACTGGAAGATGCTTTAGACTTGTGGCAGGCTTTAGGGCCTTGCTCTGGGCCAATCCCATATGGATGGACTTTTACCCACGAGGGTTCAGGTAACTTTGGGTGCTTGATTTAGAAACTATATTGTTTGCTAATTGTATTAAAGTTCCTTCCCATTAAAGTCTCATGTTTTGTGGTGATGCGGCGGATGGCAGAACCTATTTAGAGCAGGCAGGTTTGCAGGGTCTGGGATGCCCCTCTCCCTGGCCTATAACAGATTTGGTGCCCAACGTGATTTAGGACAGAGCATCCGTGGTTAGTCGGCCCCATGGGGAAACTGGGCTTCCCTATGGCCATATAATAAGGGCAAATGTGATTTTTGGTTTCTCTAGTGTGTTTGTTTTGTTAGGGGGAAAGGATGTCCTGAGATAATCTCATACAGGCTTTGTGGACTCCACCCCCACTCCAGACTAAAGCCATCAGGACATTGGGAAAGACAAATCCCATCACCACCAAGGGGAGGGTGGCTGGGACCTGAGGGTGGAGTTGGGCAGCCAGGTTGGATATAAAAACCAAACACGTGGGCCTTGCTCGCTCTCTGGCTCGCGATCGCTCGCCTCCTGGCTTCACCGCTCCTGGCTGGCGGCCAGCTCTCAGAGCGCCATTTTGGGATTCCTGATCGGCGGATCGGGTAGGACTCATTTAAAACTTTGTCTCCCACTTTTCTCCCAGAGCTGTACATTTCCTCATTTCCCTTTCCCTTGTAAATAAACCTTTTATTAACCTTTCACGTGTGCCTGCAGTAGAGCATTGATAAGTCCTTTTAAGCGCACGGGTGAGGACCCACAGTCAGGCACCCCGTTTTGTATCGGGGTTGCTCTACAACAGTTTCATATGTAGATTTGCTGTTGAAAAACTGGCTTGGGCTTTGTGAAGATTCTGTGTGTCCGTGTAGTCTGTCTGTAGTGACTTGCTAAGAGATTTGATTTTGTGGAAATTGTTTTGTGCAACAGTTTTATTCAAAAGATTAGGTAGTACATTGGACCATGTGGCCAGAACAAAGATGGCGTCTGAGGCCACTTGGCAGGCTCTTGTAAAACTCAGAGGTTCTTGTTGGACTTTGGACCTTTTTTCTTTTTGTGATCTCTGGTGTCTCATTAACATTCCTAAAGGCAATAATGATTCTTCAGTGATATGATGTATTGTCTTCGACTACTTCCTGACCTCTGCCTAAGGGGTTTTGCAAGCCAACTGTGCAGCAGTGGTGTTCAAATTACCAAATGTATGCCTGGGTGTTAAGGAAAGAGTAGCCCTAAGCAGTAAATGGTAACTGCTGTTAGCCTTGATGGATTTTTGGAGATAACTTTGATTTTTACAAAGTCTGGATCAGAAAAATTAAAAAGATTTGGTCTAAGTCTAAAAAGATTTACTGCTGTAAATTTTGTCTACACTACTTGTTTTGGACATGTTTGCCATTTGAATCCTAAATTTGTTCAATTGCTGGTATAAGATTCTAAGTTTCTGCTCCCTACTAAGGAAGATCTGCTGTGTAAAGCACCCTTTATGGTACATCATGTAACTGTACCAAGTTTTCATACCTGTGTTGCTGTTCCTCCCTAGTGTGGGGGAGGTGTAATCTGTGCTTTGATCTTAAATCTGCTCTTTCAGCTTTTGCCCCAGAGTGGCTAACACAAGTAAGAAGATGACTCCTTTTAATTGAAAGTTAATTGTTAATATTTTGATTTTGCTTTTTCAGGTTCTTTTCCAGAAAACCCAAGTATTGCCTGCTTGGTGGCTAACAAGAGATGACTCCTTTTGCTTAAAAGATAACTGTTGATTTTGCTTTTTCAGCTTCTGTACAGGATACCCCAGGATTGGCTTCTAATAAAAAGGCTTGAACAATGAAAAACCCTAGTGATAAACAAGGTCATGTAACTCTTGTGATTAATAAAACTTTTTCTTCCTATTTCCAAAGCCTTAGATTTGTAGGATGACAACAGGAACCTGTGACTTCTGCCATCTACACTCCACATATTTTTGGATTTCTGCCATCAACACTCCACATTGTCTATATGTTATATGTCTGTATGTCCTGTGTCTAACTGTCTTAGCCTCTAGAAGTTGAAAAATTGGTATACATGGTGCCTAGAGATATTGGGGGGAAAGTCTCCAGTTATTAGGAAAAACTAAAGGTTTGATTATCAACACTGTATTACTGAACTAAGCCGGTGTCTTCATAGAGATTGAATATTGTTGTTGCTGTTGTTTTCTGATGTTTATGGCAAAGCTTCCCAGAAATCTAAAGTCAAGGAAAAATTTGGTAGCCTGTCATTTAGTTGATCTAAGGAAATTTTGTGGAACCTCAGTAGAGCTCCTGAGACACTCCACAAAGTTAATCCCTTTCCTCCTGGGAAAGGCATTAGATGAATTTGTCCTATTTGGCTTACTTAGTACAGTACAACTAGAAGGAAGAAGCATTGTCACTTGGGAAAATGGTAAAACTTTGACATGTACAGAAATGTTAACATTGGTTTTCTAAACGTGTATAAAACCTCTCAGTGCTTGATATGTATGTAAACTGTCAGTGGTGATTGTCACCTTGTAATATTGTATACTTCAATTGCTTGGTATCTACAGAAACTGTTTCTAAAAAACAGGGGGGAAAGGCCTCAACAGATTCCTATTGATGGAACTTTTGAAGGGTAAAAAAAAAAAAAATTCTTTGTCTCAGTTTGGGTGTGTTTCAGCAATGAGCTTAAGCAGTTTTCTCCCTAGCTTGAGTTCTTTCAGCTTTTTTCCGGCCTTGACTTTCAGTAGCCTTTTCCCGTTAAATATTACCACCAGTTGTATAAACATAAATAATTTGATAAAAACCTGGTATATGGCACATGATTTTACTTTTGTATTCATATGTGGGTGGTTTGCAAGCCATCCCTGCTTTGGGGCTGTTTTTCTGGTAGAGAGAGAGAGAGAGAGAGTGGGTGTGTGTGCATGCTCACACAAGTGCCACTGCTTACACTGTTACTTCTCTGAGGGCTAGATGTTCTACTACACCTATTGAGAATATGCAACAACAAATTGAGACTCTTGATTTATCTATTAAGAATATGAGGGATAAAAACTGTTTTGAGTCAGCTTTTAAAAGTATGCAGGACCAGATACAGGCTGCCCTCCATAAAGTGGTTGTAGCAGAGGCTTGGCTGATGGCACAGAAAAGGGATAAACTTTCCCCTTCCCAAGAGGACTGCAAGAGGGCAGAGTTAGAAGAGGAGGAGTATCATTTGTTAAACACCTTAAACACATCAGGACAAAGTCCTCTGAGTGTCAAGGCCCCTCCTGCGCAGAATCCTGAAGCTTCACAGCCTCCACTGCCCTCATGGGAAGACACAAAATCCGCCATTGTCACCTCCCCATGGGTCTGTCACCCAGTCCACGAACAAAAGACAAGTATAGTTTCTTCAAGTATCTCCCGGCTCCATGTGCCTCCTCCAGGTCTCCTGGCTCTCCATCCTGCTTCCTTCTTCAGTCTCCTCTGCAGCTTCTTCTCTCTCTGCAGGAAACCTGAAACCTCCCCCTTTCCTGGAGACCACCCTGTTACAAAAGCAGCTAATGCGCAACCAAAACAGGTAAGCTCGTCCCCAAAACTCAAAAATAACTATACATAGTAGAGCAACCGTATAAACATATCATAGCTTGTCATTTCTACATGTGTAACATACCAAAATAATAATTTTCTAAATTTGAGGGACAATAGCCAAGTATATTAATATTCTATGGCCTTCAATTTAAAAAAGATTTGGGAAAAAGAACAGAAATAACACATTGGAGCTGGCATAGCCTCTGTGGAAAATAGTATGGAGATTTCTCAAGAAAATAAAAATGGAAATTCCATTTGACCCCATAATATCAGCTATTAAGTATATTCCTGTTATTTTTCCAAATAACAGGAAAAACCTAATACAAAAAGATATCTACACCTATGTACACAGTAGCACTATGTTTACAACTGCCAAATCATGGAATCAAACCAAGTACCTTTCAAAAGATGAATGGGTAGAAAATTGTGGAGCAGATATTCCATGGAATATTACACAGCTAAGAAGACAAAATGTGGGATCAAATGGACAGATCTTGAGGTGACTATCCTGACTGAGATCAGCCAAAAGTGAAAGACAGATTTCAATGGTGTTACTCATCTACAAAATATAACTACCCCAAAAACAAGTACATAGAAACAATAGAAGAAATAGCTTTGATTTGGCAAAAAGAAATAATGGTTAACAGAGGGAATCGGGTAGAAGGCAAAGGGGATAGAATAGGGAGGCAGATGGGCATGTGTGGCTTGGGAAAAAATAAAATTTCAATAATATTCCAAACAACAAAATCCTGTCAAATCTGTATACACTTGATACAGACCACTAAATTACTGCATTTGATTACTATCAAAGAACATGATTATTTCCACCAATCTTTAAGGTTAACTTTAAAATTTGTTTAGCCTCTAAAATTAATGTGGCTCCTGGCTCAAAAATAATGTCTGTAGTATGAAATAAAATCCACAAATAGAAGTAGTCATACCCTAAAATCTACAAATGACTTGCTGTGTTAAACTGGACCCTCAAAAATGTCAAATTTTCTGTAGTGGAGAAAGAGTAAAATGCTAGATGACAAACTAAGAATTTAACTCTTAAAACACTGGCTCTTTTAGGGCTTCCCTGGTGGCACAAGGGGTTAAGACGCAACCTATGAAGCTATCCACAGCCACTGCAGCACAAGTTCAATCCCTGGCCAGGTAGCAACCCACATGGCGCAGATCTTCCCTGCCTTGCCCGCTGCTCCCCTCAGCAGTGTATTTCGTCAGTCTGCCTGTTCTGTTCCCCACTCTGTCTCTGGTGAATCCTCTCGCCCTCCCGTGTATCTGGCCTGTACCCCGGTCCTTGTATGAATAAATAAATCTTTATAATTTTATTCTTTTTTTTATTTATTTTTTTTTTTATAGAGGCATGTTTTTATTTATTTATTTGTTTGTTTGTTCGTTCGTTTTGTTTATACATGCACTGGGTGCAGCCAGAAGTGCGGGAGGGTGAGAGAATTCACCAGAGCCAGAGCGGGGAGCAGAGCAGGCAGAGAGACCGAAGTACACTGCTGAGGGGAGCAGCGGGCGGCAGGAGAGGTCTGCGCGCCATGTGGGACCCTCCTCCGGTGGCCGGGGAGCAGCCGGGGATCGAACCGGCGCCGCAGAGGTCGCCGGCAGCTTCGCAACCCAGCGCTCAACCGCTGCGCCACCGGGGAGGCCCAATAAATAAATCTTTAAAAAAAAAAAAAAAAGAACAGAATCCAGAAATAAACCCTCCTGTATATGGTCAAGTGATTTTTAAGTAGCATGCCATGCCATAACCATTCAAACGAGGAAAGGATAGTCTTTTCAACAAATGGTGATGAGAAAAGTATATATTTGTACATAAAAGAAGAATCTTTATCTTACACTGCCACATATAAAAATTACCTCAACACATTAAGAACATTAAAAAAAATTCTTAGAGGATTTGGTAATGGCTTTTTGCATGACCCTAAAAGCACAGGCAACAACAAAAAGAATAAATTGAACATCAAAATTAACTTTTGTGCAAAAAAGGACATTAACTAAAGAGTGCAGAGGCATAGAAAGGGAGAAAAATACTTGTAAATCATATATCTGATAAAGAGTTAATATTCAGCATATAAAGGACTACTACTCACCAACCAGAAAATTCAATTAAAATATGGGCAGGAACGAAAATAGACATTTCTCCAAAGATGTAAAAGGCCAATAAGCACACAAAAAAATGCTCAGCATCATTATTAAAGGATATGCAAATCAAAACCAAAATGAGATACCACTTAGTACCCAATAGGGTGGCTATTACCAAAAATAAAAAGCAGAAGACAACAAAGATTGGTGAGAACGTAGAGTTTGGGAGCCCTTAACAACAATGCTAGTGGGAAAGCAAAACGGTACAATCAAAATTATGCTATCTAAACCTAAGTTTAGGGAACACATAAGGACAAAATATTACACACCAAGGAAAAAAGATAAACAAAATCTCCCCATATAAAAAATCTACAATGCTGATATTGACTAGCAAGGTGGGGAAAGGATTTGGACAAGGGAATATAGTAAAGAAGAGATATGAAAAGCATTTTTGAAGTTATCAAAGACTTGGTGACTAGAAAAGTATTAGTGGAAATAAAAGCATGCCTGGACTGACATAAATGAATGGTTTTAAAAAAAAAGTTTTATACAAGAAGTTGTTAGTCTATCATGGTTATGATTATCTCCAGAGAAAAAGTGGATTTGAGAATAGTCATAAATATTGTTCACTCTTAAAAATCAAGGAGATGAAATAATCACAACAGAATGTTAGCAGGTAATAATTCCAATAAAAATAGGCATTTGTTACATATTATTGTAGCTTTCTAAAAGAAATTCAGTTATGGAAATAATGGTTTTAATAAAATCAGCATGTGCTTAATATATAAAAACATCTCTCGTATTAAATATTATTTTTAACTACAAATTCAAATGTTGACTTAAAGTATGTAGTTGTCAATGAGTATTTTTTTTAAAGATTTATTTATTTATTTATACAAGCACTGGGTACAGTCAGAAGCACGGGAGGGTGAGAGAATTCACCAGAGCCAGAGCAGGGAGCAGAGCAGGCAGACTGTCGAATTACACTGCTGAGGGGAGCAGCGGGCGTGGCAGGAGAGGTCTGCGCGCCATGTGGGACCCTCGCCAGCCGGCCGGGGATAGAACCGGTGTTACAGAGGCCGCAGGCAGCTTTGCAGCACAGCGCTCAACCGCTGCGCCAACGGGGAGGCCCGTATTTTTACTTAATAAAATGCCTCTATTTCTTTGTTATGAAAAACATCTCACAACAAAAGGCTATCTGAAGATTCCAATGTGTTACTGATACTAAACCACTAAATGGGCACAAAATCTTCAAAAAAAATTGGCACATTTCAAAAAGAAACTGGAATTACAAATAACTGTAATGAAAATCATTTCAGAAAAATAACAAGCATATACTGAGGTTATGACATTGAACACAGAGTATATCTACAGCCTATGTAGCAATGGAACTAGAATTTTAACTTTCAAAGCTTCAACAATGTTAAGCCATCTAACAAAGTCAATAACATGCCCTAGAACTTTAGGATGAAATGAATCTTAATGATCTTGTGCAATCCTTTTTCCAAAATTTCTTGGTATTAACAACCACTAACATAAAGGCATCTACCTCAATATAATCAATTTTACCACTACCATATCATCAAAGCACAGCAGAGAGAAGGTAGCTATATAATAAGAATGTAATTATCAAATTTTAAATGAAAAGGGAGGCCTGCAAAGGAACCACAATGCTTTCTTTTGTAATACCCAATTCTCAGCTACTTTTCTTTGACTTCTAGTGTCACGAATGTTTAGAGCAAAAATGCAATGGCTAATTCAAAGGGATTATTAGCTATAAAGATAACTAGTAATTGTCTAAAAAGCGTATTCAGGGACCTCCTTGGTGGCCCAGGTGTTAACAAAGCGCTAGCAAATGATAGCCAGCCACTGCAATTTGAGTTCCATTCCCAGCCAGGAGATAACCCACATGGCACAGGAGACCTCTCCTGTCTCGCCCACTGCTACCCTTAAAAGTGTATTTCAGCAGACTCCTCTTCTGCGCCCCACTCCGTCTCTGGTGAATCTTCTCATCTCCCCACACCTGTGGCCCACACCCCAGTTTTTATATGCATAAATAAACCTTTAAAAATAAAATAGGGCCTCCCCTGGTGGCGCAGCGGTTGAGGGCTGGGCTGCGAGGTTGCCCGCAGCCTCTGCAGCGCCGCTTCGTTCCCCGGCCACCGGCGAGGGTCCCACAAAAAAACAAAAAAACAAAAAAAAACCCCAAACAAACAAAAAATAAATAAAAGTGTATTTAATCCCCTCTAATATAATTCTCATTACATAAAAGTCAGTATTTAACCTGACACAAAAAAAGACTGATAGACAACTGAGTGGAAGAATCTGGAGAAACAACATTCTTCCAGTCCTTTTAGGTCTCAAATTTAACATGCAACTCCATATAAGCAGGAGGAAAGAACATGGACATTAGAATTTAAAAAAAAAAAAAAAGAGTGAAATGCTTGTTTCACCATTATTAGAAAGTAACCATAGACTTTATTCCTAATGGATAAAGAATAAAACTTGAATTCAGGGCCTCCCTAGTGGTGCGGAGGGTTGAGCGCAGCGCTGTGAAGTTGTCTGCAGCCTCTGCAGGGCGTGTTCGATTCCCATCCGGCCAGGGAAAAACCCACATGGTGTGGCAGACCTCTCCTGTTATGCCTGCTGCTCCCCTCAGCAGTGTATTTCGGTCCATCTCCCTGTTCTGCTCCCCGGTCTGTCTGGTGAATCCTCTCACCCTCCCATACCTCTGGCCTGTACCCCAGTTCTTGTATAAAAATAAATCTAAAAACAACTTGAATTCAGGAGGCTGTCATGAGGATTAAAAAGGTAATAGTGGAGGGCCTCCCTGGTGGTACAAGGGGTTAAGATGCAACCTATGAAGCTCAGCCAGGGAGCTACCCACATGGCACAGTAGACCTCTCCTGTTTTGCCTGCTGCTCCCCTCAGCAGTGTATTTCAGTAGATCTGCCTGTTCTGCTCCCCACTCTGTCTCTGGTCTATCTTCTCACTCCCCCTGCCCCACACCTCTGGCCTGTACCCCAGTTCTTGTATGCATAAATAAATAAATCTTTAAAAAAAAAAGTTAATAGCCGATAGATAGTACTTACTAAATATTCAGTCAATAAATAGTTCCTTCCGTAGATTTATTCCCTTTAGCACAGGACTTCATTTTTTTTTTTTTTTTTAAGATTTATTTATTTATTTATTTATTTATTTATGCAAGCACTGGGTACAGTCAGAAGCGCGGGAGGGTGAGAGAATTCACCAGAGCCAGAGCGGGGAGCAGAGCAGGCAGAAGGACCGAGGTACACTGCTGAGGGGAGCAGCGGGCGGCAGGAGAGGTCTGCGGGCCATGTGGGACCCTCCTCAGGTGGCCGGGGAGCAGGCGGGGATCGAACCGGCGCTGCAGAGGCTGCGGGCAGCTTCCCAACCCAGCGCTCAACCGCTGCGCCACCGGGGAGGCCCCACAGGACTTCATTTTTACTATATCCATTCCTGTAATTATTCTTTCAAACTCTTGTCAATGTTTTCCCACTCTCTTTGCTACTACACCAGTCCAACTGTCCACCATTAAAGACATAGATTACAGAACTCAGTACTTGCCCTATGAAAGAAACCAGTCACAAATGGACACACAAACTATACGATGCCATTTATATGAAAAGACCAGAATAGAAAAATCCATGAGAACAGGTAGAAAATTAGTGATTTCCAGGAGTTGAGGATAGGGAGAATGGAGAGCTGACAGTTAATGGGTATGAGGTTTCTTTTTCGGGTAATGAAATATCCTAAAATTGTGGAGACTGTTACACAATCTTGTGAATATACTAAAAATCACTCAATTACACATTTTTTTGTGGTGTATATTTATACACCAATAGAGCTGTATGAAACAAAATACTAGACTCAGACTAACTGCATAAATTTATCAATCTTTTGCTTAATGATCTATACAATCTACTGCCCATCAAATTAATTCCAAACCACACTGCCACACTTAAAATCCTTCTGAAATGAGATACAATATAAATAAATAAATGAAAACTATTTGCTGTCCCAAAGCTCCCAAAAGAAACATCTCAATTTAGTAATCTAAGTGGAACCTCCACTCCTTTCTGACTTCCCTTCATCAATAAAATATTCATTGGGTTTTATTAAATACTGTCCATGGGGCCATAACTTGAAGAGGATGAACAAAAAAGATATCCCGTGATCACAAGAGCTTTCAACTTAGTTTACATGGATAGTCTTTCTTCCCTTCCATCTCTCATATTCTATTTATATTTTTCCAGGATTTGATCAAATTCAGCTCCTTCATAAATTATCCTCCAAATACCACAACCCTTACATATTATCAACAGTCAGCTTGTTAAAGAAGGCCACCCATTTTGAAAGCAGGAGATAAATTCCCTATGTGAAAGTTACCCTCTCTGTTTCAGAAAAAGGTATCCTTATCACCAGAGACAGGAAGTTTGTAAAAATAAACTATATTTCTTCACTAATCTATGACCCCAAGCCCTTTGTTTTACCAATTCTTATTTGTCAGTTATTATTTCTTTGCCTACAAGGTATAAAAGCTACCTACTTATAGTCATTTTGGGGGCTCTAATAATTTGGAGGGTCTAGTATGTTCCAAATTAAATGTTTCCTCTTGTTAATCTTTCTTTTTTTTTTTTAATAATTTTTTTTTTTTAAGATTTATTTATACAAGCACTGGGTACAGTCAGAAGCGCGGGAGGGTGAGAGAATTCACCAGAGCCAGAGCGGGGAGCAGAGCAGGCAGAAGGACCGAAGTACACTGCTGAGGGGAGCAGCGGGCGGCAGGAGAGGTCTGCACGCCATGTGGGACCCTCCTCCGGTGGTGGGGGAGCAGCTGGGGATAGAACCGGCGCTGCAGAGGCTGCGGGCAGCTTCGCAACCCAGCGCTCAACCGTTGCGCCACTGGGGAGGCCCTGTTAATCTTTCTTACGTCAATTTAGTTGTTACCCCAAAGACCCAGAAGGGAAATGTTTTCCTCTCTTACATAAGTAATAGATTTATTTCAATGTTCTTATGTATCAATTATACTATAACTGCCATTAAAATTGTTTACTCTATGCCAATTATTTTACTATATGCTTATAGTATCTTTTTTTTAAGAGATTTATTTATACAAGAACCAGGGTACAGGCCAGATGTGCAGGAGGGTGAGAGGATTTACCAACCAGAGACAGAGCAGGGAACAGAACAGGCCGACTGATGAAATACACTGCTGAGGGGAGCAGCGGGCGAGACAGGAGAGGTCTGCTGCACCGTGTGGGATTCACACCAGCCAGCAGGGATTGAACCCGTGCTGCAGAGGCTGTGGAGACAGCTTCACAGTGAGGCGCTCAACCACCAGCGCCACCAGGGAGGCCCTTATATAGTATCTCTTAACCTTTTTCCTAACTCTGGAAAATGGATGTCCTATCTTGTGTTCAGTTATCAGGAGACTGCAGATCAGAGAGGAAACTACTTCAAAGAAACAGTGGAGTCAAATATCTGTATCAGCCTTGAAAATGTATTCTTTTGTATTGTCTCTCTTCTCTGAAACATGAGTAGTTACGCGTAACGTAAAACCATAGAAAAAAATAACAGTACAGTTTATTTTATCATGCTGGTTACCTGATCTTCACCAAGTAATTTATACAATCTCCTTGTCACTGTTTCATTCATAAAAAAAAGTATTATGCTCTATTTTATGGATGCACATACCTCATAGACAGGCTTAGGTATCAAATTACTATATGCAAAGTGTCTAGCACACAGTACGAATTAGATTAACTGCTGGCTATTATTTTCATCCTCACAATTCACCATAGTGAAGTTGTTATAGAGCAGCCCCGATATTGAACGGGTTCCTGGCTATGGGTCCTCACCCGCGCGCTTACAAGGGACTTATTACTACTCCACTACAGACACACACAAAAGGTTAATAAAAGGTTTATTTACAAGGGAAAAGGAAATAAGGAAAATGTACAACTCAGGGAGCAAATAGGAAATAAAGTCTTTAATGCGTCCTACCCGATCCAACGACCTGGAAACCCAAAGTCACTCTCAGAGCTGGCTGGAAGCTGCGAGCTGGCGGAGAGCCAAAATGGGGGGTCCCCCAAAGCCCACGTGTCTGCCTTTATATCAACCTGGCTGCTTAACCCCACCCTCAGGTCCCAGCCACCTTCCCTTTGGTAGTGATGGGATTTGGAGTTCCCAGTGTCTTTGGCTTTGGCTTTGGGTGGGGGTGGAGTCCACAAAGCCTGTATGGAATTAGCTTTAGGACATCCTTTTTCCCTTACAAAGTCATCAAATACATTTCCTATTTCCACTGAAGAACTTATAGACCTCCGTAATCTATTTCCAACTTATCTTCTTAATTTAATTCACCTCAAAAAGCATTTACTGAACACCCAGCATATATCAGATTCTTTACTTCCCTGTGCCATATCAAACACTTCACCATATCAAGCCTATACATCCAAATTCAACTACTTTTCCCACCTTACTTTTCTTCCCAACACCAATCTCTTGCCAGGTAAACCAGTCTTATTTCTGCTTATGAACACTTTACTCATCCTTAGGCCTACTTCAGTTATTACCTTTCCGCTGGGAAGCCTTTCACATCATTTATCATATCGTTAAAATTATTTGCGTACATGTGAGTTTACTAAAGTCACCATTTCCTATGCATCCTTATAATCCCCACAACAAAGTATTGTGAAAGTATTACTTTGCATAGATAATACTTACTAAATATATAATGAAAATCAATTTTTTCAACTATAAACCAACTAAAAGTATAAGCTATTTCCTCCCTTCCTATTTATGTGCATGCCAGTATCTTCAGGGGAGGAAAATGAGTGAAACTAATTATTTCAATTATAATGCAGGCTTACTATTGAAGAAAAAAAAAAAAAAAACAAACTTTTGGGCCTCCCTGGTGATGCAGGAGTTAAAGGCTCAGCACTATCAAGCTATCATCAGTCACTGCAGGTATGAGTTCCATCCCTGAAGAGGAATCTAACCTACATGGAGCAGCAGACCTCTCCTGTCCTGCTGGCTGCTCCCCTTGAGGTGTATTTCAGTACATTGGTCTGTTCTGTTCTCCACTTTGCTTTAGTGAATCATCTCATCCCCTCCCCCACACCTCTGGCCTAGACCCCAGTTCTTATGTGCATAAATAAAAATAAATCTTAAAAAAAAAAAAACTTTTAAGAAACAGCCTGCCATATCACCACTTATCAAATAGGACCTTATTTCCAAAATACTCCATAACTTCAAAATTACTCACACCATCATCAATTATTTAAAAATAAATAAACTTCTCTTTTACATATTTAAATGTGAAACTCACAAGGGTTTTGGAAAAGAATGTGTTAATTCAAACTGTTAGTAATAGAGCAAGCAGTCATCAAGATAAAATAAGGAATTTAAGGCAACATAAAGAAAAATGGGCAATATATTGTCATTACCCTTTCTTCCCTTAACAATGGATACTCAGAATTGAATTCCATGACTATTCTAAGGAGGACCCACAAAAGACTAAGTCTTGTTAGAGGCAAAATAACTCTTCACTAATACTGACCAATCCACTTCTGTCAGTTACCAAACAACACAAAATCTATGTCTAAATCAGAGTTTAGGTCAGAACTTTTTTTTTTTTTTTTAAGATGTATTTATTTATGCACACAAGTGCTGGGGTGTAGGCCAGAGATGCAGGGGATGAGAGTATTTACCAGAAACAAAGTGGGGAGCAGAACAGGCAGACTGACTGAAATACACCACCGAGGGGAGCAGAGGCTGAGGGGAGCAGAGGGCGAGACAGGAAAGGTCTGCTGTGCCACGCCATGAGGGTTAGCCAGTGGCTGCCAACAGCTTACAATGCTAACACTTAAACCCCCTGTGTCTTCGGGGAGGCCCAGGTCAAAACTCTTGATCTTAACTGAATGACTACAAGATGCAGAGTAAGCTTATAATGCATGTTGCTAGTGTATAGCTGCAGCATGCTACAGACTTCCTGCACCATGATTTCGGTGTCAGACTTGTTGACTGGTTTCCCCTTTGCTTTACTAAACCAGGTTCCCAGGCTTCCTGTCAGTTGTGTGATATACACCATATTCTTTCAATAATTCCTTTTTTTTAAAATTTGCTTATATTAGCTAGTTATTTTGCTTGCATCTAGGATTTCTAACTGATAGAGCCACAAGTCACATTTTTCTCATTTCTACCTCTCACAGTCTTTTGATGAATTTTAAATCCTGTTTCACTTTTGAAAATAATAGAAGTTTAGATTAAATAACTTTCCTGACAACAAGCAGGGCAGATCATTCACCTGTATTTACAATGGCAATAGGGAATGACTTTACCCTATAGTTGCACAAGGGGGAAAAAGCATTCTTAAAAGACAGATTTCCAAAATCCTTTGAAAAGCATTTTGTAAGCAATAAAATTCTCAACTCGTTTTTTATATGAGTAACAAATTAATCAAGAAAGGGCAGGGGCTTAAAGTCCCAAAAATTCTCTTTCCTTTGCTCTGTTTTACCTTTTTTGATTACAAAACAAAATTTTGAAATACTTTCAAACAGAAAAATATGTAAGCTTTTATTCAACTCTGTGTTATTTAGATAACATGCATGCAGATTCACCATAAACTCTAAATCTATTTTAGAAAAAAAAAAAATCCACTTTCTGGTAAACCAGGTGTTTTCCTTAATCTATACAGTAATTATTTTCAGCATCAAATACTAAATATTAAGTTCCCTGAAGTCTAATAAAAAAATTTCTTTTTTATAGTCCTTATAGTCCTATATTGCTAAGTTCTGCTTACTTTTAAGTTCAACTGTCTCATTTCTGTTTTTATAGAGTAATTAATGAGAAATGACTTTTTAATACATCAATTATTCATTTTCAAATTGCAGCTTCAGAAATACATATGTCTTCATTTTAAAGATCAACATAATTAAAAATCATTGACTTAATTGAGCTATCCAGAATTAACCAGTAATTTTCAGTTTTATCATATTAGATATGACTATGCAATATTCAAATAGCTAATAAATAATTCTATCATTTAACTTGCATGTGTTTCGGGTTAATCAAATCAGTGGATTGGTCATTAAGACCTCTATATATTTTGTATTTTACTAAAAAGTAGCAGTTCTGGGCCCCCCTAGTGGCGCAAGGGGTTGAGCCACAGCGCTGTGAAGCTGTCCATGGCCTCTGCAGCAGGAGTTCGATCCCGGCCAGGGAGATAAGTCACATGGCACAGTAGATCTCTTCTGGTCTTGCCCTCTGCTCCCCTCAGCAGCATATTTCAATCAATCCGCTTCTTCTGCTCCCCACTGTCTCTGGTGAATCCTCTCTCTCACACACACACACCCACCCACCAACCCATACCGCAGTTCTGGCCTATACCCCAGTTCTTGCATGCACAAATAAATAAAATAAATCTTTAAAAAATTATTTTGTATTTCTACAGTTTTAAAACCAACCCTAAACTGTAGGACATTTTTCATCTTAAATCCTCTTTTTAAGATTTTTATCCTCCTTTTAACAACCTTCCCTCCCCACCCATTTACACTAAATAGGACAACTGAAAGTTTTAAAGATACCCTTTAAAGATGTGTTGGGGCAAGGAAGAGAAAAGGCCAAAGAAGGGTAAAAGAATTTATCAGACTACACAAATTCAAGGTACTTCCTTTTCGTGGCTGCAAAGAGCATGGAAGAATGACTTGAGCTTAAATCAACAGTTTGGAAAGGCTTTGAAAGAAAATTATTAAAATTTCACAAAATAGTCCTTCGAAAAATAAGGACATCAATTTACCTTTACTGTTATATTAGGCAGTTATATAAGTATCATTTATATATTTTATGATATGAAGTCCTACATAAAGCTGTAACATAACCAGCACAAAAGGTAAAATTAATGTCTATCCTGTTTTGAAAAACCAAATTCAAAAATTAATCCAATAACCTCACCCAATCTTGCACTGTTACTTAGTAACTCATAAATTTATAAGTGTTTGGGAAGCTATAAACCATGCTAATGTGTATTATAATTACTTAACTACAAGTTCTTGCCATTCATTTTTCTTGCCACTCTGTACCAGTGGCTACTTACAGATCAGTTCTGTAAAAGAGATGACAAGTTCCAAAAGAATGAATTGTGAGCAGTCAAATGCCTTTATTTCAGTAGAATTTTGTTTCACAAAACATATTACTTAAAGCTACATTTTAAACATTCCACATTTCTGTTCTAGTCTAAGCATTTAGCTGCTTCCACCAGGAAGAGGGGAAGCATGATGGACAGGCAGAATACTGTGGAGGAAAATTTAGCCCTACCAGGAGCTACACTTCTCTCCTAAGGATTTTGCCTTTTAAAAAGTGGGTGGAGGTAGAAAATTGGCTATTAGCACAGCAGATCACTTATCACTTTAAACAATGTGCATCATTCCTTCTTCTCAAGGTAAAGCTCAAGAAGTCAGATCACATACTTTTTTTTTTATTTTTTTAAAGATTTATTTATACACGAACTGGGGTATAGGCCAGATGCGCGGGAGGGTGAGAGGATTCACCAGAGACAGAACAGGAAACAGAACAGGCAGACTGACAAAACACACTGCTGAGGGGAGCAGCGGGCGAGACAGGAGAGGTCTGCTGCGTCATGTGGGATCCTCGCTGGCTGTCCCGGATCGAACCTGCTGCACTGCAGAGGCTTTGGACAACTTCACAGCGCTGTGCTCAACCACCTGCACCACCAGGGGAGGCCCTCACGTATTTTTTATTTATTTTTTTTTTTTTTAAATAGAGGCATGTTTTATTCATTTATTTGTTTGTTTGTTTGTTTGTTTTGTTTATACATGCACTGGGTACAGTCAGAAGCGCGGGAGGGTGAGAGAATTCACCAGAGCCAGAGCGGGGAGCAGAGCAGGCAGAAGGACCGAAGTACACTGCTGAGGGGAGCAGCGGGCGGCAGGAGAGGTCTGCGCGCCATGTGGGACCCTCCTCCGGTGGTAGGGGAGCAGCCAGGGATCGAACCGGCGCCGCAGAGGCCGCGGGCAGCTTCGCAACCCAGCGCTCAACCGCTGCGCCACCGGGGAGGCCCTCTCACGTATTTTTTAAAGAAGGAAAGTTCAATCTTTTTGTTCTCTCTTTAAATTCTCAGTATGCTGGGTTTCATTTAAAGCTAATTGCCAAATCTCCACTTTCATTTCTGAAGTTGCCTATAATTTTGGCTTCCTCTAGATCACCATTCCAAACTCAGTTATAAACTCCACTTTTATCATTCTTTTACTGTCCACTCAAGCTCACAAACTTTAACCTTCACTGATGGCTATTTACAATCCGCTAGAATCAATTGCCAAATCCTAGGTATGTGGTTCAACCTCCATCTCTCCAATCAATAAAAACATTTTGATTGTGCAAAGAAATGTGGTAGGAAAAGCACTGTAGGTCTGTGTTCCTTTCCTTAAGAACTCTAATTCAATAAAAGGGGAGCCAAGGGATACCTGTAATAAATACAATGTATTGAGCACTTGCTATATGCCAAATACAATACTGTGCTGAACCATTTTCAGGCATTATCTAAAAAAGAAAAAAAAAAAAGGTCACCCATATGTAGATAACATCATCTCTAAATTACAGATGGGAAAAATAAGATGTGCAGAGTTTGAAATTACAAAGTCATACAGATAGTATGTGGCAGAACTTAAACTCAAAAGCAAAAAGTCCTTGCTAACCATAAACAATACAAAATACTATCACTGCAGTCTTTCCCAAATTAATCTTTTCTAATCTATTCCCATAGTCAATATTCTATTTCAGAATTTTTTCAAGGCTGATACTAAGAGGACTGCTTAAAAATCACCCAGGAAGTACAGTGAAATACACCTAGGTTCAATATTTCAGATTCTGAGTCACTAGTTTTGGGGGTATTTCTGATGCAGTTAGAAAAAACACCCATACCATAATTCTTGTTCATTTATTTAACAAAGATCTGAGTTCCTACTATGCACTAAGCCCCATAACTTCATTAACTTCAAATTACCTCTTCTACACCTGATCTTACCGCATTCCATCTGCAAGTAGTTAAAAGGCCTATTTTCAACTCTTTACTATTCTACTGGAGGATTTTTATTCCCTAACAAGTATCTTTTAAAATCTTTTCAATCAAAACTCTGACATATAATGAGCACCTGGTACACAGTAAGTTCTCAATAAATATTAGTCCCTCTTCATATAATCTAGATAGCCTGTTCAATTCATAAGGTAGGGTACAGTGTTACAACACAAGCCAGGAAGTCTAAACACAAGAAGCTGCTACTGACTCTCCCCTTTCTGAATATGCTTTTCCTTTCCCTATAGCCATCCAAAATCTTAAAAGGATAGTTCAAATCCTACCTTCACTAAAACTTGCTTGATTCTTTTTGACCATAATACTTTTTTCTTTCCTTAGAACCTGCAGAATTAGTTACTACTAATGGAAAAGTATATACCTTAACATTTGATTAATGTAGTCTGCTAGCATATTCAATTTTAAAAATTATTTTTAACTCATCTCATTAATATTCTTGAAGGCAAACTGTCTTATACGTTTTCTTAAAATACCAAAAATACCTGCCGCTAAGTACAAATAAACCTTGACTTGACAAAACCTCTTTTTCCTACTACTGCAAGTAATCCTTAAGTTAGTAATATTGCTGACCTTATAACATCATATATAATTTTCTCAAAAAATCCAAATGGGCCTCCCTGGTGGTGCAAGAAGCACAGCACTGTGAAGCTATCCAGACTCTGCAGCAAGAGTTCAATCCCCAGGCCAGCCAGGGTGCTACCCACATGGAGCAGGAGACCTCTCCTGCCTTGCCTGCTGCTCCCTTCAGCAGTTTATTTCAGTCAGTTTTGCCTGTTCTGTTCTCCACTCTGTCTCTGGTGAATCCCCCACACCTTTGGTCTGTACCTCAGTTCTTGTACACATAAATAAATAAATCTTTCAAAAAAAAATCCAAAGGACTCAAAACTGTCAAAAATCCATGCTCTAAGGAAGAAGACTACTACTACACAGTATTATATTTCTACCATTCTTATTTGCTACAAAACTCTGGACAAGTATTTTAACTTCTCTAAACTCAATTTTTTTTTTCTATAAAAAGGAGATAGTATGTCTCAGGTGATATGGAAAGTAAATGAGATAATACAAAGAATTCACCACAAGGCATGTCACATAATTCATAATAAATGCTAGTTGGTAGTGTTTCCTGATATATCTTAGAAAGCAAATTTTTCTAGATGAAGTTTAAGCAAAATAACAAGGAAATTGTCTCGAAATCCCCATGTCCAGAAATAAAGTCAGAAAGATTTGCACAGAAGTTTTCTCTAATTAACTGAATGACATACACAAGGTTAGGATTTTTTTTTTTTAATAGCATTACCTTTAAAAAGAATAGTTAACTTTACTACTAAAAATAAAGCAAATGCATAGTTCTGACAAGGGGCTCTGGAGTCCTCTGTGTAATAGAAAGAACACAGGATTTAGATATTGAAAAACTAAAACCCAAATAGCTCCCACCACTGGTACCTACGACATTAAGAAAGTAACTTACATTTCTAATCCTATTTTCTCATTTACAAAAGAAGTAAAAATAGCTGTCACAAGATTAAATAAGATAAAGTAAACAAAAAGCCTGGCCAGCAGGTCTTCCACCAGTGGCTCTTTTCTCCAGTGCTTAAAAATAAACTTTCTGAACTGTGTTTTACAATAAGGCTGGAAAGCTCATTAGCTGCAATATATGCACACTCCAAAGTCAGTATTTCAACATAATACTGGCAGGCAAGAAAAGAGATTGGCAGGAAAGGAAAGGGAAAGATTTTAGGTAAGTCTAAGTAAGAATCTGACTTGTCAATAACATCGTATCTGCTATGCTTACTTCAAACAGCATACACAATATGACCCATGAAGGAGTAAGAAATTTAATGAATGTTTTAAGTAACAACAACATACTCTGAATGTTTCTTCCCCTGGAAATAGCTAGAGAAACAGCACTTATTAAATCTTATGAACAAAATTAATGTAAAAAACATGAACTTCCCACTTTATATTTTCCCCCCACCCACTCCACTCCTCTGCACTGTTCTCAAACAAGATCGTTCTATCTGTACTAACTGGTAGAACTGACCACAGGACTGAAAAAATAAGATTCTCATCCACTGACTCCAGCAAATTTATCTTTGCATTTTAAGATTGCTAAGAAATTTAACTCAATTAGGGAAATTCCTTAATTCATTCTCAATCTAAATATATCCAGGAGTTCTATAGTAAGAATATTAACTTCTATCACAATCAATGAAAATTACCAGTGCAGTATTTACGGGGGGTGGGGGGGGGGGACGGATGGTCACTGGACATAAAGGAGAAAAGGAAATTTCACAATGTAAAGCTCTGTGACCAAGCTACAACATAATAATAAGCACATAAGAGTTCCTTTATTTGGCTTGCATTTTGAAGAAATTTGAGTGAAGACATACAAAAAAGGTAAGAGGATAATCATTCTACAAGTGTTCAATGTTTTTAAAAATGCTTTTTAAAAAAGTGATTTTCTTACCATTTTGGATTTGAATTTTTAATTCTGTAATTTTGTTCTTAAGCAACCAGCGCGATGAGAAAGTCTGTACCCAAATATTCATTCTATGGTACTACTGCAATACGACCAAAGAAAAGTACATCGATATGGCTACAAACATGAAGGAAGTGTTTCTTTGAAAATTTTTTTCAAAAGGAGTTATTTTCTTTTATGACCTGACCTTGATTTGCTGTCTTATGTTGAGATAAAGGATCTTTACTGGAGGATCTCTCTTTTTAAATTTGGGAATTAAGCTTCATGTTTCCTCTTATCTAAGACCACCAAGATTCGGGGATAAGCAATTTTTTAAGGTCACCTCTGCCTAACTTATACAGTGAAATAGAATGAACAAACTGATTCAAGGTTGTAATTTTTAAACATTACGTGGGTAACGACAGCCACACGAATGCATTCTCTAAAGCACAAAGCAATGCACAAACTATAGGGACATCTTTTTCATCTGGGGACCACAATGTTCTGCATACAAACCTCTGGATCAAGGCCTTACTCAGAGATTCTTATCAAAGGCCCAATCTCAATGAGTTTTCCATTATGTGCTTAAAAAAAAAGAAGGTATAACTTTCTAAGACGTGCATTTACAGGCAATAGGAAAGACCAAAAAATCTTTTAAAGATTAAAATAAATGAATTTCTAAAGGTGTAATTTCATATTGTGAGGGAGAATTAAAGAAAGTGAGGCAACAACAGTGAATCCTAACCAGTTTCATTCAAATTACAATGAGTGTCAAGGTGACAACCTCTCCTAGTAAGGCAAAACTAATGTAATGTAACTGAAATATTAAAAATAATTCCTGAACCCCTTTCCCCACACCTCTTGGTCTCTTTGCAAGTTTTAAAATCAAGGTTGCCCTGTAAGAGAAAAGGTCACTAAGGACAGCTAACCTCAATGAGACACCTAATATACTAATTAAAAAATACAAACCTCAATGAAACACCTAATATACTAATTAAAAAATACCAAAACTGGATTTCAAAAGGGGAAAAACAAAGTGAGAAAAAGTAACACCTTTTTAAGATGTTACCCTGTTATTTATTAGAGACAATTATATACACTAATTTTATTGACCATCAAGTAATTTCTAAAGCATAAGATATTAAAGAAGTAGCAGTATTTTTTACTTTAATAAAACACTTGAAAATGCCTTCTCAGGCCAAATCTAATTTAAAAACTGACACTAAACACAAAACTACTCATCAATTAGACTAAGCAGGGAAGGGGAAAAAACACTAGTTCAGAGAAATGAGACTTTAAGGAAAAATTAAGTTTAAACTGTCCATCAAGAAAATAAAATAAGTAATACAGGCGTTTCAAGGCTAAACAAGGCTGGCATTTCCCAAGGGGAAAATATTTAACAAACCGGTTGTCTGTCACCTGTGCATGGCTGAAGTTCTAGCAATTGCAACACCAACATAAAGTTATGAGCATGAACATTAGAGAAATTTTACAGAGAGCCAATAGTGAGGGGCACACCTTCCTTTAAGTAACCCTTCTCTGCTGAATCAGGGGGTGGGGAGTGAAGGCAGGCAGTTCACCTCTCAAATCCCTCCTCTCCCAAATTACAGTGTTTTGGGGATTCCAGAGGTAATAATACATCACCACAGGACCAAAAAAAAAAAAAAAAAAAAAAAAGCCTTTCCATATTTCAGCATAGAGCAGTCATTCTACATTAAAGCACTTCCTATGTAAATACAAATCGTCCTGTAACTCGGCAAAATTCCTATGACCACCAAAGGAGCGGTCCCTTCCATTCCTTTCTCCACTTCAGTAAATGACACAACACATCGACGACCAGCAACTCCCCGAAAAGGACGGGCATCCCCTCTTTCCCTCCCGCCTGCCTCCTCCTCCTCCAGGCACCCAGGTGGACCAAGCAGCTGCTTCCTGGGCGCGCCCCAGCTCCCCACCTCTGCGGGGACACCACCCCTTTTTCTAAATTCACAGAACCTGACCCCCAGCCCAGTCATTCAGCCAGCCTCAAACACGCTTAATTTTGAAAGTTCTAAGAAGATGCGTTCAGGTTGCAAACGAAAAACTACCTTATAAGGCGATAAAAGCCCGAGAGCAGGAAGCGGCTTTGACAAAACCGAGGAAGTTGCAGCGCGCTTGCTCACTGGGGGACTTTCTCAGGCCGAGAGGTAACACATGACATCTCCTCCCCGATTAAAATGGGACTTGGGTCGCCGGTCAAAATGCGGGGGGCGATGGAAAAGACGGGGAAGCCGGAAAGGAAGAGGAGGTGGGTGGTCCAAGGCGAGCCCCGACGCAGGTCCCCGGTTTCCGAGGCTTCTCCCCCCTCCCCGCCCACACCCGGGCGCGCGGTGTCACCCGAGCTCGCCCGGCCTCCCCGGGCGCTTCTCCTTCCCCGCGCCCCGGCCGGGTCCCCGCGGCGCCCCCACCCGCCGGCGCGCGGAGGGGGAGCGGAGCCGGGGCGCCGGCCCAGGGGAGCACCCCCCAGCCACCGCGGGCCCGAGGCGGCGACGGTCCCCGCGCCCCCGGGCGGAGCTGCCCCCGCCGTGGGGGAAGGGCCGCGAGCGAGCGAGCGCCCCGGGGAGCCGCTCCCCAGGGGTTCCTCGGCCCCGCGCCCCGCGCCCGGCCGCAGAGGCTGAAGCCGGGGGACCGCGGAGGCCCCGGCTCGGCTCCGGCTCCGTGCCCCACCCCTCCCAGCCCGGCCGGGCGCAGACGCTGACACCGCGGCGGCGGCATCGCGCCGGCCCATTCATCCCGCGACCTCCTCCCCGCCCCGCCATTTTCCTCCCTCCGCCTCAGTTTCCCCACCCCCGCCCGGCAGCCCCTTACCCCGTGCCACAGTCCACCACACAGGCCGGCAGCCGTCCCGCCATCTTCCCCCTCGCCTGCTGCTGCCGCTGCCGCCGTCTGCTCCGTGCTGCGTGCGGCCAGAGATGGGCGGCGGGACGGAGGAGCTATCTGACCATCCGCGGCCGCGCCGCCCTGTCCGTCCGCGGGGAGCCGGGAAGCGAAGCAGCAGAGACGAGACGGCAGCTCGGCCGGCGGCTCCCACTTCCGCAACCCAGGCCGGCAGGCAGTCCCCGCCCTGCCCCGCCGCGGCCTCCTCCCCCTGCCTCTCCCCTCCTCCTCGCTCCTGCCCCCACCCTACAACTTCTCCCCTCACGCCGCCTTTCCCGGGGAAGCCAAGATGGCCGCCGGTGCCGACGCCCCGGCCAGGACGGGCCCAGGTCGCCAGCGCTCCCCCTTCCGGCTCCGGGCGGGAGGGGCAGGGCGCATGCGCGGTGAGGCGCGGCCCGCGGCCGCCGCTCCCTTCCCGGCGTCCGTGGAGTCCACTTCGGGTTTTCCGAGGAGGTTGGGGCGGGGAAGCCAGCCCGAGCCTCCAGTTCTGCTTCTGAGGCTGGGAGGGGGTGCTAGTTTCAGTGACTTCTCCGCTAGATTGAGGAAGGAGTGGAACTGCTTCCGCTACCGCAAAAGTCTTTTCCAGAGGCCCGGGGAAAACGGCCTAATTGAAAACATTGTCAGCGGCTCACAATGCTGGGAACTTGAGTGACTGCATTTTGAATGGAAAGGAGCGATATACGTGGGGATGAGCAGTCGTGGACCCATGAACAAAGGCTTGCACCATGACCATTCTGCCTTTGTGTGGAGGTTTTGCTCAGTTACACGTGTGCATTGTTGCAGTAGTGCATATCGGTAGTGTTACAACGTTTAAATTGTAGCACCCACCTCCCCCCCACCCCACAGACTAGGCCTTAGCCCTCAAGGAAGGCAACCCCCTGGGAATATTCTGCATAGTGCGTTCTACACAAATAGGCTTTTATTCGGGCTTTTGGAAGATGACAAAGGTTTGCCTCTGGAGTTGGGGTCCAGTATCTACTAACAGGGTTATAGATTGAAAGCCAAAATTTTAATTAAAAAAAACAGGATCTCCTAGGACAATGGTTTTCAAATTGAAGTGTGCATCAGAATGATCTGCAAGACTTGTTAAAGAGTTTTCTGGTTACGTGGTATGGAGTGGGGCCTGGTCATTTGCTTTTCTACCAAGTTACCTGGTGATTATCTGGGATCCCACTTGGGGAACTTAAAGGTGAATAATTTGCCTCTTCACCAAACTTATCTTCTCATAAACCTTGGTAGGTTTACTCATGTGAGGCTAAAATAAAAACATTTTTCCTAAAAAAGAATGTCTTCTTCACTCCAAAAGATCAGATAATGTGGTTTTAGACTGGTCTGGGAATGGAATACAGAGTTTTCACTTTTTTTGGCATATAAGTATTGCTCACTACCATGGCAGGGATTATGCAGACACTGAATATTCACTGAGCACAAACTAAAATCTGCTCTCATAGAGCTGACAGTTTAGTGAGGAAACATGAACTGTTTGAAGAGCAATAGAGAGCAAGGGACCAAGAGTTACTGAGAAATGGGTAGGAGGACTCAAAGAATGGCAGAGAGGCAGAAGATGGAGAAATCATTGTTGACAAAGTGGCAATTAGGAACTAGGTTCTGAAGGATAGTAGGAGATTAGGGGAAAGGCTGAGGAAGAAAAGAAACCCTCCAGGAAGAAGGAACAGCAAATATCATGGACCAGAGGTCTAAAAGAGCTTAATTTCTTCAACAAATTGCGAGACCCAAGTGGTCTAAGTGAAGTGAGCCAGAGAAGATTCAATGGGAGGTGAATCCTGAGAGGTAAGGAAGAATGAAACAATTCATGGATTTATAGACTTCTCTAAGCACTTTAAAGTTTAGGGTAAAAGCAACTTGGAAGCCATCAATAATGTCTAAGCGAGAAAATATGGGTGCTTGTTTGGGAATTCCGCAAAGTGAAAAGGGGAGTGAATGATCTTACAACCTGTACACTGGAGTCCAGGGAAATAAATATGTGAGAAGAAGCATCCAGATGGAATCTATAAGTGCAGAGGAGAAACCTTTAAGGGCATCATCATCATCAGTTAGTGTCCTGCATATACACAGTTACAAAAAGTAAAGAATCCACAAGGGATGCTTTCTGCAGTATTGTACCAAGTAGAAGGCTGACAGAATTGGTTCTTTGTTCGGATACATAATTGGTCTTTTCCCTATTTCTTAGGAGAAGATTCTAGACTGTCATTCTTAATATCCATTTCCTCTATTAAGGTGTTTAAGATCATATGGGAGAACATATGTCCAAAGATTGGCTTGTTTAGGACAGAGCAAATGGCTGTTTCCAGCAGCTACAAAATGAGGAGTCTGTCTAAAGACAGAGTACTTGAGCAGGACACTGAGGAAGCCCATGCTGGTGGACCTTACTTGGCTGCTTATGTTCTGGCCTTGGGTGGGTGTGCAGGAAAGTAGTTACATCAAGGATGGTAAACTGGAATGCTCCCGGGGATTAGCAGGTGGCATTATGATTGAAGAGTCCCATGAGGAGGAAATGGCAATGTGGAGAAACCACATCCCAACAGAAGTCTGCAAAAAACTGTTAAGCAAGAATGCAGGCCTGGTATTGCCAGAGTCTCCCTTTTTTCAAGGGAAGTCAGATCTGTATTTTTATCTGTTGGTAACTATATCCGACCTATGGGCTGCCAGTTTTCACCTTTTGGTTTACGAGGCTCTTTAACCTTCACTTGCTTATTACATTCCTATATGAAGCTCAGTGCAGTACTAGGTCTCTTTTGTAGACATGAGGAAAGCTTCTACCATAATCTCTTTCATATAGTCAGTACTATCCTTTGTCTATAAAGGCCATGACCTTGAGAAGCATTTGGAAGCTTCTCATTGGAAGTGTCATCTGTTCTTGTTCCTCAATTTGGTCTACCCAAACACTTCGCTTGCTTAAGACCCCTTCTACTTCCTGCTTGCTACATGCCACATTGGTCAGGCTCTGTACTACTGCGGTGGCTCAACCTTCCTGAGCTGTGCAGAGCCTTCAAATATATATCCTGCCAAAGCATTTCTGACCAATGCTTTGCATATGCACCCTTCCTGTTCACCGTCCTCCAAGCACAGAGAAGCAGGTGTTAGATCTATAAGCGTTTTAGAGATAACAGATATGAAAAGGAAAGCAGTTTATATTGGGGTTTGTTTAACTGTCCTATATCTATTACTCCCTAATAACACCTTGATTTCTTTTTAGGTCAGGTCAGCTAGGTGCTTGATTCTTGTTAGTTTCCAAGTGTGCTTCTCAACCTTTCAAGCATTTGTGAGTCTTAACATAACTTGGCAGGCAGCACTCCTGCCTGCATCTATGCAGGTGCCTCTCCTTTTCTTTCTCCTTTTCCTAATAAACCTGCCCATTTAAAATGTAAGAAAAAAAAAAGATGTCTTGGCAAATATTGACCCTTTATGGACAGATTGAATTTTTGCAATTGACCAAAAGTTTTGTGGGTTTTTTTTGGGTTTTTTTTTTTTTTTTTTTTTTTTTTTTTTGCAGAGTCAAGTCTAGTGAGTAAAATGGCTGATCAACTATGGTTCTACATTTTTTTTAATAAAAATTTTATGTGACCATAAAGTAATAAAGGTAGTTTCCATAGATGACTTATAAACTGCCTCTGACTATGTTTCTCAAATGAAGTTCTGGAAAAATTTTACTTAGTGGCTACATCCCTGGAATAAAAATATACTCATTATATGTTTAATTTAAACAGGAAATTTATTTCATCTGGTGATACAATGTTTGAAATGTGGTGAGACTCTACAACCCTACCATCAGCGAAATATGAAGTTAATTTATAACTCAAATTGATGGTAAAAGGCTTTTACTTACCTCCCACCTTCCATGTCTCTGTGTATTTGTATGAACACAGATATGCAGATATTAAATATAAAAACAAATTCCAGACAAACTACAAATCTTCGATGTGGAATAAAATCCATTTACTTTGTTGTGACCTGGTAAGCTAGTGTCTATGATTTGCTGTCTGTTTCCCTCTACAGCTTCTCCCCTTCCCTGATGCATTAGCCACATCAACTGTCTGCTCTTAATCATACTCACCAATGCCCACTTGCATCTTCTCAGACTTTCCAGCGCTCATTAGTTATTCCTGAATCAGTTTAAATCTCATCTCCTCAGGAAGCCTTCCCTAACTTCACTATTTGAAATAACCTGCCTCACTTCACCATATCACTGTATTTTAATTCTCTAGTGAAATGCCTTATTTATTTATAAGTTCATTTGTTTAGTGTGTATATTTTCCAACTAGGAAACATCCCCACTAGGATTTAAAGAGGGTCTGGCACATAATATGGGTTCAATAAATAGTTGAGCAAATAAGTTGAATAATAAGAACAAAACTATAAATATATTAGAAGAAAATTTAGAAAAATATTTGTATAACCTCTAGGTGGATGAGATTTTCCTAGGTAGAGACCCATATTCATTAATGGAAAGATTTGGTTACATAAACAAATTTCCACTGAATGAATTTTTTTGGAATTAGGGATTTGAAGAAAATACTATGTCACACATAAAAGTTAATATCTCTAACAGTTAAAAGTGACAAGAAATAGACAAACAATCCAATAACACAAATTCCCTGTAGAGGAAATTTAAATAGACCTTTAACATAGGAAAAGAAGGCTTTCATCACTGGCAGTAAAGGAAATACAAATTAAACAATGACAGCATTTTTCTCTCATCAGATTTACATACATTTAAAAGAAGAAAAAATATCCAATGCTGATAAACATATAGAAAAAAATAGATGTGCATTGAACACTTACTTTCTGAGAATATGAATTGCCCCAACCTACAAATTTATCTATTAGAACTCATAACTCGTGTACAAAAATGAAAAATGATGTAAAAAATATATAAAATAAAAATTAAAAAAAACTTACAACCTGTATAAGTCAGTCTTAGAAATTCCACTTTGGTGAGTCCTAAAAAAATTTAAAAGTACTGATGTCAGAAGGAAAGAAGATTATGAAAACGAATTATTTAAAAATTTGAAGATGTGTGCCTCCCTGGTGGAGCAAGGGGTTAAGGTGCAACCTGTGAAGCTCTCTGCAGCCACTGCAGCACAAGTTCTATCCCCAGCCCTGGAGCTACCTACATGGTGCAACAGACCTCTCCTGCCTCACCTGCTGCTCCCTTCAGCAATGTATTTCAGTCAGCCTGCCTGCTCTGTTCCCCACGCTGTCTCTGGTGAATCCTCTCATGCCCCATACCTCTGGCCTGTGCCCCGGTTCTTGTATACATAAATAAATAAATCTTTTTTAAAAATTGAAGATTTGAAAAGAGATCTTTTATTTCAAGTGCCTCTATGACCAAGTGAATCTCGGGTTTGGTTTTATATTTTTACTTTTATTTTTCAAAGATTTATTTATTTATCCATATAAGAACTAGAGTACAGGCCAGACATGCAGGGGGTGAGAGGATTCACCAGAGACAGAACAGGGAGCAGAACAGGCAAATCCACTGAAATGCACTGCTAAGAGGAACAGCGGGTGAGACAGGAGAGGTCTGCTGCACCATGTGGTTAGCTCCGTGGCCAGCCAGGGATCCTGGGATTGAACTTGGGCTGCAGTGACAGTTGTCTGATAGTTCTGTCTTTAACCCTTGCGCCACTAAGGAGGCCCCTCAGGTTTGGTTTTAATTTAATAAGAGAGGAGCCTAGATCTTGAGAGACACTAGAAATCTTTTCCATAGGTCTGTATTAACCTAGAGGAATATGTAGTAGAGATTGATATTCATGCTTTCTCCTTAGTAACAGTACCTGGATTTTATTCAGGTGTCCAAAGACTGCATTTGTCAATCTCATTTGCAACTAAATGTAGCTCCGTGATTATGTTATGGCCAATGAGATAAAACCAGTAGTTGAGTAGAACTTCTGAAACATAGCTAAAGAACACAGACTCAATGTGGAGTACCATTTTCTTTTTTTGCCCTCTACTCTCTTCCTGCCTGAAACGTAGGCAGTAGATAAAGCCATTATGAACAATTAGTCAAACTTGAGAAAGCAACCTTGTTCTAAGGAAACTGAAGCAGGGCCTCCCTGGTGGTGCAGCAGGTTGAGTGTTGCGCTGTGAAGCTGTCCGCGGTGCCAGTTTGATTCCTGACCGGCCAGGGAAATACCCATATGGTGTGGCAGACCTCTCCTGCCTCACCTGCTGCTCCCCTCAGTAGTGTCTTCAGTCTGTCTGCCTGTTCTGCTCCCCACTCTGTGGTGAATCCTCTCACACTCCCGTGCCTCTGGCTTATACCCCAGCTCTTGTATAAAAATAAATAAATCTTTAAAAAAATAATAAGGAAAATGAAGCAGAAAATAGAAACAGCTTAGGTCACTCATGACCCAAAAGAGGCACATAAGCCTAGATCACTCACTTCCAGACTAACTTTACATGTGAGAAAAAATAAGCCCTAGTATTTAAGTCATTGTAGTTTGGCATTTTCAATTATATGCAGCTGAATCTTATTCTAATTGATAACACTATGCTAAAATGTTAAATGTAAAAAGCAAGTTGCTAAGTTATATCAGAAGGATATAAATTCAAATGCTTATAGGTGATAGGGCAGTAATATGAAAAGGTAGAAAATAATAAGAAATGAAAAGGCTTGGAAGCCCCTGCAGCATCAGTAATATCACCATTTAGGCGATTTGTACATCCATATCTTCCAGTTTTTGATGTTAAATTTCCCTAATGTTTTGCAAACAAATATTTTTCCTGCTGTATTTAGCTTGCTGGCCACCGGTTTGTGATCTTTGAATTGTGGTACGATTTAATATTTGGAAAAATACTGAAAAGGGAGAAAGGAAGGAAGGGTGGGTCCTATGTATCTATATATTTATATGTGGTATAAACAGAGAAAATATGAAAGGTTGCACATGAAACAGTGGAAATCTAAGAGGAATGAGATTGAAGAAGGAGATTATTAATTTTCTCACTATAGCTTTGTATTTTCTTGCTACAATAAATATATATTCATTTTATAATTAAAAAAAATTGAATATAAAGGAAAATTGTTGAGAAGTTGTCCACACTGGAATTCTAACACAATTGCCCACAACATAACGAGAGAAAACTTTCAGGATAATTCAGTCTGAGCAAATTCAGTCTGTCTTACTTTGCGTATTAATATACAAAACTAGAAAAACAGATTTGAGAGGAAAACACAAACACATTGTAGGTTGCATCGACTTTGTTAGGTGTAGCTGAACTGGATGTCCCATATAGATGGAGGAAAAGCGCTAGGAAATAGTACCTTAATTATTTTTAAAATAAAAGGCAAAAAGTGCATTCTTATTTCTTTGAAATTACAGTGTGGTCCAATGTCTACCTTGCATTTAGTTTAATATATCGTTATTTTTTTATTAAAACAGGTGTTAGTCAGATTTTTAAATATTCATTGCTTTTTTTCCTAGTTCTGTCTCCAGCACTGCTCTCCTCTTCAAAATATGTATTTGAAAAATGTTCAGGCTTCTCGTCTCAATCTAAAACTGCATTTGGTTCCGGTTTGATGAGAAGAAACTGAATTGTGAATACATTTTTTCTGACACATCTATTTTCATCCTTTGGCAACTTTGACAGACTGTGACAGTTCTCACATTTTTTAAACAAGTCTTCCAATTACAGAAGAGGCTAATAATGATAATATGATAAATAAAAAATTATTTGACTGTTTTGAGTTCATCCAAAATGAAGTTCATTAAAAAAAAAAAATAAAGTTTATCAAACTTTCCCCTCATGTTTCCTCCCACCCCCACTACAGCCCCTGAGGCACACCATGAACCATTGCAACATTTGTGCCTACAGAATTGTGATCCTTAAATAGCAGTCAATTGCTCTAACATTGTGTCTGTGTTTTTTTCACAGAATATTAATTTTGCAGAAGTGACTTAGTATAACTCCCCAGTTTAGCAAGTGAGAAAAGTGTGGTAAAGAAAAGTTAAGTGACTAATTTAAGATCTCACAACAAACTAGTAAAATACTACTTAAATTTTCTCTCTCATTTCAAAGAAGGTAAAGGTTATATTGATAATCCAGACTATTCTTGTGGAATATAACAAATTCAATGATGCTATAAAATTTGTCAAGTACTACTATTCAAACTCAAACCAGTTTAAGAATAAAAAAGATTTTTTTTAGAGTGCATGCAACTCAAATGTGTACATTCAAAGGGATAAATTTGGTTCAAGCAAAGTTCAATGCAAAGACTCAAAAATATCAGTCTGCCTCTCTCTTTGGACCCTTCTTACCACAGTGCTGACGTCATTCTCAGGCAGCCTTATTCACAGTGGCAAAAATGGCTTACAGTCATTGCCCAGTGCAGAGAGTACATATTTCTCCGTGGTCCTAAAAAGGAACGGGGAGCAGCTCTCACTGGCTGATTTGGATCCGGTGCCCTTCCTGAAGACTTCACTGTGACTCAAGTTGGCCAAATCTGGGGCACGTGACCCCACATCTTAACTAGACCCACATGAAAGAACCACAGTGCACAGAACATGGAAGAGGGGTAATCAAAATAGGAAAAAAATAGCATTTATTACCCAAAGGGAGGTAATGAATATAAGAGAAGTGAAATTCATTAAAAATTAGATTTACATTTATGTTGAATTGTAAATTGATACAACTAAATGTTAACTTCTTGCTTAGTGGTTGGGGGTTCATAATATTTTCATGAAAAAAGTATTACCAACACTAAAGAGGAAAAAAAATGAGTAAAAGCAGAGAAAAGAGAAACACACTGAAAAATATTGTTGAATTTGTAATAAGAAATAAAGATGCGTGTGTGTGTCTATATTGTTAGTCCATAAATGACTACAAAGGCAAATGAAAAACAAAATGCTGGACATCTGCCAAACATTACATTAATCTAAATGCTTAATCATTCCCTCAGTCCTGCACTGTGAAAGCAATCATTATATTTTTGCAATACCATTTATTTATTTTGGTTTCCATTTCATCTCAAGTGCTGATGAACTGGTGCTAGCTACATTTAACTTAATTATTCTATTGGAAGGCATATAATTATTCAGTTCACAAAGAGTCATCACCTCATACAACGCCAGTTTTATCATAGTATAACTAGAACTCTGTTCATCCATTTGTCCATTCATTCCTTTATTTGTGTTATGTGCCAGTTATGAACCAGGAACAGGCTTGATACTAAGATTAAAGAGTTGAGTAATTTGCAGCCCCACCCCTGAGGAAGTCAAAGTGCAGTAAAAGAAACAGAAGAAAAAATTAAAGTACACCACGAGAAGGAATTTATGATGGACTTTGTAAGCAGAGCAAGACTCATAGTTCACTCAGCTGAGAGGGAAATCTCCAGAGAAGGCAACTTAGGGAATGCTTTCCAGGGGGGAAAAAAAGGCAAAAAGCAATTCTGAAGAGAATAGCATGTACAATGACATGAGGCATTAAAAAATTCTGGGAGTTTCAGAAATGGATTACGATTGTGTCTGTGGTATATTTGTATGCAGGGAAGGGTCATTGTGAATGACTGTGTGTGAAGCCTGGACTTGATCTTACAGTTCCAAAACCCTGATCTCTCAACTGACGGTAAAGAGCCATCTGGAGTACTTGCTAGGAATATGGATCACCCAGGCCCTGCTTCTGGTACTGGAGGAATCTGTGTTTTAAAAAAAATGTTCCCTGCATGATCCTGGAACACATCCAAGTTTGAGACCCACTGGTGTAGTCAAAAGGGACCTATCAGAAGGTACTGGGAAAGAGAACTACATGTTTTGGGAAGACAACTCTTCCTCCAGTGGAAAGTTTCAGTAAAGCAGTTCAAAAGATGAGATGCAGAGACCTGATCAGAAGCTGCTGTGATAGAACAGAGAATTAGTGAGCATTTGCCCTGTGTCTGAAGCAGAGGGGTTGCAGAGGAGGCAAATGTTCAGAGATGTTTCTGAGAAATGTAATCCACAGGACTAGCTGATCTGTTTGATGTGGGAAGTGTAGTGGGGCGAGGGGTGGGAGATTCTACTTTGTAAAGTGTGCCCTTGAGAACTGGGAGTGAGGTAAGAAGGAGGCGTGGCTGTGTGTACAACAGAGTGAGGTTAGCTCAAGGTGGGAATCCAGGCTGCAGCTTGCCAATGGTATGAGGTCAAAGCTCCAGACTGGGCTAAATGAGAGCTCAGACCTTCTATCACTCAGGTTAAAAATTTACTCACCATTTCCTGTGGGGACACCTTTCTTTGTGTCACGTGTGATCCCTGCCCATGTTGCCCCTATAGTAGCCTCTTAGGCTTTCTCTCTAGCTTACAAACTCCCTGAAACTAAGATTTATGTGTATCTATATGTTCTCGGAGTCTAGTCTAATACCTATATATATTTAATTTGTATTTCTAGGTGAATGATTTTATTAATTTCCTAGATAATTACAGCAGGCTCTTTGTATCTGTCTAGGCTTTGAGTCGCATTTGTTTGTGTGTGTATGATTATATAAACTTGTGTTTCTATAATTCTATGTGCTGCCTTTATTACTTTCCAAAATGCACATTTTTATGTTGAATAACAGCAGCAAAATGCATTGCTTTCTTGCAAACATTAATTATAGCCAGATGCCCGCATAATTAGTGAGCCAGGCAGGGATCTTCTGCAGATATTAATTTATATTCCACCAGAAAGAGCTTTATTAATAAAAAAATTTTGAAAACTTGCAATCTAATTAATTAAAGACAAGGAATAACTTTCAATTCAATTATCCAAGTAAGCACACAGGGAACTAGTGAGATTATTTTTTAGTAGAGTTAGGTATGATCACTTAAAGTATTTATCTTTTTTTCACATGGTGCTGTGTGGAATTAATAATAGTGACTTTACTGGCTCCCCAAGGAGTCACTGCCATGAAAAGTACAGAAATAGAAAAGGGCAGAAAATGTAAGATTAACTTGAAAGTTACATTGCTCTTTTTTTTAAAAGTTTTTAGTCTATTCATTGATTGGATGATTTTTCTCTTGTTCACCCCCCATTATCTTTGCCTTCCTTATTGCAATTAAGTGCCCTCTAGTACCATCAGAAGCATTCTACTTAAAGAGTCTCAAATGAACAGAAAACTCAGATAGTTATAACTTTTATTTATGTAACCTACTCTTATGAGAAAGAATTATGACAAGGAAACTGATCAGCAATTTCAAGCACAATTTCTAAGCAGATGTGGGAATAAACTTCAGATCACCAAAATATGTAAAATGGCAAAGATATTGGCAAACACTAAGAAAAGTAGTTTATGGATTCAAATGTCTACATTTCAACTGGTTATTTGGAATGAATTTCTCTATATAGATAATGAGCTGTACATCTTTAAGCCCATTTGACCCTTTGTTACTTACTTCTTTGTGTGTGTTTATGTCCTATCACCTTGATATGGCCTAATTATCATGAAAATCTATAACTTTCTGTTTCCTCTGACCTCAATGAGACTGGTTCATGCTTCTCTACTTGTAATTTAGGATTCATTTGTGCTAGTTTCCTATATTGACTGAACTTCTGTTTATGACCCTGTATACTGCATATAATAGCCATTATACTTCACTGATCTTGTTCAGCCCCTGGTTTAGACTTGTTTCTCTGATTTGCTTTGACTATTTACCTCGCAAAATCCAATAAAACAAACTGCACTAGCCTTAATGTGCTCATCATTTGCCTACTTATTCTCAGATCCATTAATTCCTTGCTCTTTTCTTGCTCTGTCTGTACCTAAGGAAGCTGATTCCTGCCAACTCCATTTCCTAGATTCACTTGTCTTTGCCCAAAAGGAATCAGGACAATGAAAGATAAAAAGGTTAAGTAGGGACCTCCCTGGTGGTGTAAGGGTTGAGTCTCAGTGCTATCGTGCTATCACCCCTACAGCCTGACTTCAATCCCTGACTAGGGAGCTACCCCACATGATGCAGCAGACCTCTCCTATCTTGCCAGCTGCTCCCCTCAGCAGTGTACTTCAGTAGATCTGCCTGTTCTGCTTCCCACTCTGTCTCTAATGAATCCTCTCACCCCCTGCACCTCTAGCCTACACACCAATTCTTCCATGCATAAATAAATAAAAATCTAAAAAAAAAAAAAAAAGAATGAAGAAGGAGCACTGGCAGAAGAAATGAAGCCAAGGTATTTTTACCCCTCTCTGATTTGGGGAGCTTCTTCCACTGTGGCTGCTTCTCTACAATTCTGATTTTAGTCTAGTCAGAGACAGTGGCTCCAGGCTCCTATGTTGGTCTCTCCAACCCTAGGGAAGGATGGTAGAAGCTCCTTGTTTTTGCAACTGTGGCTTGACCCTCCTCCAACTTGGCTTTCTAATTAGTTCCTGGTAGCTAGCTCCTATATTAAATTCCTTCAACAGAACTAACTGACTTGGCTCTGACCAGATTTCTGACTACACCCCATTTCATACTCCGGTGACAGTACCTGGTAAAGTTATTAGACAAAGAACATAATAATTGCCATCATCACACAAGAATTTGTGTAGGTGTTGCAAAGCCCATATCCCAAAATGTCCAGCAGAGATATAAAATAACTAATGAACATGTGTGGATAACATAGAATACGATGTAAAAGAGTCATTGAATTTTTTTTTAAAACCACTTTCATTTAGTACTTGCCGTCATTCGTTAGTAATCTCCCATCAATAGGGAAACCATAGGGAATGGATCAGAGTGAACAAAGAATTATACCCACGCTGAGCCCAAAATAGTTCCAAGTAGATTTGCCTGCACAAAAGAAAGAAAGATGTAATCAGCACTGGAGTAGGTGACAAAACACATTGATCATTGTTAATGTTAAGTAACAAGGAAGACCCTGCTGCTCATGCCCACAGAAAAACATTCCCTCACTCTCTCTCTCTCATTAATTTGGCTACTTGTACTTAAATAGACAAGTAGCCAAGCTTTTATCAAGGGAGCATGGAGAACAGTTGTCCAATGGCCTAAATTGTGGCCCAGGAGTGAACTGTCCTTTGAGACAGTTTTTTAAATCAGACTTTTGCACTCTATAAAAGCTTGAAGCTATTGTTTCATGATCTTGGGAAGGATTCACTTCATTTCTAGCTTCTAAGCAAATCCTTTGCTGGTTTTGCTGAGTTAAAGCAAAAGTAGAAGCCACAGGGTTTTTTTTTTCTTCAACCAGTGATGGGTCATGCATTAGTTTTCTGAGGTAGTCATAACAAAGAACTACAAATATAGTGACCTAAACAACAGAAATATATTGTCTCACAGTTCTAGAGGTAATAGTTCTTAGATCAAGTTGTTGGCAACTTTCTTTTGAGAGCTATGAGGAAAGGGTCTATTCCAGGTTTCACTTCTGGTTTCTGGCATTTTGCTGGTAATCTTTGGAGTTTCTAGACTTGCATCATCCTGATCTCTGCCTTCATCACAGACATTCTCCTGGAGTGTGTAGTGTGTCTGCATGTATGTGTCTGCTTGTGTCCTCAAGTTATCCCTTTTTGTAAGGACACCAGTCATATTGTTTAGTGTAATATGACTCATTTTAACTTGACCTCTGGTAAAAACCTTATCTAAAATGAAGTCACTTCTTTTTTTTTTTAAAGATTTATTTATAAATACTGGTATTAGGGTACAGGCCAGAGTTGTGGGGAGGTGAGAGGATTCACTAGAGACAGAGTGGGAAACAGAATAGGCAGACCGATTGAAATACACTGCCGAGGGGAACAGTGGGCCAATCAGAAGAGGTCTGCTGCACCATGTGGGTAGCTCCCTGGCCAGGGACTGAACTTGTGCCCCAGTGGCTGCCGCTATCTTCATAGGTTGCGTCTTAACTCCTTGTGCCATCAGGGAGGCCCAAATAAAGTCACTTCTGAACCATTGGAGGTTAGGACTCCAACATAACTTTTTGAGAATGACACAATTCAACCCATTACAGGCCATTCGCACAGATAAGCTCACAATTACTCTTTGAACTCATCTCTCCCATCCATCTAGTCACTCTCTCCACAAAACTCTTCTGACAGAAGCTGTGGTCAGGAAAACTTACAGTAAACTCATTTACATTGAGGTATAATTGACCAACATTGTCCTTGTATATTTATAAAGTACAGCAGTCCAAAGGATATATAGCAATGGCAAGAAACTGATAACATTTAATATGTTGTCCTTCTAGGAAATGTCTACATTTTCACAAATCACAAGGAATTACAGCCATTTCTTATTAGAACATAAATGGTAGCAAAATTTGATGTTATAACAAAATACATGCTAAATAATGCTTGGTTTTCACTTACAAAAACTGCATTCAGGGCCTCCCTGGTGGCACAAGGGGTTAAGCGCTGCACTATGAAGCAATCTGCAACCTCTGCAGCACGAGTTCGATCCCTGGCCGGCCAAAGAGAAACCCATATGGCGCAGCAGACCTCTCTTGTCTCACCAGCTGCTCCCCTCAGCAGTGTATTTCAGTCAGTCTGCCTGTTTGTTCCCCACTCTGTCTCTAGTGAATCCTCTCACCCCTGCATCTCTGGCCTGTACCCCAACTCTTTTATGTATAAGTAAATAAATCTTTAAAAAAAACAGCATTCATAAAATTGCTTTCATAAAAATGGCATTTTCTATTAGTAGCAAAATATGGCTAAATTCTGTGTTGTTGCCGTTGCGAAGATTACTACACATTTCTCATACACTAGTGAAAAAGTAAACACTCCTGAAGGGACTGAAAACTTGGTTGCTACTGCCACATGGCTTTCTTTTAAATCCACCCCTCTAAAATTACAGTTAGGATTCATTTGTGTTCCCGACAAAAGATTTATTTTTATAAACTCAAGAATGTGGGCTATGATAGTATAGCTATCATATTTAAGAAAAATATAAATCAAATTGACCCTAGCAAATAAAAAGTGAGGTGGAGAAATTTGACTTTATTTGTTGAGCTTTGAAATATAGTCAAATCTCATTCTTTGTGGTCATTATATTCCATATGCTGTAAGCACAGAATTGGCAAATTCTGAACCATTGCTCCAAGGGGAAATATAGGATTAGCTCCTGCCAACCTCTGGGACAACAATTCTGTCAACTGAACATGTAACCTCGTTTTATATGTATTTCTGTTTAGAAGCAAATTATTTTATACATATTGTTGATTCATTAACATTAACCTCACAGTAATAATGCTATAGCCCCTTTTGGAATGAAGCTTACCTAAACTGCATTTTCTCTGTAGGCACTTCACAGCCTACTTGTACTTAGGACAATAGACAACACTTCAACACTTGGTGTTGGGATCATTTTAAAAAGTAAAGTCAACAACAAAATGCTCAGAAATGTTGAATAGACTGCATTAAATAGACAGCAAAAAGGACACTTGTTTACAGCATAAAGCTGAAAGGAGAATGTAGCGTCACCTTGTTCGACCTTCGCTGGAAGGATATAAAGTCAGCAACTCAATTTTTTTTTGCCACTCTGTTTTCTGAGAATGACTGTGAACATGCCATGGGTATTGATTTTGAAGGTACAAGTAATTTTTTAGCAAGTAGGAGAATTCACAAATATGGAACCTTGAATAATACTGGTTTTTGAACTGGTTCTTATTGCTCATAAACATACAAACAAAACAAAACAAAAACACTTGAATACCTAATGAAATAAATTATTTAAATGTAAGGTTTGTATTTGTAATGTGAAGACTCTAAGTATCAGTAAGTGCAGCTAATCTAATGTCCAAGCCTTGCAACTTATTCTTAGCGTGAGCTTGGGCAGAGGGGCTGAATTTCTGAAAGCTTCAGCTTCTTATTCATAAACTGATAATCTTATATAATAACTATATATATATATATATAAACTCATATACAGTTTCTTTTAAAGTTATTTTTAGAACTCACAAATACAACACATTTAAATATGCTCAGCATCAGAAAAATATATAAGAAATAGAACTCCGGACAGAAGGAGAAAAGTGATGAGATGAGAGATGTTTTACTGCACCAATGAGTTCAATGAAAGCACATTAACTATTTTAAAAATTCAATAGGAACTTTTATAAAGTTTAAGACACAGAACAAGAAAGAAAACAAGAATTAAACTTTAAGAATAAGAGGAAGAGGAAGAAGAGGAGAAGGGGAAAAGAGAACTAACTAATAAGCATTTCATGCTCAGTATTATAGGGAGAAAATATTTTAAACTCAGATTGTACTATAACCATTAGACCACTGGTTTTGCTTACATTTCTTTTAATAAATCATGTACTCATTACACCTTATTCAAAACTATAGATAGCATAAGATAATATTCTAATCTTTTTCCTTATGGCTGTGAGGTAGGTACTAAGTTGAATCATATGAAATTGCCAACATTCAATGATTTTTGACCTACAAAAATGTCAGTTTCAGGCCTCCCCGGTGGCGCAGCGGTTGAGCACTGGTTGCGAAGCTGCCCGCAGCCTCTGTGGCGCCGGTTCGATCCCCTGCTGCTCCCCGGCCACTGAGGAGGGTCCCACATGGCGCGCAGACCTCTCCTGCCGCCGCTCCCCTCAGCAGTGTACTTCGCTCCTTCTGCCTGCTCTGCTCCCCGCTCTGGCTCTGGTGAATTCTCTCACCCTCCCGCGCTTCTGACTGTACCCAGTGCATGTATAAACAAAAAACAAACAAACAAATAAATAAATAAAGCATGCCTCTATAAAAAAAAAAAAAGATACATAAAAAAAAAAAAAAAAAATGTCAGTTTCACATGTTCAAGCTAATGTTAACACCCCCTTTTAATGAATAACAAAGGTTGACAAAAGTTGAGTAAGTGCCCGGGGCACACACACAGTTTGCAAGACAGATTCCCAACCTGAACCCAGACCTCTGCTTTCCACTGGGTAGAGCGTATGAATTTCAGAGCATTAACAGAAATATAGAAGAAACATTTAATTTCCTATTCCTGTATGGGATCTTAAATGTCACCAAGAGGTAGAGATTTGATATCAATTAAGTTAAGGTTTTCTCCTCTCGACACTAACATTTCTCCTCCTTTCCCTAATTTTGTGCCCATGCCTGTAATGGAGGACAAGAATAGAAAGACTGGTAAGGAGGTGCCCCAAGACCAGAACCTGACTCACAAGGAGGTGGGGGTTGAGGGAAATAGTAGGACCATTAACCTAGCTGTAGAGGTCGTGACCCTTAGATGCCTGTGCCTTATCACAAGGCATGAACCCCAAGCAGGATCAGACTGCCCTTGGGAGTGGAGCACAGACCTGAGGGTAAAGATATGGAGATTGGTCCCACCCTGGAATCTCTGGTCCCTTTCTAGTTTTGCCTGTTACCCAAACGTCAGCAACAAGCAGGCCACTCCACAGAGGAGTGACCCCTCCCAAAGAGAAAAGGACTGTATCAGGGCAGTCTCTGCACAGGCTTGGGGCAGCACTCCTGTTATAGGACAAGGAGAGGAGCAGCCCAAACCCCGCAAACCTGCCTATTCTAAATGGGTTCTGCCATCCGCTGCATCAATACAAAACATAGGAGACTTTAAGGGGAAGGAACTTTAATAAAACTAGGAAACAATACAGGTAAGGCAAAGAGTCTAGTTTCTAAATGAAGCATCCAGAGTTACCCGTCCCCTCGTGGGTAAAAGTCCATCCAAATGGGATTGGCCCAGAACAAGGCCCCAAAGCCTGCTACAAGTCTAAAGCATCTTCCAGTGGGGACCCACAGAAAAGGGTCACAAACAACTGGACAAGCCCGGAAGGAAAAGAGCAAAATCAACATCAAGATAAAAGCTGCCATTGTCACCTCCCCACGGGTCTCACCCACATCTGTGTCACCTAGTCCACGACCAAAAGACAAGCGCAGTTTCTTCACGTGTCTCTAGGCTCCATGCACCTCCTCCAGGTCTCCTTGCTCCATCCTGCTTCCTTCCTCAGTCTCTTCTGCAGCTGCTTCTCTCCCTGCTCAGCTCCACCCTCCCTTGGGTGGGGCAGGGAACCTCCCCCTTTCCTGGGGACCACCCTGTTGCACTCCCACTGCCCACCTGTGATTATGCAGGTGCCTCTTTTCACCAACTCTTTCTCTCTGCAGGGCAGCAGCTTTCTGGCTGCCCGTGATCTGTATCATGCCGGGACTGTTCTTCACTGACCTCCCTCAGCAGAGGCCACTCTCCTCAAGGCCACCCGCCTGCAACCATGCAGGCCTCTCTCAGCAAAACCTGCCCCTTTTCCTTTCTCTAATCAACCTGCTCTTTAAATATAACTCTGTCTTTAAATATAAAAATGTCTCTGTCTCGTGGAGAAACTCGCTGCGTTTCGCTGTAATGTGAGCTCTGGCAAAACATTTCCCAGAGTGAACCCAAGGACCCTGCACTCTACAAAACCTCATCACCTGGATTCTCTCTCCCTGGGTCATCCCTCTTTCTGCTCTTTACTGGCAGCAGATGGCAAACCTGGGATCTCACTGCCTTTCCCTCAACTTTGGGGGGGAGTGGAATGCAAATATGCCTTCTCTCAAGAAGGAGTATACCCTCAGGCCACTTCTCTGAATCTGCTAAGTCTACTTACCACTTGTTTATTTATTGACTCACCTTGATTTAAACCTTTACCAGTCCCAGGAAGCAGGAAAGCCTAGCTTTGGTATACCGTGCACACTCTAAATTTGAGTCCTTTCTAAGGCATTGGCTTTGAAATTTCAAAAGCTTAATCTTTTGCCTTTAACAGACTCTTAATCTCTTCCCAGTTTAAGATTTCAAAGTATATTTTAAAATGCAAAGGATCAGGAATCAATTCTGTGTTTTCTTGAGTTCTTCGCTTGAGGCAATAAGGCAAATAATGAGTAGTCTGAAGTGTGAGGGGAAGCAAAGGAGGGTAGAGATAAGAAGAAAGAAGCCTTGGGAAAGAGGAGAGCATCAGTTAAAGCTCAAAACATTGTCCTGCCAAATATTATACATTTGATTTTTTTCTTAGCACAATTCAAGTAGTTCTCAAACTTGAGGAGGTCTAAGAATTGTCCAGAAGAATTACACAGACCCCAAATTATTTGAAAAATACTACTCTGGACCAATGAAAACAGGCTAACCCATAAGGTTGTATAATTTTTCATTTGTAAACACATTCAAATTGAAGTAAGAACTTACAATCTTACAATATAGAAAGGAATATTTCAGGTGAATCAAACAAATTTTTCAACCTAGAGTTGAGTATCAACTTGGAACTGTTTGGATAGCAAAGCCCAGGGTGAGTACAGCTCTGAGGTCTTTTTTACTTTGCCTGTGAAGCAGTTCTTCTAGACACAGATGGGATGCTGGGCCATTGTTTAGCTAAGACTCACCTAAGATAGAAACACATCAAAATGACATGAGAAATTAGAGAGGCCAGTCAAGCAAACCTCACTGCTGTGCTGCATGTAAATTGCAAAAGAGAGGAGGGATGGGGGAAAACAGTGTAATTAGAGGTGTTTTAAGCTCTCTCGTAGGAGGAACAGCAAAATATTCTATATTTGAAACCGTAGAGGGAACTTAAAGTTTGAAGGTGGTAGAGGTAAAAAAACAACGAGAAGGGAAATTTAAAGAAGGCACAATGTGTACTCAGACTCCCAGGGAAAGTACTGATCAGGCACCTCCATGAATCAGACAAACAGTTCTGGGGAAAGGAATAGTGAAGCGAGATTTCTCCTCAGAGCCAGGAGATCTGTAAGACTGGAGAGAAAAATAATGAGAGATGGTGGGGGTGGGTCTACTAGATAAAGAGAACTGAAATGGAAGCAGATTGAATCTTTCACAGTATAAAATAAAAATTGATTTTTTTATAAGTAAAAATATTTTTCTAGTAGACTGTTTCTAGGCATGCCAATAATGTCTAATTTAGATTGCACAGCTTTATCATGCTCACTCTACATTTTTCTAAAAGTATATTAAAAAGTGCTACCCAACCTTCTTGGCCACAGTTCAGAGTACAATTATGGAGCCTCATAGAGTCCTGGAGAGTTTCTACTCCTGAAGGCTAATTTTGTTCTCTACCTGACTCTGCCAAACTGAGAAGATAAACATGAGTTTGTTTCTTTAGCAAGGAACAACTCTCAAAACTGCTCTTGTTCTTAAAGGAGAGGCAAAAATACCAATGTTTCAAATTTCTCTTGTGAAAGGTTTCTTCTTGTACAAATAACTATGCATTTAAAGCACTTTCAGATGTATTACCTCATTTGAATTTTAGTGAATTCTGTCATAAAAGCAATTTATGTATCACATGTTATTACAGTCAGCTTTTTCCACTATTAAAACCAATAACAAATTGGATGTGGTTAATTAGCTTCTTATACCATACATCCTCTCGGGCTTGCACTGTTTTCATTTAGTTCTTTCTTTTCTTTTTCCTGCTGACTGAGAGAACAGTGTTTAGTTCTCTTGATGTTCCAAATTTCTAGTCTTTTTTCACTTAGCAAAGCAAGACTGAAACAGTCTATCTTGGGACAGCTATCTGGCCTCTATTACATTGCCAACTGCCAGGTCATTCATTGGTCATATGAGAGTGACTGTGCCACTGTTGAAGGGCATCAGGGACAAGCAACCAAAGTTTTAAGGCAGGCTATGCCTGGCTTTGAAGCCTGGACTTAGCAGTTACTGGCTACACGGTGTCTTCCATAACATGGTGATATCCACACTTGGATACCTCCTATTATACAGGGGACTCATCCACAGCTAATATGACAAGGATTTTATCTTTTTGGGCTTCAACCTTGACAAAAGTGAAGATGGGAATTGTAGTCTAAAAACCCAGGGTGATAGTGTGAGCTGCTAATCTCTGACTGGCCCACCAAGATTGCTGAAACCAGGGCATCTGTTGACACTTGACTGGATGGCATAATTCTCATGAGGCAGGTGATGACCTGGTACCACAGTCCCAAAATAGTCCAAATGTATACTGTTCTCCTAAAGAAGACCATCTCAGTTTGCACTGTAGTTACACAATAACAAATGCAGATATCACCAGTCAACCAACACCACGCAGACATTTTACTTTGCTAACATGGGACGCAAGCAGTTTGAGTTTTAGAAGGTCCACTGCCTATCACTCTCCTAATTCTCATCACCAAGAGGCTTCCAAACCTGTGCCTCTGCCTGGGTGACTCAGCACTCAATCTTAGGCTTCTAACAGTTTTTGTTTTTTGTTTTTAACAGTACATGGGAAGAATTGTCTTAGCCTCTGTGAGAAAACATTGGCCTTTATTCTCCCATGGAAGAAGTAAAAGCAAGTCTGTGAATATAGTATGATTGCTATTGATTCTCTGTTTAAGGAGAGGACAAAGCTGTGAGAACTGGACTAGAAGGCAAGCAGTTGCTTCAACAGGACAGCTAATTTCTCTGTGACAGATAGTGATTCAGTCTAGATGAGAATGTGTGAGGTCCCCAGGCCTCCTTGTTCTGAGGGATATTGTCTTGGTGCCCAGAGTTCCTGGTTGTCAACTAGGTGTAGGGTCATGCAGGGGCCCTCTTACCAAGGGTAAAAGTTCTGGTATGAGGAAAATACTGGAAAATCAGTATCTGCTGATAATAGTAGGCAGATTATGGAATAGCGATAACATGCTTAGACTGGCAGGAATAATGGAGTGCACCAGCCAATGGCCCCTGGTCACTCCACCCTAGCGTATATCCCCAATAACCCCAATAACTGCTTCCCCCATGCATGTACACTCCCTAGGTACTTGCCCCACCTTTGTACTCAATGCTAATAAAGACAAGAGTGCCTTTGTATTGGGGCTGCACATTACTTCCGGTGTAGCCCCTCTAGGCTTCTCATTACTCCACATAGACTTTGAGTCATCTTCCCCTCATCCTGAGCTGTTTCCAACACAACCGCCCCTCGAGGCAACAAGGATGCACTGAGCACAGAGGTTGGACAAATACTGCATTAGATGCTAGTGACATAAAGATGAAAGGAATGTAGACCTTATCAGAAAAACTTCAACTCCTAGAAGGAAGGACACATGAAACACACATTGCAATACCTCATAATGGTGACCGGAGATACAAAAGACAAAGTGCAAGTACACTGGGGTAGTAGAGGAGGAGTCAACCTGAAAAATTTCACACAGGGTGTGACTGACACAGGTTAGTATCTCCATGTTGATTCTTGCCAGTGGTTATGTTAGGGGGAAAGGATGTCCTGAGCTAATTCCATACAGGCTTTGTGGACTCCACCCCCACTCCAGACCAAAGCCATCAGGACATTGGGGAAGACAAATCCCGTCACCACCAAAGGGAAGGTGGCTGGGACCTGAGGGTGGAGTTAAGCAGCCAGGTGTGGTATAAAACCAGACACATGGGCCTTGGGGTCTCAGTCTCTCTTCTTGGCTTCATGGCTGGTGGCTCACCCCCAGCTCTCGGAGTGCCATGTGGAATTCCAGATCCGCGGATCGGGTAGGACGCATTTAAGACTTTATCTCCCACTTTTCCCCTGAGTTGTACATTTCCTCATTTCCCCTTCCCTTGTGAATAAACCTTTTATTAACCTTTTGTGTGACCCTGCAGTGGAGTATTAAGTCCCTTTTAAGCGCGCAGGTGAGGACCCACATTCAGGCAACCCGTTTTATATCGGGACTGCCCTGTAACAGTTATTTATTAAAAAAAAATAAAAGGTGGAGTTTAGTGACATTTCAAATTTGCTTTTTTCTTTTACTTTTTTCTTTCTTTCTTTTTTTTAAAGATTTATTTATTTATTTATACAAGCACTGGGTACAGTCAGAAGCGTGGGAGGGTGAGAGAATTCACCAGAGCCAGAGTGGAGAGCAGAACAGGCAGACTGACGAAGTACACTGCTGAGGGGAGCAGCGGGCCGCAGGAGAGGTCTGCATGCCATGTGGGGTTCTGCGCGCCATGTGGGACCCTCCTCCCGGTGGCCGGGGAGCAGCCGGGGATCGAACTGACGCTGCAGAGGATGTGGGCAGCTTCACAACCCAGCGCTCAACCGCTGTGCCACCGGTGAGGCCCTCTTTTACTTTTTCTTTTTTTTTTTTTTTTTTTTTTTTTTAAATAGAGGCATGTTTATTTATTTGTTTGTTTGTTTGTTTGTTTGTTTATTTATACATGCACTGGGTACAGTCAGAAGCGCGGGAGGGTGAGAGAATTCACCAGAGCCAGAGCGGGGAGCAGAGCAGGCAGAAGGACCGAAGGACACTGCTGAGGGGAGCAGCGGGCGGCAGGAGAGGTCTGCGCGCCATGTGGGACCCTCCTCCCGTGGCCGGGGAGCAGCCGGGGATCGAACCGGCGCCGCAGAGGCCGCGGGCAGCTTCGCAACCCAGCGCTCAACCACTGCGCCACCGGGGAGGCCCTCTTTTACTTTTTTCTTAATGAACTTTTCAATTTATACTTAAATTTATGTTTTACAAATATATTCGCATATGTGTATGGTGTGGATAGATGCATGTGTACGTGTGTGTACATATACAAACATTAGGATATAGTGCTCCCTTTAGTGACACTGGTTCCTGTTTCTTTAGCGTATGGTCAAGTGTTCAAATATGTTTGAAGCTGTGCTTCTTCTACTTTTGTAGATATTAATGGTGATTTCTTCTAAAGAAGTTGAAATGAGGGCCTCCCCAGTGGCGCAGCGGTTGGGCGCTGGGTTGCCAAGTTGCCTGCAGTCTCTGCAGCGCCGGTTCGATCCCCAGCCACCGGTGAGGGTCCCACATGGCGTGCAGACCTCCCCTGCTGCCCGCTGCTCCCCTCAGCAGTATATTTTGGTCCTTCTGCCTGTCCTGCTCTCTGCTCTGACTCTGGTGAATTCTCTCACCCTCCTGCGCTCCTGACTGTACCCAGTGCTTGTTTAAATAAATACATCTTAAAAAAAAAAAAAGTTGAAATGAATCAATATGCATTATATATCACTACATATGATATATATATCTTTGACATTAATTTCCAAAATGCCTCCCTTTCTTCCTTTCTAGGACTTCTGTCTTTACTTTCTCCTCTGTATTTTATTCAGTAAGCTTGCCACATAATTTGCCAGTATCAATGGCCTGTAACCCTGCAACATACCCCAGGATCTCTTATTTTTTTTTTTTAAAGATTTATTTATTTATGCATAGGAGAACTGGAATGTAGGCCAGAGGTGCGGCGCAGAGGGTGGGGGGAGGTGAGAGGATTCACCAGAGTCAGAGTGGGGAGCAGAACAGGCAGATTAACTGAAATACTCCACTAAGAGGAACAAACAGTGGGCGAGACAGGAGAGGTCTGCTGTGCCATATGTGGGTTAGCTCCCTGACTGGGAATTGAACTCAAGGCACAGCAGTGATGGTGCTGAGACTTAACCCTTAGGCCACCAGGGAGGCCCCCCGCCAAGATCTTTTAATATGAACACTTCAAGAGGCCCGGTATTAGGGCCTTTTTATGCAGTCTTTTTTTTACTGTCAAAGTTCTACTTGTTGTGCCCAAGTTCAGCAGACTCGGCAAGCATAGCCTCCAAGAACCCAAAGACAGCTGATGCAAACGCAAAAGGGAGTTTATTTCAGACTCGAGTATGGGTTCACGGCACCTGCCAATGCAGTGGCAGATACCGAGAGCCCCGAACAAAGGAAGCAGGGGTCTTTTAATAAGGTTAAATTATGCTGGCAGTTACTCATTGGCTACAAAGATGCGTTCTCCAACTTTGCCCAGCTATCATTCTAAGCTGACTGGCCAGGCCAAGATGCAGCTCCAACCTGCAGCTCCAATTACAGCAAGTTCGCCCTCATTGGTGACCAGAGAGTAAGGGTGGAGTGAGGGTCCAAACTATCTCTGGAATGCAGTCTTTACCCAGCAAAACCTTAAATTCTAAAATGGCAGTTACACAAAGCGATGGCTAAGAATACTTATGCTTGGTTCCACACTATGCAATTTTGTAATTTCTAAGTAGTTTTGCCCTTTGGAAAGTACTGCAGTATTGCCTGTTCTGCTCCCCACTCTGTCTCTGGTGAATTCTCTCACCTACTGCAATTCTGTCCTGTACCCCAGTTCTTGTATGCATAAATAAATTTTAAAAAATCTTAAAAAAAAAAGTTACTGCTGTTTTAATTGCTTCTCTATGCCTTACACTACTCTCTTGATAAACTCAAGATTATTTTCTGTTACTAGTGCATTTTGGGAGTTCTCAGTTTCAACCTGTAGAATGCTGTCTCTCCTGGACCTGCCTCTGAGTGACATTTATCAAAAAGAGGTTTATCCTACTGAAGTTTTCACAGAAAGAGAGTTTGACATAGGGTAAACTAATGACGGTTCCTAAACTGGACCAATTACTTTTTTCTGAGCAGCTCTAGTTAATCATCCTCACTACTTGCTGCCACCTCATCGCTCCACACCTACTCATGGGGAGTGGGGCAGCCTTGGTTGAAACTTACCTCACATCCGCCTATTATCAGGCTACAAAGGTACTTTGCAAACTACAGTATATTTTACTATAACAGGAAGCTGAAGCCAAAGACTGCTACAGATTGCAACCCCTGGAGGGGGGGTGCTAGTGAGGATTGACAGCCCCAGGCAAAATGCGAACAAAGTATCAATGGGATTGGAGACTGATAAGAAATAAAGGGACTGCAGAAGCAGTTTAGGATTCAGCTTTCAGGATTTCAGCATTTTTCAGATCTTCAGTGATTCCATGCCAATCTTCCAGAAGGCTGTTGAGGGCCTCTGAAGGATGTGGAGAGGCTTCCAGCAGCCAACCTCTGAGAGGAAAAGTTTGGAGACTTTGCAAGTAGCCGAGTAACTGAAACTGTTCCCAGCTTTTTTGCTGTTACAGCCTGGAAGGAAAACTGAAGACCCCGAGTCTGGAGCCTTGCTGAGCTGAGTGAGTTTTGCCGCTCGTCAGGTTGTTCAGCTGCTGCAGCTGCTGTTTTGAGTGTCTCTTGTCTAGTGTTGTACTGGCACATCTCGGCTGCTCCAGTGAGCATCTCCTATTGTGTCTTCCTTAAATCTTTCTTCGTGAGTTGGATCCCAGCCTACAGTCTGGCCGCCACATGTTCCAGGCCCGCAGTGGCAGAAAGATGCCATCTTGGGAGATTTTGTGTTTAGGACTTGAAGATACTAGATGAGGTAAGCAGCCTTTTGTGGCCTCAGTAACTCTTTGTTTTCTCTGGTTTGTTAAATAAATCCCATTATTGTTCTCTGAATCTGAGTAGTCTTGCAATTGTGCATGCAGATGAAGAACTCAGTGACTGGTAAACTATTTGGGCACTGTCCTTGGCCAGTTTTAGTGCCCCTGGCTGCCCTGTATCAGTACTAACATAGAATATTATTGCAATCACATTAGAAACCCATTAAAAAAGTAAAGTTGTTGTGCAAGGATCACATCCATTCCTCATTTCCTTGTCATCCGTTGCCTGAACTACTTTGGGACTAAGTTATCTACTTGTTCCTTATGTTGTAGAGCAACCCCGATACAAAACGGGGTGCCTGACTGTGGGTCCTCACCCGCGCGCTTTAAAGGACTTATCAATGCTCTACTGCAGGCACACGTGAAAGGTTAATAAAAGGTTTATTTACAAGGGAAGGGGAAATGAGGAAATGTACAGCTCTGGGAGAAAAGTGGGAGACGAGGTTTTAAATGAGTCCTACCCGATCCGCCGATTAGGAATCCCAAAATGGCGCTCTCAGAGTTGGCCGCCAGCCAGGAGCGGTGAAGCCAGGAGGCGAGCGATAGCGAGCCAGAGAGAGCCCAAGGCCCACGTGTTTGGTTTTTATATCCAACCTGGCTACCCAACTCCACCCTCAGGTCCCAGCCACCCTCCCTTGGTGGTGATGGGATTTGTCTTTCCCAATGTCTTGATGGCTTTAGTCTGGAGTGGGGGTGGGGTCCACAAAGCCTGTATGGGATTAACTCAGGACATCCTTTCCCCCTAACACTTAGACTCTTTAAGAGGTTACCCATGTGAGTGCAGGACCCACAGGAGACTCCAACTTTTCAGAAATATTTTTTTATTTAAAAAAATATAATGAATGTCGATTCATTCTGAGTACATATATTTTTATTACCATCTATTTTTAAATTTATTTTTATTTATTTATGCATACAAAAACTAGAGGATAGGCCAGAGATGCAGGGGGTGAGAAAGAGAGTAGGGAGCAAAACAGGCGGATCTACTGAGATACACTGCTAAGCACTGGGCAAGATAGGAGAGGTCTGCTGCACCATGTGGGTCAGCTTCCTGGCCAGGATGAAACTCATGCCGCAATGGCTGGCAGTAGCTTGATAATTTGATACTTTCACTCCTGCACACTAGGGAGGACCAACTCTTTTTAACAACTGACTTAAAACCAAACCCCTTGTGAAAATTTAGTCTATTTAGTAATAAGGAAAAATGAATGTCGTTGTATTTGTATCTTCATGCCTCCAGCTCTTTTAATTTGGTGTTTTCTTTTATGACTCCTGTTTCTGCTTCTCTCACAATTGTCTGTAATAACATTACTTAAATGCTAGACTCTAAGCTTCCTATTATGCATGTTAGCTACAAATGATGATGTTCTCTGCATAAGCTGAAAATGGGGTTAGTACACAGATCCCTGTCCCTTCTTCCTTAACTCTCATTTCTCTGAAGTGTGATCTGTACTTAGCACCATAAGGATTAGATTTGCCTTGCGTTCCCTCAGATGAGATTCTCTTTCCACCCACCCAATGAGCCTGGTGAGAAGACTCTGTCAGGAAATGTCCTCTTCAGTTTTAGTCCCTTATTTCTTTGCATGGATGGCCCACTCTCAAATCCATCTTGGTGCAAAATTAAAATTCACCTTCCTGATTCTGGCCTTTGGTGTATCCCATAATTCCTCTTAAGCCACAAAATTATTTTTTACCCTTTTATGGTATACTTTGTGCTTTATGAGTCATGCTCTTGCAACTTTTTGTTTGCTTTGCAGTAATATTCATCCTAAAATCTTACAACTTAGAAATAGTACTGCTCTCCAATTCTCAGTAGCTTACATTTTACTCTTTTTTTTAAAGATTTATTTATTTATGCATACAAGACTGGGGTGTAGGCCAGAAGTGTAGGGGGTGAGAGGATTCACCAAAGACAGAGTGGGGAACAGAACAGGCAGATTTGTTACAGGGCAGGGAGAGGGTCAGCCCAGACCCCGCAAACATGCCTACTCTAAATGGATTCTGCTATCCACCACATGAACACAAAACATATGCGACTTTAATGGGAAGGAACTTTAATACAATTAGGAAACAATACAGGAAAGGCAAAGAATATAGTTTCTAAATTAAGTACACAAAGTTCCCCGTCCCCTCGTGGGTAAAAGTCTACCCAAGCAGGATTGTCCCAGAGCAAGGCCCCAAAGCCTGCCTCAAGTCTTTTTTTTTTTTTTAAATGCTCGCCATCTCTTTTTTTTCCTTTAATATTTTTATTTATTTATTTATACAAGCACCGGGTACAGTCAGAAGCGCGGGAGGGTGAGAGAATTCACCAGAGCCAGAGCGGGGAGCAGAGCAAGGCAGAAGGACTGAAGTACACTGCTGAGGGGAGCGGCGGGCGGCAGGAGAGGTCTGCGCGCCATGTGGGACACTCCTCCGGTGGCCGGGGAGCAGCCAGGGATCGAACCGGCGCCGCAGAGGCTGCGGGCAGCTTCGGAACCCAGCGCTCAACCGCTGCGCCACCGGGGAGGCCCTGCCTCAAGTCTTAAGCATCTTCCAGTGGGGACCCACAGAAAAGGATCAGAAACAACCAGACAAGTCTGGAAAGAAAAGCGCAAACTCAAAATCAAGACAAAAACCGCCATTGTCACCTCCCACGGGTCTCACCCACATCTGTGTCACCCAGTCCATGACCAAAAGGCAAGCACAGTTTCTTCATGTGCCTCTCCATTTGCCTCCTCCAGTTCTCCTTCTGACTCTCTATCCTACTTCCTTCCTCAGTCTCCTGCAGCTTCTTCTCTCCCTGCTCAGCACCACCCTCCTTTTTGGGTGGGGCAGGGAACCTGGAACCTCCCCTTTCCTGGGGACCACCCTGTTACAGACTGACTGAAATAGACTGCTGGGGGAACAATGGGTGAGTCAGGAGAGGTCTGCTGCCCCATGTGGGTAGCTCCCTGGCCAAGGGATGGAACTCGTGCTGCAGTGGCTGTGGATAGCTTCGTAGGTTGCGTCTTAACCCCTCACGCCACCAGGGAGATCCTACATTTTACTCTTGCAAATGTCTTTGTTAATAGACAGTGTTTACAGAAGTCAAAGTATGTGTCCAAAATAAAAAATCATGAGCCGGAATGATAAAAACCAAATTAATGAGGGAGGCTTTGATACCATGATAAACAATGAGGTGGAAGAGAAAAAGAGTGAATCAGTAATACAGAATGAATTAATAATACTTTCTTTTTTAAAAAAAATATTTATTTATTTATGCATACAAGAGCTGGGGTGTAGGCCAGAGGTACAGAGGGTGAGAGGATTCACCAGAGACAGAGTGGGGAACAGAACAGGTGGATTGACTGAAATGCACTGCTGAGGGGAGCAGCGGGTGAGACAAGGGAGGTCTGTTGGGCCATGTGTGTCACCTCCCTGGCTGGGGAGGGAACTTATGCTGCAGTGGCTGCAAATTGCTTCATAGTGCTGAGACTTAACCCCTTGTGCCACCAGAGAGTCCCAATAATACTTTAAAAAAAAAAAGTGGAAGTAAAGGGCCTCTCTGGTGGCGCAAGGGGTAAGTATAGCACTGGGAAATTATCCGCAATGGGAAGTTACCCACAGCCACTGCAGCACGAGTTCCATCCTCTGCCAGAGAGCAACCCACATGGTGCAGCAGACCTCTCCTGTCTCAACCAGCTGCTCCCCTCAGCAGTGCATTTCAGTCACTCTGCTTGTTCTGTTCCCTACTCTGTCTCTGGTGAATCCTCTCATCTCCCACAACTCTGGCCTGTACCCCAGTTCTTATATGCATAAATAAATCTTTTTAAAAAATGGGAGTAAATAAGTTAAAAAGTTAAGATTTCATAAGGCTAAGTGGTCAATTCATGCCTTCCTACATTAGTCTCTAATGTTGTTTGAACTCTTACGCAATCTTTCAAAATGTCATACTATTTAAAAAGTTAATTCTACTATTTAAAAAGATGAAATAATGCCTTTTGGGAAGATACGAATAGATCTTGAAGTGATTAGGATAAGTGAAATAAGTCAGAAAGGGAAAGATAATTATTAGATGGTTTCACTTATTTATGGAATATAAATAATCAAAGAAAACAGAGTGGTAAAACACAACAAAATAACTCTTAGATTGTTAAAAATATAATGGTTAGAGTAAAGGATGGGGAAGGGAGGGCAAAGGGAGTAGTGAAGGTGATGTGATGGTGTTGGCACTGGAGCTTTGGTGGAAGGTAAGTGTAACATACGTATATGTCGAAAGGTGTGAAGTTGTACTTCTATATGTATAATTATGTAAAACAATGACAAATCCATAAAAATTGGTTTAAAATGTCATAGTTAAAACTTCCTATTCCATTGTGCTATCATTTGCATTTTTTCACTGAAATATTACAGAACATAAGAGCAAGAGAACTTGGGGAGTAAAAGGGGAGAAGACCTATACTGTACAAGGTGGGGAGTTGAAGGATGCAAATTATATTAAATCAAAGTGATAACAAAGGTATCTATTAAGAAAGTTACAAAGAGTACCTAAAGTAGTGTGTAACTACAATTACTGTAGAGGAACTAAAAATAGTGAGACATCTAAGTTGAGAGGGGGTTGGGTGTAGATGAACTGAGCTCTCATCTATCAAAATGGGAAGGAAGTCCACAGATAAAGTCTGTCTTGATAAATAAAGAAGTGGTGATATGACTGTATTACTTAGAGATAGGGAAGTAACCACCAAGAAGAATTAAAAACTGTAGCATTTAAAAGGTTAAACTTGGTTGCTTCTCAAGTGTAGGTCTAAGGTTTTGGGGGGAAAGAAAAGGAGAAGAAGTAGGGGTAGGATGTAGCAACAAAACATTCTTATTATAATACACCCTTTAGCTTTATAGACTTTTTTGTAATCTAACTAAAAACAATTTTTTAAAAAGATGACCTTTTGATTTAAGGACCATCAGATCCAAGAAAATGTCATTTTCTTCAATAATCTGATCAAGTCACTATTCACTTTTTATGCAATGTCACCACCTTGCTAATAAATTACTTATATCTTTATCTTTTAATTGAGATCTTAAAATTATCTTCTTTTTCTTTCTCCAATTCTTTTATTTATTTATTTATTTATTTTAATAGAGGCATGTTTTATTTATTTATTTGTTTGTTTGCTTGTTTGTTTGTTTTGTTTATACATGCACTGGGTACAGTCAGAAGTGCGGGAGGGTGAGAGAATTCACCAGAGCCAAAGTGGGGAGCAGAACAGGCAGAAGGACCGAAGTACACTGCTGAGGGGAGCAGCGGGCTGCAGGAGAGGTCTGCGCGCCATGTGGGACCCTTGCCCGGTGGCCAGGGAACAGCCAGGGATCAAACCGGTGCCGCAGAGGCTGCGGGCAGCTTCGCAACCCAGCGCTCAACCACTGCGCCACCGGGGAGGCCCTCCAATTCTTTTAATTTTTATACTTTGCAAACATTTTCGAAATGGCTTGTCTGTAAAAAAATTTGGAAACTTTCTACCAATGCAAAGTTTGTTTCTGATAGACTATAAAGTGAAAAAAGCAAGGCTCCTGTAATTCAACTGGTTCAAAATATGCCTTTGAAGAATATATAGAGATAGAAAGTGGAGCCAGAAATTGGAGAGATGCGAAATAGAGAGTAATTGCTAATGATGTCCGGTTTTTTTTTTGTTTTGTTTTGTTTTTTTTTGAGGAGGAGAGGAGTGATGAAAATGTTTTGGACTTAAAAAGTAGTGCTAATGGCACATCTTTGTGAATGTACTAAAATGACTGAATTGTATATTTGATGGAGGTAAAGTTTATGGCACGTGAAATACATTGCAATTTTTTAAAGTCTACGCTAAACACTATGAGGTAATAAACTAAAATGATAGTCAATCTGTTAAAATTAAGGAGTATTTTTTTCTATCTTCTACTTTTCTGATGTTTTGGTAAGGTGCATAATGATCACAATTTCAGAAATACTTTAAAGTCACATTAGCCTCAGAATTAGTGCCACCTCTATGTGTCTAATTTTTTCTCCTACTTCGATAATATTTCTTGTTTTCTCATGTACTATAGAGTAGATAATTGTTCACATTTAATTTGTTTTCCTTGTTGTTTTGCATTTGGCATTCATCATTTTAATGCTGTCAAGTCTTTACTTGTGATTTGTTCTTTCTGCTCTGTTTTCTTCACTCACTACCACACTTTGCTTTGCTGCTTTCCTGGAAATCTCTCCCTCAATTACATACAAATGCTTTAATCAGTGACTTCGTGACAGGAGAGTTGGACTCTTCGGCCTTGACTCACTCCTTCGTCTGTTCAAACTGGAAGGGATCTGAGGAAAAAGAGAGTAAGAGGAGATGAAAGTCATATTTATTGAGCTCTTGCTGTGTGCTAGGCTCTGTGCTTGCATTTTCTTGAGCCTGAGAGGCACTATTAGCCACTTTTTTTCAAACAGACTCTGTGACTAAGATAGCTTAAGCAACTTGCCCAAGGTCACAAAGCTGACAAATGGAGGTGTCAAACCCCGTTTTGTCTAACTTAGAGAGAGAACTCTCTCCTCTATAGTTTTCCTTTTAAGTAAGGTCAACTCTACTGAGATAGATTGCCAAGGTAGTCTCCAAAACAATTATATCAACTGTTACTAATGACTAGTGAATGGTCATTTTTATTGTCCATTTACATATTTACTGTTAGTAACTTTCTTATGTGTTTTAGCCATTTATAGATTTTTTTTCTCTGTATTTCCTGTTTATTCCATTTCCTGTTTTACTGTGTTATATGTCACTTATAATTCTCATCAATTTATAGCACTCTATGGGCCTCCCTGGTGGCACAAGGGGTTAAGCACCGCACTATGGCCAGGGAGCTACCCACATGGCACAGCAGACCTCTCCTGATGCGCCCGCTGCTCCCCTCAGCAGTGTACTTCTGTCAATCTGCCTGTTCTGTTCCCTGCTCTCTCTCTGGTGAATCCTTTCACCCCCAGCATCTCTCGCCTGTACCCCAGCTCTTGTATGCATAAATAAATAAGTCTTAAAAAAAATTGTAGCACTTTATCATAACTATGATTCTTTTTGTTTCTATTATAATTATGGTTTCCTGGGTTGCCATTTATTCTCCCCCAAGTGTGTTTATAGTGATGTTAAATATAAAACAATTGTAGTTCACATTTTAGTCTTCTTCATAGACATTTAGGGTTACTCTTAAAAGGGTGTTGTTTTAAGAATACAAATAATTTTTGTTCCTTCTAGTTTTATAATTTCACTTTTTTATTAAAAATTGTTCAGATTCTTGATCTATCTGGAAGTTAGCTTAATATGTGGTATGTTTCTTAAACAATAGTTATCCCTAACCAGTTCATTTTATTTTATATACTGATTTTATATACCACCTTTGAGGAATACTAAATATATGCATAATATATTATTAATAGATGATGATATATCATCAATAATATTAATAGTTATTGTATTAATGCATGCACATATACTAAATTGAAGTGCACACACAAGATTCTGCTTCTAAATTTTCTAGTGTGTACCAATTATTGTCTATTCCTGAATCAGTACAATGCTATTAATGTTCATATTTGGTAGGACAAATCCCATCTTGCAGTGTCTTTTAAATAAGTCAGAAAAATACGACAAATTAAAATAAAACTTGCACCCAAAGATGTTAAGTGATTTGTTCAAATTCATGTGTCATTTGCAGATAGAATTCAGTGGATAATCTCAGTGCCTTGAGTATGGATCATTTATTCATTTTATATAATAGTTTTATTGAGCACCCAAATGCTATAAGTTGTACTAATTTCTGAGAAGCCAGCAGTGAAGGAAACAAACAAAAAAAAAATCTTTTTTTTTCCTAGGGCTAACTAACACATATGCAACATTACTATACATTTTCAAATTGATTTAGCCTCCATATACTTCTGCTAAATTTTCCCATTTTAAGAAATAAATCTTGTACTTTATATTTCTTGTACTTTAATATGTTTTTCTTACATACATTTTTAAAACTTTAGTTTCACTTATATTTTTTTTTTTTTTTTTTTTTTTATAGAGGCATGCTTTATTTGTTTTTGCTGGTTTGTTTGTTTGTTTTTTTTTGTTTATACATGCACTGGGTACAGTCAGAAGCGCGGGAGGGTGAGAGAATTCACCAGAGCCAGAGTGGGGAGCAGAGCAGGCAGAAGGACCGAAGTACACTGCTGAGGGGAGCAGCGGGCGGCAGGAGAGGTCTGCGCGCCATGTGGGACCCTCCTCTGGTGGCCGGGGAGCAGCCGGGGATCGAACCGGCGCCGCAGAGGCCGCGCGCAGCTTCGCAACCCAGCGCTCAACCGCTGCGCCACCGGGGAGGCCCTCACTTATATTTTTTTAATGCAAAGTCATCTCTCTCCTAGAAACTTAGCTTTCTAAAAATTTGTTTGTAGAGAATTTTTTATTATAGAGTTTAAGTCTTTTTTTAAAAAAATTACTTTGAGGAAATCATGTTCACAATTAAACTAGAAAAAATGCATTTTCCTAAGCATCTATTAAAATGAAACATACATCATGCACATACTATGCATCTGAAATTAGTAATTAATTTCCATTCATCATTTCTTGCTTTGGGGGAACTTTTCTGTACTTTTCTTTTATGAAGTTTCAGCAGGAAACATGGCTTTTATTTTATAGCATATAATATTCGTGATGATTCTTCATTCCCTCATTAGTTTTGATCACTACATTTAAAATTGGGATGATTTGGAGTAGTTGACTCCCACTGTCTAGTCCTAAAATGATCTCAAAGAAAGAGAGTAACTTGACTAGAGTTAAATATAATTTTGGTTGAGTTCTGCATTTGTACAGATTTCAATTCAGAATCTCCTTTACCATGGAATCACTATGTAATCTTGGGCAAGAAAGGCAACCTCTAATCAGATTTTTCCATCTATGAATTGGTGAGAATAATAACAGTGCTTCATAGATTGTTGAGAAAATAAAATAATGTAAAGTTAACAGCTGAGTGCTTGTCACCTGGTAGCGTTGAATAAACGCTAGCCGATATTGTTACTGACGAGTTTGTAATCTACTTTTACTAAAATGAGCAGTGGTTCATTTGGATGATGGAAGTAGGGGTATTGTGAGGATATTTGTGGGAGCAGGAACTTTAAGAACTGCCTGGCAATTCAGGAAATCCTGTGGGGTCTGGCCTCTTGAGCGCTGGCAGTCATTCAGGAGCTAGAGGCATCCAGTGAAGAGACTTTAAACTGAGTCATCTGGCCGCCTTGGCGAGTTCAGGGATACGGTAATTGTCATGACTCATCTTCCCTCCAACTGTGTGGCTACCATTCCTATTTCTACATGCTGGTTTCTTGACTGGCCTATGAATACATTTGAGTTCAGCTTACCTATGACTTTTGCTTGTTCGTAACTGCTTACTCATGTTTTCTGACAACTTAAAGCTTCAACTTGTTCATAATTTCTCACTTCTAGGTCAAATTTCTAGGAGATAGTGTCTACTGGACTCAAGATGTCCCTATTTAAGTAGAAGTTCTCTATTAATCTACTTCATGGTTATAAATCCATCTAAAACCTGCTTAGTTTTGGCTTATGTGCTTTTTCCTAGTTCCCATGAGCTGAGGGATTAGGAAAAGATAGAAGAGGTCATGTGGTATGGACCATGACTTCCCCAGGAAGGGGACTCTGTGGTGACTGATTTCTTTATAAGATACACCTTTGGTAAATTACACCTAATCTATTCAACACAGCCAAGAAGAATGCATCCCTCATTCCTCCTCCTTTCATAGTTATTTTATTTTTGCTTGGGTTTAGACTCAACTCACACAAAAAAGGGAAATAATTTGTTCAGAAAATTCAGGGAAGGATTAAAAGTAGATGCCCAAACCCAGTCTTTCTTCTCATATCACTTTGTTGCTTATTTTAAAGTTATACCCTATTTCTTTCCTTTCTGGTCCCCATAAACTGTGATTCTAACCTTGAATGATCTAATGCTGTTCCAATGTCCTGTTTCTGGTTTATATAACACTTGGCCCACATGTGTATGGTTTATTTTTAGCTCCTTGAGTTTTCCTTTGAACTCCTTTTATTCCTTAGAATCTTAATCTTTTACTTTCTTTAATGCCAGAAGTCACATTAATTCCCCTTCCTATATTCTTCTGCCTTCAATAGCTTGGGCACCCTCCATGGTGCTTCTCCTTTCTTTGGGTTTTGTCTCCATGGATTTCCCTGAAAGTTCCCTTTGTCCAGGGAAGGCACGAAGGAAGAAAAAGAGGCACTTATTCCTTGTTTTTTTGTCACTGAGATCATTCAGTTTTCTCCTCCACTGACTCAAGACAGAGTAGCTCTGATGGAATAAGTAATCTTGGTACTCTTTCTTCAACAAAGGCTTGTTTTGGCAAGCACTGTCTAGTTTTTCTTATTCATTTTGTTTTTTTCCCCTATCATTTCCTGAAATTCATCTTCTTGTTTTATACAACCTCTTCTATTGCCCCCATTATGCTCTTTTCTTAAAGAATCAATTTTCCTTCTTTCAAGGCACACATGATACCAGGTACCGCCTCACTAGTTTTTATAGTTGTTGTTATATAGTATCACAGACTGGGTGGCATAAACAACAAAAATGTATTTTCTCACAATTCTGAAGTTTGGAAGTCCAAGATCAAGGTATCACCAGGATTAGTTTCTTCTGAGATCTCCTTCTGACTTGTAGATGGCCATCTACACCCTGTGTCTGTACTGTTCTTCCATCATTGTGTCTTTGCCCTAATTTGTTCTTCTTATGGGGACACCAGTCATATTAGATTTAGGTTCACCATAATAACTTCCTTTGAACTCAGTTACTTTGGAAAGACCCTGTCTCCAAATACAATCATATTCTGAGGAGCTGTGGATTAGAACTTCAACATCTGAATATGGAGGCGGGTGAGGAGTGTGGGGCATTTCATCCCATACAACTGCCTGTACTTAAAATACAAATCAATATTCCCCTCCTCCACATTTCCTGATTCAAAAAGCTCACGATGAGTTGGTCTTTCTAGAAGCTGTGTGGAAATTATTATCCTTATCATCCATCTGCTCTCTTAAATCTTATTTTGTCATTAAATTAAATTTTATGTGTGATTTGTGTTGTTAATTTCTCATGCTCTGTTTTATTTCCCAAATTGGGTAGATGAAGATGAACCAGACCTCCCACTCTCTGAATCTCCATAATATCTAGCACTTTACATATAGTTTGTTCTCAATGAGTAATTTTGACAGTTTCGTCAATGTATTCCCACTTCAGATTTTCCTAAATTCAAACCAGCTTAGAGCTTGCCACAAATTAATTGTTTTTAGTAAGTTCACCAAATGTTTTCTCTTTGGGCAAGGGCTCTGTTGAGTCAGATTGATAGCAGCCCAATCAAATAAGACCAAGGCAGGGATGGACCATGAGGTTGAACCTTTAGGGATCAAAAAAAACTGAGATTACTGGTAAATTTTGGATGGGGTCAGTTAAGAAACAGATCCTCATAAAGCCACGGTGAGAGATTAAAAGGTGGGGTCCTTTTGATTGGCAAGGTGAGTTCGGTGCAAAGACATGCCCAGTTGCAGGCTTCTGTTAGTAGAGCAGGAAGAAAATGTCACTCATAGCACCTTCATTGAGTGTGCAAGAGAAACTCTGCATTAACTGGTCAAGAAGTCTTTTTTTTTTTTTTAATTGAATGTTCACTGTCAAGAAGTCTTTTTTTTTAGCTGAATGTTCACTGTCAGGGGTCACAACTGGTACAATGTCCCATGCACAAGAGCTTATCTTCCTGACTGTGAGAAACCTCCCTGGCCCAATGAATATGGCCTTGCTGAGATCCTCAATTTTTGCCTCACCAGCAACTTCTTCCACTAGTGCTTCAACTCCTTGGCCACTAGCTTTTGATGACTCTCTCTCTAACCCTCCCAAATGCCCCTGAAGAACACGGGGCTTGAAGTCTTCTCCCCCTCTGGCATCACTATCTGCATCACTATCCATGCTCTGTCACAAAACTACACATAACTTCTTCTTTCCCCAAAAGGCCCTTGCTCTTCATTGTCTTACTTACCCAAATCTGGGCATCCAAATTCATTACTAATGTCTTTAAATTAAAGTTTATTAAGCATGTACTATTTGTTAAACACTATGGTAAGAATGCTTTAGAAACATCTTTTCATCACTACTCTCAAGACTGTACATTAATTTTCTTTCTTTCTTTCTTTCTTTTTTTAAAGATTTATTTATTTATTTATACAAGCACTGGGTGCAGTCAGAAGTGAGGGAGGATGAGAGGACTCACCAGAGACAGAGTGGGGAACAGAACAGGCAGACTGACTGAAATACACTCCTGAGGGGAGCAGCGGGCGAGACAGGAGAGGTCTGCATCGCTATTTGGGTTTCTCCCTGGCTGGCCCAGGATTGAACTTGTGCTTCAGAGGCTGCGGATTTCTTCATAGTGTGGTGCTTAACCCCTTGCGCCACCAGGGAGGCCCAGAATTTACATTTTTGACAATTTCCCTGATGATACTGTTGTGTTGATCTAGGCACCACATTAAGAAATACTGTTCTGGAGGAAAGAACCAATGGTCAGAAAGTACGGGATAGCTAGTTTTAGCTGATGATATGAGGGGTCTCTTCTTAAACCACTTTACTCTTCAACAATGGACATGAAGAAGAGAGATTTCCAGGACTGAAAATAAGCAGACATTGGATGGTGAATCATTGGGGATACTGTAATAATGATGGCTGCAATAAACAATTCCAAATCCATGAAGCCAGGATTGATCCTGGGGAATTCATAGGACAGAGGGAGGAGAACTAGGGTTTTTGCCAGGACACGTCATCAGAAAGAGAAGCTTAGACACTGAATTAAATAGTTTGGTATTACCTGGAACACAGTTTTAAATTTTACCAAAGGTGAGGAAGCAGTTAAAACATTAACTAGAAAGCAAAGATTAGACTGAAGCTAGTATGAACCAGACTGGAATCATTTCAGAAGAATTATATGACTCAAATGAAAGGCAGCTAAGCATGAAAAATAAAGCAGAAAAAAGGAAAGTGAGACATTTCAGATGGTAATCCATAAATACAGGGTCTTCTGAGCTTCCCTATTGTTTAAACCTGACAAATATTCCACATTGGGGTATGGGTGGTAAAGAGGAATCACTAAACAGAACATTGTTGTACTGGAATTGCTTTTCAAGCAGTACTGGTCATCAAACACCAAGGAGTTTTTATAATCCCAGATCTTGGATACCCAGTATGTTTAAGATTAGTGATAGTGAGTCACAAATAATGGGAGGACAGGAATCTATAATTCTCTGGCATTTCTTGGTTTGGAATTCACTAATGCTAATTCTCTCTATCAGCATTAATATTAATTAGGTAGTCTCTAAAGTTGTTTAACAACAGAGGACTTGGACCTTTGAGGTGTAATTAAAGTATTTTCACTCAGTACTCCTGATAGGAATACAAGTACTTTTTATGGGTAGGCCATGAAATGAAGCAGAGCATTTTCATTTTTTTTTCTGCTTTGAATTATGAAATAATTATTTTATTTTCATAAAAAAAAAACCTATTGCTGGGCCTCCCTGGTGGCGCAGCGGTTGAGCGCTGGGTTGCGAAGCTGCCCGCAGCCTCTGCGTTGCCGGTTCGATCCCCGGCTGTTCCCCGGCCACCGGAGGAGGGTCCCACGTGGCGCGCAGACCTCTCCTGCCGCCCGCTGCTCCCCTCAGCAGTGTACTTTGGTCCTTCTGCCTGCTCTGCTTCCTGCTCTGGCTCTGGTGAATTCTCTCACCCTCCCGCGCTTCTGACTGTACCCAGTGCTTGTATAAATAAATAAATAAATAAATCTTTAAAAAAAAAAAACAAAAACCTATTGCTTTTGAAACAAATGATTTGAGAACAATTGAGTACTAGTGAAAGAAGGAGGATCGGCTCTGAAGACATACAGACTGGGTTTGAAACCCAGTTATATAACTTAGGTCACAGTAACTTTGGGTGAGTTGTGTAATCTATCTGAATCTTACCTTCCTTATTGATATATGTCCTGTTTTGATTTGGCTATGAAATCTTTAAGGTCATTATTATGTTCCTAGTCCTTAACACTTAGTAGTTGTACACAAAACATTTGCTTGACAAGCTAAAAACTTTTATGTGAACAGTCCAGCACATCTCCTGCTTTATAATGGTGTCATTATTACTGTAATCTTTCTCCCCTTTGTTTTTTTGTTTTATATTTTCTTTTGGTTTTTGTGTTTTGTGTATAAATGTGCTTGTACTTCAAATTTTAGGAAAAGGTAAGTCGAGAATGCATTGGGATTGGGACAGGACATAATTGAGAGGTAGTCAGGTTGGAGGGAAAGGATGCCTTGAACAAACTCCACAAACACAGACTCCACCCCCACTCCAGCCCCACTTGGACCAAAGAGCTCCAAGACACCAAGAACTACAAATCCCATATCGTCATCACTGAAGGGAGGATTGCTGGGACCTGAAGGTGGAGTTAAGCAGCCAGGTTTGGTATAAAACCAGACGTGGGCCTTGGGGACTCTCTTGGCTTTTTGCTGGCTTTCAGTGTGCTATTAGGGTTCCAGCTGAGCGAAACTGGTAGGACACATTCACCAATTTATCTCCCTCTCTTTCTACCTGAGTTATTCATTTCTTCATTTCCTTTTCTTTTGTAAATAAAACCTTTATTAACATTTTTGTGTGTGCCTGCAGTTGTGTCTTAATGATATGTCCCTTTTAAATGCACAGGTGAGGACCACAGTCAGGCAAACCATTGTGTACTGGGGTGGCCCTGTAACAGTCAGAAGGGAATTTATTTTGATCTATAGCTTCTATAAATTTTTTTAAATTTTTTTTTTTTTTTTAAAGATTTATTTTTATTTTTATTTATACAAGCACTGGGTACAGTCAGAAGCAATGGAGGGTGAGAGAATTCACCAGAGCCAGAGCGGGGAGCAGAGCAGGCAGAAGGACCGAGGTACACTGCTGAGGGAGCAGTGGGCGGCAGGAGAGGTCTGCGCGCCATGTGGGCCCCTCCTCTGGTGGCGGGGAGCAGCCGGGGATCGAACTGGCTCTGCAGAGGCTGCGGGCAGCTTCGCAACCCAGCGCTCAACCGCTGCGCCACCGGGGAGGCCCTTAAATTTTTTTTTTTAAAGAGGCATGTATTTTTATTTATTTATTATTTGTTTGTTTATTTATTTATACATGCACTGGGTACAGTCAGAAACGCGGGAGGGTGAGAGAATTCACCAGAGCCAGAGCAGGGAGCAGAGCAGGCAGTAGGACCGAAGTACACTGCTGAGGGGAGCAGCGGGCGGCAGGAGAGGTCTGCGCACCATGTGGGACCCTCCTCTGGTGGCCTGAGAGCAGCCGGGGATCGAACCGGCAACGCAGAGGCTGTGGGCAGCTTCGCAACCCAGCGCTCAACCGCTGCGCCACCGGGGAGGCCCTATAGCTTCTATAAATATTACAAGGAAAACATAGTCATGTATTATTTTGTTCTATTAGGAAAAAACAAAAATTTAAAAAAATAACTAAAAACTTCCTCCATACCATCCTATTAATAACCTCCTGCCAGTTCAATTTAGTGAACTTTAGTGAAAATCACTTACAAATGAATTTTCTCTTATAAATCACTTATAATGCATACACACACACTTCCATATCACAAACACAAACACACACATGCTTACAAACACACACACTTACATACCCACTCACACCAGGCTTCAAATTTCCATATAATGCCCCCCCCCCCACCTCCCTGGTGGCGCAGCGGTTGAGCGATGGGTTGCAAAGCTGCCCGCAGCCTCTGCTGCGCCAGTTCAATCCCCGGCTACTCCCCGGAGGAGGGTCCCACATGGCGCGCAGACCTCTCCTGCCGCCCACTGCTCCCCTCAGCAGTGTACTTCGGTCCTTCTGCCTGCTCTGCTCCCTGCTCTGGCCCTGGTGAATTCTCTCACCCTCCCGCGCTTCTGACTGTACCCAGTGCTTGTATAAATAAATAAATAAATAAATAAATATTTAAAAAAACAAAACAAAACAAATTTCCATCTAATTAATATGTTTTGCATTATATTAAGCAAACTCCCCTAAATTGCATACCATTTTTCTGCTGGAGAAACATGCATATCTCTACTTATTCAACAATTACCTCACCCTGAGTCATTTAAACCCCTTATCTTATCATGTTCAGAGCAATTCTGATTAATTTATTTAAGCCTTTTATCTTATCTGGTGAAGGACGCTGGTTACCACATCTCTTTTTCTCCATAGTGAACATGAAATGTGGTGCTGCAGCCTGGTTAGAGTGTTCTTTTAACCCTTTGTTGCCCAAAGCTTCACATTGTATAGCATCAGACCTAAATTCTTTTTTTTTCTATTTTTTTAAATATTAATTTATTTATTTGTACAAGAACTGGGGTACAGTCAGAAGCTTGGGAGAGTGAGAGAATTCACCAGAGCCAGAGCAGGGAGCAGAACAGGCAGACTGACGAAATACACTGCTGAGGGGCAGCAGGCTGCAGGAGAGGTCTGCTGCGCCACGTGGGGTTCTCCCTGGCCGGAGGGGAATCGAACCGGCGCTGCAGAGGCTGCGCAGCCTAGCGCTCAACCGCTGCGCCACCAGGGAGGCCCGAGCATGAGACTTAAATTCTCTGCCTGGCTGGCAGGTCCCTCCAGAATTGGGCTGCCCTTCACCTGACTTTCTTTCCCAGCCATGGGCAGACTCCTCAGGTCTTATAGCGGAAGTGGATGACAATCTCCTTGAGAGTAGAGCTTATGCCTTCAAACTGTTTTTGTCTCTTTTATTCAAGGACCTGTACCATAAAGGAAATGTTGCTGTTCAATGAATGAAACTGGAATTTTGATCTTGTATTTTAAAAAAAGAATTGGTTCAGTTGTTACTTTTTATCTATAATAAATAGAATTTGTGGCCAAGAAGCAAGTTCCCATTTTTATAACAAGTCTTCAGTTGTCTACTATTTTTCAAGGTTATCGCTAACTTCTCATCGAGATTTAAAAATGTTAATGTTAAATGTTTTAACTGCTCTAGGCCGCATCTTTAAAACTGCCTGATTTCTATTTTGGATGCCCTTTGCTTCCCCCCTTTTATTAATTTGGCTTAAGACTTCTTTAGTTTCTGAAGCATATGCTGATTTTATAGTTTATTTTTAGTAATGTCATTGGATGGGACTATTTCATTGGAGAAATTTCAACATTTCCTCCAGAAGCTTTTTTGTTTGCTTTGATGTTGCTTAGTAAAGAAACTTGGCTTTGGGTTTAGACCTGGGTTTGAATCCTGGATCTGCCATTTGACTGTTGTGTTAATATTGACTACTTATTTCACTTTTCTAAACTTTACTTTGTCATGTATAATTTTTTAAAAAAATCTACCTTATGTAATTGTTGTGAGGATTAAATGCTGTCAAAGACTTAGATCTGTGTGGAGTCCACAGCTAGTGCCTAATGAATAGTACCTGTCATTATTATCAAAGTGGATATTGTAGAGCTTATTCAGCCATTTATTCATCCATTCAGTTATTATAGTGTACCTATTGTGACAAAACCACTTCCCTAGCCATAGAGGAAAACAAAAATGATTGAGACAGTTTTCCTGTTTTTCCCAAACATTTATGTGTGTTTGTGTGTGTGTGTGTGTGTGTGTGTATTTCTTTTACTATCTCCATATACTCAACTCTGCAAATTGTGGTGATAACAGTTAGATAAGTAACTGGCAGTATCCATAGTTTTCAGTGTTAATCACTCAGCCTACAATTCTTTTAAAAATAATCTCAATATTCAATATTCTGCACAAAGCAGTCCTTCTGAGAAGTTTCTATAGGACTGCATGTATGTATGGAACAAAGAAGGACTGTATATAACGAGAATATCGTGGGAGAAGTGTGGACTATAGATCAGTGGTTCTCAGCCTGTTCTCAGCAGGACACGCCTGATTCACAGTGACACACACTGGATAAGCACAGATGTGCAACATCTACTCCCCCCATTACTGACACTCAACAAAATCAAAAGAGTAAGTGTAAAGATAGGGAGAGCTCTGAATCAAAATTTCTTTGTTTTATTTTGTTGTAAGTTAATTATTAGTAACTTTAGCCTTTTAACAGCTATCAGGGATAAATGATCAGATCAAGGTTAAGAAAAAGAGTTCGAAAAGGCTCATAAACTAAGTGCCTACAAGGAGTGTAATGAGTTGACTCTGAGAACCAGCAGGAAGATGTCAGGAAACCTTGGATCAAGTGAGTTTTCTAACCTAGGCTGTGCTCCCGTGGCTTTAGAGAATCATAGGCCCAGTATGCCGTTGACTCTGGTATATTAAAAAACAGAATTTAGGGCCTCCCCGGTGGCGCAGCGGTTGAGCGCTGGGTTGTGAAGCTGCCCGCAGCCTCTGCTGCACTGGTTCGATCCCCAGCTGCTCCCAGGCCACCGGAGGAGGGTCCCACGTGGCGCGCAGACCTCTCCTGCCGCCCGCTGCTCCCCTCAGCAGTGTACTTCGGTCCTTCTGCCTGTTCTGCTTCCTGCTCTGGCTCTGGTGAATTCTCTCACCCTCCCGCGCTTTTGACTGTACCCAGTGCTTGTATCAATCAATCAATCAATCAATCAATCAATCTTTTAAAAAAATGGAATTTAAGTGAAATTGCTGGATTTTAATGCTGATTCAAACAATTTTAAAACTGCATGAGACAATCAAACACATCTGCTGTTAATAAGACCTACAGATTCTCAGTTTGTGACCAAACTCACAAACCAAACTTTTGGTTTTATAAAATTGTGAACAAAAGAATATTGAACATGAAATTAGGAATACGATTTATAAATTATATTCATGTACTCAAAACTTACAAATTCAATGCTGATAATGTCTTCTTTCTTTTAGGAAAAAAGTAAATCTGAATTGATGTTCTCACATTCCTTTTTTTTTTTTTAATTTATTTTTATACAAGAATTGGGGTACAGGCCAGACATGTGGGGGGGGAGATAGGATTCCCTAGAGACAGAGTGGGGAAAAGAACGGGCAGTCAGACAGAAGTACACTGCTAAGGGGAGCAGCAGGCAAGACAGGAGAGGTCTCTCCCGCCATGTGGGTTTCTCCCTGACCGGCCAGGAATCGAACCCATACTGCAGTGGCTGCGGACTGCCCCATAGGTTGTGTCCCAACCCCTGCGCCACCAGGGAGGCCCAATGTATTTATTTTATAAATGGAAGTTTGTACCCTTTGAGCATTTTATTTTCATATTTTTTTTAAAGTTTTTTTTTTAAAGATTTATTTATTTATACAAGCATGGGGTTACAGGCCAGAAGCATGCGAAGGTGAGAGCATTCACCAGAGCCAGAGTGGGAAACAGAACAGGCAGATGGACAAAATACACTGCTGAGGGGAGCAGCCAGCAGCAGGAGAGGTCTGCCACACCATGTGGGACCCTCGCCAGCGGCTGGCCGGGGATCGAACCAGCTTCGCAATCCAGCTCTCAACTGCTGCGCCACCAGAGGAGGCCCGATTTTCATATTTTAAAGTGATATTGTGAAGTATAAAAACCACATGACTGTTAAGATTATTTATTTATTTATTTTTAAAGATTTATTTATTATTGCATATAAGAACTGGATACAGGCCAGAGGTATGGGGGGTGAGCGGATTCACCAGAGACAGAGTAGGGAACAGAACAGACAGACTGAATGAAATACACTGCAGAGGGAAGCAGTGGGCCAATCAGGAGAGATCTCCTGTGCCATGTGGGTCACCTCCCTGGCTGGGGATCGAACTTGTGCTGCAGTGGCTGCGGATAGCTTCATAGTGCTGAGTCTTAACTCCTGCACCACCAGGAAGGCCCCTGTTAAGATAATTTAAAAATCCACATTGGCATATACATCTCTTTATGCAGTTTGAATTATTCCTTTGGTTTGGATTTTTAGAAGGATCACATTCCTTTTTTTTTTTTTTAAAGATTTATTTATTTATGCATGTAAGAACTGGGATACAGGCCAGAGGTGCAGGGTGAGGGGGCCGTGAGAGGATTCACCAGAGGCAGAGGGGGGAACAGAACAGGAGGCCTGACAGAAATACACTGTTGAGGGGAGCACCGGGTGAGACAGGAGAGGTTTGCTGTGCCATGTGGGCAGCCCCCTGCAGGCTGGGATCGAACTCATGCTACAGAGGCTGCAGATAGCTTCATAGTGCTGTGCTTAACCCCTAGTGCCACTAGGGAGGCCCTGATAGTCTCACATTCTTCCCTCTCTCTCTCTCTCCACCCCCAACTCAGGAGACCATCTTAGCATGCAGTCTTGTGGAGATGGTTGCCTGCATTTGTGGTGATGTGGGAGTATGAAGACATTTGGGACTTAGAGAAGTGAAAAGTCAGTCTCTCTTGCTCTTTCACCCCTGACACCCAAGTTCCCAGTTCCTCTCCCCAAAACAGCACTATAAATAGTTGTTATTTTTTGTTCCTTTGTATATTTTTCATTGTTTATAAATTTATTCCAAAGAAATTTATTAATAACTACTGTGCACCAGATGCTATTTTAGGATTTTAGGGAACATGCAATAAACAAAACAGACAATTATGCCTTCCTCTTGGGACTTCACATTTTTGGGTGGTAGACATCTAGTCAAAACGCTAAATAGGAAATGTATACTTAAATATCAGGTGATGATAAGCGCTATGAACAATAAGAATTCAATGTGAAGGGTGGACAGTAACAGACAGGTTGTGTGTGCAGGGGGAATGTAAAGAGAGGGACACCAGGGATGGTGGCTCTGAGAAGATGACATTTGAGCTGAGATCTGAGTGAGAGACCAGCTTCACAGATATATGGGAAAAGCACTCAAGGCAGAGGGACCATGAAGGTAAGAATGACCTTCAAGGCAAAGACCCTAAAGTAGGAATGAGTTGAACAAGAGGAGCATGCATGAGGTCATAACTAGATCACGTGCGGCTGTGGAGGCCTTGTTGAGGAGTTAGGTTTCATGTGTATGGTTCAATTTTTTTGTAACTGGATTCCTAGGACTGCAATGTGGAAACTAGGCTGCAGGCTGGGAGCAGGGAGGCCAGCAAAGCAATGAGAAGGCTGTTGACCTCATGCAGGCAGGAGGTGACTGTTTTCCTAGGACTGTTGGCTGTTTTCAGTAACAGTCTACCTCAGAGCTCATCAGAAAGTTCCAGAAGAAAATTCTTTAGGAGGATGAAATTGGTAAAATGTACCTGCTATGCCTGAACATGTTGAGAGATTTAGACAATTGTCAGAGTATCATGAAATCTTGAGAGCAGTGAAGGGGTGAGACATGGTTGGAATTGGGGTTATTTCAAAGTTACACGCAAGAGACCTTGACGATGAATTATTCTGTACATAACCAAACATATATTTTCCACTTCCTCCATTAAAACATAGATTACAAACTAGTGTTCTGAACTAGTGTACACTTAGTATACAAACTTAGTGTTCGGCAGTTGGTGTTAACTGAGACTACTTCATATCAGTCTGGATTAAAGACACTGATCGCTTTCTTCTCTGCCTTTTTTTCTTTTTTTGTATTTGAGTTAACCTTCCATAATTTTAAAGACAAATATTTCTCTAAGATTTACTGTGAAACAAAGCAGGCCCTGGTTCCCTAAATATCATTTCTTCCCTACCAGGGGCACCAGTTTTACTTCTTTCTTTTATCTGATTGTTTTGGTATTTGTCTCCATTTTTCTAGATAACATTCCTGCATTGTTGCTTCTTGACATTCTAGTTTGAGATCTGATATCTTGATTTTCCACTCAGGAGAAGGAATGGGAAAATAGGACTCAGCTCTCTTTTATCCCTCCTGCCTACTATTTGTTCCAACTTTTTGCATATTAACTTTCTCCCTCAATTGTCTACTTGTAAGTTTGGTTAGTTCAATATTCAGCGTTAACTGGTTGATTGAGAACTAAGTAAACCCTAATTACCACTAAATATGGTGCCAACTATAGTTATTTTCATTTGTTGAGCAATGTTCTGCTATCCTCCGAGTTAATAATTACCTATTTTTACATGGTTATCTTATATTTATTATGAATTAATCACCAAACTCTCTGATACAACTTTTATATTATTACTAAAATATCCAACTTATATAGTATAACTGTACTATATACTTGTATATGCACAGAATAATTCATCAGCAAACTCTTTTGTGTTGACCTTCAAAATCAAAGCCTCCTCTCAAAATGTTCAAACACTTCATGTATATTTTAAGAATTTCATCTCCCAAAAGAACTTTCTCCTTAAGCCTTCTAATGAGTTTTATGATAGATTCCTACTAAAAAATGGCCGATAATAATTCCCTTACATGAATCCATGCTCCCTTACTCTGCAATTCTGAGTGAACTTTCCATTTTGATTTTGAGTTAGACCATATGATTTGCTTTGACCAATAAATGTTAGTAAACATGACACAGTAGTGGTGTGAAAAGGGCTTTTGGGCGCCTCAAGCCATGCTGTCATGTGAAGAACAAGGCTCACCTGTTCAATGAAGAGAAATATAGCTCAGTTACTCCCATGGCCCCAGCCACTACCATGCCACCTGTAAGACAGGTGTGAAACCATCTGGGACCAATCCACCTCAGCTGAGTTGCCAGCTGACCACAAATGCATAAGTGAAAGAAGCTTGCTAAGATCACTCAAAAGAACTGCCTAGCAAAATTGTGAGCTACACTGATGGTTGTTTTAAATCATTGAAGTTTGGGTTAATTTGTTTGTTACGCAGTACTAGGTAACTGATACAAGCTACAATATAAACTGGCTTGTTTGGGGATATAACTACCATCCTGGAATTCTCATTAACATTGTACTGTACTGAGGCTTTTTGCTTTTTTCCTAAATTAGATTTCTGTTTCTAGTAACTCACTGCTTTCTCTTGCTTGGTTTCTTTCAGTGATCTCCCAGGAAAGAGTATAGGAAAAATAAATTGCTTAAGATATTGCAGGTCTGAAAGTGTCGTTCTTTTCTAATCTCATTAAAATGATAGTTTGATTGAGTATAGAATTCTAAGTTGTCAACTATTGTCCTTCAGAATTGGGAAATTATTTTTCCATTGCCTTGTATCTTCCAGTGCTCCTGTTCAGAAATTAAAAGGCAATCAATGTCAAAGAATTGTGAGGCCACTTCTTAATATTTGGAATAAAAGGACAAAGCTGAATTTACTGTTTGCTATAGAGAGAGCTGGTCAGCAAGTCTCTCTAATCAGGAGAGTCTCTTGTGAGCTTGTCTAGGTTTTTTTTTTTTTTTTTTTTTTTTAAGATTCACTTATTTATGCATAGAAGAACTGAGGTGCAGACCAGAAGTGCAGGAGATGAGAGGATTCACCAGAGACAGAGGGGGGAGCTGAACGGGCGTATCTACTGAAACACTGCTGAGGGGAGCAGCGGGCGAGACAGGAGAGGTCTGCTGCGCCATGTGGGTTGCTCCCCGGCCGACCGGGGATCCAACTGCAGACTGCTTCATAGTGCGGTGCTTACCCTCTTGCGCCACCAGGGAGGCCCCTATTTTTGTCCTCTTTAAAGCCTTGCAGTACATTCTCTTTGCCTTCAGTGTTTGAAATTTCACAATTTCAAACTAGACAGAGTCTGGAAACTCAGATCATTAACTATCTCCTCCTCTCAATTTTCTCTGTTTGTTTTATTTTAAATGCTAATACTTCCCCATCAACTTCCCAATTGTCTTAGTTTTTATCTCCTATTTTTCCATCTCTTTTTCTTTTTGCTGATAAAATTCCTGAACTTTATGTTCTAACCTTTCTATCAAATAATTTCATTTCTGCTATTATTTTTAATTTCCAATATCTTCTTTATGTTTCTGGAACATTCATTTATTCTTTGGTTTTTGGTTAGAATTCTGTTCTTGTTTGTGGGATTGTGGACAGTTGGTATATTTTTATTTACTCAACATTATTTTTTCTCTTTTTTTATTTTCTGTCATTCAGATTAAAGGTTTTCCTCAGCTATCTCACCATCTCTGACAATAGTGAACAGTGAGAAAACATTGTTTTAAGAGTAAAAGACTGGGGCCTCTCTAGTGTCCTAGGGCTCGAGTCTCAGACCTACCACTACAAAGTCCCACAACAATGGCTTGGGTTCAATCCTCAGCCAGGGAACTAAACCACAGGGCACAGCAGACTTCTCCTGTCTCACCCACTGCTTCCCTTGGCAGTGTATTTCAGTAGATCTGCCTGTTCTGCTACCCACTCTGTTTCTAGTGAATCCTCTCACCCCCCAAATCTCTGGCCTGCATCCTAGTTCTGTACAAAAATAAATAAATGAAATCTTTTTTGAAAAATAAGAGTAAATAACTTGATGGGAATTTCCTAAAATATGAGAGATGGGCTGGCCTGAGGTGAGCTTCATTGCAGGAGCAGCAGACTAGACTGTATAATGTGGAAACTTCTGAATTAGTATCTTTCCAATGTCAAGTCTCTCACCAGGGACTCCAGGTATTTTCCAGAAAAAGCTCTTCCAGTGTCCTGCCAGGAGGGTGAAAGTCTAACTTTCAGTGTCCTGGATTTAGAGTGGAGAAAGCTGTCTGGCTTGTCATAGCTCTGAAGCTAATATGCTTACCCTCATTTAAACCCTTATTGTTAGCACATTTTCCTCACCCTCAACTGCACTGGCATTCTCCATGCAGTTCATCTATTTTACTTCATTCTGAATTTGAACCATTAGAATAATTGCCAGTTAAGGAAGGGGTAGTCTGGATGCTGCAAGGATCTGGGGATGAACTGAGAGATCCAATTCCTTTTAGACTTTCTAACAACACTCTTTATTGAGCCCATACCCCTTTTGTGCTCACTTCTGCAAGAACTGATGTTATTAGTTTCTAAATCTTTGCATATTCTGTAAATCAAATTAGTTCTTAGTTTTCTCCATTTCTTTATTGGATTCAGTTTTCTCAGCTCTGCTTTTTCTATCACTATGTATTCATCTGCTTTCCTGCTTCCAAAATGATCCCTTCTGCAGCTTTCTTTATTCTTTAGGTTTAAGTCCTAAAATATCCATTCACTGGTTGTGTCAGTGAGGTTTTAGAAAGAAGCGATGGTGGCAGTGCATGTTAAATCACAGAGCTTATTTTTCATTTTCTATTTATGTGAAGTGTTTTAATGACTTCATAATTGAATCAAGCTTATAATTTATTTGTGATAGATCTAAAACAGGCTTGTGAAAGATGCCTCCAATTGCAATAAGCTTAAAGCAATGATTTTCTCCTTAGCAGTACAGGAAAGAAAAAGTATCTTGGCCCAGTGAAAGGGGACACATGCTTATAAATGAAGAGTAATATGCCTGGGAATATTCTTTCCATTCATTTGTATGCCCTTGCTAAAATGCAGATTGCATAACAACCTTAATAAGAAAATTCCTAAGCCTGCACAAACTTGTGGGAGAGGTGTAGTCATGCATAATCTCACATTAAAATCTGCCAAGGCATTTCCTACTATGGAATTCATAATTTCAGTTTTCATTTCACACAATAGCTCAGAGCTGGAAACATATGTGCTCATGAATCTTTGTCAAGTTAATCACTTTTGCCTACTGCACCAAAAGTTTAATACAGGGTTCCTAACAGCCTGTCGCTGGAGTAATCTGTTTACTAATCGCAAGATAAATCACACACCAGATAAGTTAATGTTCTTAAGTTAATGTTGCTCTGTTAATTGCAGTCATTTTTCCCAGAGCTCTGCTCTTCTGAATCTTTTTGGGATGACTGACTTCTTTACCAGAACCAAGCCAGACAACAACACATTGTAACACTGCAAAACAAAAATAAACAGGAAAAAACATGTAGGCAGCTAGTCTGTCTCCCTTTGAATTGACTACTTACTCTCCTCATGAAACCATAAACCCTCTCTGTACCTTAAGAAAACATTCCCATGTTCTTGTCTTCTGAAAATTAACTTAGACCTTTCAATGGTCTTTTCTCATTTCTGTTTCTTTTCATCCCTTAATGGCATTTAACTCAGACCCTCTTTAATAAGAGATAACTTACAAACTGCTCAAATATAAGGAGCCTTAATAGGAAGCTTTGATTTCCCACCTCAAATCCAAATCTTACCTTTTTTTTTTTTTTTTTAAAGATTTATTTATTTATTTACACAAGCACTGGGTATAGTCAGAAGTGCGGGAGGGTGAGAGAATTCACCAGAGCCAGAGGGGGGAGCAGAACAGGCAGACTGACGAAACACACTGCTAAGGGGAGCAGCGGGCACAGCAGGAGAGGTCTGTCGCACCATGTGGGACCCTTGCCAGCATCTGGGGATCGAACCGGCGCTGCAGAGGCTGCGGGTAGCTTCACAGCCCAGCGCTCAATCACTGCGCCACCGGGAAGGCCCCAAATCTTACCTCTTTTAACCATATTGTATTGGTAATAATAAAAAGAAGAATTGAACAGTTATTTAGCATGCTAAATTCTTTATATATATAAATTCTTTTCACTGTCACAATAACTCTGTGGAAGATGATCTATTATACTCATTTATTTAAATAAGAAAAAGCATTATGTCATTTACTCAAAGAAAGACACTGGTCAGCAACAGTTCATGTATGTGAGCAGTTACCCAAGCCAGAAAACTCGGAATCAGCATTAAATTCCCTTTCTCTTCTCTTCCCTTTCTTCTTCTCCACATTCTTACCATCTTTGACTATTAAGTCAATTCTCTCACTCATACCATTGCACCAGTCTTAAAGCTTTTTCCATCCATGCTCTTTAGAGACTAATCGTCATGTAGCTGACATGTGACTTTGATAAATCCACAATCATATTCTTTCAAAAACTGACTTTATGTTGCCAAAATAGTTGTCTCTTTATTGTGTGATAACTCAATTAACAAACCAAATCTGATATATATGTGTGTAACACTGCACATACAAAGAGTAGAAAACATACATTCTTTTGAACAACATTTGGAACACTCGCAAAAGTTGACTACGTCCTAGGTCACAAAGTGAGTCTCAACAAATACCAAATAATCATTATTACACAGACCACAAACTTTGATCACAATAGAATAAAATTATAAATAAGCAATTAAAAAGAGTCAACCACCCTGTGCTGCTTCCCTTGCTCTTCCTCCTACAAAAGGGAACTATAATTTCGAGGTTCCCTGGAGCTCTGGTATCCTGGTAGGCTCAGTCAATGGAAAACACGGACAATATTGACCTTAGACTGGGAAACAGTCTGCCACTCCTGGTGCCCAGTTTCTGTTGGGCAGTCCCCACTTGGGCTCTAATTCCCTTTGATTCCAGCTTGAGGCCCATACAGCCACCTCTTCCTGCTGTCCTTCAGACCTAAGAATCATATTGGTTTCCTGCTGTTGCTAATGCCTGGACTGCCTCAATTCAGTATCCATGGAATCAATTCTCTATATTAAATTTCCCTGAAGTCATATCTATCTGTTTATCTATCTATCTATCTATCAGCTATTAGCTATCATGACTTAAATAACTTCATGCTTTTGGAAATTACATCTAAATAACCATGGGGAAATATTTTAAAATGAGCACCAACACAAGGTACATATTCATATTTTGAGGTATAGGTAAAGAGTAAAGTATTCTTTACAGGGAAATTTATATCTCAGAAAGCAAGATATGATACCCCTCTTCCCAGTTTGATTTACTTGTTTGTCTGTATTCACCAGCTTATTTGTTTTAACTCTGGATTTTTGAAGCATATTTGGCTCTGTCAATGACTGTTTTGCACTGCTATATTAGCCTTGGAAACAATTTCATCCCCCATGCCTGCCTCAGGAATTAACAATGCTCACTGGCGTAATCTAGAATTTATACTCCATGCCCTGGCTTCTCTCCTGCATTCTATTCCCATGTTTACAGCTGTGTACTAGATGTTTCCATTTAACATTCACAGAACACCATAATTAACATGGCTAAAATGAAATCAATCCTAGTCCCCATCCTCTAGAATTTGCTGTTCTTAATCCTCTACCTCACCCTGTCACTTTCCCAAATCCCATTCTTGAAGACTCAGATACCTTCAGGTCAAGGACTGCATCTTTTTCATAGTAATGAACTTTTTTTTTTTAACAAAAGATTTACTTATTTATACATACAAAAACTGGGGTACAGGCCAGATTTGTCAGGGGTTGGAGTGAGAGGATTCACCAGAGACACAGTGGGGAACAGAACAGGCAGACTGACTGAAATATACTGCTAAGGGGAGAAACAAGCGAGGCAGGAGAGATCTGCTGCACCATGTGGGTAGCTCCCTGGCCAGGGATTGAACTTGTGCTGCAGTGGCTGCGGTGAGTTTCATAGGTTGTGTCTTAACACCTTGTGCCACCAGGGAGGTCCATAGTAATGAACTCTTTTCCAAGCAGAGTCTCATATAAAAGAGGTTGCCTCAAAATGTTTTGAATCATTGAACTATTGTTCTCTGCCTAATTCCATATCCTTTTCTATTTCTTATTGTTTTGCAATGCCTTCTCAGATGCATGCTCTTCTTTCTATTTTTGTTGTAAATAGTCCTCTTGACCACTCACCTGGAGAGGCAGCAGGGCAAGGTGAAACTCTGAAAGTTAAATTATAACTAATCTTAAAATAGTGTTTAACAAAAGGCTTGTAAGGGCAAAATGCTTCCTAACAACAGGAAGAGTGAAATCTGACTGCAAGGTTCTGTTAACATAATTGAGATTGAATGTGTACATCACATGAGGAGCTAGCATGAGGAGAACATTGCAAAGAGTAATCCCCGCAGAGCTTAGCTGAGCACTGTTCAGAGCTCCCACCTCCTCCATCCCAGGGGCTCAATGTCCTCTGGTGGTATAAGTAACCCACTTGCTATGATTATTTTTTTGAATTTAAGTTCTCTAAAACCAGACCTAAACAGACTCTACATTTCTGGCAATTTCAATGATCTGAACATAGAAGTTAAAAATTACCACTGAGTCTCTCTTTCCCCTGTATTATATATATATATACTTGATCTTTTTTGATTCTTTTAAACTTGTTCCTCTCATTTTTCACTCCTCCCTGCCAACCATAACTTATTAGGTTCTTATTGAAACACGCCCACATTATTCTTTCAATTAGACCTCTTGGCATTCCGAGATTCTTGCTCATGGCCCTAGACAATTTTACAATTATTTTAACACTTTTAAAGAAATGATAATTCAAAATTTCAGAGATTTAAAGCAAAGGGAGAAAGAAGGAAGGAAAGCCATGCCTTTTATGAAGTTATGATTATTTTCACATTACGTTGGGGCCAGGATGATACAAAAAAAGAGAATTAAAGGTGAAGAACTTCTTAATATTAGCAAACAGTACTTTTGTCTGAATTTTAATAGAATTTATTTACCATGTGAATGTAGGAAAAAAAAACAGAGGGAATAGTGATTCTATACTTATTATTTCTGTTTTTATAGTCAAAAGGTAAAGTTCATACAAGTACTTGCAAGGTGTCAATTGTCAAAATGTGGTTTTCTTTTAATTAATTAACTTAGGCAGTGAATAAAAAGGCTCTTTTGTCAGAGACGTTGTACTTAATATGTTTTACCTTTTCCTGCCTTCAACAACAATCTGGTTGGTAAGCATTTTAAGAGGTATTTTATTTATTTTATTATATATATTTATACAATGAATAAGGGTTTTGGATTCAGAAAATGTCAAACTCAAATCCTGGTTCTAGTAGAAAATGGCCTGGAAATAAAGAGAGGCAACTGTTAAGAGAGATCATCTCTGTGAGGTACTAGAGAGAGGCTAGGGTGCTCCATTTTTACTTTAGTGAGTCTTGGATTATTTTAACATGTTATAATGAGCATGAATCACTTTTGTAACTTCCAAAGAAGGGAAAGGATGGGAAGAGCAAGAGAACTAACTTTGTGACCTGAGGCACTTTTGCCCTTTCTATACCACAATTTACTCATTCATAATATGACCTTTTCACTGATTAAATTTGAGGAATAGATGAGTTAATGCACACAAATCATTTAGCACTTTGCCTGGCACAAACTCAGAGTCCACTGAACATAGGCTATTATCACTAGGCAAATCCTTAACTCACTATCTGGCATATAGTTAGTGTTCAAAAAATGAGTAATCAAAAAAAAACAGTTGGTATTCTTTCTTACTAAGTATACTCAAAATTTTCTTTTTCATTTCTATGATTAGCACATTTTCCTTTTTTTTTTGTCTTGAGTTATTACATTTGGTTCTGTGTTTGAAAAAAGATAGGTACAAGCTGAAGGACATTCTTCAAAAGTAAAAAAAAAAAAGAAAAATTGAGAAACTATTATTATAGCTCATTTCCTGATATTGGTAATTGAATATTCATTGAAGACTGAAGTGATATTAAAATGATTAGCTACTGAATAAACATAGATAATGTAGAAACACTATGATCATTGTTAATAAAATGCAAATTGGTACAACTTTTTGAAGTATAACTCAGCAATACCTTTCAAAAAGCAGAAATGGACAAATCTTTTGACCCCAAAACTCCACTTCTAAATAATTATCCCTCAGAGATGTTTCCATATCTGTGAAATGAGGCAAGTAAATGGTATATTGTGCAGGTGTGCATTGTAAGAGCAAAGTTTAGAAACACACGGATCATCTGAAGTGAGATGCTTAAATAAATTCAGATACACTTAAACAATAGAATAAAATGGAAATCATAGACTTCTCTAAATGTACTTTTCTGAAAAAATTAAAAAGAAGAGAAATTAAGAGAACAAAGTGCAGAACATTGGCCAGACTATACCCCGTGTGGGGGGAGAAGGAAAAGTATGCCTATATGCATGCATATGCATTCGTTTATATTTTATATGTGTGGACACATCTATTTGTAGACGTCTATATGTGTTACATATATATGAACACATTGACACACACACACACACACACACACATATATACTTGTTTAGGCATAAAAGAGCTTTGTAATGATGTAAGGAAGGAGAAAATTATTGACGCCAGTGATAGAATTTCGTTGCTGAGAGAAATAGGATGACATGGACTTGCCTACCTTGGTATATATTTCAGTTTTGTGTAATTTAGATATTGCCTGTTGGAAATAAAAATTAAATAGACAATGCAGAGTGTTGGAGATCCAGCCTAAAATCAATTGAAAGGAGTGAACATTTGTTAATAACACACATGCAAACAGATGGAGAGGGAACTTGTACTGAACAATTCTCCAAATATAGAAATAATCTACTGGAGAAAGTCAGACAAACATGGCATGCTCAAAAATCTGTTTCTAGCTTAAAGGTTATCTTTTATTAGAGTGAGGAGTTTCACATAACCCATTTCTTCTTTATTGCAAACTAAGGTAATTATTTTGTGGCATGTGAATTAAACTTCAATTTGAAAAATGAATTAATGATTAAGAAGTTAGTGGTGATGACATATTCATACCATAGAATGCTACTCAGCAGTAAAAAGAAAGGAAGTATTGGCAGACATAACCTGAATGACTCATCAAGGTATTGTATTAATTGAAAGGAACCATTCTCAAGAGATTATATGCCGTAAGATTCCATACATATAACATTGTTTTTTTTTTTTTTTTAAGATTTATTTATTTATTTATATATTCAAGCACTGGGTACAGTCAGAAGCGTGGGAGGGTGAGAGAATTCACCAGAGCCAGAGCGGGGAGCAGAGCAGGCAGAAGGACCGAAGTACACTGCTGAGGGGAGCAGCGGGCTGCAGGAGAGGTCTGCGCGCCATGTGGGACCCTCCTCCGGTGGCCGGGGAGCAGCCGGGGATCGAACCAGCTCTGCAGAGGCTGTGGGCAGCTTCGCAACCCAGCACTCAACCGCTGCGCCACCGGGGAGGCCCGTCTTTTGTTTTTTGTTTTAAAACATATATTTATTTATTCATACAAGAGCTAGGGTACAGGCCAGAGGTATGGGGGGGGGGTGAGAGGAGTCACCAGAGACAGAGTGGGGAAAGAACAGGCAGACTGACTGAAATACACAGCTGAGGGGAGCAGCGGGAGAGTCAGGAGAGGTCTGCTGTGCCTTGTGGGTTACTCCCTGGCTAGCCGGGGATCAAACTCGTGCTGCAGAGGCTGCGGATTGCTTCATAGTGTGGTGCTTAACCCCTTGCAACACCAGGGAGGCCCACATACAACATTGTTAAAGAGAAAATGGTAGGGGGGCCTCCCTGGTGGCGCAGCGGTTGAGCGCTGGGTTGCGAAGCTTCCTGCAGTCTCTGCAGCGCCAGTTCGATCCCCGGCTGCTCCCCGGCCACCGGAGGAGGGTCCCACATGGCGCACAGACCTCTCCTGCCGCCCGCTGCTCCCCTCAGCAGTGTGCTTCGGTCCTTCTGCCTGCTCTGCTCCCCGCTCTGGCTCTGGTGAATTCTCTCACCCTCCCACGCTTCTGACTGTACCCAGTGCTTATATAAATAAATAAATAATTTAAAAAAAAAAAAAAAAAAAAAAAGAGAAAATGGTAGGGAGGAAGGATAGATCAGTGGTTTTCAGTGGCTAGGAGTGAGTGACTATAAAAGAATAACAGGACAGATTTTTTGTTTGGGGAGGTAGGTGATAGAATTGCTCTGTATCCTGGTTAGGAAAAGACTTGCATGAGTCTACACAGGTATTAAAATTTATAAAATTTTACATCAAAAGGAAAAATCTAATTTACTAATAATTTTTTTAATAAAAAAATAAAGGTCAGGGCCTCTCTGGTGGCATAAGGGTTACGTCCACCGCTGCAACCTGAGTTTGCTCCCCAGCCAGGGAGATAACCCACAAGCCACATGGCGCAGCAGACCTCTCCTTGCTGCTCCCCTCAGCAAGGTATTTCAGTAGATCCACCTGTTCTGCTCCCCACTCTGTCTCTGGTGAATCCTTTCATGTTCCCCACCCCCACATCTCTGGCCTACCACCCACCCCCCCCCCCCCCGCCAGTTCTTTTATGCATAAATAAATAAATAAATCTTTAAAATAAATGAATAAAAAATAAAGGTCAGAACATACACATAAGCATACACACACACACACACTAAAATGTGGGGCATTTAATCCAAAGTAGTCCATAATTTTAGCTTATAACTTTTACTTGATCTAGTGTCAACAAGGTTTTGCTGGTGATTTGATTTTGTAATGATCCTTTACTCTTTTAACATGATAACCCTAACGCGTTCTGTTTCTTTTAAAAAGTCAGAGAGTAATTCCAGCCTCATTTCTACAGGCGCAAAGTGGCTCTGTACAGTAATTGCCCTGCCATGTGAATGAGCCAGTCACGTAAATATTGCTGGATGGTCAGGACACACCCAGTAACACCCTTTACGGTTCATTGTCACAACACACCCTAGATGCTGGTATGAGGATGATTCAACAAAAGTGAAGAGCCAAGGATTCTAGGACAGTGTCACAGCTAGAAAAGCAATTATTCTACCACAAGTTCCTTTCCCCAGAGTGGCTTAGCAACTTCAGGTTTAGCAACTTCGGGTGTCTCCAAGAGAGAGAGGAAAATCAAGTCAAACAGGCCTTCCTGAAGCAAGGTGTGAATAACCAGATGCCTTCTTTGTTTCTGGTGATGATGCTAAGTGTTTGTTGATAGGAACTAGTATACATTCACCCCACATCTCACCTAAGTGCCAAAAGTTAACTATCTTTGTGGAGATGCAGATAGAGCAAACACCAAGCATCAATCATTTATGCCTACTGCTATTGTTCTTGCATAGTCTACTTACTTGACACATTTTTCTCAGACTCAGACTTCATCCAAAGTAACCCTTGAAAAAACTACTTATTGGAGAGCATGTTGGACTGATGTTTCAAATAAGTCTGCCATTGAAATGCATCAGCAGAAGTCACTATTTTCATATGCTAGGTTGTGAATGCCATTTGAAAGTATTTTTTTAATCTTTTTAAAAATATTTATTTATTTATGCATACAAGAGCCGAGGTGCTGGCCAGAGGTGTGGGGGTGGGCGGGGAGTAAGAGGATTCACCAGAGACAGAGTGAGGAGCAGAACAGGCGGATTGCCTGAAACACACTGCAGAAGGGAGCAGCAGGCAAGACTGGAGAGGTCTGCTGCACCATGTGGATTAGCTCCCTGGCTGGGGATTCAAATTGTTCTGCAGTGGCTGCGGATTGCTTCATGGTGCTGACGCTTAACCCCTTGCACCACCAGGGAGGCCCCTCCATTTGAAAGTATAGTAAACATGAAGAGGTAGGAGATTCAGAGAGGTTATTTAAATCCTTTTGGTGCCAATTTCCCTACTCTGCCGAATGTAAGCTACAGCTTCCCTGAGCAACTCTAACTGGGCCTGCTATTCGGGTATCCTATTCCGTTAGGTCCTTTGCTGATCTGCCAATCAAGTTGATTTACTAATGATTGTGGAGATGTTAGACTTTCTTTGACTTATTGACTCTGTCTCCATGGATACAGAGGCCACACTTCCTAACATGTTTTGCTATACTTTCCATGACCTTGCATTTGCCCACCCCTTTAACCTGATAACTCAGACATTTCCTATTTAATGATTCCCTAAAAAGCATGTCTATTCTTTATCTGAACACTTTCTACTTTTAGTCCTTCAAATATGCCATATTCTCCCCAACTTTAGGGTCTCATTTGCTCATTCATTTAGGGTCTCTTTGCTCATTCTCTTTTCTCATTGTGATTCTCTCTATCTTTGAGATCATAATTTCAAGCTACTTCTTTCAGGAACTCTTCCCTGATCTATCCTCTTATAAGATTCTCACAGCAATGCTGTGTGTCCTCATCATGGTATTTCTCAAACTGAATTGTGAGTTGTTTATTTCTCTAGAGTCACATCCATCCGCCCAATTGAGAACTCTATTAGATAGGGGCTGTGTTAGTCTTGATCATTGTGCCATCAGCACACAGTACTTATTTGGATCATAATAGGGGCAATACATAGCTGTTGAAAAAAAGATATCTCTATCCTACAGCAAACCAACAAATATGTACATTTGGCTGACTGTTGATTCTTTTCAAATGCCTGAAATCTGAATATCCAAAACAGTTTTTATATTTGATTATCACACAGCAAAGAAAGGCCTTTCTTTCAAGCCAGTGGGACAGGAAGAAGTGTGGAAGTGTGCTATCAATAGACCACCTGCTGCTGGAGGAATTTTTCATAACTCTGAAGAGTATCCAAGAAGATAGGTTTCCTGGAAAAATAAAATCAATGATATTTCCAGAGCCCCTACTTTTAGTAACCCAGTACAATAGGTCTATTCATCTTTCTGGTAATGATTTTTTTTTTCTCCTCAAAGCACTCAATTCATTTTCCATCGCTGACATGTAATCCAGAAATAATAGACTTCAGTATAGTATAACTCAAATCCAAAAAGGGAAAGTGCCAACACCCTGAAAGAAAGCTCTGAATTAAGTATTCCCGAAAATAATTCACAACAAATAGGGGGAATATGAAAAGGTCTATTCAGTTGTAGATTATATTTCTTTTTGTTGTTTATTATAGCCATGGCTTTCCATAGAGAGAGCTGAGTATGAAAACACTGCTCCGGAAGTTTTTGTAATTAAATCATAAGGTCAAATCTGAATTTTTTTCCAATTTTCTTTTCTAACAAATTCCTATGCAGAGATGTTAAAATTTGAATGAGTCTTTAAAAAAACCCAAATTCCTACTGCTTGGCAAGTACAGTGAAATCAGATGACCGGCATCCTGATGAAATGCAGCATGAGCAAGAAATAAACCTCTATTGTCTTAATCACTAGGATTATTTCTATAGAAGTGATCATTTCCTGGTAACCCTCTGCGTTCAAAACCTGTTGAGAACTGGATACAGTATCAGAGAACAAAATACTCACTCCAAATTACTTCAAAGAACAGTTCAGGGAATGAATCATAGCTTTTAGCCAAAATCAAGTGCCCTAAAAACTTCTCTAAGTAATCCTACCCCTCCCAAACTTCAAGTCCCCCACTAGAAGGCCAGATCCTGATGTAGAAAGCTTACTTCATGGGGAAGCAAAATGATAGAATCTTGAAGGGAGCAGGACAGAGAGACAGCACAGAAAACTTAGGGGCTGAGCTCAGTAACCACCATTTCTTATCCCCATTCACAACTCAGAGAAAATGCTCTTCTAAGAGAAGTATTCCTATATGTTCCATTCCTGAGTAGACAGATTTCTTTCCCCTGGGTTGAAAAACACTGTTGAAATAATGCATTATTGATCCAACTAAGCACAGAAATAAAAACTAAAGGAACTCACTGGGCCTTCTTTCATCTTGAATTCTTTTTGAAAATGACCAGCATTTTAGGTACTCAATTCATGGAATGTCCTAGAAGAAGGAGTCCAGGACTATCTGTCTTCAGGGAAAGCAGAATCCTGTACTGTTTCTGGGCTTGTGAGAAGCTTGGTCAAGTAAAACCATATCTGGTGAAAATAGGTTCACTTGAACTCTAAGAACAGATTTGAAGAAGAGAAACTCAAGGACAATCTGAATAGAAAGAGAGATAGTCCTCTTGTTTTGACTTAAGATAGAAGGAGCTTTGGGCCAATAACAAGCATATTGGTCTCAGGGATTGTAGTAGCTGATGACAGAAACACATCCTTTCTTCTGTTATTTTTCTTAACAGCTACAGCCCTCATTTATCAAATGAATGATATTTTAAATCCAGGGATTTTATTGTGAATTTCATTTTAGAAGTAGTATGGAATTTGGCTTTAAGTTATAGAAGTAGTTATGGAATTTGGCTTTTAGTAGTATGGAATTTGGCTTTTAGTTCATGACAAAGAAACACATTGTTAAGGAAATGGGACACTACCAAAGCAGAGCAGTTTTAAGCTAGAGGAGAAGCAGAATGCATTGGCACCTTGGAAAAAACAACCAGCTCATCCTGTGAGTGTCATGTGGGATTTATCAATTGAGTAACAAACATGTGTTTGACTTCCAAAATTACAAAATGCTTTGGCCTCTGTCACGTGGTAACACACAGACATGACTCTTACAGAAAAGCAGGATAGATACATAGGAAGGAAAGGAGAGAGAGAGAGAGAGAGAGAGAGAGAGAATGGGAGTGTTTCTCTTTTAACTAATTTATAAACTGTTTAACAAATTGAGTCATTTTTGGTCAAGTGCCTTTTTTATGTGTAACAGCTAAGAAACCACAAGGTCATCATGTGAAGAGTCTGGCATTACATCTTAAATTGTAATTATCTTCTTTGCATGAATACTCAAGAGAAGGCTTTCATATTATTTTATTTCTGTAAAACAGTCTGCTACAATGATCCCAAGACACCACTTGGATGAACTACACAGAAGCTGAGAAGCTGTTAGGGTAGGCCTGCGCCATTGGTATTGTTATTGAAACTTATTCTTTTTTTTTTTGCATAAAACTTTGCTATTCGTTCATTTCATTTAGTCCTTTAATTTGTAGGAGCCTGAATGAAATTCCTGGAAATATGTACTTCAGACTTATTTTCAGGTGACCATTTTTTTCCCCTAAGGTTCCTTAAACTCAAAAGTAGTGTTTCTTGCTTCCTAAGAAACTCTGTTTTCTTAAATGGGGGTAGCTAATTATGAATGGATTTCCTTCTTGTGGAAATGCAGATAGTTTTGATGAACAAAACGAAAATGCTTTGTTACATTGCTTCATTCTGCTAGTCCAGGTTTCAGTATGGTCTAGTTTATATAGTTTATTAAATGGATATTCCAGAGAGCCACGATTAGCTTCCAGGAAATTTTTAGCCAGAGGGGCACACAGAAACTTGAAAAGATTCCTCATTAATGAACACCTTTTATCAATAATTTTAATTCAGTTTAGAATTTATGATTTATTAGGTTTCTGTTTCTTGTCAAACATCTTAGCTATACTATATATTTCTGTGAATTTCCAACATGACTGTAATATGTGAGAGAGACAGAATCTCACCAGTGAGATGTTATTTCTGGTATTTTTAAACCTTAATTATGATGTACTGTCTTGGATTCTTTCTAAACTGTGGTTGTTCTTCCAAGGTGGGTAAGAGCATCAGTGAGCCCCAGGACCCCAGCAGAAAAGACAGAAGTCCATTTTGTGTAGCAAAGGAGATTATAATAATTTCTGCGCACCAAGGCCCATTGATACATGAATATAGACAACGGGTCTCCATGGATGAGTTACTCCACTTGGTGATCCTAGGGTGACTGATCATCCCAATTCTCCTGGTTGCTAGGGGACAACAGAGATATGGGATTTTCAGTGTTAAAACTAGTAAAATTCCAGGTAAGTTAGAGCAAGTTGATCACATTAGATAGTCCCAAATTCTTAAAGATTGTAATCCTCGGTTTGGATAATTCAAAGGTCTGATTACTGTAATGGAAATATCGTGGATATACAAATGCAATTCATTGGCTCGCTGTTAGCCCAAAATGACAAAAGGAAACTGTATCTGTTTATAGAGGGTCAGGGACTCTTCTCAAAAGTACAATTTCTGCCAAGCTACTAAGGAATACATTCTTCATGCAAGAGTCTGGCCCTATAGATTATGTGAGTTGCCTTTTCCTCATTAAGGCTGTGATGGGTTTGCTAAAGGGAAAAAGGCAACATTCTCACAAAGCAAAGGAACAGATGAAACCAAACAAAACAAACCCTTGGATTCAGACTGCAGACCTGAGATTACCACATGGGGAGGGGCTGAAGAGCAACCAGTGGAAAGGTTCCAATGCAGTGACATGGGGAGTTATTTTTACTCTGGTGGTGGGTGTGGTGTGGTGACATTTTTAAAGAGATGTGAACCTGTACTCCTAAGACATATAAAGTGTTGTAAACCAATGTTACTGCAATACTAAATAAGTAAATAACATTGTCAGTCATCTACTATTTAAAAATATGAGCTGCTTTCCTTTTTTATTCTTTAATAGTTTATTCAGACATAATATACATACCATACAATACACTCATTCAAATAGTATAAACCAATAATTTTTGTATATCATAGCTTTGCAAATGTCACCACAATCTAAGCTTAGAATATATTTAGCACCACCAAAAGAAACCCTTTACCTGTTACCAGTTCTCCCCTCAAACCTCTCTCCAGTTCCTGGTAACCATTTATCCATTTTCTGTCTCTATGGATTTATCTACTCTGGATGTTTCATTTAAATGGAATCACACATTACATGGTATTTTGATTTGGCTTCTTTCAATTAGCATAAAATTTCAGGTTAACTCATGTACTAGTATTTAATTTATTCTTATAGCAGAACGATATGTCATTTACATATTCCACCTTTTGTTTATTTATTCATGCATTGATGGACATGTTGGTTTCTTAAAATGTTTCCATTTTTTGGCTACTGTGAATAATGGTACTAAGAACATTCATGTAAAAGTTTTTTTGTGAACATATGTTTTCAGTTCTTTTGAGTACTTATGAGTGAAATTGCTTGTTCATATGGCAATTCTATGTTTAATCTTTTAAGGACCTTTCAGTCTATTTTTCAAAGCAGCCACACAATTTTACAGTCCTACCTGCAGTGAGGGTTCTAATTTCTCAATATCACCTTCAAAACTTGTCATTTGCTCTATTTAAATTTTTTTTTAAGATTCATTTATTTATTCATACTAGAGCTGGGGTGCAGGCCAGAGGAATGGGGCAGTGTGTGTGTGTGTGTGTGTGTGTGTGTGTGTGTCAAAGTGGGGAGCAGAACAGGCAGACTGACTGAAATACACTCCTGAGGAGAGCAGCAGGTGAGACAGGAGAGGTCTGCTGCGCCATGTGGGTTGCCTCCCTGGCCGGGATCAAACTGGTATTGCAGTGGCTGCAGATAGCTTCATAGTGCTGTGACTTAACCAACCCCTTGTGTCACCAAGGAGGCCCCCTATTTAAATTTTTAAAAGATTTTAGGACTATAGTCCTAAAGTAGTACATCATTAAGTTAAGTAGTACATCATTATAACTTTAATTTGTGCTTCCTGATGCCTAGTGATTTTGAGCATTCTTTCAATGTTTATTGGCCTTTTATGTACCTTCTTTGTAGATGTGTCTATTCAAGGTATCTCTTTTTTGCTAAATCAAGTAAAACAGAAACTAAAGGGAAAAAAGTGAACTAAGTTTCTAGCTGCAGGATGGGGTAGAATTTTAAGTCTCCTGAATAGTCTCTTTTTATGTCACTTCTGATTTAAATTAATCTTCTGACAATAGCACAGTTGTCATGGGATTTGCCTCTGGCCCAACTTCCCTACAATCAGTTTATGAAAAGATCCAAAACGCTTTACCCAGAAATTCCACTCAACTTTTGTGATAAGTTAGTTTTAAAGTTCCCACAGAACTGGTAAGTGCCAATCAACCTGACCCATCACATATTGTTCAGTCTGAGAACGCAATATAATTATTTTCCAATAGCAAGTTAACAAGAAGGTGCCAGTGAACAAGGGGTCAGTTATGGCATGGACATTAGAAAGTAGGAGAGGCCTGTTGTCCAAGGTAGGATTGGGACCAACTATGTTACCTGGGAGAGGCAATGCTTTATGCCATTGGTGTTAACTAGTTTCTGTGATTTATTTTATCTATCAGCTTAATAGAAAACTTTACAAAATATGAAATAAAAATGTTTGCATGTATGGGGAGGAAGTAAGAAAAGTCTGGTATATTGGGGAAAGCTATAAAAGTACTGGGGAATATTCCAAGGGAGACAGCGGATGCAAGGGAGTTGTGATGCAAGGGTGTTGACTCTATCACTCACCCAGAATGCAAATAGAGGTCTTTTCAGATGATTCTTTGTCATTTTGCTCCAGCTCAGCTCAGGAAAAAGTGGAGTTATGGGACTGATACATCAATAATAGACCAAGGCTTAATTTGGGGCACATCATTTTAGGTGTCCTTTGGTTTTTAGCATCTAGAGGTGAGCAGACACAAATCCTTTAAGAACTTCCCCTGGAGGGACCTCCCTGTGGTGCAAGGTGTTAAGTCGTAGCACTATGAAGCAAACCACAGCCACTACAGCACAAGTTTGATCCTCGGTCAAAGAGGTGACCCACAAGGCACAGCAGACCTCTCCTGACTTGCCTGCTGCTCCTTTCAACAGTGCATTTCAGTACATCTGCCTGTCCTGCTCCCCACTCTGTCTCTGGTGAATACTCTCACTCCCTCGCACCTCTGGCCTATACCCCAGTTCTGGGCTATATTCCCAGTTCTCGTATGCATAAATAAATAACTCTTAAAAAAAAAAAAGAACTTCCCTTGGAGATGAATTCCTCTGGACCAAGGTAGCATGAGCCTTGGGGTAACCAGCAATCTCTTACAAGACTTGGCTAGTTTTTCAGTTTATCTTTTTATTTCCTTGCTCTTACATATGGAGTACAAGACTGAACCCTGAATACATAAAAACTCTTTATCTGAATTAGCAATGATAACAATTGGTTGAATGCATGCAACATTCCAAACATCCAGAGTTTTCTTAGGACTTCTTTTATAGTTTGATTTCCATATGTCTGTTGAAATTTTGAAATCCTTAAGGAAAAATCATCTGCACACTCGATGGTAGGATCTTGTTTCTTCACAAATAGGGCTTTCAGATGGTGAACTAAGGACAAATGGAACACCCCTCTCTTTTTGATTATCAATTCACCGTGTGTCTCCCTGTTTGCTTCCCCCCAAAATTCATCTATTCTATGTTTTTTACATCTAAGTAATATTGACACTGTTAGTTGTAATTCTATGGCTTGAGGAAGGAAGAAAGAAAGTTGCAGACAATAAAAATATGAGTTTTATGAATTTTGGCAGTGTCCATAATACTTTGGTAATGATCTATAATGAAATTATTATTATTATTTTTTTAAGATTTTTATTTTTTTTAATTTATGCAATGGCTGGGGTATGGGCCAGACACACCAGAAGGTGAGAGGATTCACCAGAGACAAAGTGGGGAACAGAACAGGCAGACAGACCGAAGACACTGCTAAGGGGAATAGCAGGCAAGACAGGAGAGGTCTGCTGCGCCATGTGGGTATCTCCCTGGTCAGCTGGAAATTGAACTGGCGATGCAGAGGCTGCAGACAGCTTCACAGCACTGTGTTCAACCTGCTGCACCACTGGGAAGGATCTATAATGAAATTGTTAAATCAAGAAGAGTGTGATTTAAGAATCCATCAATTGGGCCTCCCCTGGTGGCGCAGGCAGTTGAGCGCAGCGCTGTGAAGCTGTCCTCAGCCTCTGCAGCGCCGGTTCGATCCTGGCCAGCCGGTGAGGGTCCCACATGGTGTGGCAGACCTCTCCTGTGTCGCCTGCTGTTCCCCTCAGCAGTGTATTTCAGTCAATCTGCCTGTTCTGTTCCTTCTCTGTCTCTGGTGAATCTTCTCGCCCTCCTGTGCATCTGGCCTGTACCCCGGTTCTTGTATAAATAAATCTTAAAAAAAAAAAAATCCATCAATTGTACTAATTTCAGTTTAGCAGATCCTCTGTAATTTATTTTAAAAAGTTTCTGAGAACCTAATATGTGTCAGATATTTTCCTGGAAATACAGCAGAAAAACACAAAACCAGCTACCTAAGTAGGCCTATTATTTACTAAATAACTTTCTAAATTAGAAAATAACAGGTCCAGATGGGCTTATTTTGAATTCCACCAAACATTTCAGAAAGAAATTATACAAATTCTTTACATTCTCTTTCTGATGACTGAAGCAGAAGACATGCTTCTTAACTCATTCTATGAGTATTCATACCAAAACCAAACAAAGCTGTTACAGGAAGTCCGTAGACCAATATTTCTCATGAACATAAATACAAAATTCTCAAAATATTAGTAAACTGACTTTAACAATATTATACACCATAATCAAGTGGAATTTATTCTGTGTATTCAGGACTGATTCAACAGTGAAAAATCAATTAATGTGATCTACCATATCAACAGGATAAAGAAGAAAAGTATATGAACATAACAATAGATGCAGAAAAAGAACTTGACAATCTACCACTCATTCATAAAAAAAACTCTTAATAATGGAGAGGTGGAGGAGAATTTCTTCCACTTTATAAAAACAGCAACAAAAATTTACAGTTAACATCATACTTAGTTGTGAGATACTCAAAACCTTCTATCTAAGATCATGAACAAGGCAAGGTTCTCCTTTCTCAAACCTGTTTTCAACATCATACTGAAAGCCTTAGTTAAGGCAATAGACAAGAAAAGGAAATAAAGATCTACAGATTGGGAAAGAAGAAAACAATTTCTTGTTCATAGACAACATGATCATATATAGAAAATCTGAAAGAAATAACAAAAAAATCTGGAACTACTTAGCAATTACAAAGTTACAGAACTTTCATTAATATACAAATCACACTTTCCAGTATACCAGCAATAAACAAATGGAATTTGAAATGAAAAAACACACATTTCCATTTAAATTAGTAGCCCCCCAAAATGAAATACTTAGGGATAAAACCTAAAAAATATATGTACAAGATCTACATGAGGAAAATGACAAAACTTTGATGAACAAAATTGAAGAATGAAACAGATGGGTAGCTAGTCTGTATTCATGAATCAAAAAACTCCATATTGACAAGAGGTCAGTTCTTCCCAACTTGACCTATAGATTCAATTCAATCCCAACAAAATTCCAGAAAGTTATTTATGGATATTAGCAAGTTGATTCTAAAATTTGTATGAGGTGGCAAAAGACCCAAAATAATCAACACAACATTTAAGGAGAAGAACAAAGTCAAAGGATTGGTGTTACCCTATTTAAAGACTATTATTGATATAAAGCTACAGTAATCAAAATAGCGTGGCATTCTCTTCACTGAAGTAAAATAAGGAAGCCAGAGATAAATCCACAAAAATACAGTCATCAGACCTTTACAAAGGGACAAAGGCAATATGATGGAGAGAAGACAGTCTTTTCAACAAATAGTACTGCAACAACTACATATGCTCATACTAAAAAAGTAATCTAGACACAGACCTTACACCCTCCACAGAAATCAACACAAAATGGATTGCAGACCAAAACATAAAAGTACTAAACTCTGGGAAATAACAGAAGAAAATCAAAATGGCTTTGGACTTGACAATGAGTTTTTGATATAACACCAAAGGCATGAGCCATGAAAGAAATATTTAATAAGCTGGACTTCATTAAAATTTAAAAATTCTGCTTAGTGAAAGATACTGTGAAGAGACTGAAAAGACACACTACAGATTGGAAGAAAATATTTGCAAAAACCACATCTGACAAAGAACTTTTTAAAAAAAATTCTTTAAAAATTTAAAGAATTTTTTAAAAAATCAAGAAGAAAATAAGCAAACTGATTTTTGAAAAATGGGTAAATAAAGCTAACAGAGGGCCTCCCTGGTGGCACAAGGGGTTAAGATGCAACCTATGAAGCTGACAGCCACTGCAGCAGGAGTTCGATCCCCAGCCAGCCAGGGAGCAACCCACATGGTGCAGCAGACCTCTCCTGCCTCAACTGCTGCTCCCCTCAGCAGTGTACTTCAGTCAATCTGCCTGTTTTGTTCCCCACTCTGTCTGTGGTGAATCCTCTCACCCCCCACACCTTTGACCAGTACTCCAGCTCTTGTATGCATAAATAAATAAATCTTTAAAAAAAAAAAAGCTAATAGACTCCTCACCAAAGATGTATAAAAAATCGCTACATCATGTGTTATCAGAGAAATACAAATTAAAGCAATAATGAGATAGCACTATATATATTATAAGGCTCAAAATTCATAATACTGTCATCACCAAATTCTGGTGAATGTGGGGCAACAGGAACTCTCATTCACTGTTGGTGGAAATGCAAAATGGAGCAACAATTTCAGAAGCTAACTTGGCAGTTTCTTACAAAAACAAAACATATACTTAAACCTTTACCCAGCAATCACACTTGTTGGTATTTACTGAAAGAGTTCTGTCTACACAAAAACCTATACTCAAATGTTTATAGTAGCTTTATTCATAATTGCTAAAACTTGAATCAACTAAGACGTCCTGAAGTATTTCATTCAAGTGAATGGATAAGCTGTGTTATATCCAGACACTGGAACGTCAATCAGTTCTAAAAAGAAATGAACTATCGAGTAGTGAAAAGACATGGAGGAAATTTATATGCATATATTACTAAGTGAAAAGTTAATAGGCCACATTCTATATTATTCCAAGGTATGACATCCTGGAGAGTCAACTTTCCAAAACTATGGGGATAGTAAAAGATCACTTACTTGCTGCCAAGAGTTAGAGGAGAGGAAGGGATGATTAGCCAGGGCACAGGGGATTTTCACTTTTACAACTAAAGTGGAAAAGAGAAATGCCTTAACATCTGTTTTGCAGCAGCCATTCTAGAGACAGGATGCAGGCACCCAGGTCGGCAAGAGTGACACCACCAAGCTCCCTCCCAGGGAACTACGATAGGCTGCATAGGTACCATATCATTCCTGCTTTTACTAGATGTTACTGTAATTTTAGGTTTTATGTTATTCAGTATGATTTGGTAGGTGTCTGGGAATGCTAAAAACTTTTTTTCCATATAAATTAACAGTGATTGTATTTTTGCTTTGCACAATTTGGACTTAGGAATGGTTTCATAGGAGCATATCACTGTTGGATACCAGGAAAAACTTTTATGAAACAGGATGACTGACCTGAGTTCTGGACACAACTCCCTTTGGAGATGGCAGTTCAGAGTCTGTGGGCCAAGTCTGATGTGGGGAGGGCAGGTTTCTCTCCCAGGTAATTGCCTATGGTCGGACCTGAAAAACCACACATAGGTTTTTAACCAGAAGCTGGACTGCTCATTAACATTCTAGACAATAAATAAGATAAAGAAGTAAAATGCATGCTCTATTAGACAGTGATAAGTGCTAGCAAAGAATAAAATACACAAATTAGGGAGGCAGATAGCGAGTAAATGAATTTGGGAATGGAATGTGATAACAATTTTAGGTAAGAGGAGGCAAAGGGGACTTTACTGGAAAGGTGGTGTTTGGTGAAAGACTTCAGGAATTGAGTCTTGCAGATACTGAGAAGAGTGGGTCATGTAAAGGGATCAGGAGATCCCTGGTGCCTGAGGCCGCAGCCTGTGTGTTATGTTGGAGGAGGCCCGTTTGTCTGTAATGAAGTCAGCAAAGGGAGAGAAGTAAGAGATTGGGCCTTGGGGCTGAAAGCTAATGAGACTTTGAGCCTTTCAGGGCTGTGTGATCTCTGTGCAGACTTGGCTTCTCCTCTGAGTGGCATAAGAAGCCACTGGGGATTGTCAACACAGGAATTACATGATTTGACTCTATCTACTCTCTTGAAAGTAGATTTAGGAGAGGGGAGAAGCAGGGAAGCCTATCAGGATGCTGCTGGAATAATTTAGAAAAGGAAGGATGTTGAACTGGAAATAGGTAGAAGTGATGAATAATTTTTTTAAAGATTTATTTATTTATGCATACAAGAACCAGGGTACAGGCCAGAGGTGTAGATGGTAGGGGGTGAGAGAATTCACCAGAGACAGAGTGGAGAACAGAACAGGTAGACTGACTGAAGTACACCGCTGAGGGGAGCAGCAGGCGGCAGGAGAGGTCTGCTGTGCCATGTGGGTTGCTCCCTGGCCAGGGAACAATCTTGTACTGCAGTGACTGAGGACAGCTTCATAGGTTGCCTCCTAACCCTTGCACCACCAGGGAGGCCCAGTGGTGAATAATTTTTACTGCAATGTTCTTATTGTCTCCTCTGAAGATACATTTTTCATTTACATTTTAGCATAATTGAGCTCAGAATGTACGTTATATAGGGCTGGCGTCTTATGATATATAGCAACCAGATAGAGGTCATGTTGTAGTTGTTTAGTTAACAGAACACCTTCCCTAGTTACCTTCTGATGATTGTCAACATCAACCCACACATACAGGTATGTTTTGATGAATTCTTATTGTAATTAAATTTCAAAGTTTAATATTGAGAGGAGCTGACACCAGGAGAACTTGGGGAAAGGGAAAGACTGAAACATGGGACAGTGATTTTAAACAACATAGGAACAGAAGGAACAAAACACCTCCCAGGAAAACAGAAGTGTTTTCCTGAAATGTTGCTGAGCTAGCCAACCCCTAGGGTAAGATCTGGGTACAGGATAATTAGGGAACAGAAAAACAACCACCATGAAACTTCCCGACCACCTAATGCCTCATCAATAGTCTGGCACGTTGGACAACAGTCAGTCATAATAATCAGGGCTGGGTAAAACAAGCAGCCTCTCTTGGACCCACTCTAGCTGTCAGTTCTTTCCTTTTGCTTCAATAAATCCACACTTGCTTGCTCTCACCTTTGGTGAGGCGGCTGTTATTCTTCATCCAGAGTACACTCCTGGTCCCACAAGCATCCACTCTCCTAACAATATTTTACCTAAAAACACATCATAAATGTGGCTTCTCTGCTTAACAATACCTCATCAGAGGCCCTCATTCTTCCATACCCAAACACTAACTTCCTCCAGGTTTTCCAGGCCTTCAATCTCTCACCTCCAATATGCATCACAGGTCACTGTCAGAGTTATCTTCCTGCAAATCAAAGTTTTCTCATGTACATTTATGTGTAAATCTCTGATGCTGTGTGTTTGCTATAGGATTCCTTCCACGCTCTTCAGCTTCTTACAAGCTCATGACCATCCTCCTCCCACCTTTTTCTGCAGGCTTGTTCCCTGCTATGCCCTAACTTGTACTTGCTACTTACCCTACACTTGTGTAGTCAGAACTTTGTCTCAGTTATAAACCTTTTCACTTGTTTTCTCTGCCCTGCTCCCAGCTGCTTCTCTTCCTCTTTTTTTTTAAGATTCATTTATTTTTATACAAGAGCTGGGGTACAGGCTGGAGGCACGGGAGGGCAAGAGGATTCACCAGAGACAGAGCAGGGAGCAGAACAGGCAGATGACCGAAATACACTGTTGAGGGGAGCAGCGGGTGAGACAGGAGAGGTCTGCCATGCCATGTGGGAATCTCCCAGGCTGGCTGGGAATCGAACCCATGCTGCAGAGGCTGAGGACAGCTTCACAGTGCTGCGCTCAACCGGCTGCACCACCGCCACCAGGGAAGCCCTGCTTCTCTTCTTAAATCTCCAGCTCAGATGTCACTCACTTCCTTTATTATCATCTTTTTGAATCTCCAAGCAGATTTAATTATTCATCTTCTTAAAAAGCACAGGTCATCCACTTACCCATTTGTTTCCTCCAGGAAACTAAGTTGGGGATTTCATTTTTGCCATACAAATGCCTGAACACAGTAATGTATTTGGCATAGAACAGGTACGCAATATTTGCAAGAGACTGTTTTTATTACATTGAATTTGAAGAACCACAGTTCTTTCTTTTGCAAAATGTAGGTAATATACTATCCACCTCATAAAGGTGCTTTAGAGGGCTTCCCCGGTGGCGCAGCAGTTGAGTGCTGGGTTGCAAAGCTGCCCGCGGCCTCTGCCGCGCCAGTTCGATCCCCGGCTGCTCCCCGGCCACAGGAGGAGGGTCCCACATGGGGCGCAGACCTCTCCTGCCGCCCGCTGCTCCCCTCAGCAGTGTACTTCGGTCCTTCTGCCTGCTCTGCTCCCTGCTCTGGCTCTGGTGAATTCTCTCACCGTCCTGCGCCTCTGACTGTACCCAGTGCATGTATAAACAAACAAACAAACAAACAAACAAATAAATAAAACATGCCTCTATTTAAATAAATAAATAAATAAATAAAGGTGCTTTAGAAATTTTAAAGACTATGGGAAATAACGCATATACCAGGCTACACAAAAAATGCTCAGTTAATGTTTGTATTTTAATTACAATATAAATTTGTGTTGCTTTTTTAATACTATTACGATCACATTTTAAACTATCGTAATATATTTTTTTACCCCTTATTTTTTTACTCCAAAAATTGTAGCATTTATTTTTAAGCCTTAAAATGGAATCTGTCCCATCACAGAAGCTTCTAGTGTGTCCAACAAAAAGAAACAAAGCTGTGAAAAGAGACGGTAACCCCATTTTATTTCTCTCTTGGTGACAAAGTGCTAGAATCTATGCTTATTTGAAGATTCTAAAAATAGAGCACTGATGACCCCAAATCTCTTCTCAAATTTCATTTTTTCTAATAGCTTTTGAAATAACACTCCCAGGAGTGTCAACTCTTACTGCCAGTTTAGGTAGTTTATGTCATTTCCATTAACTGCATATTGAATAAATCTTACAAGAGTCTATGCCTGTCAGTCATCTTTGCTCATGATAAATACAAGTAATTGCCCAATTATTTAGTCTCATGGCTAGTAGAGAAATAACCTTTTAATGCGTTGTTAAAGTCACTGGGTCTCTGTTACTTCTGACTAAGATGCATAACTCTGAATAAGACTTTGATACATACTTCCTTCTGTGACTTAGGAATTTTCCTGATTCCTAAATGGCTGATTGCTAAATTAATACATGACTATTAAATTCCCTTAAGGCATTGAAATAAAATTCTTCAATAAATTCATCTTAATTGGTATACTATCGTGCACCCTTTGCTCTTTTTTTGTTGTTGGTTGTTTGGGACATAAAGAAACTGTGGAATTTAATGGGTAAATGAAGAATCTATATCGTAACTTTCAAGTTAGTGTGAATAACATGAGATATAAAGTATACTTGCGCACTTATTCTAGTGTGTTTCTAATCTCCCCTTTCTCCTGTTCCTTCTGATGATGTTCATCAGAAATGGAAGAAAACAAGCAAGTTTGCATTTTCATTCCACTGCATCTCTCCAGTATCTTGAATCAGAACCCATTCTTTCATCCTTCCAACTGCTACTACAGGAGGAAATGCCCAACTCCTAGATAAAGCCAATCCTTCCCCCATGATCTGAATCTCATTTCTCTTACCTTCATGAGGATTTTATTCCTGCATGCAAGCCCCTTTCATCCTGTATTATCAATACCCCTCTCTCTAGGGGATCTTCTCCTTCAGCAAACTAAACTGCTCTTGACCTCCCAATCAGATCTCACTGATGCTCCACTCTCCTAAAATCTTTAGCTGATACTTAGTACAAAATGCGCCCTCTAGGGCCTCCCTGGTGACACAGGGGTTAAAATCTCACTGTCACGTCATCCACTGCAGCATGAGTTTGATCCCAGGCCAGGCCAGGGAGCTAACCCACATGGCACAAAAGACCTCTCCTATCTAGTTTGCTGCTCCTCTAGCAGTGTATTTCAGTAGATCTGCCTGTTCTGCTGCCCACTCTGTGTCAAGTGAATCCTCTTACCACCCCTCTGTCCCATATCTCTGGGCTACATCTTAGTTCTTTTTTGTTTTTTTAAAGATTTATTTATTTATGCATACAAGAACAGGGGTACAGGCCAGAGGTGTGGAGGGGTGAGAGGATTCATCAGAGACAGAGTGGGGAACAGAAGAGGCAGATTGACTGAAGTATACTGCTGAAGGGAGCAGCAGGCGAGACAGGAGAGGTCTGCAGCGCCATGTGGGTTGCTTCTTGGCCAGCCGGGGAACCGAACTCATGCTGCAGAGGCTGCGGACAGTTTCATAGGCTGTGTCTTACTTAACCTCTTGCGCCACCAGGGAGGCCCCTACACTTTAGTTCTTGTATGCATAAATAAATAAAATAAATCTTTAAAAAAAAATGCACCTTCTAAATTCCCCATGCCATTCCAATTTGAACAATACTGGCTTACACTGCTGCCCTAGGTTAATTCCTTAGTCACCCTGGTATTACACACTATGGAAAATCTTAGGATAAACAGTGCAGTTTTTTTCAAATCTATTTAAATTTCTCAAATTTGAAGCAGTGATATTAAGTGTTACCAGTTTTCACAAATTTGAAATAATGTGAATCCTTCCAAAATTAAAAAATAGTTAAAACTGAATTAGATTCAGGAACAAAAAAGGAACATGAAAAAATAGTGAACTTTGAATAAAGTAGTTCATGCTCATGTTGTTTTCTTAATTTCTGTTAATATTGGCTGTTAATAAGAGGGGAAACTGGGTGAAGAACACATAGAAACTTTATAAATCTAAAGTTGTTCCCAAGTGGAAAATCTATTTTTGAAAATCAAAGCATTAACAGTATTCTGCAAGAAATGTTCTCTAATATTATAGGCTTATGAATTCTGAGAATGCCATCCCTTGCGTGATGTGGATTCTTCTGGGAGGAATAGAATAGCCTGTCTAGAATTATGCAAGTTTTAAATTATGTGAGATTTCAGGAACTTAGTCCATGAACATTATTCACTGCCTGGTGAATTATATATTCATATCCCGTTTTGAAAACTAACAGGAAAAACTAAGGATTTAAGTTTGAATCATAAACCCGATAGAAATCCCTCCTCCCAATAAAAACCGAAACCAAAACTCCCTCTTCCAGTTTCTGACAACAGAATTGTGACAGTAAAGCCTATCACCCTATGCAATCTTTGGATAAGTATGTGATTAGAGGCCTGGTGCTCAGTGGGGAATCTGGAAACCATGTGCCCAAGTAGAGTTTTTGTTTAACTCCATAAGGCAGAAATATAAGCAGGTGAATCCAAATCTTGCAGGCATAAATCTTTTTTAAAAATTTGGCTTTTGTCCATTCAGTCAGTGTGATGTCCCCCTCCTACCATTTTGTTCTCTCCCATTACAATCATCTTGGGAGGGGTGGTTTTAGTTTGGCATCATTTCACATTCCTCTGTAGGTTTCTTAGTAGATAAAATTTATCTTTGTATAGACTTCACAGTTATAAAGTAAGTCCTAATAATTTAGTTTCCAGGTGTCTCAAGAATTATAGTTCCTACTTTTTCTGTCTCTATTTAGAGCATATATCTTGAAATACTATGCTACACTCCCCCCACCTCCACCCCTGTCTCATTTCTTATACTAGCTTTTCTCTGATATTGAGTGGCTTTAGGATAAACAGTGCAGCTATATTTCACATTAATTTGAATTACCAAGTTTGAAACACTGAGCATTGAAAAATATTATTAAAGTATCACTTTATGCATACTTATTTAAATAGTGTGAATTCCCCACATTAAACATTGTTTATTGTGCATTAAAAATAAGTTGATATAAGGAATGCATTACAATGGCCTAGGTTTATGTGCACTAGGACTGTTATTTCTTGCATTGCAGTTGCTCTTAAGGGGAAAATCTGTCTGGATGTCTTCTATATTTGTGAATAATGTGAGGTTTTCAGGAGCTATTCCTAGAATGACTCTCCAGGGGTTTTTGATCCAACTCCCCTATTGTGTATCTGTTTTATTATAGTTGATGATGCAATTGTATCAGGGTGCAAAGGAAATCATCCTTTACTACTCTGGGCTCTTCTAGACTGACAAATAATCAAGCAAGCATCAGACAGATGATAAGTGAAAAAGTCAAAAAAGAAATTTAGTAATAACATGCATATTTCCTGTACACATGTTTCAACCAGCATGACCAAGTCATTCATGTGGTTTAGACATTATCTTAAGTAGCTAAGCCAGAAAGACTGGGGGCTGGGGATAGAAAGGTAAGGTAAATTAGGGAGATTACCAGGGAAGGTATAGGAGACTAAGATATGCAGATTTAAGTTTGCCTTTACAATAAAAAGGAGATTAGATCTTCCTGGTACAAGCCCTTACTGAAGTTTATATATAAATATCTTTTTCATTTTTTAAAGATTTATTTATTTATTTATTTATACAAGCACTGGGTACAGTCAGAAGTGCAGGAGGGTGAGAGAATTCACCAGAGCCAGAGTGGGGAACAGAACAGGCAGAGTGACGAAATACACTACTGAGGGGAGCAGCAGGCATGGCAGGAGAGGTCTGTCTGTCGTGCCATGTGGGACCCTCGCTGGCAGGTGGAGATCTAACCGGCACTGCAGAGGCTGCAGGCAGCTTCATAGTCCAGCGCTCAACCGCTGCGCCACCAGGGGAGGCCCTATAAATATCTTTTTCAATAGCAAACTCCGCTTTTTAGAGCACTCCCATGAAATCTACCTTTTGCCAAAAAGATATATCTTAGGGTGGTAGATGTTTGCTCCCCTAAACTTGCTTTTCCTTTTAGTGAGTCCCTGTAACCAGGGACCCCAAACTTAAGGACTGCACACTCTGAAAGGGGGTTCTACCATCTGCCATATAAAGGGGAAGGAAGCAGACTCTTAGTGTGAATGATCATTAATAGTACTGTTAGTGAGCAGACCAAGGGGGGAGTCTCTGAGAATCCCCAAACTTGCATTCGGTAAATGAGTTCTGCCATCTGCTACATAAAGACAAAGAATACTCTCAACCTGAAAGAACTTTAATAAGATTACTGTGCATAGAGAGAAGAGGAGAAAGGATAACTTTCCCAATAAAACATCCAAAGTTACTGATCCCTGCATAAGTAAATGTCCAGTCCAATAAGGTTGGCCCAAAGTGGGATCACTAAGGCCAAAAAGCTTACCATGAGTCTAAGGCACCTTCTTGTGGGGAGCCATGGGAAAGAGCAGAAGTTGGCCAGGCAAGTCTGGGATGAAAAGAGCAAAATCAAACAAAAGTAGCAGCGTGTGTTATCAATCTCCCCACCTGTCTCTCACCCAGGTCTCCTCCAAGTTTGTCTACGTATCTCGACTCCACATGTCTCATTCCATGTCCCCCAAGTCCCTGGTGCAAGTGCAAAGCCGAGAAGCAAGCACAGCTTCTTCACATGTCTCACTGCTCCACTTGTCTCCTCTCAGGTCTTCTTCCAAGTCTCTACATCTTCTTGCCACTCAACTCCAAACTTCCTTAGATGGAGGTGGGGGAACATGGAACCTCCTCTTTTTATGGAGATTACTCAGTACAGAACTAGTGTGCTTAGAAATGAAAGAGAAGAAAAGATATTCCTAGCAATATATTTTTTACCCTGCAGTTAAATACCTCAAATTACCTATCCCCGATGGGAAAATATCCAGCCAAACAGAGTTGGCCTGAAGTGGGGTTGCTAGGGCCTAAAAGCCTAAGGAAACATTTGGCAAGGAAACATAAGAATAGGGTTAGGCAGGTCCCAGAGCGCTATGAAAGAAAGAGGAACCACATCAGGATAATGACTGCCATTGTTTTCCAGTTTTAGGTTTTTATTTCTCCTTGGTTCCGATATTAATCTTCTGCTTTTAGGAAGGCAGCTCCACTCTGCTGAGATAGATGGGACTAGATAGAACAATAAGCCATTTTACTTATGGAATTGTTCAAGGCTGGAAAAGCTGTTAAACCTTTTTTATATGTTGTTCACTTGTTTGTTTCTTTTCATGTTTGAATTTTCCTTGTCAACTGAAATTGCTCAGTCTTTTTAAAAAAGGCTTTGCATACCTCTTCTTTAAACAACTAGATCTCTAACCATTATTTTTCCTTATTCTAACAGTGGTTCATTTTGTTGATCATAAGATGAAAATAAGTAGCTTTTTGCCCCTGCAAACAGTTTTCCTTTTTGGATTAAAAAATGTGAATCAATTCATCTTCAACAGGCACAATTTGACTCTAGCTCCCCTGAGGCATTCCATGGCCTATAATTTAATTCCCTTCCCTAAATCTTTCAGTTACTGCAGACCAGTGGGGAAAAAATGAAGTCTTTCCATGTTTGCCAATCTTTGGGTAGAGTTTAAACACCTGGAATGGAGGAAGGTGAGTTGAGCTAGAATTGGGGCTTTCATACTCCACACAAATTTTTTTCTCCATGAATTTCTGTGTTTTTTTTTTAATCCAGAAAGATGTAGCCACTTTCATAAAATTTTATTAACCAAAAAACTAGCACAGTAATTCATTACTGTAGTAATCTTTGCAAAATTGTTGTTGCTTTGTTTTGTTACTTCATGAAGTGAACGTCACGAAGGCATGGACTTTGTCAGAGAAGACCAGTTGGCACATTATAGGAATTACACACATTTTCAATGAATGCATGATGGTTCAATAACTGAGATCTCTTGAAATAGCTTCAGAGGAATTGAAGGAATGACGTAGAGAACAAGAGTAGAAGGAGCATTGGATGAGGAGTCAGAAGGGCTGAGTTCTACTTCCACCTTGCTCTGAACTAGTAAACTATATACCTTGGGCACGTCCCTAAACTGATCTGAAAGTCTTCTTCTCTCTAATTAAATTCTTATGATAGTTACTTATGCTTTGCTTTAGTTTCTGAATGTCAATTCTGATTCAAGATTCTTACAGATTTAGTAGATGGAATACTAAAATATGAAGCATTTATGCAGTCTATATAGCTAATGCCATACATTATGCATTAGAATATTTTTTACCTAAAATATTAAGACTTGTGACCAACACAAGTCTTAATAATGATTTCACTCTAAGATATATGTTATATCAGGGTCTCCCCGGTGGTGTAGGGATTAAAGTCTCAGTGCTATCAAGCTATTGTCAGCCACTTTGGCATGAGTTTAATCTTGGCCAGGCAGCTAACCCCACATGGCTGCCACAGACCTCTCTTGTCCCACCTAATGCTCCCTTCAGCAGTGTATTTCAGTAGATCTGCCTGTTCTGCTCCCCACTCTGTCTCTAGTGAATCCTCTCACCCTCCCAACTCTCCTGCACCTCTGGCCTAAACCCCAGTTCTCGTATGCATAAATAAATAAAAATAAATAAATATTTAAAAAATAAAAGATTTGCGTAATATCAAATGTCATTTGTTTAGTCAAAATCAACATCTTTTAAAAACTATACCCCTAAGGTCTTTTACTTAAATGATTTCACATTGTTCCTTTACTAATTTAAGGACTGTTCATCTTAAGGAAGGGTCATTTTTGGAAGGCTAAGCCCAGAGATAGATGGTTGATTAGATTCAACCTACAAACCAAAGAAACCACGTGTGTGATTCAGACTGCATAACTAGAATTGGAATTACTCTTATAAAGCAGCCAGTGAATAAACAATATCCTATTGGGAGTTAGCATTTTCTTAACTTCATGATCACCTGAAAATGTCAAAGGCAAGGGCAAGCTGAATCTTGCTGCCAAATAAGTACAAGCATCTTTCCTCTAAACTTAAAGGATGAGGTAACTGGGATTCTTGTTATCTGGAACTCCAGTTGCCTTCATCCAATAAGTACATTTCTAAGAAAGAAAGGCAAAAATACCTAAAGGCAAGAGAATGCAAGCTTTCATAGTTGTTTCATTTAGTTATCTTTCATTTGTCACTTATTTTGAAGGAGACACTATTCCAGATCAATGTTTTCTAAACCAATTTATAAGTTTATGAAATGTAGAATGATAAAAATACATTTTCCATCTCAAGCCAGTACACTTAACATATATATATGCAGGTGCACACACACCCACACACAGAGGAAAAACTGAAACCAAGCTTCTTAAAAATAATGCCTATCTTAACTATAGTCCAGCCATCTTATGGTTCTTTAATATCATTCCTTTTTTCAAAAAGTACTGAGTATGGGATCTCCCTGGTGGTATAAGGGGTTAAGCCTCAGCACTATGAAGCTATCAGCAGCCACTGGAGCACGGGTCCTATATCCAGCCAGGGAGCTACCCACATGGTGCAGCAGACCTCTCCTGTCTCCCCTGCTGCTCCCCTCTGCAGTGTATTTCAGTAGATCTGCCTGCTCTACTTCCCACTCAGTCTCTGGTGAATCCTCTCACCTTGCCATACCTCTGACCTACACCCCAGCTCTTGTATGCATAAATAAATAAATCTCTTTTTAAAAAAATGTACTTTAAAATGTTTTTTAAAAAAACAAATAAACCTAAGACAACATTTTCCTACATGCTTCCTGGAGATTCAAAGAGAAATGGGATGCCTCTCACCAACAAAGAGGCAAACAGTTCAACAAATAATCAATAGAAAGCCAAACATATACAGTTAATGGTGGCACCTGGGTTAGGACTCGGGAGTCTTGCCTGCGCAGTATCTTTGCTTTGCACTGCTACAACAACTTCTGGACACCTGCCAGAGAGATTCCATGAGCCCTGCAGTGTCCTCAATTTCTGCCCGCGCCTCTCACGGCTCCAGAAGAGGAGTGGCCTTATGACAGAGGATTGGCAAGATGGTGACTGAGGTGGATGTTTCTCTCCCCTGCAGCCTGAAATTTCCCAAGCCAGGAAAAAAGATGAGCTTTGAACCCAGCACAGTATTCACTAATTTTTAGACAATGGGGACAAGATTCTATTCTTTGAGAAAGATGTTTTTGACTAGAAAGGAAATTACCTGGTGCCTCTGGAGAAATCCATCAATATCTCCCTGTCTTCAGGAGTGTGAAACATGGTACAGGACCTAGTCAGATGTCTGGCCCTCAAGAAGCCCTCGGTAGTGCACCACAGGTACTTCTTTAAGCAACCGCACATCGGTGGCCAAGTCTCCTCCGATCAATGTCAGAACATGACCAAGGGGTAACCAGGGACCCCAAACTATTAGGAAATGTATGCTCTAAAATATATCCAGCCACACATGTGCACAAAGGCAAAGAAAACATACTCTTAGTGTGAAAGATTTTTAATATAATTAGTGTAGAAATAGAGAAAGAGAGAAGAAAAGATATTCCTAACAAAACTAAAAATTCCCCAACCCTTTTTGGACAAACACCAGCGAAATAGGGTCAGCTTGAAGTGGAATTTCTGTGGCCTAAAATATTGCCATAAGTCTATGGAAACTTCTGGCAAGGAATCTTAAGAAAAGAGTTAGGCAGGTCCCAGAGAGTTGGGACAGAAGGAGAGACACAAAATTCAAAACCAGGCCTCCCCGGTGGCGCAGTGTTGTGAGCGCAGTGCTGTGAAGCTGGCTGCAGCCTCTGCAGCACAGGTTCGATTCCCACTGGCCAGGGAGATTCCCCACATGGTGTGGCAGACCTCTCCTGCCTCACCCACTGCTCCCCTCAGCAGTGCTTTTGGTCTGTCTGCCTGTTCTGCTCTCCATTCTGTCTCTGCTGAATCCTCTCACCCTCCGGTGCCTCTGGCCTATACCCCCGCTCTTGAATAAATAAAACAAATAAATAACTAAATCTTAAAAAAAATTCAAAATCAAATCACAAACCAAGGTAATGGTTGCCATTGTCTCTGCCAATAATCAGCAGCAAAAGGTCTCTTCAAGTGTCTCCACGTGTCTGTCTTCCATGTATCTCCTCTCATGACCTGCTTGCAAGTTAAAGCATGAGAACCAAGGGAGGTGGGCCTGCTTTCCTTCTGTATTATGTAGGTTCACCTGGCCATTCAGTTCCACTTCTAGTTCCAAGTAGTTCCCTTGCTTGGAAAGTCTGGTTTGTGACGTAGTGATATTTGTAACCCAAGGTGGCTGCATATAAGTGGGGACAGAGAAAATGGTGCCTTCCCCATTTCACAGAGGCGAATCTGTAACATCAGGATGCTTCCTTCCTTTACACAGAGCCCCTAGGCAGGGTGCTTGGGGTGTGGATGGTGCTAGAAAGGCCACACTGTGGAAGGGTTGCCTCTAGTTCATCCTTGACTCCCAAGCTGATGGAATGCCCAGAAAGATGGTGTGGCCATCACAGAGGTGGGGCACTGTCCCTTCCCAGATGAAAATGTGCCCACAAATCCCAGGGCCTTGCCCAATTGCCTTCCTTCAATAGGAAGTGATGCTTTTCCTTCTGGGTTTTCTTTCTGCCAGTGTCTGTGCCACTCGGCCCTCCATACAGGCAAAAAACCCAAACAAACATAATATATGCTGTCCTGGGAGCTGGACCACTGGATACCCACATGCAATAAGAATGAAGATGAGGGGCCATCCATCCTTGTGGCGCAAGGGAGTTAGGTCTCAGCACTATGAAGCTGTCTACAGCCACTGCGGCATGAGTTCGATCCCCAGCCTGGAAGTTAAACCACTTGGCACGGCAGACCTCTCCTGTCTTGCCCACTGCTCTCCTCAGCTGTGTATTTCAGTCGGTATGCCTGTTCTGTTCCCCACTCTGTCTCTGGTGAATCCTCTCACCCCCTGCACCTCTGGCCTACACCCCAGATTTTGTATGCTTAAATAAATAAAATAAATCTTTAAAAACAAATGAAGTTGAACTACCTAACACCACATACAAAAATTAACTCAAATGGTTCAAAATCCAAATGTATGAGAAAATAACTAAACTCCTAGGAAAAAATATAGACGTAAATCTTGATGACCTTGAGTAAGGCAGTGATTTCATAGATAAGACCTAAAATACAAATACAAGCAACATGAGAAAAATAATAGATAAATTGGATGTCAAATTATCAAAATTAAAAAATTTTGCGCTTCAGAAGGTATCATAAGGAGAATGAAAAGACAAACCATAGAAGAAGAGTAAAATATATATCAGAGGAGATACATGTATCTAGCCTATATATATGGAATTCTTACAACTCAATAAGAAAAAGACAACTAAACAATAGGTAAGAGATCTAAATAAGTATTTTCCAGAACAATAAGCACATTAACAAATTGTCAACATCAGGGCAATGAAAATCAATACCACACCCACTATAAGGGCTATAAGAAGAAAGACACATAATGACGAGTATGGTCAGGGATGTGGAGAATTGGAACACTTGTACACTGCTGGTGAGAATATAAAATGGTGCTACTTTGAAAAACAGTCTGGCTGTTTTGTTAAAATTTATGTTAAAGTAGCATTTGTTTATAACATTATAAACATTGGGGATATGAGGGCGGGAGAACAGTATTCTAAAAGAACTAACTTTTTAATTTAGGACATGCTATGTGTCTTAAGTCCCTGGGAGGGTGGCTGTTTGAAACTGGTAAGTAATGAGATTGTAGTGTAAACAAAGGTCAAAAGTTAAAGGATAATACCCACCAATTTAGACAGTTTGACCTATTTATCAAGGGCATGGGCACCGTTGTTCCTTTTTAGGGAGTGATGTTTGTATTATTTTATGAAACTGTCTGAAAGATGTAGCCATACATGGAGACAGAAGAGAGACTCAGGGTAATACCTCAGTTTATTTTACTTACAAGTTCTAGAGACAAGAAGCATAGCATATTTCACAGGGACACATGGGAAAGACCCCAGGGTGGTCAGGAGGCAGAAGCTGAAAGCAAGATGGTTTAGGTGGTTGCCTTTGAGGTTTCCACAGGAAAAGCAAGACAGGGCAGTGTTGAGCTAGTCTGAATAATTTTGGTGGTCTCTAAGTGTTAGAGTTGATCCTTAGCTTCTTGGTACCTAACCCTGGCATGATTAAGGATTATTGCCTTCTCGGGTACACAGACCAGATAGAGGCTGTAAGGCTCAGGAGTGATTAGTTTGCATTTTAAAGATATGGTCCAGATTGCCCCTTCTCACTAAGAGTTGGCTAGCTCCTGGAAGGGAAATCTCTTCTTATTCAGAAAGGTTTTTTAAAGATGTCAAAATAGGGCTTCCCTGGTAGTACAAGTAAGTCTCAGCACTATCAAGCTATTGATCCCTGTCCAGGGAGTTCGATCCCTGTCCAGGGAGCTACTCACATGGCACAGCACCCTCTCCTGTCTCCTGTCTCACCCTCTGCTCCCCTCAGCAGTGTTTCAGTAGATCTGCCTGTTCTGCTGTCCACTCTGTATCTGGTGAATCCTCTTCCCTCCCCTCCCGCACCTCTGGCTTACACCCCAGTTCTTGCATGCATAAATAAATAAAATAAATCTTTAAAGATGTCAAAATATCATAATATGCAGAAATTAAAAACATTTACAATATAGTTTTGGTTATGTGGAGAATGAGGTACTTCAGACACACATTTGAGTGTTAATTAATGATAGTTTTTTCTCTCTCACCCTTTCACTAGAAATCAAAAATTGGTTCTTAACTTCAAAAGTAACTTTTTGATCCCAACTTCAAGGTGATCCTTATAAATAACAGTTATATACATTAAAAAATATAAAACATGTGAAATGAAAGCTGGCCTGCAACCACAAATCACTGCTACTGTTCAAAATTATTTTGAAAGCGTGTGTTTCATAATGAAACATATATTTATTGTGCCTTCTGGTGAGAGTTATGTTAAGGAAGGAGCAAATAAAATTTGAGATGTGGATATTATTCTCATGCAGAAATATTGGGTGTCTGCATCATTTCCTGTGGTTCAAAATGTGGTTGAAGATTTTGAAAAGGACAGATAGAAAATTTGGTATGGGTAGCACCTGCCTATACCATAAAAATTGTGACGGCTATTCCATTGATATCACTGCCATTGGACCAGGTGACCATGTCCCCTTGCCTCTTGGTCAGGACACTATCCTCAGTATAGCATCTATTTTTTTTTTAAAGGTTTATTTATTTATTTATACAAGCACTGGGTACAGTCAGAAGCACGGGAGGGTGAGAGAATTCACCAGAGCCAGAGCGGGGAACAGAACAGGCAGACTGACGAGGAAATACACTGCTGAGGGGAGCAGCGGGTGCGGTAGGAGAGGTCTGCGCGCCATGTGGGACCCTCGCCAGCGGCCAGGGATCGAACGGGAGCTGCAGAGGCTGTGGGCAGCTTCGCAGCCCAGGGCTCAACTGGTTCGCCACCAGGGGAGGCCCCTCAGTATAGCATCTTTTTTTTTTTTTTTTTTAAGAATTTTTTTTTTATAGAGGCATTTTTTATTTATTTGTTTGTTTGTTTGTTTTTGTTTATACACGCACTGGGTACAGTCAGAAGCGCGGGAGGGTGAGAGAATTCACCAGAGCCAGAGCGGGGAGCAGAGCAGGCAGTAGGGCCGAAGTACACTGCTGAGGGGAGCAGCGGGCGGCAGGAGAGGTCTGCAAGCCATGTGGGACCCTCCTCCGGTGGCCGGGGAGCAGCCGGGGATCGAACCGGTGCCGCAGAGGCCGCGGGCAGCCTCGCAACCCAGCGCTCAACCGCTGCGCCACCGGGGAGGCCCTCAGTATAGCATCTTAATGAGCTCAGGGATTGTTTCTGAGTCATATTGCTATTCTTTCTGATGTTAACTCAGCACTGTTTTTTCCCCACTATTTAACTTTGTTCAAATCCCGTAAGGAAGGAAGAAAGATGACTGGCTTCAGTGTTAGCCATTATTAGCAATAAAAAAATTAAAATAGCAGCCAAAAAATATTAAGTGCTTTCCATGTGCAAACATTCTTAGAAGTCTTAATCTCGTCTTTTAGGAATAATCCTTGTACTTTAGGAAACTGAAACATTAACTCCATACCCTTTGAAAAGAAAGAGAAAAAGGAAATAAAAGGGAAGAAATCCTTTGGCACAGATATGCTTGTATCCTGGAGTCCTTTTCTCAGCTTCAGGTTTTGTTTTTTGGTTTTTTTTTTTTTTTAATTGAGGTAATGTTTTATAACGCTGTATGTGATTCAGAGATGTAGAATCACACCCTCCAAATGCATGTCACCATACCACACCCACAATCAAGGCACCCAGAGTTCTCCACCATAGTCCATCAAGGCCCCCACTTTGCTTTCCACCTCACCTTTTGTAGCCTCAAATCAGCCATCAGATTTCTGGTGTTTATTATTGGCTTTATCTGACTCTTTGTTTTGTTTCTCTATATTCTGCATATAAGTGACACCATTTGGTACTTGTCTTTTTTCTTCTGATTTAACCCCGAAACACTATCCCCTCCAGTTCCATTCATGTTTTCACAAATGGAGTTTATCTTTTTTAATAACTGAGTAGTAATCCATTGTGTATGATACCACATCTTCCTGATCCACTCATGTGTCTTTGGGCATTAAGATTATTTCTATGACTTGTAAATAGTGCTGCAATGAACATAAAAATGTGTATATATCTCTTAGGATTAGTGTTTTTGCATTCTTTGGGTGGATACCTAAGAGTAGAATTGCTGGGTCACATGGTAGATCTATTTTTGATATTGAAAACCTCTATGCAGGTTTTTTTTAATAGGAGTTGTATCAGTCCACATGTCCACCAATAGTGTATAAGCATTCCTCTTTCTGCACATCCTCACAATACTTGTATCTGATCTTTTTGATATGGGCTATTTTCACAAGTATGAGGTTGTATCTCAATGTGGTTTTGATTTTCATTAACCCTCATGATAAATGATTATCAGCATTTTTTCTTGTGCCTGTTGACTATCTTTATATCTTTGGAGAGGTGGGCACTAGTTATTTTTTAGGTCAGAAAATAGAGATACAGGAAGAAGGAATTCAAGATCACACTTACATGGTCATTCATTACTATGGACTCTCTGAATGTTCAAGTTGAAGAGGACCCTGGTCCAATTCGTTCACTGAACAACAAAGTCCCAAGAGATGCAGTGACTTTGTCAAGTCACTTGTCCAATTAGAAAGTAAGGTTAGAAGAATTCAAGTCTTAAATGAATAAGATAATTTGGAATTTTTAGTGGTTAAGTATTATTATAAAGCAAAAGAAAATACAGAGAATAGAAGGACCAAGGAGGATGAAGGAGGGGGATGTTAGAAAGTATGCAAAGTTTACATTTGCCATGGTGACCTTTGGTCTCTTAGACACTAGTTTTGCAGTTTTGTGAAATGGGAGTTAGGATAGGAATATCACATGTGGATCTTAAACCAGAATCACTGCATGAGTACTGTGGGATTAGATAATTTAAAAAACATGCAATGCGAAATACTCAATATTCATTTAGTGCCCTCTGCAGTTCTCTTTAGAATCATCTTACTGGAATGCTTTTCTATTTTCTATTTCCATCCCCCATCTTCATTTCCTCAATAAGCCACTTCTTTTCTATATTTCTCTAGAGACTTAGTATACTTATATTCTGGAGAAAATTCTTGCCCAAATATATGTGTGTGTATATATAAGTATATATATGCACACACATACATATATACATACATTTATATATCTAGTAAAAATGTATAGATTCATTGATTAAAAGTTTAAAAAATTCAGAAATAAAAGCAAAATTTAAAAATCACCATCATTCCAGACCTCTCTGGTGGTGCAGGGGTTAAATTTTCAGCACTATCAAGCTATCACAGGCCACTGTGCTTAAGTTTGATCCCTGGCCAGGGAGCTAACCCACATGGTGCAGTATATTTCAGTAGATCTGCCTTTTCTGCTCCCCACTCCATCTTTGGTGAATCCTCTCACCCCCGCACCTCTGGTCAATACCCCAGTCCTTATGTGCACAAACAAAATAAATCTTTAAAAAAATAAACAAAACTCACCATCATTCCCTACTACCTAGGTATAAATATTGGTAATATTTTTTCTTATCTCTTCAGTTTTGGGGAAGGATTTTTTTAATATATACACATAAGCACACACATTGCAAAAATAGTTGCGACCAGCTATATACATGTAATCACTTGTTTTCATTTAAAGCATTATAACCATTTCTATATGCCATAATCTTCTTTGTTATTATTATAATCATCTTGAATATAACTTTGTCTGAAATAACACAATTTATTTAAATCAATCACTAGTATTGGATATTTTGGTTGTCTGAAATCTTTTGTTAATATAATATAATGCCTTAATTGGCATCATTGGAGCAAGGTCCCTGCACACAACAGTGGTGATTTTTTACTCAGGATAAATTCCTAGAAATAGTTTAAAGGCAGGAATGTAATTGAGCACAAATTAGGTAAGTACATAATTAAGGGTCTGATATGTACTGTCAAATTGTACTCCAGAAGAATTATGGAATTTTATAGTCCTATTAGCATTATAAAAAAGGTAAGTGTGTGTATGTATGTATGTATTTATGTATAATTGTACCTGTATGTTTATAAGTATGTGTAAGTGTATGTTTCTTCCAGTTAGGTGAAGTCCTACTTAGCTTAATTAATTATATTGAACTAACTCGAACTGTTATAACAAATAAAATCTAAAGTTGCAGTGGATTAACATAACAGCTGTTTATTTTTTGCTCATGTAGGTGTTCATTGAGGGATTCTGTAGGGCTGGTCTCTCCAAAAGTGTCAAATGGGCATTTTTCATTTTGTCCAGAAAAGGCCTCTTGAGCTAGAAGGATTTGAACTAGAGATCAATCAAGTGCCTATAAGCCTTGGTGTAACAGAGTGGTGCCCAGGAAAAGGGGAGGTTCCAGGTTCCCCGTCCCACCTAAAGAAGGGTGGAGCTGAGCAGGGAGGAGGAGAAGAACCTGGAGAGGAAACTGGAGAGGGAAGGAAGCAGGATGGAGAGCAATGTGGAGACCTGAAGTAGGCACATAGAGCAGAGAGACTTGTGAAGAAGCTGCACTTGCTCCTTGGTCCTGGACTGATTGAGACAGATGTAGGTGAGAGACCCATGCGGAGGTTAACAATGGCAGCTTTTATCTTGATTTTGATTTTGCTCTTTCCTCCCAGACTTCTCTGGCTGTTTCTGACCCCTTCCTATGGGTCCACGTTGGGTGGCAGGCTTTCGGGCCTTGCTCTGGGCCAATCCCATTTGAGCGGACTTTTACCCACGAGGGGATGGGTAACTTTGGGTGCTTGATTTAGAAACTATATTCTTTGTCTTTTCTGTGAACACTTTTGTTCACTAATTGTATTAAAGTTCCTTTCCATTGAAGGCCTTACATGTTTTGTCTTGATGAAGCTGATGGCAGAACCTATTTAGAGTAGGCAGGTTTGGGGGTATTGGGTGCCCTCTCCCTGCCCTGTAACATTGGGAGGTCTATTACCATCACTTAAAGAATGTAAATTGTTTTGGGATGAGAGAAATGAGGACCCAGAAGGCTAGAAGAAGCTTCTGTCCTTGCCTAAGTTCCTCACCTCTCCCAAATCAAAGAAGAGATACCTAGAGGAATGTGTTTTAGACACCCTCATCCAGTTGTACTTTTATCAGTGAACATATCTTTTTTTTTTAAGATTTATTTATTTATGCATGCAAGAACTAGGGTACAGGCCAGAGGTGTGGAGGGTGAGAGGAGGATTCACCAGAGACAGAGTGGGGAGCAGAACAGGCAGACTGACTGAATTACACTGCTGAGGGGAGCAGCGGGCGAGCCAGGAGAGGTCTGCTGTGCCATGTGGGTAGCTCCCTGGCCAGCCAGGGATTGAACTCATGCTGCAGAGGCTGTGGACAGCTTCATAGATTACGTCTTAATCACTTGCACCACCAGGGAGGCCCTGGTGAACATGTCCTTTTATCGAAGAATGTCTTTTTTACTCTCAGTATGGATGAGGTAACTCCCTTCCTTTTCTATCATATGAAGTCTCCTCCTCTCTCTACTGATGCCCCAAGTTCCTAAACACAGGATAAAATGCCCCTGGTCCACTCCACTAGTCTTTAGAATTTATAACCATGTAAATTCTCCTTACATGTATTATTAGATTGATTGTTTTTCCCTTGCTAATCTGTCTGATGCTGTTTTGATTTCTTGTTTAGCCCCAAAAGACTCCAGATAGGTTTGAGATGATTTCCTTTGAGGCCAAACAGTTCCTAGTTCAAGATGTCTTCGTTCCTTGGAGTGATTTCCATCTTTGGGCTAGGAATTCTCTAGTGCCTCAGCATTGTTGTAGCCATCTGCTGGGTATAGAGGAGGATGAGAAAGCATGATGGAGGTAAAATGTCATATTCCATTGGTTAGAACTCACTCACATAGACAAGCTATTTATAAGTGGAAAATGTGGTCATAAATTGCTGCCACAGAGGCCAAAAAGGTTAATCCTAAGCAGAACAACACTGTAGATTCATGAAATTAAAAAACTTACTGCTGACAGAAGCAGTCAATTGCAGTCTTTAGCAATGACATTCCCACCTACACATTGAAGTAGCTTTTTAGAATTTTAATTAGGGCAATTTAAGTTCTCTGAAGACTTTCCACCTGCATATTTGCAAATATATGATAGGCGTTTTTTAACACCAATTTCACACTTAAGAAGGTCTTCCCATTCAATATAATATTGTTAGTTTTTCAAGGTAGTGCATTTATATGATAATGAAAGGTGTTAAGTGCCTCATTAAAATAATTAATCATGCACAGAGTATGACTTTACATTTGACAACACTCAGTCCATTTATCTGTGGCAGTGCTTAGAATAATACTCAGGCAGGTAAATTTGCAGGTACATTGAACACAACCGTGAAGGCTGTCCTTCTATTTGATAGATGTGTTACCTTTTGTCCTGTTCTAGAAGACAGCGCATTGCTTAACAAAGATATATTTAAGGTCAACTTGTAGAAGCTTGATTGGCTTTATGTTATTTCACATTAAGTGAAAGCTAAGCAATCTGCCAAGATGATTATTAAATAATCTCAGAAATGTTCATTTAGAAGGTTCTGTGAGATTTTCATAGAACTTGCAACACCACACTTTGTCTCCCTAAATTACCTTCAGCATATTTTAGTTATATAGGAAGATTTAGGAGAAACAGAAAGCAATTTCAAGAGGAAAAAAAATTGTTTCCTGAGCAGTTCTCTGGTTATGCTCCCTTGTCTCCCTGATTTGAACTATGATAGAGAAAATAAAGTTTAGTCTTCCTTCAAATCTTTCAGGGCTTCAATGCTAAAAGGAATTAGCTGCATAAGTTTAAGCATAATTTTGAGCTACTTAGTGACAAATAACAATATATATGCATTAAAGATCACGCTATTCATTGAATGCTTTGTTATTATTTGTCAGTTTTAAGCAACATTTGTGTTTTGTTATAAGGTGTGAAATAATGACATAGGCATTAATATTTGCTTCAATGAAAACAAGAGGTTCTGACAAGAAAATAGGCTCACTGCCAAAATGTTAAATAAGTGGTGGAGTTGAGCCCAAATGGAAACCAGGAGCCAATATTATAATGTTGCTAATGGAGAAAGAATCAAATTCTTGCTTTCAAATCCTGGGCAAATATGCTGAACAGCAGTAGAACAAGGTCAGTAAATATAAAAATACAGTGGTCAGAACAAGGAAGATAATGAAAAATAAAAGGAAACAAGGGGAGATAGAATCTATTAAAATACTTGAGGATTTGCAATGAATTTGAAAACATATAAGCCCCTACACAAATGTATGTACTGATATTTTAACAAAACTCTTCTCATCTTGCCTGATTGCCAGCTTCTGATTCTTTTTCTGGCAAAAACTGTTTTACTTCTGGCACTTTAAATAAAAGAAGCTCTTGATACACATAAGTGGTCCACTCTACCTAATTCCAGAAAATATCCACCTCTACTCAAATCTTTTTGTTGTTGTTGTTGTTTGTTAATTGGCTATTACACTGTGATAGGTATCGGGCTAGCAGGAGACCTGACAGCACAAGCTGTTACAGGGCAGCCCCGTTATTGAACGGGTTGCCTGGCTGTGGGTCCTCACCCACGCGCTTACAAGAGACTTATTAATAGTCCACTACAGACACACACAAAAGGTTAATAAAAGGTTTATTTACAAGGGAAAAGGAAATAAGGAAAATGTACAACTCAGGGAGAAAATAGGGAAATAAAGTCTTTAACGCATCCTACCCGATCCGCCGACCTGGAAACCCAAAAAGCACTCTCTGAGTTGGCTGGACGCTGCGAGCTGGCGGAGAGTCAAAATGGGGGACCCCTCCAAAGCCCCCGTGTCTGGCTTTATACCAACCTGGCTGCTTAACCCCACCCTCAGGTCCCAGCCACCTTCCCTTTGGTGGTGATGGGATTTGGAGTTCCCAGTGTCTTTGGCTTTGGCCTGGGGTGGGGGTGGAGTCCACAAAGCCTGTATGGAATTAGCTTTAGGACATCCTTTTCCCCTTAACAAAACTTCCATCTGGACTTGAGTGTTATGGGATGGGATAACCCTGTATATTTTAAATACTTAAAGACTTTCAATGGTTATTAATAACTAAGTTCGCACTGAGTTGCAATGTATAGCAAGCAAACATTAACCATATGAAGTCCTTTGGCTTTATATTAAACTCTTTGATTTCTGAGATTAACTTTATAATTTTTTTTAAATCGTATTTCAGGTGCTGTGATTTTGAAAGATGCCCTGAAGCAACTTGCTTGGTGTTTGGACTTTCCCTCATCAATTTAACATCCCTTTATGTATCCAGTCTCTCCTGTTATTACTCTGTAAATTGCTATTCTGCATCTTTCTGTGGTGTAATTGTCTAGGTCAGAGCTGGAATCTAGCACCAGTTCAATAGAGAGAGGCTCATCCCAACAATGATTTGCTAGCAGTGATTTAAGGCACACACCCTCATATGCTCAGCCTGATCACAAGCTTTCATAATGATTCTTCACTGACTTTTAATTTCCTTTCTTCCTTCATTCAACAAATATTCATTGAATGGACAGATGCTATTCCTAGCCTTGGAGATAAAGCAGTGAATAAAACAAATCCTGTTCTCAAGGATTTGACATTTGAGCATAGGGATAAAATTAGTAAACAAACAAAACAAATATGTAATATGGTGGGTAGGGAGATAAAGCAGGAAGATGGGGACCAAGTATGACCTCATTGTGAAGAGAAGGTGCTATTTTTACATAGGTGGTCAGAGAAGATCCTGTTACAAGGTAACATTAGAGCAGCTATTCAGGGGAGTAGAAGAAACAGACTTTGTCAAGGCCTGTATTTGTTATCTATTACTGCAAAACAAATTATCTCAAAGTTAATGGCTTAAAAAAAAACACAATGTTTATTATCTCACCCTTTCTGTTGGTCAAGAGTTTTAAGTGACTTCACTGGGTGGTTTTGGCTCAGGATCTCGTAAGAGGTTTCTGTCAAGATGTCAGCCAGGGTTGTAATCTCTGAAGGCGTGACTTGGGCTGGAAGAACCACTTTTAAAATAGCTCACTCACATGGTTCTGGTTGTTGGCAGAATCATCACTTCTCCTTTATGGACCTCTCTATAGTCTGCTTAAGCATCACCATGACAGTAGCTGGCTGTCTTAACCCAGAGCAAATAGTCCAAGAAGAGGAAAGAGAGAAGCCAGGTGTTTTTTATGACCTACCTGCAAAAGTCACCAGCCCCCCATCGCTGTAGAATCTGATTGCTTCACAAATCATTCCTAGAGTATAGGAGGGCATTAGAGAAGGGCCTGGATCCCATGAGATGAGGATCATCTTGGAGCCTGCTTTCCACAAGTTTTAGTAAGGAGAGAGGTTGGAAAGTTCAGGGAACTTGAAGAAGCATGGTGTGACAATATGTGGGTACAGGGAAATGACAGAGTCTGAGGAGCAAGGGGAAGTCAAGTCATGCTTTACTTTATAGGTCAAAGAAAGGACTTTAAATTGTTTTCTGAGTGAGGACAGTCTTTGGATGATGGCAGGATCATTTATTGAATTGCTAAATTCTGTTTGTTCTTCTCTAACATTTTCCCTTCCTCCCCACTGCCTCAGGGCTTATGACTGAGCTGAAAGTAGAAAAAGCCTGAAGCTAAGTAATCCTATAAGGTCGTTAGAAACTTAACCTCTAAGATTAAGAGGTTTTGGGTTTTTTTTTTTTTAAGATTTATTTATTTATGCATACAAGAGCTGGGGTACAGGCCAGAGGTGTGGTGGGTGAGACGATTCACCAGAGACAGAGTGGGGAACAGATCAACTGAAATACACTGCTGAGGGAAGCAGCAGGCAAGGCAGGAGAAGTCTGCTGTGCCATGTGGGTGTCTCCCTGGCCAGGGATCGAACTCATGCTGCGGTGGTTGCGGACAGCTTCATAGGTTGCGTATTAACCCCTTGCGCCACCAGGGAGACCCAGGTTTAAGAGTTTTAAATGATGCCTGTTAGGTTTCCTGTTGGACAGGGCACAAAATATTGCTTTGATTAGCCCCATGAGTGGGGAAAAAAGGTTGCAAGAGGCACTGAAATCTATTTGTAATCCTGGGCTGTGGGACTCTCTCCTTGCTCCATTTGAGTATCACTGGGAGAGTGTGGAAATGGCTTTGTGGGTTCTTGGATAGGGAGGATTGAAGCAGAAGAGCCACAGGACCTGGGTGTGGTTTGCGATGCGACTCAACAGTAGCTAGCATGACTCTGTCAGGTCCAGGGCTTTTGCACAACTATTCTTGCAAGATATTTCTTCAAAGTTACTGAAGTTAAATTTCTCACCAGTTCACCAGGAGAGAGGCTCATTTTGTGCACTGATATTCATTCACAATGGATGCTTTAAAGAGGTTCTGCCATCAACTGCAAATAGACAAAGCATACTCTTAGCGTGAAATAACTTTACTAGAATAGTATGCATAGAGAGAGAAGATAAGAAAGGATCATAGTTTCCCAAAAAACACCCAAAGTTACCCGTTTTCTCATGGGTATATGCCCAGTCAGGCAGGGTTGCCCCAAAGTGGTCCACTAAGGCCAAAAGTTTCAACAAGTCTAAGGCTCCTACTGACTGGGAACGATTGAAAAGGGCCAGAATGGGGCCAGGCAAGTCTGGGATAAAAGCAAGATCAAAACACAAATCAAGGTAACGGCTGCCATTGTCAGCCTCCACACAGGTCTCTCACTCATGTTTCTTCCAAGTGTCTTTACGTATTTTTCCTCCAAGTCCCCCAAGTTCCTGGTTCAAGTCCAAAGCCAAGAAGTAAGCACTCCTTGCGCGTGTCTCTGCTCTACATGTCTCCTTCAAGTCCTCTTTCAAGTCTTCCAAGTGTTCTCTCCAAATCTTTGCTAGTTTCCCCTCAATGCTCAGCTCCACCTTCATTAGGTGGGGTGGGAAACATGAAATCTTCCCTTTTTACACTGTTATAGCAACATATAGCCAATGTGTTTTACTGAATTCCACCGCTGTTACTGTTTGCTGGTTCTTGGCTTACTTTGAATCCATCACATTAGCATAGACATTTTGTTTTTTGTTTTTTTTAAAGTTTTATTTATTTATTTATGCATTCAAGAACTGGGGTATAGGACGGTGGGGGGAGAGGGAAAGGATTCACCAGAGAGAGTGGGGAGCAGAACAGGCAGATCTACTGAAATACACTTCTTTTTTTTTTTTTTTTGAACAATTTTTTTTTAATAGAGCCATGTTATTTATTTGTTTGTTTGTTTGTTTGTTTGTTTGTTTTGTTTATACAAGCACTGGGCACAGTCAGAAGCGCGGGAGGGTGAGAGAACTCACCAGAGCCAGAGCGGGGAGCAGAGCAGGTAGAAGGACCGAAGCACACTGCTGAGGGGAGCAGCGGGCGGCAGGAGAGGTTCTGCATGCCATGCGGGACCCTCCTCTGGTGGCCGGGGAGCAGCCGGGGATAGAACTGTCGCCGCCGCAGAGGCCGCGGGCAGCTTCGCAACCCAGCGCTCAACCGCTGCGCCACCGGGGAGGCCCCTGAAATACACTTCTGAGGGGAGCAGCGGGTGAGACAGAAGAGGTCTGCTGCACCATGTGGGTAGCTCCCTGGCCAGGGATCGAACTTGTGCTGCAGCAGTTGCAGATAGCTTCATAGTTCTGATGCTAAACCCCTTGCACTAAGGCCCCCGGCATAGACATTTTGAATGCAGCTAGATTCCCACAAGGATCTTCCCTCTTCTCATCTGCATGATCACCATGAAATGGCCAGTCTGCCACCTTAGTCGCCATTGAATCCAGCTTGGTTTTCCAGCTGCAATAAACTACAGTCTTCTGCCTGAAGATGATGACCTGAAACAGTCTGAAGCAAAATGTGAAACTCTAGCTCAGGAAAAGCCATCTTTGCCAAGATGCCTGGTGTGATGGTCACACCTAGAACAGTGTCATCTCCACAGAAAAGGGAGGCTCCAGTTTCCCTGCCCTACCTAAGGAAGGGTGGAGCTGAGCAGGGAGGGGAGGCCAGAAGGGACCTGGGAGAGCACTTGGAGAGATGATTTGACCGAGGCACATGGAGCAGAAAGACACATGAAGACGCAGCTGCGCTTGCTTCTTGGCCTTGGATTTGCATCTGGGACTTGGGGCACATGGAAGGAGATACCCGGAAAAGACCTGGGTGAGAGAACCATAGGGAGGATGGGAATAGCAGCCTTTATCTTGACTTGTACTTTGATCTTGCTCTTTTCCTTCCAGACTTGCCTGGCCCCTTCTTCCTCTTTCCTATAGTTCCCCACCGGAAGGTGCCTTAGACTTGTGGCAAGCTTTCAGACCCAAGTGGCCCTGCTCTGTTTGTCTGGGCATTTACCTCTGAGAGGATGGATAACTGAATGTTTTATTGGGAAATTAATTATTGGTTCTTCTTTCTATAACATGCTAATTTTTTGAAGTTCTTTTCTTTTTTTTAGAACTTTTTTTTAAGATTTACTTATTTATGCATTCAAGAACTGGGGTGTAGACCAGAGGGGTTGAGAGGATTCACCAGAGACAGAGTGGGGAGCAGAACAGGCAGATCTATTGAAATATACTGTTGAGGGGAGCAGCGGGCGAAGCAGCAGAGGTCTGCTGCATCATGTGGGTTGCTCCTGGCCAGCAGGGGATTGAATTCATGCTGCAGCAGCTGATGATAGCTTGATAGCACTGTCTTTAACCCCTGTGCCACCAGGGAGGTCCCTGAAGTTCTTTTCTATTGAAGGTCTTACACTAACCATTTGTTTTGTCTTTATGTGGCAGATGGCAGAAACTATTTAGAGCATGCAAGGTTTGGGGGTCCTGGGGTGCTCCTCATCTGCCTGCTAACTACACCACTCTGAAAGGAATGGGTGCTATGAACTGTAGCATCTACACCTGAAATGTTTGCTCTACCCTGCTGCAGTTATTACGGTCATTGTCTCTGTTGACCAGTGATAGTGGAGGTTCAAATGTACCCTGGCAGAAGCTGAGAAGGTGACTACTTTTATGGGTCATTGTGTATTCCAGGAGATAATTTCCACAGTTGTATTGGGGTTACTGAGGTTGAATTGCCTGGACTCAGCAGTGCTGTTAACTGATTTGCATTTGGGAAGAGGTGCCTAACAGCTGTTAACTCAAGTCTGGCAATCACTTCCAAGAAATGTTGATGGAAGGATGACAGAAAAAGCTGGCCTGCTTGTCTTATTTGGCATAAGAACCATGGTGATCTTTGTCACTGGTTGTGTGGCAGAGAAACAGACACTGGGAATCTAAGATTTCTATGGAGGAAGTTTATGGTGGAGGAAATGGAACTGGGTTTTAATACCAGCACCTATGAGGGAGTGATGCAAACTGGAATAAGCAGAAATCAACTGTCTCTTGAGTTGCTCTGGACCTATAGATTGTCCTGATTAAGCCTAGGCTATCTTTGTCCCTCATCTTTCCAGTCTTGCTTTAATAAGGGCTGCCTCCAGGGCAGTGACCTTGGGTGAGGTTGTTCTTTGGTGACTCTGCTGAGAGCCCTCTCCCAGCAGCTAGAGAAATGCAAGTTGTATAACCTGAGAAGATGGGGCTAGGAGGAGGGAGAAATGGATCTTGCAACATACAATATCCACCACAATGTACAGAATGTCTTCTCCAAGATTACTTGCTTATGAATTTTAATTCATTCTCCAGTTTTCCTACTTAGCATCATGAGAAAGTATAACAGGGTGGTCCCCAGGAAAGGGGGAGATTCCAGGTTCCCTTCCCCACCCAAAGGAGGGTGGAGCTAAACAGGGAGGAGAAGAAGCTAGAGAGGAGACTGGGGAAGAAAGGAAGCAGGGTGGAGAGCCAAAAGGAGACCTGGAGGAGGCACATGGAGCAGAGAGACAGGTGAAGAAATTGTGCTTGCTTCTTGGTCCTGGATTGGTTGAAACAGATGTGGGTGAGAGACCCATGGGGAGGTTAACAATGGCAGCTTTTATCTCGATTTTGATTTTGCTCTTTTCTTCCTGGACTTGTCTAGCTGTTTCTGACCCTTTTCTGGGGGACCCTGCTGGAAGGTGGCTTTAGACTTGTGGCTGGCTTTTGGGCCTTGCTTTGGGCTGATTCCGTTTGGGTGGACTTTTACCTACAAGGGAATGGGTAACTTTGGGTGCTTGATTTGGAAACTATATTCTTTGTCTTTTCTGCATTGCACACTAATTGTATTAAAGTTCCTTTTCATTGAAGGTCTTGTATGTTTTGTCTTGATGCAGCTGATGACAACCTATTTAGAGCAGACAGGTTGGGGGTTCTGGGGTGCCCCTCTCCCTGCCCTATAATAGAAGAATTGTGGAAAGAGAATGCAGGTGGTTGAGCGCCGCACTGTGAAGGTGTCTGCATCTTCTGCAGTGCGGGTTCAATCCTGGCCGGCCCGGGAGAAACCCATATGGCGCAGCAGACCTCTCCTGTCTTTGTCCGCTGCTCCCCTCCGCAGTGTATTTCAGTTATCTGCCAGTTCTGTTTCTCCTCTGTCTCTGTTGAATCCTCTCACCTTCCTGCACATCTGGCCTGTACCCCAGTTTTTGTATAAATAAATAAATCTAAAGAAAAGAAAAGAAAAGAAAAGAAAAGAGAAAAGAAAGGGCTTTGGTACTGTTCGGTATGGGGGGGGAAAGTGTTGTTTGCAAACATGGCACCAATGTCAAAAGTCACTTGCTTTTTACCCAAGCTGTTTTTCCTCTGAATCATTGCATATTACTAAGTCAAGTATGGTTGGAATTCCCCTATCTGCTGTTTGGGATGCCTTTACTGTAATGTACCAATAATTCTTGGTATCAAATCCTGTTGTACAAGAACTGTGAGGATTTGGGATTCTCCACATGGCACAATACCAGCTTGGTGTTTATAGACTTTTGACCTTACCATTAGTAATGTAAATGTCAGTGGCCTGATCTATATATTTTTATGCACAACCGTTATAGGGCAGCCCCGATACAAAACGGGGTGCCCGACTGTGGGTCCTCACCCGAGCGCTTAAAAGGACTTATCAGTACTCTACTGCAGGCACACAGGAAAGGTTAATAAAAGGTTTATTTACAAGGGAAGGGCAAATGAGGAAATGTACAACTCAGGGAGAAAAGTGGAAGACAAAGTTTTAAATGCGTCCTACCCAATCCGCCGATCTGGAATCCCAAATGGCACTTTGAGAACTGGCCGCAAGCCAGAAGCCCTGAAGCCAGGAGGCAAGTGACAGAGCGAGCCCCCCAAGGCCCACGTGTCTGGTTTTTATACCAAACCTGGCTGCTTAACTCCACCCTCAAGTCCTTGTCTTTCCCAATGTCTTGATGGCTTTGGTCTGGAGTGGGGGTAGAGTCCATAAAGCCTGCATGGAATTAGCTCAGGACATCCTTTCCCCCTAACACAATGACAGGTCAGTCAGAATCCTATTATTTAGAATTGCTGATTATTCAATAATAGATAGTGAATATGCAAATAAGTGGCTAGGGCCTCCTTGGTGGTGCAAGGGGTTAATATGCCACACTATGAAGCTGTCCACAGCCACTGTAGCATGAATTCAATTCCTGGCCAGGGAGTACCCACATGGCGCAGCAGACCTCTCCTGTCTCATCCACTGCTCTCCTCAGCAGTGTATTTCAGTTAGTCTGCCTGTTCTGTTCCTCACTCTGTCTCTGGTGAGTCCTCTCACCCCCTGCATCTCTGACCTGCACCCCAGCTCTTGTGTGCATAAATTAATCTTTTTTTTAAAAAAAGAAAAGAAGTGGTTATGCAGAGTTTAGGGAAACTGAAAATACTAATTATTATTACATATTCAGATGTCATGCAATTCTTGTTTTTATTTATTCATTTGAGTTCTGCCTGCATTAGAAAGTTTGTAAGTGACCAATTTACAGGAAGGGAAAAATTCAGTCATAGTGCTATCTAGGCCTTTAGGAAAAAAGTGGTTATTTTAGGAATGTTAATTTTTAACTGAAAAATAGTTGACTGTTTGCCTGGAGAAGATTTTACCACTGGAACACTGAGAAGTTGGCACCTTTCTTTTCTCTCTTCCCCACAATGCCTCTACATAATGCTAAATAGGAAAACTAGAGAATGAAAGAGAACTCATAGAAAAGTAACCTTGGGGAAGACATTTTGTGCCTCATTTTCATCATCTATATAATAAAGGTGTCAATCTTTTCCCCACTAACACCTTTCCTCATTGTTGTAGTAAGTGAGTGAGGCTTAATTGTTGCTCTCTGTTTGGTTCATTGAACACCTTTGTCTCAGGGGTTCAACAGACAGACATTACAAAGTTTACTAGAAAAGGCATGGATATTGAAAGGAGTAAAAATTGGATCAATAACACAACCTATCAGGGTGATTTTCCATTATTATTCTTTTATTTTTCAGAATACTTCTACACAAAGGAACTTACTAGTTTTTCAAAATAGTTGATACTTAGCAATTTTCAAAGACAACAAATGAGTTTCAAAGGATTTAAAATAACTGAAAGATTTCAAACATCTGTTATATCAAAATCTATTGCAATTATTCTGATTTTGCTTAACTTATCCCATCTTTTGCTAGTGAGAACTTAATGAAGTTGTTCCTGAATCATTTTGACATGACCAAGTAATCTTTGATAGCTTTCTGGCTTCTGGTATGACAGGATGCTCCAGACCTCAAATCAGTCATTCAACACTTACTTTTATAATGTTTAGGCAGACTGGGCCTCCCTGGTGGTGCAAGGAGTTAAGCACCGCGAGATGAAGCAATACGCAGTCTCTGCAGCACTATTTTGATACCAGCCGGCCAGTGAGCAACCCAGCCGGCCAGTGCAGCAGACCTCTCCTGTCTCACCCACTTCTCCCCTCAGCAGTGTGTTTCCGTCAGTCTGCCTGTTCTGTTCCCCACTCTGTCTCTGGTGAATCCTCTCACCCCCTGCGTCTCTGGCCTGTACCCCAGCTCTAGTATGCATAAATAAATAAATCTTAAAAAAATAAAATTTTATAGTGTATAGGCAGACTGAGTAATGTAAGGCCAACTTTTTAACAAATCTGAAAAGAGTTTATTTTTAGTTGCTGAAAGGTTAAGTAAGTTTGTTAGCAGGACAGAATATACTTAAAAATGCAAATGATTTAATACAGTATTGTGATTCTTTTCACTGATTCTTTTTGGAAAGAAAGCCAAAGTTTGATGAGGGCTGACTTCAGAGTGACTAGGAGAAGGGAAGAAGATCACCTCCTCTCTCTCATATTAGCTTCAACCTCTCTTCAGTCTTGAAACAGGGACCTAGAATATGACATCTTACTATAAGTGCTAAGAATTACTATTCATCTTTGGTTTTATACAAAACTTTTTTTTTTTTAAAGATTTGTTTTTTGTCTATACAAGAGCTGGGGTACAGACCAGATTTGCGGGAGGGTGAGAGGATTCACCAGAGACAGAGCGGGGAACAGAACAAGCAGACTGACAAAATACACTGCTGAGCGGCGAGACAGGAGAGGTCTCTTGCCATATGGGATGCTCTGAGGCTGGCAGGAATTGAACTGGCACTGCAGAGGCTGCGGACAGCTTCACAGCGCTGTGCTTAACTGCCTGCTCCACCAGGGAGGCCCCTATACAAAACTTTTAGATAGCAGCTATAGCCAAATGTATTTATTTCATTACTCAATTAATTCAGCAAGTAAAAATTGAGCTCTAGTATTGCACAAAAGCAATCACATAGATTTTGTGTGCGGTATAAAATAAGTACATGAGAAAAATAAAATATATTCTGCTTATAAAGTGTAGAAGGAGAGACAAAATAAATGCAGGAAAAATTAGATTATGATCTGGTATTAATATGTAATTATGTGTTCAAGCAAAGTGATATTTAATACTTATTGCTATAAAGCTTCAGAGGAGAGGAGACATTAATTAGTTTAGCATTTTCCGAGGTGGATTTATGGAGGAATTGTTCTTTGATCCAAACCCTGAAGAATGAGTCATTTTCAAGGATTGAAGAAGGGGACAGAAACATGTGAGCAGTTATAAAGCTGACAGTAAAAATGATACGGAGAACAGTGGGGAGGCTAGCCACTTTAAAGCCTGAGAATTTGGTCAGTACCTTTAAAATACTTCGGCCAAAATCAACTTCATGGCAAGTATGAATGTTACGTGGAGAAGATTAGATTTCAGAAAACCATCTGTGTCCTTCATCTCCATTGCCAAGGTCTTAACTGTTAACTAGTGCTAACATTTATTTCTGGAAAAAATCCAGGTGTATGAGAAAAGCAGGAAAAGAATGATAAGAATTTGAAGTGGAAAAGAAAATACATGCAGGATAGAGACACGTTAATGGCAAGGAAAATGAGGTAGTAAATTACTCAAACAGAGTAGTTTACTCACTTATTTGACAAATATTCATTGAATACATAAATGTTCAAGTTATATGCCAGGCACTAAGGATACAGAACAATACTTTTTATTTAAATTTGTTAATACTGTGAATAATTGAAGAACTATCAATACCTTGATGTAGATGACTTAATAATTGAATCCTTAAGATTGAAATTTCAGACTATGCAATAGTCCCTTAGAGGGGATATTTTTTAAATTTTTGGTCACAGATGCCTTTCTTATCATCTCAGATGATCCCATGTGTTTAGGTACCTACTCTGCTATCAATGTGTAATGCCAAATCTGAAGAGTGAATGGATCTCCTCCAAACTGTTAATCTCCTCTCTCTCTCATATCCCTCGCCTTTAACAACTCTTAAGAGGACAAGAGAGCTGTAACAGAAAGAAGTCTGAAAAATTGAGGACCATGGATCTAAGAATATTAACTATAGGCTAGCAACTGTGGACCGGGGGGGGTCCTTTAACAAAGTTGCCAGAGATTTGTCAGGCATTCATTCCATTGATAAAAATTAATTTAGCTTCTCTATGCTTTAGACACTGAGCTGGATGCTAGGGATGTGGTGGTGAACAAGACAGAAAAAAATCATGAAGAGGATACTCTGGCAGAAAATAATCATATACATACACACACATATATATATGCATACACATATGCATATTTGTTTATACACACTGTATTTTCATTTAGTGGTAAATTGTAGTGAAAAAAGTCTGTAGTAAGGTAAGAGAATGATGAGTGTTCAGGGTGTGCTTACATGTGCTAGAGGGTGGGGACCAGTAGTTTTAGATTGTGTGAATTTGGGGAAATCTCTCTGAGACGACATGAAACACTTCAGGAGTAGTATTTTTTTTTAAGATTTATTTATTTATGCATACAAGAGTTGGGGTACAGGCCAGAGATGCAGGGGGTGAGAGGATTCACAGAGACAGAGCAGGGAACAGAACAGTTGGATCGACTGAAATACACTGCTGAGGGGAGCAGCAGGTGAGAGAGGAGAGGTCTGCTGCACCATGTGGGTCACCTTCCTGGCCGGGGATCGAACTCATGCTGCAGAGGCTGTGGATAACTTCATAGTGCTGTGCTGAACCCCTTGCACCACCAGGGAGGCCCAGGAATAGTATTCTAAGGAGAAGGAATGGAAGATGTAAAGTCTTTAAGGTGGAAAGGGCTAAGGATGATAGAGACAGCAAGAAGATGGTGTGTCTGGAAACATTAGAGGTAGGTGATAAATGGCAAAGAGGTAGAAGCCCGTGAACTCAGGGTCTTGGAAGATCTCAATAAGGATTTTGGATTATTCAGTGTGATGGAAACTGGGATAGTTTTGAGGAAAAGCATACTCTGATTTTATATTTTTAGAGGGTTATTCTAAATGCAGTTGGGAACTCAGGGCAGATCCATAATGAGGCACTTTTAAGTAGTCAAGGTACGAGTTGATGGTAGTTTGGACTAGAATGTGGGAGTGAAGCTCATGAGAAATAACTAGACTCAAGACTTTTTGAAGGTGGAGGTGACAAACATGATGTGCTTGGGTGTGAGAAAAGAGGCAAATAAAGGGTAACACTCCCTACCCCCCATGGTGAATAGCAGACCTATTTCCTGAGATAATGAAAGGTTGTGAGAGGAAGAGGTTTGACACCCATTCAATGTTTGTCAAATGATCCAAAGACTCAATCAATGATGTTCCAAACTTGGGGTGATGGAGCTGATGAGTAATTTACTTCTTCACTATTCCAAGATGGTAAAAGTGTGTCATAATTTGGAAGAGCTTTAGATCGTGAGAGAGTTTCTCGAGTTTTAGACATTAGGGGTATAGAAATCTCTGAAGAACTACAGAGTATTAGACATTTTCCATAGGAAAAAATTAAACTAGTAGTCTAAAAGAATTAGTACTAGATTGAAGATCAGGATATTTTCAAGATTTTAGATGAGGAATAGAGGAAAAAAAATAGGTATTTTGACTAAAGGCCTCTGACTTTTTCCTTGACCATGCTCCTCCACTGACATCCCTCTTTAGAGGTTCAAGAATGGAAATTTTTTTTTTCTTGACAGCAGACAGCATAGGAATAAGCAATTAGACACTGTCCCTTCAACTGAAATGGGGACTCAGAGAATCTCTCCAAGTTTTACAAGGTTTCTTACAAATGTAGCTTGGCATATGCAGCCCAATAAAAGAAGCACACCACTTCCTTAATTAGTCAGTTCCATCTCGCACAAGAACCTTCTTGTAGCCACATAAGTGAATCATGTTTATAGCAGATGGCAAAGGTATAATTCTATTTCAGGAAACTATTTGTCATTCTTCTTTGCTTTGTGCATTCAAGCAATTGCCAAGTCTATTTTCCCAACAGTGTTTTATATATATTTAATTTTTAAATTCTTTATTTTGAAACATTTAAATTTATAGAACAATTGCTAAGGAAACTGCTATGAACTCTTGAATATTCTTCCTCTAGATTCTCTGTTAGTGTCTTACCATATTTTCTTTATCACCATCTCCTCATAGCTATACATGCATGTAAATGAACACATGCATGTTATTAGTACTATTTGTGTTACTGCACCAATTAAATGTAAGTTACAGATACCATAATTCTTTGCTCTTTTTTTGATGTATCTCCTATGCACACAGCCATTCTCTTATAACCATAGAACGATGATGGCATTCAGTAAGTTTAATTTTAATATTGTATTACCCTTTAATGTAAAGTCCATATTCAAATTTCACTAGTTATCTCAATAATAGACTTTCTATAGCTTTTTTCTTTCTGATCCATTGCATTATACTTAGTTGTCATGACATATTTCATGCTCCTCTTCTTTTCCTATCTCTGTAGTTGATATTTATGTTAAGATAATAGTATTTTCTTCCCTTAAAGAAATCACCAAGTACCTGTTACATGTTTGGCATTATACAGGGCCAGGAGAGGACAAAAAAGTAGAGATGACATTTCCTATTTTGTTATCTCTTGGGAAGACAATATTGCTCTTCATGAAATAGCTAGGCTAGCTTCAAAGCTATACACAATCAATTATGAAATAAAGTGTAGGTAAGTGCTGAAGGAATTTAGAGAGGAAAGAAAAGACTAAAAAGAAGGGAAGGACAGGTGGCGCAGCGGTTGAGCGCTGGGTTGCGAAGCTGCCCGCGGCCTCTGCCGCGCCGGTTCGATCCCCGGCTGCTCCCCGGCCACCGAAGGAGGGTCCCACATGGCGCTCAGACCTCTCCTGCCGCCCGCTGCTCCCCTCAGCAGTGTACTTCGGTCCTTCTGCCTGCTCTGCTCCCCGCTCTGGCTCTGGTGAATTCTCTCGCCCTCCCGGCTTCTGACTGTACCCAGTGCATGTATAAACCAAACAAACAAACAAATAGATAAATAAGACATGCCTCTAGAAAATTAAAAAAAAAAAAAAAGAAGGGAAGGAGGGAAAAAGCATGGTAGGGTGCTAATTAACCTCCACCTCTCCAAGTTAGGCTCTACATTTCTCTTTTGATAAGTAGAGAGGTGAGAAGGATGATTTAATTTATTGTTCTATAAAACTACAAGTAAAATTTCCATTCATTACACCCAAGTATGGCAACTTCAGCACTACTGCCATTTTTTAAAGATTTATTTATACATACAAGAACTGGGCTACAGGTCAGAGATGCAGGGGGTGAGAGGATTCACCAGAGACAGAGCAGGGAACAGAACAGGCAGATTGACTGAAATACACTGATGAGGGGAGAAGTGGGCGAGTCCAGAGAGGTCTGCTGTGCCATGTGGGTAGCTCCCTGCCCGGGGATTGAACTCCCGCTGCAGCAGCTGCAGACCACTTTATAGGTTGTGTCTTAATCCCTTGTGCCACCAGGGAGGCCCTTTACTGCCATTTTGGGTTGGGGATAATTTTGGCATTTTTTGGCATTTGTTAAGGGGCTTTCCTGCATATTAAAGACCAAACATTTTCTCTTGCCTCTACCCATTAAATACCAATGGCACCTCCCTTGTAACAAGCAAAATATGTCTCCGGAGGTTGTCAAACATCTTGTGGTAGAGAGGGTTGGGGGGGGGAGGGTGGATAAAACCAGCCTATAGAGAACCAACACATTAGACTGAGCTCTTGAGAAACAGGGGCCATTTCTGATTTACTTATGACTATGCAGCAAGCACCTTATCTGACCCAGAATAGGTATGTGATAAAAAGCAAGTTAACATACCAAAGAACTATATTTCTTCTAATTTGTTCAACATCCCTACTGTGTTCATATTGAGTTGTCTCCACTATAGATTTCCCAGGGATTAAAAAGAAAGGGTTGGGTTGGCTCCAGGTAATCTTTATGATGAAACTGCATTTCAAAATTCAAAGAGGGAGTTGACCAATTATTACAAAAAATAGACACACAAATCCAGCAAGGTGTACAATTAGTTTCAGAAGATTTATCATTTATTTAAGGAAAAAGATCATTGACAAATGGCAGGGAAGGTGGTGGGATGAACACAGTTGACAACTTACCAACAACATGAAAAGTCTGAGTAGAATATGCAGAGGAGCTGGTTTTAATGCATCTGGGGGAACTGACTCGGTTTTTGAAGAAAATAGAAGTTTAACCATGTTAAACTATGAAAGATGCATTTTTATTTCAACAAAGGCACATTGTAAAAAAAATCATTTTACTTGTTTTAAAATCATTACATTTAAAATATTACCTTAATCTTTGCAATCTGGGATGTTGGTAGAGGAGGAAGCAGTGCATATGTGAAGGCAGGGGATCTATGGGAACTCTCCTATCTTCTATGCAACTTGCTGCAAATTAAAACTGTTCTCAAAAAAAAAGTATTGAAAAATATTAAAATATTATTTTAACATTTACTAAGATGTTAGTGCTAAGTTCGGTGGCTTCTAACCACATTTTTCAAATTCTCCTATTTCATGTGTGATTCTCATACATGATGATCTAAAAACTCAGACTTTTACAGTGATAATAGTTGCTCCAAGGAGTCATTAATGAGGCAAATTCCTGGCAAGGGGAGAAGCTAAAGTTAAGGTCACTCTGAGATGAGGATTTTCTGAGAGCTTTGGCTGTCTTCTGTTCTCACTGCCAACAAGTTCCTAATTTTGAAAGTACCTATTTTATATGTTAATTGAACTGCAGTTTATAACCTTTGAAAGCACAATGAAAAGGACTTTAGAAGGTGAAGTAGTACTCTAGGAATTTTAAATTTTGCACAAGTTAGCTTTTAAAATCTAGCCTAACAATATTCATGTAAAAATAGTTCACTGCTTAAGTAAATGAGACCTGGATACTTAGGTGTATCTTTTAGGAGGTAAATTGAAGACATTTTCAACAGGATTTATATTCTCCTACCACCTGCAAGGCACTATTTTCATTGCAATACCCTATCATTAGTCAACTCATTCCATTTCCCAGCTTGGAACAAGCAAGCACTGGGCTCCACTTTGTCAGCTGTCAATCCTATTTTGTGTTTCAAACTGCTTTGCACACTCAAATAGTTGAGCTCTAGTTTTATCTCTGATATTCTCTCATGGCTCTTATAGGTAATACATGGGTTAGGCTTTAATGACACTATTCTTTATTTCCTGTTCTATTCCTATGTTTTTTCTTTTTCTTTTTTTTTTTTTTTGAGGGACCCTTGCTGGCGGTCGGGGAACGAACCAGCGCAGCCTCACAGCCCAGCGCTCAACCACTGTGCCACCAAGGGAGGCCCTTCTTATGTTTTTAGTGCTCAACCAGTTGCATTCATTCAACAAACGTGTACATTTTCTAGGTACTCTTTTAGGCACTAGAGGTATGCAGATAGGGTCAATATTTAATACTTTTTATGTTAAAAATGTTCTATTTTCAAAATATTTCTCAAATTTGTCTTTCTCTGCATTTTCAAGACTCCTTATCAAATCCAAGGCAACTTTGTCTCTCTCAAGATTCACACAATATGCAGCCTCTGCAGCACTGGTTGGATCCCTCGCCTCTGGTGAGGGTCCCACATGGCCCTGCAGACCTCTCCTGCCATGCCTGCTGCTCTCCTCAGCAGTGTATTTCGTCAGTCTGCCTGTTCTGCTCCCCGCTCTGGCTCTGGTGAATTCTCTCACCCTCCCATACTTCTGACCGTACCCAGTGCTTGCATAAATAAATAAATAAATAAATCTTTAAAAAAAAAAAAAAGATTCACACAATAACCTTCTGATTCCTCCCTTTGTTGTAGAGCAACCCCGATACAAAACGGGGTGCATGGGATTAACTCAGGACATCATTTCCCCCTAACACCTTTCCTCACTACCCACTTTCCTTTTCATTTTTCATATGCCAGCCAGAGTAATCTTTGAAATATCACCAAGAATATTGTCACTTTCTTACTTAAAACTTATCAATAGCTTCCTATTGAACTAAGAAAAAAATTTAAACTTTTTAAAAAAATTTATTTATTTATGCATACTGGGGTACAGGCCAGAGGTGTGTTGGGGGGGAAGTGTGAGAGGATTCACCAGAGACAGAGTGGAGAACAGTACAGGCAGATTGACTGAAATACACTGCTGAGGGGAGCAATAGGTGAGTCAGGAGAGGTCTGCTGCACCATGTGGGCAGCTCCCTGGCCAGGGATTGAACTCATGCTGCAGTGGCTGTGGATAGCTTCATAGCTTGCATCTTAACCCCTTGCGCCACCAGGGAGGTCCACAAAATTAAAACTTTATTCATGATCTGTGGGACTCTGTACGTTGGTCAACATTTACCAACTTCTTTATTCCTATTTCAAGGCTTTTGCCACACATGGTCTTCTTTCTTAAACCTACCTGTTTTCTCTATTATTTTGCTGTCCTCATAGTGTCACTTACCGGCTCAGTCTTAGTCTTCAGAACAAAGATCACCTCCTTAGAAGAGCATAACAGATCTTTGAAAACAGACCTCTTCTAACTACTATCACATTCCTATGTTTATTTCCTTTAGAGTCCTTATCACAATCTGTATTTACTCTTTTAAGTATTTATTTGCTTATTACAGTCTACTTCTCCTTTATGGAAAACAAGTTCCAGATTTTAAGGAGCCTTACTGGTTTTGTTTATTGCTGTATCTCCAGTTCTTTGATGTTAAAGTCATTCTAAGTTGGTCCAGTGACTTGACTAGAGGATGGAACACAGTAGGCATACAATGGGTGTTGAAGACACAATGACTATATCCCCGTATCATCTAACAAGGGCGACACATGACCGCATCAATAAATACTATTAATTGTCAAATGAAGGCTTATGATAGGAAATACCTTTTCAGACTTATGTTTTAAATTGTAGTTAAATAATATTTTGCTATTCAGAGTTACTAGAAATTAGTCTTACCAAGCTTATGGAGTAAGATGGCTAGTGTAATAAGTAATAAATATGCACATATTTGTACCAACCTGTATTGTAAAACTTTCTAAAGAATGTCCTGTTCATAAAAAGTCATTTTAAATATTTAAAAAATTATTACATCATGAATAAGGGTCTCAGTCTTGTTCCTGATTCTTTCTTTCTTAGGTTGAGTCATTTTCCAGAAAAACCTTGTGGGTCTGCTAGACTTAAGTGGTCTGCTCAGCCACCATTATGGTTACCTGCAATTCTGCATTCCTATACAAAGGTCAAAACTGTCCAGTCACAATCATATTAATTTTCAGGAACCATTAGGTTAGTTTGTCAAAGACTTGGGTAGAGCATTCTGAAAGCCTCTTTGACTCAAGCTACAGCTAGAGATAAAATGATTCAGCTATGCCTTAAATTCACAGGTGTTTTAGCTTGTGATAATTTGACTATTGCAAATGCATGTGCATTTCTTCACTTAGGAATGCTTATTGCTTATTGTTTTATAAGGTATGCTTATAAGTTTATTGTATGCTTATTGTTTTTTTTTATTAGATATGATTTCTGGTGTTAAAATATATCCACAAATTTAACACTTCCCTCTGCAAAAGGTCAAAGTGTAATTCCATTTCCTCCCTTCTCTACCCAGTTGTGTGTGGGTGAGACTTAACAACTTGCTTCTTATGACTTGTGAATAGTAGTGCAAATGATGGCTTGATGCCCCAGGGTAGGTCATAGAAGACCTTGTAGATTCTCCCTTGCTCTCCTCTTATACTGCTTGCTCTGGAGGAATCCATAAGCCACCATGTCTTGAAGACAGAGTCCTTTCAGATGTCTGCCTAAGGAGGAGCTGAGACCTATTGCCAACAACTTGCTATCATGCTATCACCAGCCACTGAAGCATGAGTTCGATCCCCCACCAGGGAGCTACCCACTCGGCACAGCAGACCTCTCTTGTCTCGCTGCTGCTCCCCTCAGCAGTGTATTTCAGTCAGTCTGCCTGTTCTGTTCCCCACTCTGCCTCTGGTGAATCCTCTCAACTGCCTGATCCCTGCTAACCCACACCTCTGGCCTACACTCCAGTTCTTATATGCATAAATAAATAAAAATAAATCTAAAAAAAAAAACAGAACACAAGTCAAAGATAGGAAATGAGATAACTTAGAAGCTGAGGAGGTTGAGATCATGGTGGTAAGTGGATGTGACTGTCAGTGAGCTCATTACCATGTTCTAGCCTTCTGGTACAGGAACTCAACTGTCAGGAAGTTAGTAAGTTAGTTAAAGACACAGCATGTGTATGGACAGTACCATTTAAAATTCTTCAAGAGCAATTCGATGGACCTTATATTTTCTTTTCTAGTTTCTTGTTAATTATGCCCTTAGCAGTAAGATATACGAGGAAGTAATACTCAAGTGAGAGCATTTTCAATATGATGATCAGTTTGGTGTCCAGCATGGTACAGAGTTAAGAGGATACTGGAGGAATACATTTATATTCAGTATTTTCTAGCTGAGCAAATACCTGCCCTAATTAGATATGACAACTTTTTTTTTTAAGATTTATTTATTTATTTATACAAGCACTGGGTACAGTCAGAAGCGCCAGAGGGTGAGAGAATTCACCAGAGCCAGAGCAGGGAACAGAACAGGCAGAGTGACGAAATACACTGCTGAGGGGAGCAGTGGGCGGCGGGAGAGGTCTGCGCACCATGTGGGACCATCCTCCGGTGGCCTGGGAGCAACCGGGGATCGAACCGGTGCTGCAGAGGCTGTGGTCAGCTTTGCAACCCAGCGCTCAACCGCTGCGCCACCTGGGAGGCCCCCTGCCCTAATTAGATAATCAGTTTTATCTATGACATTATGTCCTTTTTTTTTTTAATAGAGGCATGTTTATTTATTTGTTTGTTTGTTTGTTTTGTTTATACATGCACTGGGTACAGTCAGAAGCACGGGAGGGTGAGAGAATTCACCAGAGCCAGAGCGGGGAGCAGAGCAGGCAGAAGGACTAAGTACACTGCTGAGGGGAGCAGCGGGCGGCAGGAGAGGTCTTCGCGCCATGTGGGCCCCTCCTCTGGTGGCCGGGGAGGGATTGAACTGGCACCGCAGAGGCCGTGGGCAGCTTCGCAACCCAGCGCTCAAGCGCTGCGCCACCGGGGAGGCCCTATGACATTATTTCCTTTAAGGCAGAACCCATGTCTTTAGCAGTGTCCCACTACCACTACACTGATAGACATCAAGTGGATATACAATTTCTGATTTATGAGAAGTGTTTCTTATTTAAAAGTTCTTAGGTTTTATCATATACAAAAGTCCTAACTCTTTGGCCTAATTTCCACAGTATGCAGCAGCCTCCACACTGCTTACCTACTCTGTCTTACTCCCCAGCGCTACTCTCCATTCATCTTATGTTTTCCAAATCAGCTAATAGCTGTCTCTAGAACAAACCATTTTTCTGTTGCTCATGCAGAAAACCAGAATACGGCACCCCAAAATATACTATTTTGGCCAAAGGATAATTTTGAGCTGGAGGCAAGTGAGAATCAATAGATGTAGAAAGAAGTCTCCTGGAGTTACCCTTATCTGACTAAATGCAGGCATTTCTGAAAAATGAAAACTGCCATAGTTTCCCTTCGAGGGAAGTTTTATGCACATGATGATAACAGAAAATCAGTGCTAAGATAGGCCTATACAAACAAACATTTAGTGCATTAGTTTCCCACTATTTGACAATCTTCAAATTCTAATTTTTTTCCTTTGTCTTGTCACTTATCTACAAATTGGTGTGTTAAGATGTTATATCAGCCAAGGTGAGTTACTTTTTGCTAAGCATTCTTCAGAATGTTGTGTACTATATGTGTTAATAAGCTATTTGTCTCTTGTTAATCTTTGCCAGTCTAATTTCATAGTCCTGGCCAGGGAACCTAGGAGGGTTAAAGTAATTTTTTGTCCGCTATACTCATTCTTTTAGGAAAAAAATCACTTCTCCCTGGAGCCCCTCACTAAATCCTACTCATCATTAAAATGAAGTTCAGACTCCATCTGTTTTCTAAAGTGTTCTTTTACTCGAAGAGAAAAATTATACTCCCAGAACTCTGGGCCATGCCTTCAAGGATATTATGAATAGTGGCCACTAATGAAATACTATCTTGCGGTGTCTCTTCTATGAATATATGGACCTTTTATTAAAATTTGTTGATTTCTCCAATCTGCTTGCAAATCCTTTAAAATGCAGGTCTTGACTTTATACAGTAAACTGTATAAACTGGTAGTTACTTAAATATCTTGGAACCACAAATGTTTATGACTTCTACAGCTGTGATTTACCCCGTAACATACAGAGGGTCAAACTCAAAAGCAGTCTTTTATACACAGTAATTAAAAAAAAAAAGTGGGGCCTCCCCGGTGGCGCAGCAGTTGAGCGCTGGGTTGCGAAGCTGCCCGCGGCCTCTGCGGCTCCGGTTCGATCCCCGGCTGCTCCCCGGCCACCGAAGGAGGGTCCCATATGGCGCGCAGACCTCTCCTGCCGCCCGCTGCTCCCCTCAGCAGTGTACTTCGGTCCTTCTGCCTGCTCTGCTCCCTGCTCTGGCTCTGGTGAATTCTCTCACCCTCCCGTGCTTCTGACTGTACACAGTGCATGTATAAACAAAAACAAACAAACAAACAAATAAATAAATAAATAAAACATGCCTCTATTAAAAAAAAAAAAGTGAATCTCTATGCTCTATCCAAAAAAGTGAACCTCTAGCCATTCTTAGAAACAAATCAAACCATACATTTTTTTTAAGATATGTGCCCTGCATCTGGTAGGTACTACAAAAATAGGATTTACAGTAGCTCGCTGACTTCTATCTTCCTTAGTTTCTACCCTATTTACAACCTGAGAAAGGCAAATATGTATCTTTAGCCAACTACAAAGGATGTCTTCCTTCTAGTAAGATTACCTTCAGTTCCCCAGGCCAATAACTTTAATCAGGGCATACTTGAAGCCTTTCCTTTATTCTGCGAAAAAGCTTTTGCACTGCCCTGCCTTTGAGTCTCTGCCAAATGCAAGTGATGTGACTGATTCGTTGGTTATAGTGAGCTCTGAATAAACATCGTTCTCCTCATTTGGGTGTTTTTATCTCCATATGTGGAATTTACATAATTATAATAGTTACATAATTTACAACTAGCGGCCTTAAAAACTCTATATATGTCTACACATAGTTATTTGTAATTTCACTAAGGCTTAAATCTGAAATGTGGTTTTTGACACTAGTATATAGGAAAGTTAGTGAGTAACTGCCCTGTACATACACACCACTTTGCTTTCATATACATATTAAGGTGTATGTACTTTACTGGGGAAATTACATTCTTTGTATATTGGGGGATTTTTTTAAGGAGTCACACTTAATGCTTGATGCATGTTAAGGCTCCACTACTCAGAGTTCAAAAAGACTTGAAGAGTAAAAAGGAAATTAATCAAAATGAAAAGAGCAGACTTTTTAAGCCTTTGAGATTAGGAAAATGAAGGTATCAATTTATGCTCATTTTTTAGTAAGCTGACTAAAACTTTAGGTATTAAAAATGTCAAGAGACAGCAGGATGTTTAAGTTCATTCAATAAATTTTTTAAAAAACATTTATGTATACAAGAGCTGGGGTGCAGGTCAGAGGTGCAGGAGGGTACGAGGATTCACCAGAGACAGAGTGAGGAGCAGAACAGGCAGATATACTGAAAAACACTGTGGAGGGGAGCAGCAGGTGAGTCAGGAGATTTCTGGTGAGCAATGTGGGTCAGCAACCTGGCTGGCCTGGGAGCAAACTCATGCTGCAGTGGCTGTAGATTGCTTCATAGTGTTGAGATTTTACCCCTTGTACCACCAGGGAGGTCCCAATAATTTTTTTTAAAAGAATATTTATTTGTAGAAGAACTGGGAAGTAGGCCACAGGTGCAGGGATGATAGGATTCACCAGAGACAGAGAGGAGAGCAGAACAGGTGGGGTTATCAAACACACTGCTAAGGGGAGCAGTGGGCAAGACATGAGAGGTCTGCTGCCCTATACATGGGTTAGCTTTTGTATGGGGCTTGAACTCAGGGCATTGTGGTGATGGTGTTGAGACTTAACCCTTAGGCCCCCGGGGAGGCCCCATTCAATAAATTTTACCTGCCAACTCTAGGTATTATCCTACATGCTAGAGAAAAATATAAACAAAAATCCTTGCTCTTATATGGTAGATATACAGATCTCCCTGGATTTAAGGTCATGTTACAGCATGATAAACCCATTGGAGGCTGAAAATGTCAAAAACACATTTAATAGACCTAACAAACATTTTATTTTAGCCTAGTGTATCTTAAATATGTTCAGTAGCCTACAGTTGGACAAAAACACAAAACATAGAACCCATTATTAATAAAGTGTTGACCACCTCATGTAATTTACTGAATACAATAACTGAAAGTGAAAACATTCTGGAGTATTGTTTTTTAATTCTCATGAACTGGTGACTGACTCAGAGCTGTTACTCACTGCTACTGCCCAGCATCATGAGAGACTGAACATACAGAATATGACAGGGAAAAGATCAAAAATCATTATTCAGGGTATGAATATTGAATACTGAGTACTTGTGTACCACCATAAAGTTGGAAAAATTGTGAGTGTATCTGAAAATTTATACAGTGGGGAATTGGTGTCAAGGAAAAGGTAAAGATAAATGCTTGTTAGACTTAGTCTCATAGAGGTAAGAATTGAAATTACCAGATCAGAAAGCAGTTTTCAAGATACTGAAGTTACTGAGGATTTAGACTTGGGCAAGGTATATATAAAAGGACAAAAGAGATTGCCTATAGGTAGGCAGGTTGTCACAAAGCAGTCTAGAGGAATTTCCCTCAAAGAGGGCTGGGAAAGAATGTTAATGGAAGACTAACCTAAAATTTGACACTATTTGAAGAAGGCCTGTTTAGAATTACCTTACCCATTAGAACATTGCAGCATTGTGCTTTAATTTATCAAATGCTCTGGTGGTAAGTGGTAATTTAAGTTTATGTACAGTTACAAAGTACCATCATTTGCATCATTTCTAAAGAATGTTAAGAAAGGAATAAATGGGTGCTGAAATACTTAATATCTACAACCAAATTTCCCCCAACTAGTAATTTCAAATAAATGTTTACAATTTTTCTACTTTGCATGATAGGTATCTCCGTGCATGATGCTGATAAGTAATTTATTAGAAACCGATTGCATCAACACAAAAGCTGTGCATTGGTATTGTTTTACGTTGGAGTGTGTATCCAATTTCAGTGAAGCAAGATTTTAAAGACATATCTTAAAGAAAATTTAATTTCTTCTACTATCTGATAAGACACATGTAGTTAAATTATAGAACCCTCCCTTTTTAAAAATAATTTTTAAGAAAGATTTATTTATGCATAGAAGAGCTGGGGTACAGGCCAGAGATGCTGAGTGTGAGAGGATTCACTAGAGACAGAGTGGGGAGCACAACAGGTGGATCGACAAAAAATACTCTGCTTAGGGGAGCAGCCCACGAGACAGGAGAGGTCTGCTGCGCCATGTGGGTCAGCTCCCTGGCTGGCTGAGGATTGAACTCATGCTGCAGTGGCTGCTGACAGCTTCATAGTGCTGAGACTTAACCCCTTGCGCCACCAGGGAGCCCCTAAATTATAGAACCCTTTAATCAATTTTTGTTTTCTAAATACAAGCCAGGACACTGGCCAACACTTTCCCCCTATGGCATATTTAAGAGATTGCTAAGAAAACATCTCCATAGTTCAACAGTTACTAACATTTGTGAAGGTCTCACTAACTGATATGAAGTGACCAAAGCCCTCACAACTGTAAACTCATGTCGTCGTGGCATATACAGAAAAAACGAAGGAGGCAAGTACTACCATTTCTGCCCATTTTTTGGATGAGGAAACCGGCAGCCTAGGGACACAGTTACAAACTTCAGGAGCTAGGAAGTTTACAATCAAAAGGATCCAGAAAGCAAAAGCTCCTGGAGCTCTGCTTCTCAGTCTCCTCTCCTCGGAGCGAGGGCTACGAGTCTCTGGGACTTTGGAAGAAATGCACTTGCTAGTTTTAGCTCCACGGGCGGAGCCATCTGGAGGTTCGGCCGTCTCCCTAGTCCTGAGCTCTGCCCCAGCCACCCATACCCACTCCCCGCTCCTCCTTCCACCGCGCCCAGCTTCACTCCTCGCCTCTCCGCTCCTCCCCGGCGCCGCTCCCGCACCGCTCCCTCCCCGGGCGCCCAGCAGCACCCAGCTCAGCTCCGCCAAGTCACCCACGCGCCGTCGCGTGGCCGTGACGTAACTCGCGCGCGCCGCCGTCGCGCCGGGGGCGGGGCCGCGGGCGTGGAGCTGGCGGGCCCGGGGCGGGGCGGGGCCAGGGTCCAGCTCGGCCTCGGCGCACAGAGCTGCTCGCGGGCTCCCTGACCGTCTGCGCTCCCGCCCTCCCGGGTCGCGGAGACCGGTGTCCGGGCGGCGCGTCCCGAGGGGCGCCGGAGCGTCAGGGCTTGGGCCTCCAGCGCAGCGCCATGGCAGGCGCCGCCACCGCGCTGTGAGGCCGCGGCCGTGGCGCTGGGCGCGGCGGGGCCGGGCCGGGGCCGCTCATGGTGCCGCCACGACGCCTTCGCGGGGCAGGAAAGCCAGGTAGGCGGGCGGGGGCGGCTCCCGCAGCCGCCCGAGCCCACGGCGGGGCCGAGTGGCCGCCGGGAGCCACGCCTGTTGCTCCCGGCGGCGGCCAAGCGCCTGGACGCCGCGGGGACTCCGGGGCGCGGGGGGGGAGGCGGGCGGCCGGGGAGCTCGGGGGCTCGCCCTGGGAGGAGGCCCTGGCGCTGCCGGGCTTGCCTGGAGAGAGGAGCTGGAGGGTTGTCTTCCACAGCTGCTTCCTCCTCCGGCTCCTGAGCTGCTGTTTGGCTCCCAGAGGACGGTGTCGTGACAGGAGTGAGGCGGGCAGCGCGGAGAGTGCTTGCTCGTTGTCACGGAGGTGACTGCAGACGCGCCCCCAAGACTCAAAGCAAGTCGCCTATCCTGACACCACCAGACTGTAGTGGAGGCGATCTGGGACTTACAGGACCCCTAGATACAGGCGCTGTCTAGACACAGTCTCCTGGGATGGAGTCCTCTGGAGGCGCGTGGGGGTTCTGTGTTTAGGAACCTCGGAGGAGCCCCTTGCCAGGAGTGAACTACTTTTAAACGTGTTGGGTTTTGAGTATTATAGATTTTTTTCCTTTACCGTGTACTGAGTGTAATGTGGAGTGTGCAATAGAGAACACAAGTCTAGAGAAAAGTGTCACTGATAGTTAACACACTTTGGTGGCTTTCTTTAATTTGCATTCATTTTGAAGATGGAGAGTAAAAAAAAAATGTGATGAGGCTTATTTAGAGTGTTTCATATTTTCCTAAGCATTTTGTTGTTGTTGTTGTTCTTTTTAGATGTACTGAGTCCTTCACCTCCCTTTAAAATCAGCTCAGTCAAGTTTTCAGGCTTGGCTCTTGAAGATCTCAGAAAGGCCTTTAAAATAAGGTAAATTCCACACTTTTTAATTTGCTGTGTGACTTTCAAACTCGTTTTCTTTAGCTAGCAAAATGTTATGTTTCTCTTATATTAATTTTCTCGTTTTTATTTTTCAAAAATCATCTCTAATGTGATCTGTATTTTCTAATAAACAGACTGCAAATGGTGTGTGTATTTATCATGAACCGAATGAATTCCCAGAGCAGTGGTTTCACTCAGCGCAGGAGAATGGCTCTTGGGATTGTTATTCTTCTACTTGTTGATGTGATATGGGTGGCATCCTCAGAACTTACATCGGTATGTAATTGTTGTTTGGGAATTATGTTGCATTATGGCAATTTAATTTCTGTTTCCTACAAATTATAGTTATAATTCATAGTATTGTATTTTAAAATATCTCTAGTCATTACTATCTGTCATGATTACTTCAAGCGGTATCTCATGAATATTGTTGAATTATTATGTTTTCTTGCATATTGAGTTGCTGTCAATTCACGTTGAAACTGAAAGGATACCCTTTTATTGTTTCATGGTTTTCTTGTGTCTTTCAGGGAAGTTTATTTAGAAGGTGAGGCTATATAATCATTTTCTAAATATTAGAAGGTCTTTGTGTTTAATTCCCCTAAATTCGTTTTTTTTTTTCTCTCTCTCTATAAGTGTAGTTTTCTAATGGAATAAACATTTAGAACCCAAAATCATTTGTCACCATTTAGTTGAAAGTAGGAATGTCTTTGAGCAAATGAGTGAAGGTGATCAGTTTTCATGTATAGATTTCTATTGTGTACAAGTCTGGGTGCATGCACGTTATGTATTTGCTGATTTAGACATTAATGTGAAGTGCATGGTAAGCAGTGAATACTTTTAAATTTTATTTTCTCTATATAGATGATCTATAGGTGGAAATGTGATATTCTGAGTTCAGGAAACTAGTTATTCTTTCTATTGGTAAACTTTGTTCTGCTTTGTTTCTGATCCCTATAAAAGATAAACTTAGTTTCAGAAATTAGTGCATTTCAATTCACATGTTACAGTCTTAAAGCTAATATACAAAAGGAAGCTAGCATTGTAAAATGAACTTTAAATGTCAGACGTGGCTAGTCATATCACCATGGCTAAGTAAATAGTTGAGATTATATTCAGTGACTAAATAAATTTTTGGTTTTTTTGAAATTGGACTATGAAATACAATAGACCATTTATTTTTTACTCTTCTATAACCTTTCACTTTAATCTCTTTTTCAGATAAACATTCTTTAGTTTAACTCCAACGTGATCTCTTTAATGTTGACAGACAAAAAAAGCCTATAAACCTATTTTAATTTTAAATAAATAAAGCTACTTAAATCATTTTAGTTTTAAATAGTTATTAATTTATATAAGCACTGGATACGGTCAGAAGAGGGAGAGGGGGAGAGAATTCACCAGAGCCAGAGAGGAGAGCAGAACAGGCAGACTGATGAAGTACACTGCTGAGGGGAGCAGCGGGCTGCAGGAGAGGTCTGCGCCCCATGTGGGACCCTCGCTCCGCAGCTGGGGATTGAACCGCCGCTGCAGAGGCTGCGGGCATACTGCTGCGCCACTGGGGAGGCTCTCAAGGACATCTTTCTAGGGAAAATATGAAAATGCTTTACACACTAACGTATTGTTTAAGTCACCTGTGTTTCTTAACTGTATCCCCTCTCTTTTTAAATGTGACCTTGATTAGTTGAAGAGAGTGGATCACTTTTCCTGTAGGTTGTATCACACTCTCTCACTTTATTCAACTTCTATAACAATAAGAATGCAACAAGCCTGGGTGACTTAAACAACACACATTTATTTCTCATACTTATGGAGACATCAGAGTTGCTGGCAGGTTCAGTGGACCAGCAATCCTGGTTCTTAGATGTCAGTCTTACTGTGTTCTCACAAGGTAAATAGGGCTAGGGAGCTCTTTGGTCGCTTTTTACATTAAATTTCTAAGCCTGTTCATGAGGACTCAACCTTCATGACCTAATCACCATCCAAAAGCTCCCCACTTCCAATACCATCACATTGGGGGTAAACATTTTTGTAGGCACACACATTCAATCCATAACACATTTCAGATTTAACTGACAGTTTTCTTGGGGCATCATTTAAATTTTTCCTCTTTTTTCCTATAAAATGGTAGGTGTGAAGTCTACAGGTTTGATTTTCAGGTTCAAATTTTAGGAAAAAAATGTTTTGGTGGTGTCCTATGACATCATAACATGGGGCACATAATGGTTACAATTTGAGCACTATAATGTTTCTTATCAACTTTTAAGTTATAGTTGAATATCTATATGATTATTGCCCAAATGGACTATCTTTAAGGATTATGTAATGGTGATTTATCTAAGGGTTATTCCTTCTGTATTTATTAGCTGGAATACTTAGGGGGAATTTTCCCACCACTGCTGTTTTTGGTTATCCTGAAATACAGTTCATATAGGAAAGGTTGGATAAATTTTAATTGTTTCCCTCTATTCATTTTAGAGTAATGTTGCCTAGTAACTTCCAGTAGTAACCATTGAGGTTTTTTTTGAGTATCATACATTCATAGATTTTTGTGTATTTGAAATATTTGTAATTACTATACTCTTTGATATTTAAATTCCTATCCAACCAGTGGGAGCTTCTTAAATTGACTTAACTGTCCTTTCACTGTGACCCCATAAGTCTTTTAATATCTACTTAACTTTCTGACAGATGAGCCAGTCTCACTTTTGACATTTCCTTGCCCATCCATGGGTGCAGATCACTATCTGGATTTTAAGGTTGCCCGTTCTTCCTGAGTTGTCATTTTTTCCTAGGGCTTTTCAATGCACATACCTAGGAAATTTTTTGTTTTTTTAAGGAACTGGGATTACAGTTTTTTTGTATAACTTGCTAATAACATCAAATTGTATGGAATTTTCTATAAATGCCATTCTATTTTGTTGTTTTATCTCTATGCTATTCATTCTGCTGGGCTCACTCTTATTTGATCCTTTGGACAGTTTAAGTATAGCTTCGCTAGGGAAACTTAATAACTTCAAAATGATCTGTCTCACTTTGCTATTCCCAATGTACAAGATATACCCATCATGGACTTAGCACATTATGTTGTATACACTTCACAGACACTTATATTGCCTTTCTTACTTTTCTTAGTGGCTAGCACAAGTTTAAGATTTCAATAAATGTTGAATAAAACTTTTTTTCTAAGTTGTTGCTGCTGTGTTGGAATTATCATCTTTCATATGCAAGGCAAATGCAGTATTCAGAAAGGAATCTAAAATATTTTTATAATCCCTTTTGATCTTTTTCTTCCAAATGAACTTGTAAAGAGTTAAAAGTTATGTAATGGCCTTATTTATTGAAGATAAGTAATAAAGTTAAACTGATCTCCTAGTTTATGTACTTTTTCCCTTTACAGTATGTTTTTACTCAGTACAACAAACCATTCTTCAGCACTTTCGCAAAAACATCCATGTTTGTTCTGTACCTCTTGGGCTTTATTATTTGGAAGCCATGGAGGCAACAGTGTACAAGAGGATTTCGAGGAAAACATGCTGCTTTTGTAAGTGTCGTTGGAGAGGTATATTTTTCTTTAAAGATTTATTTATTTATGCATGCAAGAGCTGGGGTACAGGCCAGAGTTGCGGGGGATGAAGGGCGAGAGGGTTCACTAGAGACAGAGTGGGGCTCAGAATGGCTGGATTGACTGAAATACACTGCTGAGAGGAGCAGTGGGCGTACTGGAGAGGTCTGCTGCTCCCTGTGGATCAGACTCCCTGCAGTGGCTGTGGATAGCTTCATAATGCTGAGACTTAACCCCTTGTGTCATCAGGGAGGCCCAGAGAGGTATATTTTTCCAATGTTTAAAGATGTATTAGTTTCTTGAAGGATGGTCAGATTTTAAGTTGTTCAATTAGTGAGTAAAGCATGATAAAAAGATACACCTATTTTTGTCCAGTATTTTAAGTTCGCTCTATTATTAATCAAGTTGGTATAAGGCATAAGTTGTGAAAAAGATACGTAATCACTTCCTCTCCCTTGCCTCATGACATCCATCTGAGTTGTTAAAAATTACTGAACTAGCTTAAATTGATTCATGTAAAGAAGATGAAAAGGAAATAGAAGCTATCTGGAGTCTGGCCATTTGTAGATGAAATGAGTCATCTAATTCATTGTAAAGCTGATTGTAAAAGCCAAATAATTCAAGATTTTATATATTGAAATGAAAATAGCATACTCCAGGGCATAGTTCAGATATTTGGTTAATCAAATTATATTTTATCTCACTGATACAACAAATATGCTGATTCATAGTATTGAAATAAATGGCAGCTTACATAGTGATGTATCATCCTTGTACAAGTAGAAATTGAATTTTTGAGAATAAGGAATATAAAACTGTCTATTAATCCTTTTTTCATTCTCCCATAAAATTATGGTAAAATATACATAACTTCGAATTTGCCATTTTAATCATTTTTATGTTTGTAGTTCATTAGCATTAAGTAAATAAACTTTATTATGCAACCATCTTCACCATCCATCTCAGAACTTTTTCATCATCCCAAATAGGAATTCTGTATCCATTAAATAATACTTCTCATGCTTCTCTCCCAGACTCTGATAACTACTGTTTTATTTTTTTTTTAAAGATTTATTTATTTATTTATTATTTATTTATACAAGCACTGGGCACAGTCAGAAGCGTGGGAGGGTGAGAGAATTCACCAGAGTCAGAGCAGGGAGCAGAGCGGGCAGTAGGGCCGAAGTACACTGCTGAGGGGAGCAGCGGGCGGCAGGAGAGGTCTGCGCCCATGCGGGACCCTCCTCTAGTGGCCAGGGAGCAGCCGGGGATCGAACCTGCACTGCAGAGGCTGCGGGCAGCTTCACAACCCAGCGCTCAACCGCTGCGCCACCGGGGAGGCCCTACTGTTGTATTTTTTTGTCTCTATTAATCCTTTTCGTGTGTGTGTTATTTCTTGTGCGTTAAAAGAGTATCTTATCTTACCTAATAAGTACATTCTTAAGAAATGTACTCATTGGCTATTTGTCAGGGGCTTTTCTGTAATTGTTTTTGAGGTAAAGCCTAGAAATGTATACTTATAAATACAACAATTAAACTTACCAAAAGCATGAATGTTTATTTTTCAAAAATAAGATATATAATAATAGAAATGCATATATGCTATAGTATTACATCTAAGAATATGTTACATATTTTTAAATACATTGTCAAATACTAAGAACAAAATACCAAGAACAATAAGAAGAAAACAATATATTCTACCATTCAAAGAATAACCACTGGTAGTATTTTGGCATATATCCTGTCATTCTTTATTATGTGTGTTTGAATTTTAATTTTTACAAAAATGAAATTGTCCTGTTATGCTCTATTTTATAAATTGCTTGCTGTACTTACAACGAGCAACTTTCTGTCTACTTTAGTATTACTAGAGCTATTTTTAAATTTTGAAGATGATTTAAATTTAGTTTTTTAAAATTGTGTCTTTTTTATTGCACTAACATTGGTTTACCACACTGTATATAATTTAGGGTATAGATTCACACCTCTTCATGTATGTTGCCATGCTACACCCATCACCAAAGCACCAATAGGAAAGCGATTTCTTAAAATGAAACTTACTCCTAATGAAGATGCTATGAACGTTGCTGAGAATTTAGAGTATTCCATAAGCTTAGTTGATAAAACTGCAGTGGGCTTTGAAAGAATTGACTCCAATTTTGAAAAAAAGTAGAACATTTTTTAATGCTACGTATTTTTTAATTATAGTAGTGATGTTCATTGTTGAAGACAACTTATGGTTAACAAGTAGAATAAGAATAACCACAATCTCTCCATATTAAGACCACTATAAATATTTGATACTGTCTATAGCTATATATTTATGTGTACATATTAAAAAATTATAGCAGAAATAAGTTTTTTTCATTTTCTAACCCAATTATTTTTTAATTTAACTATATATCCTGAATACTGCTATGGGCTAACATAAACATTTGCTCTCTTTCCCTGTGTAATTCATCTAACTCTTGATAGATTTTTTTTCTTCTACACAAGTAGCAAAAATTTTTATACGTATTTGTAATATATGTAGGATAAAGCATAAGTGTTGGAAAGACAATAATGCCATTTTTCTTTTTTTAAAGATTTATTTTCTATTTATACAAGAGCCATGGCACAGGCCAGATGCGTGGGAGGGTAAGAGAATTCACCAGAGACAGAGCAGGGAACAAAACAGGCAGACTGACTGGAAATACACTGCTGAGGGGAGCAGCAGGCAAGACTGGAGAGGTCTGCTTGTCATGTGGGGTGCTCTGAGGCTGGCGGGGATCAAACCGGCACTGCAGAGGCTGCGGATAGGCTTCACTGTGCTGTGCTTAACCGCCTGCGCCACCACGGAGGCCCAATGCCATTTTTAAAACTTGTTTCTTGTTGCTAAATCATTTTATATCTCTGTTAGCAGTATATGAAATTAAACCCTTAACTAAATCTCTTAACATTTGCCAATATGATAGGCGAACAATAATTTACATCTTTTGGGTTACTTTTTTCACAGTAGAATTCTTTTGTGAGTTGTCTATATCTTGTCCTTTTTTTCCAATTGACTTTTTCGTGCTGATTTATACGTGTTCTTAAGAGCATGGGTTCTGGTTTTTTTGAATCTTGTTTGTCGCTTGCCAATTATGTGACCTCAGCAAATTTTTAAGACTTTAAGCAGGAATAATAATAATAATAGGTTAGTTGTGGGTATAAATAAAAACATGTTATACAGCACTAGCGGAGAGTCTCAAAGTGTAATGCATTCCCTGAGATTCATTTAGGGAGTTCCTAAGATTAATGCTGTTAATGATGATGATACTATGATGTTATTTGTCTTTTTCACTAATTGATCCATCCTTTTCTTACTCAGTCTGAAATGTTGTAGTACAATAGTATTGTGAAAGTGGACTTTAGGGCCTCCCCGGTGGCGCAGCGGTTGAGCGCTGGGTTGCGAAGCTGCCCGTCGGCCTCTGCGGCGCCGGTTCGATCCCCGGCTGCTCCCCGGCTGCTCCCCGGCTGCTCCCCGGCCACCGGAGGAGAATCCCACATGGCGCGCAGACCTCTCCTGCCGCCCGCTGCTCCCCCCAGCAGTGTACCTCTGTCCTTCTGCCTGCTCTGCTCCCTGCTCTGGCTATGGTGAATTCTCTCACCCTCCCGCGCTTCTGACTGTACCCAGTGCATGTATAAACAAAACAAACAAATAAATAAATAAAAAAAAAAAAAAAAAAAAAAAAAAAAAGTGGACTTTAATCCTGGGTCCTTTACTTAGATGATCTCTCTCAGCCTCAATTTCTTCATCATTAAAATGGAGATGATAATACCTACCTTGCATGGTTGCATACTTGGTATTAGCTGCTATTAGTAATAGTTATAATCTTATAGTTCTACTCTGGATTGTTGGTTTTATTCTTTTGTGCTGTGGCTAACAGTCTTACTTTGTAGGATCAGTTTAATTGAATTTTATGTCCTGTTATCTGTAGTTCACAGATGCTGAAGGTTACTTTGCTGCTTGCACAACAGATACAACTATGAATAGTTCCTTGGTAAGTGGAGAGAGTGGAGTTGAGCCATGGTGGGAAGGAATAGCTTTGATAGCACCACAGCTACGTTAGATTATAGATATATCTCATTATTGGGTGTCCAACATTGAGGATTGTAATTTGGTACTGTCTTCCCTTAGATGCCTTAGGCCAGGAAGTAGAAGTTCAGCCTCCTCTGGGAGTGAGGGGAAGAGGAATTAGTCAAGGAGTGAAAACAGTAAAGGAGTTTTTGTCCATTGTTTCTTGCCAATTCTGTCACTTAATGTTCATTATTATATTATTATTACTTAGAAAAAAATATTTTTTACTTGATACAAAATATATGAGGAAGCTGTTTATTCAATTACCCCAGAAATTTTAGGGAGCATACACAGCTTATATTTGAGGATATAAGAATTTCTGTTTGGGGAGGAGAGGACACAGATAATAAGCAAACAATAAACCAGTATGTAAAAAAGAGTTCCTTCTTAAATTCACTGTAAAATTTATTACCAGTTTATGAAGCAATAGCGTGGTGAGCTTTTGATAGTACAGATTTTTGATTGTCTGGCTTTTAGACCTACATTTACATGGAGGATTGGTTATTTTATGTGAAGAGTTTATGAAATGTAGAGAAAAATGTCATTTCTTTTCTCTGGGATTAATATCAGCTGTCTCTAACAATGTAGAAAGCAGATTGGAGATGGCAGCCTACTTTTCTAAGTACTCTTCTACTAATTTTTGCTATTATTTGTAAGATGGATATGTCAAATTGTTCTAAGCCAAATCCTATAATGAAAAATACAGTGTAACAAAGAGAATGTATATAGTTCCAGGTTCTAGTGTCTTTTTTACTGAATATTTTTCATTGGCAGAGTACTATACCAGGAGTTAAAAACAGAACTAAAGAAATAAAAAAACATTTTCTGTTAATGTAAGAAGCAGACTTGTTGGCGAATCATGTTTTAAATATAGATCTTCTCAAGAACATTTTGTAAAAACAGTTGAGAAATTTAGATCCACTTAACCTTTAGAATATGGTTAGACAAACTTGGCTATAATTCTGCTCTCTACCATAACTTAATTACTTTATATCTCAGCTTCTAGAAAAGTTCCTTTAAAATAACATTTTATAAGTTGTTCCAAGGACTAATGAGAAATGTGTGTTTAATTGCTCTGGCCTTGGTACCTCATATATAGTAGGAATTCATAAATGATAGCTATTTTCCTCTTATCAATCATATAAAAGTTTTCAAGAATTTTTGGTTTTTGTTGAATCTTGAATTATAAGAGTAAACACTTTGGCAAGTACACACACACAATACTCTCTCACACACACAATATGATTTACTCATTGCCTTTTCCATTAGATTACATGATCATTGAGGACAAGTTTGTTTTTATTCAGTCTTATATTGTTCTGACCTCCAACAGCTTTAGACATAATAGGAGCTCAGTATGTATTTGTTAAAAGAATGAATGAAAAAGAATGTGAAATAATCTGCTGCTGAGAGAAAGATCTGTTTTTAATGGCATTAAATTTTAAATATGTATCAGCACTGTTCTGTTACATTTTAAGCTTTCAACTATTATGTTTTTTTTTTTCTTTCATTGTCCCCTTGTAGATCATTTGAGTTTACTTTTTAAGTCTCAAAAATGTATTTTGGGAAGACAATACTATGTAAATATAGTAACAAATAGCCATGTTCTGGGTAGTATATATATCTTTTACCATTCACTTAAATTTTAGTCAATGTGTCAGTTATTACATTTGCTGTTTATATTTGTTCTTGTGTCTGTTACATTCCAGAGTGAACCTCTATATGTTCCTGTGAAATTTCATGATCTTCCAAGTGAAAAACTTTCTGAGAATGCAAACATTGATAATGAAAAAAGTAAGAAAAATTTATAATTTTGTAACTTAGAAATGGGTAGAAACATTAGTGTTGTTAACTCTATGGGTTGACTGGGATCATCTGGCAGTTCTTTTATCAAATGTGTAAGCTTCATCTGTAATCTGTTAAGTTTGATTGTAAGTTTTTAATTAACTTAGTTGAAAATGATTTCCAAATACCAGAAAGAAATCTCTGTGGTTTCATTATGTATGTATGTATTTTAGGTAAACAATATCCTGCTCATCTATGCCCTCAAAGATGTTATAGCAAATTACAGGAGTTTTTCTGGTTCTTTGTATTTAGTAAAGAACACTTAGCTTCAATATAAGACACTGTACCTTCCCATAATATGTCTTAGAAAGAATGGACCTGTAGAGGAATGATCTGCTTTCTTGACTAGGAAAATAATTGTTATAAATTGGGTGTCTGTGAGGAAAAATCCAAGTACAGTTTTATGATAGATGCTAAAATTATAATCCTGAACCAGGAAGTTCTTATGTGTACACAATTGCGGAAACATTGTTTGAACATTGGTCTCATTTTAAAACCTTTAAAGCAGTTTTCATAGATGAAAATGTTTTTCCTGTTAACTCTTTTGAGTGAACAAATCTGCCTCCAGAGAATAATACAACTCTGGTTTTCTGACTGATTATAGATGGGACTAAATAATATTTATTCATCAGCAAATTAAACTCGTGACTTCTGCTGGGTTCTACAGGAAATGCTTAATGATTTTTACTGTACTTTTCCTTTTAAGCTCCCAAAAAATCTCGTGTAAGGTTCAGTAATATCATGGAGATTCGGCAGCTGCCATCGAGCCATGCATTGGAAGCTAAGTTGTCTCGCATGTCATATCCTACTGTGAAAGAACAAGAATCTTTACTCAAAACTGTGGGGAAACTTACTGCAACTCAAGTAGCAAAAATTAGTTTTTTTTTTTGCTTTGTGGTAGGTTTTCTTGTTTTATATGTATGGGATTTGAATTTTAAGGTAGAATACATAATAACAATGTACTTTTACAGTATAACATTATTTAGGTTGCTTCATCATGATTTTAAACTGCTACTTTGCATCATTGGGAGTTAGAGTATCAAAGTTAATAAATGTTTGTTATATATCAAATAATTCAGTAAATACTGTACTACTATAATGCCTCATAATGCCTCATATATTGACAAAATACTGAAAATAGTTATTTTACACTGTGACGCATATAAAGGCTAGTAAATACCCAGTTAAGAGTTTAATGTACACATTGATTTCTTCAAGTGTTTCTGCAGTTTTGTATTAAATGCATGTAAATGTAGTCAAATATTTTAGCATGTATTCATAGTAAACATTTCCATAGTATTTATTGTGGTGTTGTTGATAGCTTCTCTGTTATAATATATAAACTGAAAAAAGTGCTTAATATTTCACACAAATCAGAGACTTGCCTGTGTTAGTGAAACTATGAAGTTTAATATTTAAAACATGAATTTCAGTCCTTTTATATTTTTATCACTATAAGTAGACAAATTCAGGGTTGTTTAGTATGGGCTTTAGATTCACATTTATAGTGGGCATTTTTTTTATCATTAAATATAATGTTAATGTCAATATTACTTGGCCTGATTATGTCAGTTTTTCCCCATACATTTTGCAAAGTCCATTTTTTCCACCTGTGCCTGAATAACCTGTAGTTTAGTGATGCCTTGATTAATATGTCCTACCACACAAATCAGAAAATCTTTGGAAGTTGTAATATAATTTTATATATATATATATATATATATATATAATGAAGTTAATTTAAAGGTTCATATATTTTGATTATGCTATTGGCTGTGATTTTTTTTTTAAAGATTTATTTATTTATTTATACAAGCACTGGGCACAGTCAGAAGTGCGGGAGGGTGAGAGAATTCACCAGAGCCAGAGCGGGGAGCAGAGCAGCCAGATGGACCGAAGTACATTGTTGAGGGGAGCAGCAGGCGGCAGGAGAGGTCTGCTTGCCATGTGGGACCCTCCTCCAGTGGCCGGGGAGCAGCCGGGGATTGAACTGGTGCTGCAGAGGCTGCGGGCAGCTTTGCAACCCAGCGCTCAACCGCTGCACCACTGGGGAGGCCCTGGCTGTGATTTCTGTTTGCTTATTTTAAATAAGTATAAGGCAAGACTAAGATTTATTAATTATATGTTACCTAATTTTCAAAGGACACTTAAGGTGAGGCATAACAAAATCATCTATGCATAAAAGTTTTCTGAAAGTGAAAAGATAAAACCCAGATTAAATGAGCAATATTGGGATGCGAGTGGATGGGTGGGTGGGGAAGCCTGACCGTGGAATGGGATTATATCAGGAACTTTTATTTAAGAAACTATGTCAGTACACAATTCATCTCTAGGAAAATTGGCAGGAAGGCAAAAAGGAAAACTTCCTGATATGCATCTGATTGTTTATTAAAATGAAGTATCTTTTGTCATTAAATAACACAAACCTTTTCCTAACTCAAATCTTCAAGAGAAGTGTATTGCAAAGATTTTTATATAATAAAACTCTTTCTGTAAGCAGATTTACAGTTAAGATATGTACAGCCTATTTAAAAATTTGTGAAATATGCATCCCATAAAATTTGCCTTTTTTATAGTTTGTATGTATATAAAGTTTGTGTAATGTATTCTCATTGTCATCACCCATCACCACTATTCATCAATGAAACTTATGTCATCTTGCAAAACTCAAACTGTACCCATTAAGTGAGCATTCCCCTTTTGGATTTCCCCCAGCCCCTGATAGCCACCATTCTATTTTCTGTCTCTGAATTTTTGACTAATCCTAAGTACCCCATATGAATGGAATCATACTGTACTTTTCTTTTTATGACTGGCATATTTCACTTAGCACAATGTCTTTAAGATTCATTCTTACACCTGATAGAAATTTCTTAACTTTTTCAGCTTGAATATTTCCATTGTATGAATATACCACATTTTGTTTATTTATCCATTCCTCTATTGATGTACACTTGAGTTGCTTCCACCTTTAGTAGCTTTAAAAAAAAAAATGATCTCAAATTACAAAAGGAAAAATCTATGTTAGTCTTTGGTAGTGACTTTTCTATGGACTATCAGAGTAATAATAGTGCAGGTAGACAGCTTTTCTTGAAATCTGAGTACAGTGATAAGCTTAGGGCAGTGTTGTTCAATTGGATTAGAAGGTAAGCCTAAATTAAAAAATCATGTACATATTTTAAAAATTTCTAGTAGCCACATTAAACAAAAAAACAAAAGAAGCAAGTGAAGTTAATTTTAAACCTTTTTTAACCTACTGTGTCCATAAAATATTTCAACTTGCTATCAATATAAAAATTATTTGTGAAGTTATTTTTGTACTAAAATTTATGACTTTTAATTTCTTTCTAGAAATAATTTAAATCCTTTTTCAGTTTCTATTTCATTTCAGCTTCAGATTTTTTAAAATTCAGTTCTAGTTTTTATGTCAGTTTCAATTTCTAAACATTTCCATTCATACTAGACACATTTCAGTTGCCCAGTTGTCATGTGTGGCAATTGGCTAATATATTGGATAGTGCAAATTAAAAGGAGTAAATAATCACTGTATTTGTTAGTCTTCCTTGAATATCTTTTCTCTTGGAAGGGTTTAGATGTTTTAATTTTTCATGTAGGATATAATTTAGATCATATAGACCTTACCTAGAATACCTTTTATGATCATTTTAAAGTTGAATTACCACTCATGAAAGAATGAAATATAAATTATTTGTGATAGATTAATTATTAGTAAGTGGTTGTCTCAACCCTGTAATAATGGGAAATGTTGTAAAGATAATTTTTATTGGCGGGTAATTGAGATAGATCTTTTGTGGTAAAAGTGCCGTGGGTTTGAGAGTCAGGGTATAGTGTTTTGGGAGTAGTGGACAATGAGAAAGTCTTTCTGTAAGAGTGATGAATTTTTATTATCTTTGAATGTCTGTCATCTAAGTGGTCTGCTTTTATTTCTTTATGTTGATTAGCAGAGAACAGTGAGTTTGTTTAGAAAATGAGCCCAGTATTTAAATATTAAAGTGGTAAGAGAAATGAGACAAGAAACCTAATTATCACTCTTTACTATTATCCATTATAGCAGAAAATCACGAAAAGATAATTAAGGACTGAATCTTTGTTCTCTTCTAACATTCCAACTATAAGCAGATTGTGGTTTCTGTTGATGTATACATTTGATGTCACCCTTCTCACAAGTTGCTATCATGTTTTGTAGTTTTGATAGTTGAATGAAATTATCTAGGAAGCCAGGTGACTACAGATGGAATCTGAATCACTTTGCTGAGCTGTCACCTAGTAGTGCTCTAAGACTATGTGTTTATTGCTTTGAAATGTAAATGATAATAATTACTTAACTCTTAAGATCAGACAGAGATCAAGAGATGTCTTAATATAGACAAGTCACTTCAGTAGAATATGATTATCTAGTCATCTTTTTAAATAACAGTTGCCAAAAACAATTAGACATTCAGTTAATTTACTTTGATTGACTGAACATTCTGCTTATTAGTATATACATTAGTAAGACCATGCACAGAAGCACCAGGAGGCTTACTCTAGAATGTTCATGGTAACGTTATTTGAAATAGTAAAGTACATCAGTTGAAAAAGGATGAATTGTGGTAATATGTATTATAATATCTGATAGCAGTGAAATTAAATTAACTTTGTCAGTGGAGGTCTTACTTCATATTCTCTGTATCAGGTAGGCTCAGGGTTGGGAATAAAAGAATATGTTAGCTTAGATGAGTACAAGGAAAGAATGAAAAATGCCTCATATCCAGAAAACTCCCTTTATTATATCCAAAGTTATGAGAACTCTTTGTATATTATCTCCAAACTGAGAATCAAGGAAACAACCAATTAGCCAGTAAATTCACAATTTCCTTGGACATTTTTAAATATACAAAGTGAATGTAGCCTTTTATTTATCAGTCTGACTAGCTAACTTATTCTAATTCATCCCCACAAGCTTTATCTTATTTAATAGATTTCTCATCATGACATATTATTCACTTGTACATATTTTAATGTTTGAGAATTCCCTTTAAATTTGACTTGGATAAAATCATTAGAGTGGTAGGTTGGATAAAGCCAATTTTAAAGCTTAATTTTGTGTTTTACCCACATTTAAAAAAAAAATGCCTGAATGCCAAAATTCAACCAAATGTTGTTAATTTATTTTCTTTTTAAGCATTGTTTTTAATTTATGCATACAAGAACTGGAGTGCAGGGCAGAGGTACAGGGGGTAAGAGGATTCCATAGACAGAGTAGGGAGTAGAACAGGAAGATCTACAGAAGTACACTGCTGAGGGGAGCAGCAGGGCGAGACTGGAGAGGTCTGCTGCACCATGTGTGTTAGCTTCGTGAGTGGAAATAGAACTCAGGCTGTCGCAGTGGTAGCACTGAGCCTTAACCCCTAGACCACTAGGAAGGCCCTGTGTATTTTCAAAACAGGGCAGCTTTTAAAGCCTCTCGTGATAATAGTTTTTAGGGGAGAAAATAAGGGGCAAACTATAAATTGTAACAGCAAGTTATGAACTTATCTTTCATTAGATGTCATTTTGGTTTTTTTTTTAGTGGTTTTTGGCAAATTTGTCATATCAGGAAGCACTTTCAGACACACAAGTTGCTATAGTTAATATTTTGTCTTCAACTTCTGGTAAGAAATTTGTCTTCACAGTCTTCATTTTAAATTGAGTGTAATTCTGATGTGTATGTGTATGTATATGTACATGCATATATTTTTACAATTAAAAATTATTGTATTCATTCTAATGTACGCTATTGTATTGAAACTACTTAATTGTTGTAGTTTTATGCCATAACCTTGTGCTATTTATATTCCTTCATATACATTACAGTATTTTTTATACAACAATATATTAAAGATTTATAGGCTGGCTCTTTCTGTTACAGTTGTCCTTCCTTTCACATTTTCTTTGTAAAGATCTTTTTCTAGATCCTTTGACCAAATGTAATTGCTATTTCAGCACTATAATTTGCCCTGTGAAAGGTGTTTTATTTTTAAAATTGAATTGCCTTCTAAATTTGGAAGATAAAAGTATTTTGAAGTTAAAAAAAATGGCATATATGCTTGGTTATGATGAGGTCAGATTGTTACTCAGTATTCTCAATTTAGCTCACTAATTAGTTTAAAATGAATAGAACTGTTTTTGAACTGTATCGTTGAAATAAACATGATTTAGTTTAGAGGCTGCTTTTATGTATGATTTTTAAACATTTCAGCCTAGATAATTGCAGTATTATTCTTAACTTTGAAAAATTAGTTTAAAAGTTAGGTGTATAAATTTATTTAAACAATCAAGTTGATAATAAATTACTTAACAGTGCGAGCTCATGTGTTTGTTTTTTTTTCATCTTTTCTCCTCATAGGACTTTTTACCTTAATCCTTGCTGCAGTGTTTCCAAGTAACAGTGGAGATAGATTTACTCTTTCTAAACTGTTAGCTGTAATTTTGAGGTAAGAATGTAACTTAATAGCTAATTTACTGCGCTTGAAATTATGATGTTTGAAATAATCACTTTTTATAGATATTAAAAACAAGACTGTGAAGTAAAGAAACCATCACCATTTTCTTATTGAGGAAATCCTCTCAAAAAGTCTAAGGCTTTGTCTAGGGGCAAAGAACAGAAATCTGTTTCAAAGGGCGTTCTGAGAGCTAAGAAATACCACTTTCTCCATTAAATTATTCTAACTTCTCTGACTTAATTTCTTCTCTCAAAAACAAGTTTTATCAAACCAGTGTATCTTTTGAGTACTACTAGTAAGAAAATCCCTGTGGTAGGCCTTTACTGACACAAAGAAGTACAAAATAAGGTTTTAGCCTTTAAGGGTTTACAGTCCATTAGGGCAGACAGGAATTACATAAAGTCAAATGAAAATAAAAGATCTGGATATAGTTACCAGTAATAGTGATTTTATAATACAATATTGCCTAGTGAATTATACAGAAAATAATGAAAGGTTACTTGAGGGTGAGTCAATCAGAGAAGACTGTATTTTTTCTGGAAGTAGGACATGTAGAAACTAAAACATTTTGTCTCACTAAAACAGAGGGAAACTTGTTTTAGGAAAAGGAAATTGAAACTGGGGAAGTTTTGAGACTTAAGTTGCCACATTAGGTTAAATGTGAATGTATGTTTGCTTAGCAAGTTAAAGTGAAAGGAATGGGAACGAAAGCTGCCTTGAGGCCTCTCCCTCTAGTTACCTTTTCAGGAAGGCTTGGAAAACTAGTTAAGCAGGTGATGGAGGGCTGAGTAGGATAGTGTCCATTTAAAACCTTTCATTTATCCTCACCTTTCTTGATGATACAGTATGCTATAATATAAACTATCCTATTTCACTACCAGAAACTTTTCTTAGAGACTGTTACTTGGTAATCATGTAAGTCGTAATTCTTATTTTGTGTCTTTCTCTGTTAGGTATAAGGGTCAATTCATGGTAGTTTCCATGGGTAGTCTGGTTAATATAACTGATTTAACATTTAGACTTTATGGCCACTTTTTCTTTTGCATGATTGGCTAATTTTTTATCCAATATAGTTTTACCCTAAGGAAATGCAATATATATATATATATATTATTTATTGGGAGATATATATTTTATTGGGAAGAAAGGTTTTATATTTTATTAAAAATTCTTTTTCTTTGTATTATCTTAATAAAGAAAGATTTACTAAAGAAGGAAATGGATATAAAATGTTAAAATTAAAAGTATTTTGACAGGGTCTCCATTACTCTTTACTAAAGTAGCTAGAACAGGGGTCAAAAAAGTATTATTTTGGGCCTCCCCGGTGGCACAGCGGTTGAGCGTTGGGTTGCGAAGCTGCCTGCAGCCTCTGCAGCGCCGGTTCGATCCCCGGCTGCTCCCCGGCCACCGGAGGGGGGTCCCACATGGCGCACAGACCTCTCCTGCTACCCGCTGCTCCCCTCAGCAGTGTACTTCGGTCCTTCTGCCTGCTCTGCTCCCTGCTCTGGCTCTGGTGAATTCTCTCACCCTCCTGCGCTTCTGACTGTACCCAGTGCATGTAAAAACAAACAAACAAATAAATAATAAAAATAAATAAATAAAAATACATGCCTCTAAAAAAAAAAAAAAATATTATTTTTGGGTCTCCCTGTCTCCCCGGTGGTGCAGGGGTTAAGTCTCAGTGTTATCAAGCTATCATAAGCCACTGCAGCATGAGTTTGATCCTGGCCAGGGAGCTGACCCACATAGTGCAGAAGACCTCTCCTCTCTTGCCCACTGCTCCCCTCAGCAGTATATTTCAGTAGATCCACCTGTTCTGCTCCCCACTGTTTCTGGTGAATCCTCTTACCCCCTGCACCTCTGGCATAGACCCCAATTCTTGTATGCATAAATAAATAAATAAAATAAACCTTTAAAAAAAAGATTGTTTTTGTAAATAAGCTTTCATTGGAACACAGCCATTCTTGTTTGCATACCATCAGTGATTATAACAAAGACCATGTGACCTACACACTAAATATTATTTTTCCAAAAAATGTTTCCTTAACCCGTGTGCTAGAAATTTTATTTTTAAAGATTTATTTATTTATGTTTGAAGATTTATTTTTTTATGCATACAAGAACTGGGGTGTAGGCTAGCGGTATGGGAAGTGAGAGGGTTCACAAGACAGAATGGGGAGCAGGGTCAGGCAGCTCTACTGAAATACACTGCTGAGAGGAGCAGCAGGCGAGACAGGAGAGGTCTGCTATGCCATATGGGTTGGTTAGCTCCCTGGCCGGGGAGCTACCATGGCTGCTGTTAGCTTGATAGCATTGCGTCTTTAACCTCCCTGCCACCAGCGAGGCCCCTAGAAAATTTATTACTTGAGAACTTTTTTGTATATCTTTTATATATCGTTAAGGATACCTAAGAAGACATTTTATTATTTTTTTTTTTTAAAGATTTATTTATTTATTTATTTATTTATACAAGCACTGGATACAGTCAGAAGTGTGGGAGGGTGAGAGAATTCACAAGAGCCAGAGCGGGGGAGCAGAGCAGGCAGAAGGACCAAAGGACACTGCTGAGGGGAGCAGCGGGCGGCAGGAGAGGTCTGCGCGCCATGTGGGACCCTCCTCCGGTGGCCGGGGAGCAGCCAGGAATCGAACCGGCACCGCAGAGGCCGCGGGCAGCTTCGCAACCCAGCGCTCAACCGCTGTGCCACCGGGGAGGCCCAGAAGACATTTTATTTTTATTTTGAAATGACCTTGTATATACAATGAGATTTAGTTTCTGAGATTATAACAAGAATTTAGCATAGCAACAATTTTCAAAGAAGTCCTGTGTTAAGCTGAAACACCTCATTTTATCAATTGAGATTAAAAAAGAGGATGACCTTAGGCCAAACAACTTCGAATCCAGTCTTTCCTGCCTTATTAATAAATTAGATATCTTGGGCAAGTTTCTTGCCTCTCTAAGTCATAGTTTCTGTAAATTGGTACTACTAATAAGATTTGTCTCAAAGGATTTTTAATAATATTAAATGAGTTAAAACTTATAAAGTGTTTGGTGCACAAAATATTGAGTCTTTTTTTAAAAGATTTATTATTTATGCATAGAAGAACTGCGGTGTAGGCCAGGGGTGCGGGGGATGAGAGAATTCACCAGAGACAGAGTGGGGAGCAGAACAGGCAGATCTACTGAAATACACTGCTGAGGGGAGCAGCAGGTGAGGCAGGAGAGGTTTGCTGCACCGTGTGTATTAGCTCCCTGGCCAGGGATTGAATTCAGGCCATAGCAGTGATAATGCTGAGATTTAACTCCTAGACCACCAGGGAGGCCCAGTCATTATTATTATAATCTAAAGGGAATTTGAACATCTGGTTTCTAGTATGTTGTGGGTGCTCAACAGGTTATAGCTGAATTTGAACAAAGATTATTTAAGAGGAAATTATGATGATTTAATTGAAAGATGTAATTTAATGTAAGGACTACATTTGTGTGCTGTTTTTTTTAAGGATTTATTTATTTATGCATATAAGAGCTGGGGTACAGGCCAGAGATGCGGGGGGTGAGAAGAGGATTCACCAGAGACAAAGTGGGGAACCGAACAGGCAGATCAACAGAAGTACACTGCTGAGGGGGGAGCAGTGGACGAGTCAGAAGAGGTGTGCTGTGCCATGTGGGTTGCTCCCTGGCCAGCTGGGGGTTGCTGCAAAGGTTGTGGATTGCTTCATTGTGTGGTGCTTAACCCCTTGCGCTACCTGGGAGGCCCAGGACTACATTTGATTTACCATGACATAATTCCATAAGGGAAAAATTTTCTTTTTCATGTTCTACTAATGCCACTTGATTTTTGTGATCAGTAGGTAAAAGAATTAGACCTTTTTTTTTTAAATTAGCAGTATTTCATCTGCTTGAAAAATATATACTGTTTGTAAGCTGCATAGAAATAGAAAGACAAGCTTCATGAAGACAGGACTCACATCTATCTTGCATTATTTATTTATACTTTGAACTCCTTCCTATACTACCATAGGACCTAGATAGGGTGGACTTTACTTGTTTTTGCCTGTTATTATATTTATTTCTTGAAATACTATCTGACTGACATCTCTGTATCTGTCACATGTATAACACAGTACTTAATTCAGTAAATAACAATTGAATAAATGACCTGATTCCTTAATTCAATTTCATTTTTAACCTGTTAAAATAATAGGGTTAATTTAATTATTTAAATATTTAATTATTTAAATATTTAAGGATAATTTAATTATTTAAATATTTAAGGATAATTTTATCCTTAAAGTAAGTAAGTAAGAGATTGTAAGTAAGGGATTGTGCTATTGCCAGGGTTTAATATATGTGTCTCTCCAAAGGAAAAATTGTAAGAGGAATGAGATAGCATAGCAGGTACAAACATTAGACTCTGGAAGCAGATTCCCTATGTTTCATGTGATTTTGGTCAAGTGACTTATTTTTATTTCTTTGTTAGTAGTTTTCTAATGTGTAAAATGGTAATGGTAGTAACACTTCCATATCAGGTGATATTATGCTTTTTGTAAGGATTAAATGAGTTAATACAAATATAGCACTTATTACTGATATCTTTAGATATGATTAATTTACCCTCTACCTTTGATAGTTTTACCCATTTTGAGAATAATCTTTATCACTTGTAAATCATTATAACTTTCATCATTATGATTAGCTCTTTTAAGGAATTTGTTATTTTGCTCATCAGTAATCACTGTTATTCTCATAGTATTGGAGGCGTTGTGCTGGTAAACCTGTCAGGATCTGAGAAATCTGCTGGAAGAGATACAATAGGTAAGTATCTTACTCTACATTCTTTTTGTTAAAGTCCACAAGAATGTCCTTAGTGCATCATCATGTGTGTCTGTATTTGTGCACATGCACACAGAGGGTAGGCACTATTAGCCCCCCCACTTTTTTTTCCTTAAACTTTTCCTTAGAAATAAATGTCATAAAATTCAAAAGTAGTTCAGAGAATTCTCATGCAGTCTTCACCCAGATTCTCTGTTAACACTTCAATTAATACTTTTATATTTATGATTAGCTCTTTTAAGGAATTTGTTACTTTGCTCATCACTGTTATTCTAATGGTATTGGAGGCGCTGTGCTGGTAAACATGTCAGGTTTACCAATTTGTTTCTGTATGAAGTTATTAATTTTTCTCTTTGTAAGTAATAAGCATCATTTAGGGAGATATTTTGAGCCTGTACAAATACTCTGTTCTATCATTCTTCTACCCACTAATTCACCTTTGATGCTTACCTAAAACAGTTACTACTATGGTGAACACTTATTTTTTATCTATTTTGTTTAGATTTAACAAAATAAAGGTAATCAAAACCCAACTTTATGGATTTCCTGTAGATATCTTTTTAGATATTTGAAGTTTGTTGAATAGAACAATGCTTTCTAAACTATTCCTGGTTATTGCCCGGTGAGCTGTGCCTTGAACTACCTCACCTCTTTCTTGTGTGGAGCAACTTTGCATGTAAAACACTAAATGAGATTTGCAAAATGAAGACACTGGGGAAAAAAGTAATATATTTAATGATGTAAGTATTGTCTAAATTAGAAGACAAGAAGGATGGAAATTCAGTGGAGTAAAAAGAAGATGCTATTTTGGTAGAGGTGGACTTTAATAGGTGATGGTAGTGAAGAGAGTGGTGAACATATATTAGAAATGATGCATGCTGGGGTGAACAATATAAGCAACAGTCCTAGAGTGCATGTTTTTGCATTTATTTGTTTACACTTTAAACTCCTTGCTATACTCCTGGAGGTGGGGGTCTACTTTATATTTTTATATTTGTATGTTAATTTCTTGAAATAATACCTGAACCATTGTTAGATTTTGGATAATCATATGTTGAATGAATTAATGAATAAATAATTTAGATCATGTTGGTATTTACAGGTTCCATTTGGTCTCTTGTTGGAGCCATGCTGTATGCTGTCTATATTGTTATGATTAAGAGAAAAGTAGACAGAGAAGATAAATTGGATATTCCAATGTTCTTTGGTAAGATTATGTTTAATCTGTGAGGCTATTTACTCTGCATGATTTTGTGTTTTTGGAGGGAATAGAGAAGCTTTTTCCCTTCCATATGCTTCTCTAAAATCATTAAATTTTAAAGATTATGAAGTACAGTTGCAGTGTTTTCTCGTACCTTGTTCTACATAGTTGTGCATAAATGAGGGAACCCTTGTCCCCTCAATGTGAGGTAAATACAGAAATTCCTCTTATACCACCTTTTTTTGCGTCAGTGTCTTCAGCCTGTGAATCAGATGTTTTCTCATTGATAGACAGATTGTGTTGTTATAAGCATGTGAGTAGATACCTCATTTTGCCATTTTTGAATTGTTGAAAGCATTGGGGAAACTGCTCCCAAATATACTGCTGTCTGCTTATTTTCATAACATTATGGATCATTTAAAGATTTGACATTTTAAGACACAGACTCTTTCATGACATAGATTTTAATATTACCCTGTAGTTTCTGGCATCATTTTTTAATTTTGTTAAATTTTAATATTTCTAAACTTTTAAAAAAGCATACTAATATGATTTATAAATCTCCTTCACCTAAAATCAGCTTAGAAAAGAACATGTGCTATGTGTAGGATTGCAAAAGAAGAGCATATTGACAAAATAGTTTCCAAAAAATAACTAAATATCAATGATAATGATGCCTCATGATGAGATTTTAAAATATAACTTACAGGGAATCAGGAGACCTAAGTATAACTGTTACAACTTCATTTGTCTCATACTCATCTGAAAATGAGGCAATTGGATCTAGCTGAATAGCTTTCAAGCTGATTTACAAAGGATCCTGGGAAGGTTCGGAAAGGTGGAGTCACGTACATCTGTCCTTCACTTGAATTCCTTTCCTGCTTAGCTTAAAATCTTTGTTTTTTTGAACTTTTTGCTATAATTTATATTTAGGAAAGACTTTTCTGCTAAAAAGAGTTTGAATTTAAGCACATATAGAGTGACAGTTTGAAAAGCCACCAGATGAGATTACTCTACAGAATTAAGCAAATACACCTCAAATATGAAGATATTTTAATGATGTCTTATGTTTTAGAGACATAGAAAATTCCACCTGGAATGGAATGAAATGGTAATATGTTTTGAGCATTCTTTTTAAAGATTGGCAGCTTTCAAGACTAATTGCTTAATTTGCTCTTACTGGAGTGCACACAGAAGTAACTTGACTGGTCTTTATCATAAGTGATATGCTATGTAAAGCAATATTGATTTAACCTGGGGTTTGGAATAGACAGAATTGGAGAAGTTAGGATTGGATTATGGAAAATTCTTTAGAGGTGGGGCAGTGAGCAAAGCTTAGCTGGCACAGTGAGTGGATTTGTGTGGTTGGACTAGAGGGCTCACTTTAGGAAAGAACTGGAAGGTATTCGGACTAGATTCTGGAGCATCTGGAAAAGAGGTGAAGGGATTTGGATCTTTGTAGGTCTAAAGTTGTTAGTGTACATGGAATTTCATAGACTTCATCGTTGAGCAACCAGAAAATAGACTTGGTAATTTGGTTCTTGATAATGCCGAATTTTGGTGCTTTAATTAGAACAACTTTTTAGTGTTATGTAAGCCTTTCAGGTCATGATAGCATTTTGTATGTGTGCCATTTTATTTGTTTTGATTTAGCACCAGATATCTTAAGTTGGGTTTCCTGGGAAGTAGAATATGAGACAGGGCTTTGCTGTGGGTGATTTACTGATGTGGTGCTATATAGGAAAAACTAGCCAGGGAATGAGAGAAGCAGGGTAGAGAAGAAAAAGAACCGTAATATTTCAGGTAGAGTTGAAGTTTGGCACCATTCATGGCAAGTGTGGGGGCAAGGGGCAGAGGGAGAGAGTAGAGTTGTCCTGGCCTTAAGCTGTTAGGATTTGAGCCATGAAGGCCAGCCTTATGAATCCCCCATCAGTCAGTCAGTACTTTACTGCAGAGGGTGTGGCATGGGCAGAGGCAGGAACTTCTTAGTAAAGGTAGGCTTGTTTTTCTCCCAGACAGTTCTTTAGAGAAGCTGTCTCTCTTTTTTTTTTTTTTTAAAGATTTATTTTTATTTATACATGCAGTAACTGTGGTGTAGGCCAGAGGTGCAGGGGGTGAGAGGATTCACCAGAGACACAGTGGGGAGCAGAACAGGCAAATCTACTGAAATACACTGCTGAGGGAAGCAGCGGGCAAGACAGGAGAGGTCTATTGTTCCCTGGCTGGAATCGAACTCATGCCACAGTGGCTGGCAATATCTTGATTTCGCTGAGACTTTAACTCCTGCACCACCAGGGAGGCCTTAGAGAAGCTGTCTTTAGCAACAGATAGAGAATAGGTCCTCCATAGTGTTATTTCCATTTAGCTAGGAATCTTATTTTTTTAAAGACATTTATTTATACAAAACTGGGGTACAGTCAAAGGCATGGGAGGGTGAGAGAATTCACCAGACAGAGCAGGGAGCAGAACAGGCAAACAGACCGAAGACACTGCTGAGGGGAGCAGTGGGCGAGGCAGGAGAGGTCTGCCACGCCATGTGGGTTTCTCCCTGGCCAGCCGGGAATCAAACCTGCGCTGCAGAGGCTGCGGACAGCTTCACAGTGTGGCACTCAACCCGCTGTGCCACCGGGGAGGCCCTTGCTAGGAATCTTAAATACTAGTTTACTACTTAGCTTAAAAGTGAAATAGATATCTACTATAATTTAGCTTTCTTTTAAGAAAACTGTGGTTGCCTAGTGAATATATGCTGTTAAGCTATATAGAAAGCACAATAAAAAAATGCAATAAAATTTACTTTTTTTGGTTGTTACATTCATAAGTAGCCAAATATAAACTTAAATTTCAATAATAATAATAATAATTGGCCTTTATTAACTGTTTACTCCATGCCAGAAACTGTGCTATGTTTTATAAGTATTTTGTTTAATCTTCCCAGAAAACTAGTTAAATATATTTTACATTTCTATATTGGAAAACTGATGCTTAACAGAGGTTCTGCATTTTGCCTAAGGTGTACAATACTAGTGAATGGTGAGGCTGGGATGGGAACCCAGGGCAATAAGACTGCTGAGTATATACTTCTAACCCCTAAACATTATAGCCTTCCTTTATAAGTGGTCATTCTTGTCATTCTGTGTGTAGTTCATATATCAAATAGCTATTCATGTGTATATATTATATCACTAACTGACTTACGCACTCCGGGAAGAAGGGAACCAAGAATATTATCTTTTGTAACCTTCCTCCATTAACCCTAGCTCTGTGTGTGTGTGTGTGTGTATGTGTGTGTACACACAGAGCTTTATATATATAGGTGTTTCAAACATAAATATGATTTGAATCAGAAAGCAAACAGTCCAATTCCATAATTAATTTAAGCTGACTGTACGAACACACCAGTGATTTTTTTTTTAAGTTCTAGCATACTGTATTATTAGTAGCTAAGGTTATTAACTTTTTTTTTTTCCTTTTTTGCATTCTTTTAAGTAGTTTATTGCTTGTATTGTGAATAGTCGAACCTTGAAGACTACTGCTTACCCGTTGCTTGATACAGTTTTTTTCTGGTGTTTCACTATACATAGGACTGACTTAAAAACAAACAGAAGATTCCGTTAAGGGAACATTTTGGAACCCTTTGTGCTATATCGAATGCTTTCTAATTATACAGTTACAAGTTTGGAAAATTTGAGTAAATTACAGTTACTAACTTTTGTCTCTTTTATTTATATTTAGGTTTTGTAGGTCTGTTTAATCTGCTGCTCTTATGGCCAGGTTTCTTTTTACTTCATTATACTGGATTTGAGGACTTTGAGTTTCCTAATAAAGTAGTGCTAATGTGCATTATCATTAATGGCCTTATTGGAACAGTTCTCTCTGAGTTCCTGTGGTTGTGGTATGTACTGTTTATTACCCTATGATTTACTAGTTTTATCTATTCATGCACTTTTGGATAGTTTAAGCATTTTTATTTCTTTTGTCTTCTAATGTTGCTCCTGTGCACTCCCCACTCCCTCCCATTTACTGTTCAATACAATAATTCCATTAGAGCAGACACTTTCATTTATTTATTATTTTACTTATATAACCCATTATGTAGAGTAGTACCTTGCATGTAGAAGGTCAGTACATGATTGTTGAATGAATGAATATGAATGATCTTAATTTGTAAATTTTTACAAAGTAGAGTGTTAAACAAATGAAAGGCATGATTATTTAATGAACATCCAAACTTGAAAGATATGTGTCTCAAGCACGAATTTTCTAAATGAGAATCTAGGAGATTTTGTTTATTTAGAACCTCTGTTTTATTTAGAGACTTTGGAATGCCTATTAGGTTCATAACTTTTTTGTTTTATTTATTCTCAAGACTCTTCATATAGTGAACCAGATATGTAATTCCTAAACTATGATTAATTTGAGATGTTAATATACTTTGCAGATGTTATAACATCAAGTATGGAGATGTGAAGATAGGATTGTGTATGGAGTTTCAAAAACCTTCCTTTCTCCATGATAGGTTCCTTGATGTTCTTCCTATACCTCTCCTCCCTTCCTAAGGATATATCTCTATTTTCTTTATATACTATACAATCTCTTCCTTTCACATAATACTTAAAGATTTACTTTTTTTTTTTTTAAAGATTTTTTTTTAGATTTTTTTTTTTTAATTTTGTTTATTTATACAAGCACTGGGTACAGTCAGAAGCACGGGAGGGTAAGAGAATTCACCAGAGCCAGAGCGGGGAGCAGAGCAGGCAGAAGGACTGAAGTACACTGCTGAGGGGAGCAGCGGGTGGCAGCAGAAGTCTGCGCGCCATGTGGGACCCTCGCCCGGTGGCCGGGGATCGAACCGGTGCTGCAGAGGCTGCGGGCAGCTTCACAACCCAGCGCTCAACTGCCGTGCCACTGGGGAGGCCCTAAAGATTTACTTTCTATTGTAGTAATTTATGTACTTACCTTAAATTCCTTTGCTTATCTGAAACTTTGATATCAGGATCCATTTACTTACTCATTTTTCTCTTTTGTTACGTACATTTTAGGTGCTTAGTTTTCATTACCAGAAGGAGTGATTATTTTGCTCTATGTATTAACAAATATCATATTCTCTCTTGTTTTTTTGTCCTATCACTTTTTTTGTTCTGTCATTTTTCTTGCCTCTCTTCAATCTTGGCTCTGAACACATAGAACTATTTACTGATAATTTGCTGCTTTTTTTTAAAATTAATTTATTTTTTTATTATTTATACAAGAGCTAGGGTACAGGCCAGATGCGCAGGAGGGTGAGACGATTCACCAGAGATAGAGTGGGGAACAGAACAGGCAGACTGACGAATTACACTGCTGAGGGGAGCAGTGGGCGAGACAGGAGAGATCTGTTCGCCTTGTGGGTTGCTCCAAGGCTTGCGGGCATCAAACCAGCACTGCAGAGGCTGCAGACAGCTTCACAACTCTGTGCTCAACTGCCTGCGCCACCAGGGAGGCCCCTGATAATTTGCTTCTTTTGAATCCCCCCACCCCGGAAGAAGACAGCACATTTATTAATGCTTGTTCAAGTCTCTCAAGTCCTGCAGGTTTCTTGGTCTCACTTCTTGTAGGGGATGGAGGCCTAGACATTACGAGGTCTCTACCCCATTCCTCTCCCACTCCTCCCCACCCCGCCCCAATGCTGTTCTCAGTCAGTACTGGAGTTGTTGGCTCCCCTGCACTTCAAGTACCCTGGGAGTTCACTGTTTCTCAGCCACAGGGTTCTCAAAGTGGCTTCAGGCAGTTTAGCTAAAAGAGCAGAACAGGTCCCTCATTCTGTGTCTCCTTTGGCTGAAATTGATTTTTGTTGATTAGGAATTTTTGATCTTGAATAATATTTTACTCTATCTTCATAGGATTCAACCCACTAAACCATATGTTGTATGTAGTTATGCATTTGCTATATTTTAATATAAGTTCATCTTCTCTAGTTTTCTCTTTAAATTAGAAAATCGCAAAATATGAATTTTTTAATTATTTGAAATTTAAACTAGAGAAGGGTTTAGTATGGTCCTTATTACATTGAGACTCATGGTAAACATCGAGTTTGCCACCTACAAATATCAAAATGTTTATTGAGAGCTTTATTTTAATAAACATGTAATAGAATTTCATTATGTTGAACAGAATTTAATGTAGACTTTGGGGAACAATCAAATATGAATTGTGACATAATTTCTTTTATAGAACTTATTAAGTTTGTTCCCTTGGAAAATTATACATTAAAAAATGATAACTTATTTTGGAATAGTTTGTCTCCTTATTTAACTCTTTTAAAATTAAAAGAGTAATACCTACAAAAATGTGCAAAAGGTTTACCATAAAAACCTCCATTTTATCCCAGATTTCCAATTCTTCCTTTAGTATATGTGCTACCAAAGCAACTACCAGATTTCCAGTTTTTTCCCCCAGAGTGATCACAATTAACTTCTAGACTTCTTTAAAATGTTCTATACCTACAAAAGTATATATCAGGCTCTTACTTTTCATCCCAATTTGCTTTAGTTTTAACACACAACTGGGATCTATATTGTTCTGTACTTTGCTTTTTTAATTTTTACAAATTGTCTTATAAATCTTTACATATCAACACTGAGTCAATTAATTTTTTTAAAGCCTATGTAGAACAGAACAAGCCATAATGCTTTCATTTCTTTATTTTCTTCAATGAAACAAAAGTAAATGCAGATTGATATTTCAAAGTTTGATACCAGCATTGATAATTCAAGATGAAAATAAAACAAAGAGCTTAGGTTTAGTAGGATGATTGTTGGAAAAAATGGAAAACAACAGGCAATATTATGAAAGAATCAGCACTTTCCTTTCAATGCTAATTCAAACTGAAAAAGCAACAATTATCTAAGACTCCTAGTTTTCATAAGGGTGAGATATCTTTGCTTTGGTGACAGACTTGGCTGGATTATCACTTTTTTAAAGTTTATGTTGTAAAGTGTTGTTCTACATTTTTAATAATTATTACTTTTGTTAGCTAAATATCACTAAACTATTAAGAATTCTTCTTAAATAAGAATATATATTTTATAGATCTTCTTAAAAAATATATCTTTTATATATCTTCTTAAAGAAGATATATAAAAATGTTTATATAGTAGTAAGCTGTGCATCCTAAGGTAAATAGTGTCTGTAAGCAGATCTTGAAAATAGTATAAAGTACTTTGAAATTTTATTCTTAGCTATTTGTATTGTTAATACTTAAAAATGAACTTTAAGAACCTTCTTAGAAACTATTATTTGCTATGTCTCAGTCCATTTTAAGCTTTTATTTTTTGCTCCTGATCTGTCACTCCTGTATTGTAGATAGATAATCATTGATTGGTGTATTTCTTTGGTTCTTTTTTTTTTTTTACTATGGAAATACATATGTTGTCTTCTTTTTTTTTTTTTTAATTTTTAGGGGCTGCTTTCTTACCTCATCATTGATAGGCACACTTGCACTAAGCCTTACAATACCTCTGTCCATAATAGCAGACATGTGTATGCAAAAGGTAAGGCATGCTCTTTATTAGATATAATATGTATATTATTAAAACAAAACTAATGAAAGTTAAGGAATGTGACTTACTAGAAAATGCCTTATAAAATTTTAAGTGATGTGACTGTGAATAACAACAATTGATACCTTCTCTTCCAAAGTTCTTTACTACAGAGCATATAAAAAGTACCAAGGAAATGAATAATTTCTTGCACATTTACCTTTTCAATTTTTGTCCTCTTAATGTTTAAATTAAGGGTAGTATTTGCATATATAGTTCGTTAGTTTTGGAGGTGATTATGTTCCATATGTTCTTTGGTAAGTCAGCAGTGTAGAATAGGGAATGTATTTTACCATATCAGTGGTAGCAATTTTCTGAGATAAACCTCAACTACTTAACACTTCCCTTGTACTGCTATGAGCAGCACAGCAACAGCATTTCTCAGTGAATGCTCCTTTCTCCTGGACTCTGCAAGGCGGGTACTCCTTTCCTCTTCTGTGAAGTCCTGGTCTGGATATGGGGGTTCTTGTCAATACTGGCAGTGACAGGATCGCAGAAGAGAGAATCGCAAGTGTCCTTCCCAGCAGCCTGTAAGGAAGAATTGCTTTCGTTCTGTTAGAGGAAAGAGCAAGAAAAGAGGTGTGCCATTGGCTAAGGCAAAGAGAGGTACTGTAGCCATTATCAGCCAATTCAGTATTTATAAGCTTTTAACTCCAAGTAGTAATTAACATATTGATTTGTATGGGGGTGAGTGGTGAGTTAGTATAAGGTGAAGAGGGACTACTTGAAAATAAAAAGCTTATAATATATAGAAGTTATAATTAGTTTTTTAAAGGTACTTTATTTAGATTTCTGTAGTTTTTAGGATAAAGGCAAAATACTGTCAGTGATTTGTATACTCTATAAAACAATTCTGTGCTGTTATTTAACTTTGTTGTGTGGTTCAGTAAATTCTTATTTGTCATGGTTAAAAGAAATTTTCCTTTAATTGAGAAATAACGATCTTATATGTCATGCGTGTTCAAAGAAAATGAATGTTATAAAATATACATGACATTAAAGTTACACATCAGATTTTTTCATAGCTGTAAATAATATCTAGGTTGTTCCACATCTCAGGGTCACAATTTTTGATGTCAACCAAAATTGTTCTAATTAAACTAGGAAAGTGCTTGCTTATTAGAGGATTTTGGTAGACTTAAGTAAACGCACTTTACCCTACTGATATGAAAATATCTGATTTTTCACATTTGAAAAATAAAAATCGAGGGCCTCCCTGGTCGTGCAGCAGGTTGAGCGCAGCACTGTGAAGCTGTCCGCAGCCTCTGCAGCGCGGGTTCTCTTCCCAGGAGGCCAAGGAGATACCCACATGGCATGGCAGACCTCTCCTGCCTCGCCTGCTACTCCCCTCAGCAATGCTTTTGGTCTGTCTGCCTGTTCTGCTCCCCGCTCTGTCTGGTGAATCCTCTCACCCCCTGGCACATCTGGCCTATACCCCAGCTCTTGTGTAAATAAATAAATCTTTGAAAAAAAAAAGAAAAAGTTGAAGGTTAATTTTAGGAGATTTTTTTTTAAAAGAACTACCCCAGGCAACCTAATTTCATTAAATGATTGTATAATTTGTTTAATCAAATACTGAACGATAAAGGCAAAACATAGGAATAGAGAAAATTTAAGTATATAGTTGACTAGAGAAACATTAAACATTCAGTCTTTTCTTGATTATATTCATATCTAGAAGTAGACAGCCTTTTATTTATTATTATTTTTTAAAGATTTTATTTTTATTTATACAAGAGCCGGGGTACAGGCCAAATGCGCGGGAGGGTGAGAGGATTCACCAGAGACAGAGCGGGGAACAGAACAGGCAGACTGACTGAAATACACTGCTGAGGGGAGCAGCGGGTGATATAGGAGAGGTCTGCTCATGATGTGGGTTGTTCCGAGGCCGGCTGGAATCGAACTGGCACTTCAGAGGCTGTGGACAGCTTCACAGCACTGTGCTCAACTGCCTGCACCACCAGGGAGGCCCTAGACAGCCTTTTAAATGAGCTGTCTGTGCCTGAGGTGGAAATTGAAACTAGGGAGATACCTACTAGAAAAAGTAGCAGTGATACTGTGGCGTGGTAATAGAAACATGGTAGGAGAATCTACTTTCATGGTTTTTTTAAAAAAGATTTATTTTTATTTATTTATGCATATGAAAATGGGGGTGTAGGCCAGAGGTATGGGGTTGAGTGAGAGGATTCACCCGACACAGTGGGGAACAGAACAGACAATCTACTGAAATACACTGCTGAGGGGAGCAGCGGGTAAGACAGGAGAGGTCTGCTGCACCGTGTAGGTTAGCTCATGCCACAGTATCTAGTGATAACTTGAAAGCACTGAGACTTATCCCCTGCACCACCAGGGAGGCCCTGGGGTTGTTTGATTTTAATAGCCAATTGTTTTATACACACACAGTTATACACACAAAATAATGTGATATTGGGATAAAAATAGACACATAGACCAAAGGAATAAAATTGAGAGCCCAGAAATAAACCCACTTTTATATGGACAATTAATCTATGACAAAAGAGCCAAAAGTACAATGGAGAAGGAAAGTCTCTTCAACAAATGCTGCTGAGATAACTATACAGCTACACGCAGAACGATGAAACTAGAACACTCTCTCACACCATATGCAAAAAATTAACTCACAGTAGATTAAAGACTTAGATATGAAACAGGAAACCATGAATACATGGAAGAAAACATAGGCTAAACACTCCATGACATTGGTGTCAGTGATGTCCTTCGTGACTTGACTCCAAGAACAAGGAAACGAAATTGACTGTCCATCAGACTACATCAAGCTACTGTATGATAGAAAAACTATTATTAAAGCAAAAGACACCCTATTGAATGGAAGAAAATACTTGCATATCATACATCTGTCAAGGGGCTAAAATCCAAAGAACTCACATAACTCAACAAAAGGGAAAGGAAGAATCCAATCAGAAAATGGGCAGAAGAGCTAAATAAAAACTCCTTCAAAGAGAACATGCAGATAGCCCAACAAGCACATAAAAGAAATACTAAATATCACTTATGGTCAGGAAAATGCAAATTGAAACCACAGTGAGATACCTTCTCCCATGAGAATAGCCCATTATTAAAAAAGCAGTAGCACATGTTGTTGAGGGTATGATGAAAAAGGTGCCTTCATATACTATATTATTGGGAATATATACTGATCCAGCCCCTATGGAAAAAACATTATGAAGCTTCCTCAGAATATTAAAAATGTTTATACCATATGATCTGATAATTCCATTCTTAGGTATCCACCCGAAGAATGCAAAATCACTGATTTGAAGGATGTAAGCACTTCTGTGTTCATTTGTAGTACTGTTTACGAAAATAATCTAAATGCCCGATGACAGGAAAGATTAAGAAGTATGGTATATATATACCTGACGGAATTCTACTCAGTTATAAAAAATGATGAATCCTTGCCATTTGGGACAACATAGATGGAACTAGAAGGGATTATGCTAAATCAGAAGGAGCAAAAAAAATGTCAGATGATTTCACTATGTGGCATATAGAGAAAGAAAACAAAGAGGCTGACAAAACTAAGCCAGAACCAACCCTAGAAATATGACTGCAGGATTGAGGCTACTGGAGGGGGAGGAAAATTGGGAGTGGGAGCAAAGAGGTGGCGGCAGTGGTCACAGGTCAAGGACTGGAGGTGATTTGATGTTGGAGGCGGTATGGTGAGGTACACCTCAAGATGAGTGTGAGCCTGTTCCCCTAGATCATGTACAGTTTTGTGAACTAGTGTTACCTCAATTAGAAAAAAAAAATTCAGGGGCCCCCTGATGGCCCAAGGGATTAATTCTCAGCACTATGAAGCTATCAGCAGCCACTGCAGCTCCCTGCCAGGGAGCTACCCACATGGCACAGCAGACATCTCCTGACTCGCCCACTGCTGCCCTCAGCAGTGTATTTAGGTCAGTCTGCCTGTTCTGTTCCCCACTTTGTCTCTGGTGAATCCTCTCACCCTCCATACCTCTGGCCTACACCTCAGTTCTTGAATGCATAAATAAAATAAATCTTTAAAAGGAAAAAAAATCATAGTCTGTTGGAAAGCAAATTAGAAATTTTTTACTATGTGGCAACCACAAATAACTGCATTTTTAAAGTGAATTTTGCCTTTCAAAGTCCTTTGTTTACTTATCTTTATAGAGTTTGTCTTTATTCAGTTATATAGAGTATTTTTTAGTTGAATATCCATGAAGTCATTCTATCAAGACTTTTAAGTCAGTCACAGGTATTTCATACTTTTTTAAATCTTAGACCATTTAACTAAATCATGTATTTTCTAGGTAAAGTGTCTGGCAAATATCCAAAAATTTATTATGCCCATAATTTGATAATAATAGGAAGGTTTTTTTTTTTTTAAGTTTTTCTTAATGTTATTTCCTGGGTGTTCTTAGAGTAACTCAGCCTGTGTGTGTATCATATCAGCAGGCTGTACATGTTAGAAATTATCAGTGAATTTTCTTGTGTTATGTATTGAGTCCCTCATTAAAAAAAAACTTTTTCTTACAAAACCCCTCCATTGACTTATGGTGCTGTGAAATGGAATAGTGTATGTTTCCCACTAGAGGGAGTCTTAGGTACCTATGATTCTAAACCTCATTTTTTTTTTTAATGCTCAAAGAGGGTGAGTGCAGTTTTTCTTATTTTAAACACAGGAATTACTATTTTCATCACTATGAAAGCACACTACCAGTGTGTTGCAGCTGAGTCTTAGTGGTTGATCAGTGCAGGTGATTTGGCTATTGTTTTTGATCATTAGTTAAAATCTAGATGGTAAAGGTAAACTAGTAAAAGAATGATTTTCTTTAGTATCTTTTAGCACCAATTTTTTACTTTTTGTAAGAACCCTGAGAAAATGATGTATTCAAGGGTAAGACTTGGATATGTGAGGGCTTTTCGCTGCTGAGGTTCAGTTTCCTTTTTGTCTTTACCAGTGGCTAATATTTCTTAGTAAAAGTGTTCCTATTTGTTATCTTTCTTTTTCTTTCTTTCTTTTTTTTAAGATTTATTTATTTATGCATACAAGAACTGGGGTACAGGCCAGAGGTGTGGAGGGTGAGAGCATTCACCAGAGACAGAGTGGGGAACAGAACAGGCAGATTGACTGAGATACACTGCTGAGGGAAGCAACGGGAGAGACAGGAGAGGTCTGCTGTGCCATGTGGGTAGCTCCCTGGCCGGCCAGGGATCACACTGGTGCCTGGCTGCGGATAGCTTCATAGTGCTGTGACTCAACCCCTTGCGGATAGCTTCATAGTGCTGTGACACAACCCCTTGCGCCACTAGGGAGGCCCTGTTTTTAGTTTTCTTAGTGAATGTTTCCACTTGAAATTTTTCATTTGTTTCTAGAAGGCTAGTGTTAAGAGTAAGGATTAGAATTTGTTGATAAAAGGCCTGAGATAGTTGTACTTCAAAGTTTTTAGTACTATTTTAAGAATATTGTTTAATTATACATCACAACTATAGCATAATGTAGTTTTTAATGATCTGAGTTTTTGAAGATGACTTCAGAAACCGAAAAGGAGAGTTCAATTGAGAATAGGGAGTAATCGGTAAAGAAAAAATTGGCAATGTGATGTGTAAGACAGAAGCTTCAAGTTTCATAATTCTGCTCTGGAATGTACTAAACCTAATAAATGAAAAGCATACTTACTGTCCTTCCTGTGGAATATTTTCCAAGCGAGAAGTATTTCTGTTGGTAATTTAAGCAAGTAGTAGTACATTGAAGTCTCCAATCCTATACTTACTAATAATATATGTAGTATATTGTCAGTGCTTAATATTATTTTCTTAGTGTTTTAAGTTATTCCTACAAGTTTTCATAAATGGAAAATGCATGTTAAAGGGGAAAATTGTCTTACTGATAATTGTAAGAGTTTTCTGTCTTTTTTTTTTAGGTGCAGTTTTCTTGGTTATTTTTTGCAGGCGCTATCCCTGTATTTTTTTCCTTTTTTATTGTTACTCTTCTATGCCATTATAATAATTGGGATCCTGTGATGGTGGGAATCAGAAGAATTTTTGCTTTTATATGCAGAAAACATCGAATTCAGAGGTACATGTCATCAGTATGAGTTTTTAATGTTTGCTAAATTAACTGGGGTCATGTCATGCTGGCCTAGGGTTAGATATTTTTGTGAAGAATTTTTGAGGTTATAATTTATATAAAGTACTATTTCAGATAAAACTAAAATATTTTGTTCAGATCTTCTGAGTGATGTAGTAGTTTCTTCGCAATTTTTAAAATTAGGTTTCATACACAAGTAGAACCAGATTGCTTACTGTTTGGCTGTAATTAATTTAAAAATGGAAAACTTGTATTAGTTTCAACAAAATTCATAATGAAATGTGATAATAGCATATGAAACTTTTTAAAAAATTCTTCGTTTTAAAGAGAGAAAGCTTTTACTAATCTATTATAAAAAGTAACTTGAGACCCATTGTTAGGAAATCTTGCCCTAGTGTTGCATCTGACCACATAGTTTCCGCTGACAGAATAAATCATTTTTAAGAGTTCCTTTTAGCTCTAAGGCTTTCCTTAACTGTATTCTCTCTCTCTCTCTCTCTCTCTCTCTCTCTTTTTTTTTTTTTTTTTGTATTCTCTTTTTGAAGGGTTCCAGAAGACAGTGAACAGTGTGAGAGTCTCATTCCTATGCATGGTGTTTCTCAGGAGGATGGATTGAATTAGCTGTTGTCTGTAAACCAGGTTTGTATGTTAGTGGCATTAGTGCTGACTAAGGTTCTTATTGTTATAATGCTCCTATACAAAATTGATTTTCCATAATTAGTTCTTTGAGAGGTAATGCAGCTTAAAGGCTAAGGGAATCAAACTGGGTTCCAATTCCAAAGTCTCCATGTAGCAGCTCTGTGAACCGATGTAAGGTTGACTCCTATGCCTCAGCCTTCTTTTTTGTGAAATGAAGTTACTATAGACCTGCGCTTATAAGAGTGTTAGAAGTAGTAAATACTTGGGAAATTTAAAGTATGTGCAATAGTACCTCACTCGAATTAAGTAATCCCAAGTTTACTTATTTTATTCATGCTTAGTATAATATTTTATCTAATGTCATATGTTAGAGATATATTTTTTCTCTGTGTATGAAAGTGAGAAGCCTAATACTTTGATGTATATATCCAGTCTTTTCTCTTTGCACATGTGTGTTTACCATAATTGGATATGCAATATATATCCTAAGTCATTGACTGCTTTTTCACCTTACAATAATTCAAAAACATTTCCCCATTTTTTTCAAGTTTTAGGAAATACTGTTTTTTATATTTCTTACATGACAGAAGGAGTAGCTGACATTTTATGTTTCACTGAATGAATGCTTGAAATGCATTAAACATACGTCTTTGGCAGGTACAAAAGTGATTATGTATTTTAGAATGAGAGATCTCAGTAAATTACTGAAATTCAGGTTCATTTTTCTGCAGTAACTTTAGGCAATTTATATTGAAATGTTTCCTGATTGCAGTTGAACTTCCCTCTTTACCCAGAACGTAAAACAACTCTGAGCACCTTGCATCACATTGGCCTTGAAGCCTGTTTCTTTATCTTTGTGGTAAATTTACCTCTACTCTAAGGCTAATTGTTTTATGTTTTTCTTTGTTCATTTTTTATTCTAGCATTTACTGTTATGATGGCTATACATGCAGATAATTTGAAGATTCAGAGTTTCATAAGACTTCTTGGATAAGGCACTAATGCTGCCCTGCACTACCTATCCTGCTTTCATTCTTTCCCAATACAGGGAATCACTTTAAACTCTGTAGTCAGTTCTTCCCTCTCTAAGTACCATGCTTATACTTCTGTTTCTTGATTTCTCAGTTTTAGGCATCTTCAATTGATTTTCCCACTTTGGTAGATGAGTATAGAGATTGTCAAGTTTCTCACTTCACTTTTCCCAGCCCACTTGCCTGCCTTCATACCATATATAATTCCTACTTTGTTATTGCCCCAGTACAGTTATTACATAATTATGGACAGATCTATAATATTATCAATGCTTACATTGTTTTGACTGTAAAAATATTACTTTCACCTGAGCCAAGTAAGATTGTACTTGGCGTTTTCCTAGTCCACAGGCCCTCTGTTCATATGAACCTCAAATACTCTCCTGACATGGAGAAGTACTTGATCAGCTGTAAAAAAGTAAGGGGAGGGCATCTCAGTGTCTCTTTTTTCCTATAAACTTTGTACCATTTTCCTGTTTTTAGTTGTTTCTTAACCTCTCCTTACAGAGATGACTGGTTTTATTGCCCTGTTTCTAACTAAGGGTTAGCTGCTATTTTCTTGGCTCTGCTCTTAGCTCATGTGGTTCATTCTTTAAAAAACAAAATCCTTTCTTTTACTGAGGTTTTGAGGCCAGAGATACACTAAGTAATTATTTATTTGCTATCGTAAATTTTAAAATGACACACAGTTATCTTGAAAGACTTTTAATACTATAATTTATGCATTTTTTCCCTAGCATTGCTGTGTGTTATTTCTGTACTCTCACTCATACCCACTCTAACCCAGGCAAGGTTTCAATTTTTGGGGAAGTGAGAGCTGAGTAAAAGGGCAAGAGTGAAGATGGTAAAGAGATGGTAAAGACCTGCAGTATAGTGAAAATGAGACAGGTTGGGTAGGAGTCTTTATCTTCACAGGGGTAATAGTGGAATATACTGGCATTACACAATCTTTTAAGTGTGCTGGACATCAGCATTTGATATTGCTATCCAACTCATTTTCAGGAGTTCTTGGTGCTCAGAGTTTTGAGTAGACAGTTATTAAAGTAAGTATATATACTGCATTTGATACATATTTCAATGCTAAGATAGTTTGCTTTTTAAAATGTGTAGAAAAATAAAAGCTATGACAGTCATAATCTAATGATGATTTTGTATTTTTTTAATTTTAGTTTGAAAATGGAACATTACACAGCGAAGAGACAATCTCTGGCAAGTTTTCGTAGAAAAATGTTTCAGTGCCTAGTCTGAAAATAACAGTTTCAGTTCTTTGGAACTCTGAAATATATTTTCCTCATATCTGTTTTCTTCATTTTTGTAATGAAGAACTTTGTTATGTAGTTGAGTACATATCACTACAATTATAGGAAGTTCCAGTCTACAGCCCATGTAAAGGACCAATTTGCCTTACACATCTCAAGGAGTTCAGCTGATGACATGATTTGAATTAATCAAGGAATAAAATCTTAATGTCTGGAGATTTTATTTTCACATATTATTTGTTAAATGCTGGACTATATTATGAAAATGTTTTTAAGAAATCATTTAAGTGTGTAGATCCATGTTTCTTACAGATAAAATGCTAACATAAGATGCCTATAATAGGTACAGGTTATATTTTTGAGTTTTGTAGAATATTGCAAACTAACAACACAGAAAAAAAATATTTAATTTATGTAGCAGGTATGTTCATGCAAATTTACTGGGACTTTAAAAATAGCATTTTTAGAAAATTTCTGGTTCATTTACACTACATATACTGTGTTATCCTTTCATAGCATTAGGTGCCTTGTATTTCAAATCTGTGACAAACCATGACAAATTGTTAAGGGGAAGTATTGTAAAATGAAGAATTATGTATTTCTAAAGGATGTATTGCTATAAATTTAATTGATAAAAGCTCTTCTTAATTTAGAGTTTTGAAGAAATAGTCTCTTCAATTAAGAAATTTTCATAATGGAATGACTTTAATTGAAGTGATAAAGAAGATTATTAAAATAAAATGTTTATATATGTGTATTTGTGTATTACAGATCTGTTAATTGGTTTCTGATTTTTTTCCTACATATAAATGTGGCATATTACTCTAGAACTGGATATCTCTTTAAATAATTCTAGTTTTTCCAAATAAATATTTAATGACTAAAATACAAAGAAGGCAAGAATTCTACTTTAAAAATTAAAATTGAATTTTTCTTCTACCAAGCTTAAATTATTGAATATTCCTAGTTACAACCCTATAACTTAGGTTTTTCTTTAAAAGGCATTTTATAATAAATACACCTTAGATGTAGCAGTAAAATTCATTATTGTTACCATGAATCTTTTAAAACAAAAGAACTTCACTGAGATAATGATCACAATGTGGGAACTGTAGACCCCCAGATTGAAAACTTGTAAGGAACCAAAGTGAAAAAAGTAATTCCAAAACTAAGTTAAACTTTGGTCTTATATGTATTTACTGTGTAACTGCTCCTGGTCTCTATGATAGATATCAGTTGATGAATAGGTCTTAGGATTCACCCAGGTTTTTGATTAGTCAGAACTGATTTCCTGTTTTGTGAGGATAGTTTATTTCTCTTCAAGTTCCATAAAAAATCTGATTTTTTACAAATCCTCTTTGCATTGTTTAACTTCAGTTTGTCCTTTCATATTCTTAAAATTACGTTGGTGTTACCGTGAGTCTATAATGAAGTTTAGCCATCTTCTTAGTCCTGTGAATTTTTACATGGTATTAATTGAAAATATTATTTGTGATAGTAATTTAAAAAGAATACAGATAGCTAGCCTCCTATTTTTTGTCACAATAATTCTTATTAAGAGTAATACTGGTTTAGTTATCTTGACACAGAGTAAAAGTCAAGTTAAGAATGTGGATCTCTGAGGACTTTTAAAAAGAGCTTAGTGAAGTACCATTTCATTTACTTTGAAGACAAACTTTGGTTAAAGTTTATAACTTATACACCTCTACTTTCCTTTTTTTGCTGTTTGAAAGTTCAACACCTTTTGCAGTTTTCTAGATACAGTAATTGGAACAGTGGAGATGAAACCCAAATTTTAAATTATTCTATAAATATGGTAGGAAAAGAGGTTAAACTTATAATTTTTGGTTTGTTCATGTGCTTTGTAGTCACACTAACATACATATCCTGTGTTGTCACTTAGGATTCTGGAAGTAATAAGCCTTAGTTAGCAGACTAGATAGTTCTTGAACAGGACTTCTTCCACTAGGCTGCTAGTTTTTTTTTATTAAAGACAACCTCTTAGAAGGAAGCATCTTTAAATTAGCTAACTGAAAGTATGAATTATTGCTGCTTTACTTGCCCGCTGTTATCTTTTCCATCAGGTTTTATCTGAATAATTTTTGTATTTGAATACTATAGCCATGGCAAGTGAACAACTGAATACTTCCTTTTTCACCCTTGTAATTAAGGGCTCATCTTTTCAGGAAATAAATTTGTGGATTACTTTCTTTCGTGATTACCCAAATATCTAGGTTTCAAGGCCCTAGGATCACAGCAACCACATTGCAGGCCTTTGTAAATGCTAGGGAGAGGTTACCTTTAAGTAACTGCTGATGTCCTTCTGTAGTGTCCTTCCTTTGTTAGAGGAGCATTGGCCCATTATTATATTTTTCTGAATTTAAAGACACAATCGGGATTTATAATAACCTTTCAGTCTTCTACTTTTCTTCCCATACATAATTTAAAACCCATTGTTGTCTAATGTTTCAAATTATGACCTTGATTGAAGGAAGTCTGCTATTTTGTCAGAAAGATTTTCTGTCAGAAGAATTTCAGAATCTCTACTAGAACAACTGAAAAGTGAGGCAGCCTTAAAAGTGCTTAGATGAATGCTTTTTGGAGTTTATGAAAATCGTTCGGTATATGTAATGCACCTATACTTGTCCTTTAAATAAGTTGTTTTTTTTTTTTTTAAATTGGTATATTGGCCTCTATCAGCCTTCTTAATTCCTTACATTAAACTGATTTTCCCCCTTGGCAACTGATGAATAAAGTCCAGTTTTTATAGACGTGAGCTCACAAGGTTAAATGTGAATTTTCTCAAAGGTATACAGCCTTTTTCAGTAAGAATGCTAATGCCCACTTTACAATCAATCATGCAGAGCCAATTTGAGGTTACAAAGTATGATTCCTCTGGAAGCCAAGCTTTTTCATAAGACCACAGTAGGTTCTGTAGCACTAATCCTCAGTGAGCTGATTGAAGAAATAAAATACCCTTAAAGTAGGATGAAGTTAGACTTAATTAGAAAATATTTTTCCCATAATCATTTGCAAATAAATGACATTTTTAATATAAGTGATTCTTTGTTCTAATCCTTCATTTCTTTCTACTTCCATTTTAAAATAGTCTGTTACAAAACCAGAATTACATAGTTAACTTACATAGTTAAAATATTGTTTGATTTCTTTTTTAAAGTGGTGTGACATATATGAGATATTCAGTTGACAGGATTTAGAGTTGTGTTTAAGTGTTTGTCCTGTACCCAAATTCCATTTTGATAAATTGAGATAAATATTTTACATAGACTTAACATTTTTAGCACTTCTCACTTTTTTTTTTTAAATGATTTTTTTTAAAAAAGATTTATTTATTTATTTATATAAGAACCGGGATGCAGGCCAGATTCGCGGGAGGGTGAGAGGATTCACCAGAGACAGAGCAGGGAACAGAACAGGCAGACTGATGAAATACACTGCTGAGGGGAGCAGCGGGTGCGACAAGAGAAGTCTGCTGTGCCATGTGGGACCCTCGCTGGCCGGCCAGCATTGCACCGGCGCTACAGAGACTGCAGACAGTTTCACAGTGTGGCGCTCAACCACCTGCGCCACCGGGGGAGGCCCACACACTTTTTTTTAAATGGTAGCAACCTTATCTGTGCAGAAATTAATACTGTGGTGTTTGGTAATTTGTACACTGTATGAACACAGAAAATTTCCCTTTAAATTTTAAGAGCTTTTTATAAATTGGGGACAGAAAAGGAGTTTATTTTAATCAGAAGTAATGACTGAGAATATGAAACTTTTTTGTCATCAGGAATAAAAATTGCAGAATAATTGAAATATTTTAACTTTAACTCATTAAAGTTTAACTCACTTCCATTTTGATATTTTTTGTAAAACGATTGTGGTTTACATATCTTTAAGAATTATTTTAATATTGCATTTAAAAACAATGCTTCCCTATAAAATTTCCTATATGCAAAATACATTAGTAGTAAATGTCTAATAATAAAGTCATTGGCATGTATTTAAGGAAATATTACATGTAAAAAGTAATTAATACCCTTGGTTAGGCATAAATGACAAGCTATACAATGAGAATGTTTTGCTTTTGATAACTCAAAATGTGTGTGTGTGTGTGTGTCGGCATGTTTGGGGTGGAGAAGCACTCAGATAAAGACATTTTCTTCATGATATTTTAAACTTGGAAAAGTAAAATTTTTTGGTTGAAACTTAATAGGGCACTTCATGAAGTTTTTAGTTTTTAGGGCCTCCCCGGTGGCGCAGCGGTTGAGCGCTGGGTTGCAAAGCTGCCCGCAGCCTCTGCGGCACCAGTTCAATCCCCGGCTGCTCCCCGGCCACCGGAGGAGGGTCCCACATGGTGCGCAGACCTCTCCTGCCGCCCGCTGCTCCCCTCAGCAGTGTACCTCGGTCCTTCTGCTTGCTCTGCTCCCCGCTTTGGCTCTGGTGAATTCTCTCATCCCCCACACCTCTGACTGTCCCCAGTGCATGTATAAACAAAGCAAACAAATAAATAAATAAAACATGCCTCTATTAAAAAAAAAAAATTAGTTTTTAATTTAAGTTACAGGTGACATTTTTTCTTAAGACCTACTTTTACTAACTTTAATTTAGATCCTTGCATACCATTGCTTCTCGGCCTTGTGGCTAAGATCAAGTGTAGATCCTTGCATACCAAGCATTCAGTATTTCACTACTTGGTTTTCCTATACCTAGTTTTAATTATGCAAGTAATAATAAAGTTAGTCATGCTAGTGTCCATAGATTTCAGTGGGGCCCTTGAAAGGCAGGCATAAGATTTCTGTCTTACAATTCTTCAGAATCTTACTACCAGCATTTGTTTATTTAGAAATAGTTTTCATGGGCCTTCCTGGTGGTGCAGGCAGTTGAGCGCAGCGCTGTGAAGCTGTCCCACAGCCTCTGCAGTGCCAATTCGATCCCTGTAGGACTCGGAGCAACACACATGGCGCAGCAGACCTCTCCTGTCTCTCCCGCTGTTCCCTGAGCAGTGTATTTCGGTCCTTCTGCCTGTTCCATCCCTCCTCTGTCTCTGGTGAATCCTCTCACCCTCCTGCACCTCTGGCCTGTACCCTGGTTCTTGTATAAATAAAATAAATCTTTAAAAAAAAAGTTTTCACATTTTTTTCTTGTCAAATAACTCACTGTCACATACCATATAATATCCGAAACAAAATTTTGTTGAAGGCTACTACCTTTGTGTTAATTATTCTGATGTGGAGTATAATACTCTTAAGTTCTTTTTTATTTTTTTTTAAAGATTTTATTTTTATACAAGAACCAGGGTACAGGCCAGATGTGCGAGAGGATGCTAGGATTCACCAGAGACAGAGCAGGAAACAGAACAGGCAGACTGACGAAATACGCTGCTGAGGGGAGTAGTGGGCGAGACAGGAGAGGTCTGCCGTGCCATGTGCGATTCTCGCCAGCCGGCCAGGATTGAACCCACGCTGCAGAGGCTGCGGACAGCTTCACAGTGCCATGCTCAACTGCCTGCACCACCAGGGAGGCCCTACTCTTAAGTACTTTTGACCTTTGTAATAAGGTAGTAAGTTAGTGTAAAATTGTATATATTTTAATATATATATGCTCTAGGTTTCAGGGAGATAACATGCTATAGCCGTGGCTCCCAAACCTGATCACACGTCAACATCACCTGGAAGGCTGTTAAAAACAGACACCAGTGAGAATGGCACATATTAAAAAAACTAGCAACAACAAATGTTGGCGAGGGTGTGGAGAAAAAGGAACTCTTCTGCACTGTTGGTGGGAGTGCAAACTGGTCCAACCACTATGGAGAGCTGTGTGGAGATTTCTGGACCTACTAAACATAGAACTTCCATATGATCCAGCAATTCCACTCCTAGGTATTTACCCAAAAGACACAGAAACATCAATTCCAAAGAGCACCTGCACCCCTATGTTTACAGCAGCACTGTTTACAATAGCTAAGCTTTGGAAACAACCCAAATGCCCAAAAATAGATGACTGGATCAAGAAGATGTGGTACATATATACCATGGAATATTACTCAGCATTCAAAAAAGATAAACACATGCAATTTGCAGCAACATGGATGGCGCTGGAAGGGATCATGATCAGCAAAATAAGCCAAAAAGAAAAAGAAAAATACCAGATGGTCTCACTCATAACAGGAATCTAGAAAACTTAAATAAGGGACCAGGAAAATGAATAACTTTAAGAAAGTGAAAATCAAAATCAACAAAAAACTATGAACCAGAGACACTTTTAGGGGGCGGGGGCGGGAGGGGAGGGATTGGGGTCAGAATGGGGGGGCTGCAATTGTATGGGGAATATAACAATAAAATTTATTATTTAAAAAAAAAAAAAAAAACAGATTGTTGAGGGCCTCCCGGTGGCACAGTGGTTGAGTGCTGGGCTGCGAGGCTGCCCGCGGCCTCTACAACTCTGGTTCATTCCCCGGCCACCGGGAGGGTCCCACCAAAAAAACAAAACACAGATTGCTGAGCCTCCCTCAGAGTTTCTGATTAGGTAGGTCTGGGGAAAAACCAGGGGGCTTGCATTTCTAACAAGTTTGCAGGTAATTTCGCTGCTGATGATCCCAGGACAGCACTTTGTGAACCATTACCTCCGCGGAGAGAGCACTAACTTTGAAGCTAGATTTCCCTTCTCCCCATTAATAATTTTATTTGGGAGAGGGAGTAAGGTATTTAATCCAAGTCCAACATTTTTTTTTTTTTCTTTTTGGTAAAGTGGAGTTTAATGTCACTCACCTGAGAAAAGAGCCCAGCCCCCTGTGCCTGGGTCCTGGGTAAGTGCTGATTACCTTAGCCCTTCTTTCACTACTGGCAAGTGAACAGTGAAGAACTAAGCTCAGTATCCTCTAAAGTTCCCCTCAACTTTCAAATTCTGTGTTATTTCCAGTCAGATAACAATTACGGCAGGTGGGTTGGGTGCATTATAGAGAGAGTAGTAAAAACAGTGATATTACATAGACCATAGCTGCATATTTGGCTTTTGTTAGGGCTTAGCATCATGATTCTAAATTTCTCAGTCAACTGTAGGATGGGGGAATGGGAGGGGCGGTCAGAGGCAAGAGAATGGTATTGGAAGTTCCTGAACTCACCTCCCTTTATGGACACATCAAATACACACTTATATATGAAATAATTCTCTCCAAAAGAGAACTGACCACTAGCTAAATAGCTTCTCTACATCATAGGACAAAGGCACACAACCAAATAGGAGAGGCAGAGACATGTCAATAAACCCCCTTTGGGCACTTCAATCCTTGGGAACTGCACAGAGAAATGAGCCCCTAAAATGTCTGGTTTTGAAAAACAGTGGGTCATGTGTCCAGCAGAACCAAGGGGCTTTAGGGTACTGTAAAGGCAGGACAGGACACAGTGCAGGTTTTCTGATCCCATGCAGACCGGGTAAAGGAGCAGTCAGAGTCCTCAGTGGTTTTTGCAGGTTTTTTATTGGGGTTCACCAGGCACATGGCAGGCAGGGGTGCTGGGAGGCTGGCAGTCCTCCCAGCCCCCAGCAAATCTTCACTCTATCTGGGCTCTCTGGCGTTCTCTGCTTCTGCTTCGGGCTTCTTCTCTTTCGGCTTCTGCTGCCGCTGGCGTCCCCGTGACACCGCCCTTAAAAAGCACAGTCTTAGCCCAGGTGAATCCCATCTACCTATGGCCACACCCTATTCCAGGTGCTCACCATCAGGCATGCATTCAGGACCTCAAGGATCCATCATCTATCCTGATGGCGGGAGGGCAGAAAAGCCTGACATTTTTCCTTACCCTACAGGTACTGAAAATATTTCAGATTTATAAAGAATCATTGAAGAAGTTATATTAAAGAACAGTTTGAACTCATGAATTTTATGAAGGTTGAGTATATCAGATAAATGGGCTAACTTTTCTAACTAACTGGCCTTATTGAATTTCTGCTACACTAACCCCTATAACACATATTCAAAATACTACTCTTCATTACCTGCTTGATTTTCAGACAGCATTAAACAAGATGCTAAACAAATTGTAGGGTAAGGAAAAATGTCAGGCTTTTCTGCCCTCCCGCCATCAGGATAGATGATGGATCCTTGCAGTCCTGAATGCATGCCTGATGGCGGGCACCTGGAGTAGGGTGTGGGCATAGGAAGATGGGATTCACCTGAGCTAAGACTGGGCTTTTAAGGTCGGCGTCACGGGGACGCCAGAAGAAGCCAAGTAGCCGAGAGAGAAGCAAGAGCAGCAGAAGCCGAGAGAAGGCCGGAGAGATAGAGTGAAGACTTGCTGGGGCCTGCCAGCCTCCTGGCCCCCCAGCACCCCTGCCTGCTGTGTACCTGGTAACCCCAATAAAAGACCTGCAAAAAACCACTGAGGACTCTGACTCCTCCTTTACCCAGTCTGCTGGATCAGAAAACCTGCACTGTGGTCCTTCCTGCCCCCTACACAAATCCAAACTAAGATTGTGAGCATGATTTAATATAGCATGTAACAATATTCAATATTTTATTAAAAATAGTCAAAAGTACATTATTGTGAATTTATAACCTTAAAAATAGGGAATGCTGAACCTATCAAGTTAAAATGCCATTAAGCTTTTTCAGTTCTATCTTGTTAAGAGAATCATAACCTTCCCCATTATCTTAGATCTGCAATAGTGTAAATATGGGGAGAAGTATATATAACAAAAGGCATATATACAATTAGTTAGGGTTTGGAGCCATCTGTGGAACTTGAATAAAGCATTTTCATCCATCTTGTGAGCTCTTTTTAACTACTGACTGCTGGGTACCTGCAAAATGAACATCAGGGCCAGGGGTGGGAGATTTGCCCCATACATTGAACATTGCAACTGCATTTGAAATATCTATTTTAAAAACCTGAACACCAACAGAAAAAAGCTAGAAAGAAAGCAGATAGGTCATTAAAAATGCCAATTCTCTTTATTATAATAACATGAAATATTTGATAAAGGCAAAAACAATCAGTTAAATGTTGGACTAAAATAACGTAGGGTAAAGTTCAACGTACATAACCTAAAGTGGATCTTATTCAAATTAGTGTTAGAAGTTTGGCAGCAATGCTTGTGTGGCACCAGATCTGTGTGTGTGTGTGTGTGTGTGTATTTAATTTGCATTTATTTACTGTTTGTTCTGGTAAATTTTTGTTAAGATTTGTTTTGCATCCAACGTATTTCCTATGGAAAAATTTTATATTCTTAATCCCTCCTGACTAGTGAATTAGAGCTGAAGTTATCAGGTGTTGACATATTGCGATTTGTATTTTTACATAAGAGTTCATTATTCTTATCAAGGTGCAGCATTTTAATTTTATCTAATAGTTCTGTATTGAGTAATCAGTTATTATGGTCAAATACTCCCATGGATGTAGTAGTTAGTATAGAAATTATTTTATATTAAAGTCAGTTTAATTACCAGACTCAGAAGGCCAGAAGTAATGAAAAAGTATTTTAGAAAGATAAAATAGTTATGATAAGTAAGCAGTATTTTAGATATACTTCCTAGGTGTAGATAATTTAATGCAGATTTTTATCTCAAATTTGTTATAACATTTGATAATTTTATTCTTTACTTAATAAAATGAGTATTTTCAGATTCTGGAGTATTTAAAATTTAAACACAATTATAAAATTAATTCCAGTTACTGTTGCAGCTTGGGGTGAAAATTATCCCAGTGGGCAGTTTGAAACTGTTAATTTATATACTGTGTGATTTGGGAAAGATAACTTACTGAAATATAAAAGCACATTAAAAAGTTCATATAGCCTTCTGCAAACATTTGATTTTTAAGGTTTCCTTTTATTAAAACATTTCCACTCATTTATTCTTTTTTTTTTTTTTTTTTTTTTAAGATTTATTTATTTATTTATACAAGCACTGGGTACAGTCAGAGGCGCAGGAGGGTGAGAGAATTCACCAGAGCCAGAGCGGGGAGCAGAGCAGGCAGAAGGACCGAAGTACACTGCTGAGGGGAGCAGCGGGCGGCAGGAGAGGTCTGCGCGCCATGTGGGACCCTCCTCCGGTGGCCGGGGAGCAGCTGGGGATCGAACCGGCGCTGCAGAGGCTGCGGGCAGCTTCGCAACCCAGCGCTCAACCGCTGCGCCACCGGGGAGGCCCTCTCTCATTTATTCTTATGCTTCATTATCTAAGATGCATCTCAGATGTTTGATAATGTAGATCTTCCTGTGGACCAACATGGTTGTTTTTTTTTTTTTAAAGATTTATTTATTTATACAAGAACTGGGGTACAGGCCAGATGCAAGAGAGGACGAGAGGATTCACCAGAGACAGAGCGGGGAACAGAACAGGCAGACTGACTGAAATACACTGCTGAGGGGAGCAGTGGGCGAGACAGGAGAGGTCTATCACGCCATGTGGGATTCTCCCTGGCCGGCCGGGATCGAACTTGTGCTGCAGAGGCTGCGGACAGCTTCATAGTGCGGCGCTCAACTGCCTGCACCACCAGGGAGCCCCTACAACATGGTTCAGTTTTGAGAAATCAATTCATTAAAAACAGGGAGTGAGTAGCATCTCACATTTATTAAGTTCTAAAGCCAACATAAAAGGGGAAATTTTCAGTCAAATTACTCTTGGGAAGATTCTCAGTGGAATATAGGCTGTAGGGTAAATGAAAATTGGTCAGGCTTTTCCTCCACTGGCCTCTGTACTATCACCTGTGGCCTTGGTGCAGAAGGTGCTTGGGAGCGTGGGTGCGGGGCATGCATGCCTGATTGTGGACACCTGGAGTATGGTGTGGGCGTGTGTAAGTGGGCACACCTGGGCCTGGAGGCTGAGGCTATAAGCGCGCATCACACAGAGCACAGGTGTGGCAGAGAATGGCTACTAGAGGAAGACCGCAAGAGAAAGCCCAGAGGAAAGACCATATAGAGATTCGCAGAGGGGCCCAAGTTGCTGTTTCCCTGCTGCCTCATTTCCCCCAACGAACTATTGAAAAACCTGTGGGGATGATGCCAAAGTCTCCAAGGTTCTCTTTCAAGCTTCCTGACGAATGGTGAACCTACCTGGCCTGGGATATACAAGGCATGTCTAGTAAGTTTTTCCTCCAGATTTGGAAGAGCTTGTTATTTTCTTGAGTACTATAGCAAGTTTACACACACCCCAAAAGCACAAACCAAAAGTTACTCTTGAGTATTTGTAAGGGCAGGATCGGACACGGTGCAGGTTTTCTGATCCCATGCAGACAGGGTAAAGGAGGAGTCAGAGTCCTCAGTGGTTTTGCAGGTTTTTATTGGGGTTCAGCGGGTACGTGGCAGGCAGGGGTGCTGGAGGGCCGGGAGGCTGGCAGTCCTCCCAGCCCCCAGCAAATCCGCACTCTCTCTGGGCTCTCTGGCGTTCTCTGCTTCTGCATCTGGCTTCTTCTCTTTCGGCTTCTACTGCTGCTGCTGGCATCCCCGTGATGCCGCCCTTAAAAGCACAGTCTTAGCCCAGGTGAATCCCATCTACCTATGCCCACACCCTATTCCAGGTGCCCGCCATCAGGCATGCATTCAGGACAAGGATCCGTCATCTATCCTGATGGCGGAAGGGCAGAAAAGCCTGATATTTTCTTTACCCTACAGTATTTTAAACAAAGGATTTAAAGCAGAACTGATCGCGTGGGTATTACTGAGTGATAGGAGAACAGGCAGAAGACTGAGGCAGCTTCAGAGATTAGCAACGGCAGGAAGTCAATACTATGCCTACACTGGTGGGGCAGAGGGAGAGTGTTAACAAAGCTCAAGGCTGGGGTGTTCTAGAGCAACCCCGCCATACTAGAGAAGAGCAGGAACCTTACAGATGATGTACTGATAGTCTGAGACTGACTTTTGCAGTTGATGCCTAACAGCAGAACCTGACCGGAAGCCAGCTGCCAAAGGAGCAACGAGGCCTTTGAGAGTCAACTCCTTCAAGTTAGAGAGAGGGGACTGAGCATGCCTAAAATTGACACAAGTACTAAGTAGCTTGAATTGGGAAATTGTGGTAGGGAATGTACCTACTACCTCTTTCAGGCTCCTAGGATCATCCCATTTAGCTCCCAGATGCAGACTGATTAGAGCCAGACTGTCAGGCCTGCCTGGGCTAGTAAGCTGTCAGAACATTTCAGGCAAACCTGCATGATTGCCTCCTATCTCTGTGTTGAAACTGAGGGTTTAGAGTTGTGAAATGCTTCCCAACCTAACAACTGCTGCTTTGTTACTGGGTTCATGTGGTGTGGGATTCCTGAATAGCAAGCCCTATTGGCTTTCAGAGGTAGGTGATTTAGAGGCCCTGTCCCTCATGTGTCAACCCTAAATGTCAGTGCACTTGAAGTGTGGTTTGGACTCCACTCTTCAGTGAAAGGCTAGGAATGAGAGGTTTCTTCCTAACACTAGACTTCAATGCTTGCATTTAAAAATTGTTTTAATGTGGAAGCACTTATCACTTATGGGCCAGAAAACAGTTCTGTTATATGTCTGAAAATAATGTAAACAGTTAGAGCTATGTAGTGAATGATAAATTACACGAGTATGGGCAAAGAGCCTCACAAGGAAGGCTTGTACCCAATGCACAGTGTGGAGAATATAATCAGGTGCTTTGAAAAACGTCAATTATAAAGTTTTTCTAAATGTGCTGCAGAGAAAAATAAGACAGCTTGACCAATAAATCAATCTGGACTGTATTAAACCCAAATTGAAAGAAATCCCAGAAGCTCAACTAAGGGTACATTGAAACACTTCAACAATCAAAATAAGAACGTAACTATGAGAACTTTCCTTTGGGTGAATGTCAGAACTACTAACCCTACTTTCTTGGATAGCATTGAGAAATCACTTAGTCTTCAATGTACTTGCGTGAACCCAACTTTCCAAATCAGATAAACTTTTTTTAAACTTTTAATTAGATTATTTAAGCATACTTACTGAAACTATTTCTCCATTCAAGTCCGATCGAATACTAGTGTCTCATGAGATTAACTAAATGGGTGCTCCAAAACAAAAGAGAACAAAACAGATTCCATGGTTGAACATATTGGGAAACATGCATGTTTCTGTTTCACTGCAGGATTAATTGAAATGTTTATTATATGGGTGTGTATATATACCAAATTAGAACTCATTCCCAGAGAGTGTATATGTATATGCATATGGACTCCCTCTGGGAATGAGTTTTAATTTGTGCTTTCCTTCAAACATTGTTGATTAATGATTTCCTGCCACCACCCCCACCGCCCCCATACCTCCACTCCCTGCATAACCCTTTGTTTTTTTTGGCAAAACATCTATATATGCAGAGACTCTTCTGTCCCACAGAATAAGATTTAGAAAATGCTGATATCAATATGGGAAATGACTGACAAAAGGTCAGCCATCTTTATGTATGTTTATGTCATTTTGAGGTTTTTGTAAAATAAACGTTTGCCCCCCTGAGATTATGAGGCTGAATGAATGACATATTTCCTTAGTATAGACTACTGATTGGAGGTGCTTTGGCAAACAGCTTTGTGTCCCTAATAAGTACAAAGTGTTTTCACTTTCCCCTTGCAACAAAACTTCACACAGCATGAAATTGGTAAAACATTTGAAAAATAATGTTTCCTGTCCTTTTAAAATTAGATTCAGAAAAACCTGAAGTAGCTTTGCAATTCCTGCCAAAACATGTCAGAGGGCATTAGCTTGGTAGAAGCTGGGGAGGAGAGGGAAAGGTGGCAGAAGATTGTCATTAAGAATAAGGACTCTGTGGCCTCCCCCGTGGCGCAGCGGTTGAACACTGTGCTGCAAAGCTATCCACAGCATCTGCAGCCCGGTTCGATTCCCCGCTGGTCAGGAAGAGTCCCACATGGTGAGGCAGACCTCTCCTGCCTTGCCCGCTGCTCCCCTCAGCAGTGTCTTCAGTCTGTCTGCCTGTTGTTCCCCGCTCTGTCTCTGGTGAATCCTCTCACCCTCCCGCGCCTCTGCTTATACTCTGGTTCTTGTATAAATAAATAAATAAAACTTAAAAAAAAAAAAGGAGGACTCTGCTACAAGGATTTGTAGGAACAGTACTTTGTTATTGGGGCTTGATAACATGTATTTGTTTTGAAATTGTAATTATACTTTGTTGAATTTAATAATAAGCAGGGATGTACATTTTCCTGAATATAAGAATATGTATTAGCTAATTTGGGCCATAATTGTAAAAATTATTGCCCTTAGCATATATAATGTAACAATAGAAATAATAACATTGTGATGTATTTTTCTTTTGTGTAGTTTTGTTTTGCTTTGCAAGTAATAGGTTTTTGCCATAATGATTTGCAAGTCATGGCAAAAGCCTGCCCTCAGTGGAGTAGGGATATATAATCCTATGGGAAGGAACAGCAGATATTTTGAAAATTTGCCTATATCCTTGAGTCTTTTGCACTTAATTCATTAGATGGCTAGGAGCTATGACAAGATTCTGAACAAGAGCATGCGGCTTGATAAAAAGGTGGTTTTTATATTTTGTGTGCATGGGTATACAAAAGAATCACAAGGGTATTTGTTATAAATGGAGATATTGAATTCTTGGTCTGATTCAGGATTCCAGCAATCTGCATTTTTTAGCAATTAGCCAGATAAATAGTAAGTAACTGGTCCACAGATCATATTTAAGAAACACTGGATTGAGGAGAGTAGAGATTGAGCAAACTGTCGGTGAGATGAAGCAGTGAGCAAGGGAATGGCAGGTTGTCTGTGGGTGCAATGCTGAGTTGTATTTAGTAAGCGAACAGTTGTACACAGTAAGTGAGCAGTATAAATACAGATAGCTACAGTGAAGAGAATAGGTAGAACTATAATTACTGAAGGAAGAAAGACCTGGCACAGAAAATCAGGGAACTGAGAGGTAAAGGAGTAAACTCTCTCTCTCTCTCTCTCTCTTTTTTTTTTTTTGGTTTTTGTTTTTTTTTTTTTTTTTATAGAGGCATGCTTTATTTATTTGTTTGCTGGTTTGTTTGTTTGTTTTGTTTATACATGCACTGGGTACAGTCAGAAGCGCGGGAGGGTGAGAGAATTCACCAGAGCCAGAGCGGGGAGCAGAGCAGGCAGAAGGACCGAAGTACACTGCTGAGGGGAGCAGCGGGCGGCAGGAGAGGTCTGCACGCCATGTGGGACCCTCCTCCGGTGGCCGGGGAGCAGCCAGGGATCGAACCGGCGCCACAGAGGCCGCGGGCAGCTTCGCAACCCAGCGCTCAACCGCTGCGCCACTGGGGAGGCCCTGGTTTTTGTTTTTTTAAAGATTTATTTATGCATACAAGAATTGGGGTACAGGCTATAGGTGTGGGGGGGGTGAGAGGATTCACTAGAGACAGAGCGGGGAACAGAACAGGCAGATTGACTGAAATGCACTGCTGAGGGGAGCAGTGGGTGAGTCAGGAGAGGTCTGCTGCGCCATGTGGGTAGCTCCCCCGCTGGGGATCGAACTCGTGCTGCAGTGGACGTGGGTAGCTTCAAAGTGTTGTGCTTAACCTCTTGCGCCACCAGGAAGGCCCCAAGTAAACCTGTTTTGGATCGGAGATTATATTCTTAATGAAGGAGCTTCATCACTGGGTCTTGTGGGTCTTATCTGCTCCTCTCTGTCATCCATGCCATGGCCTCATCATCTCTTATCCTTTCTTCTCTGCATTATTTCAGTTGGGTCCACCTTCTTGCTGCCAGAACTTCCCTGCGTTAATTTCCATACCACACGGCTTCTACCTAATCCCTACCTGAAATGTAGATCTGATCAACTAACTCACTTGCTAACAACTGACTAGGGTCTCCTGATAAATAAGTGACCCACACGTAAGTGGTTGGCCAAAAACTTGTCCCTAGTCTCAGCCCAGACCATGAGAGACAAACTTGTTGTCCAACGGTCAAGATTATTGACCTGTGGCCTTGAAAGCTCAGGGGAGTATGGGTTCTGACTAAACAAAGGGGTGAAGTTACAGGATTCTGAAGGTTGGAGTTCAGGCAAAATCTAAACGAGGCCATGTTTTGGTAGACACAGAGCAAAGCACTCTGTGAGTACAGGAATCAATGTGGGGTTTGCACTGACACATGGCCTCGTGGCCTCTTAATTGGAAACGGCAAGGCTAAGATCGATGAAAAAGGAAGGCAGGTGAGGGTTGCTCTGTCCAGGAACTCATGTGCAGCCTACCCCTAGGATGAGCACTGAAGTTGTGTTTTAAATGTAAAAGTGAGGTCAATCTCCCAGTTTTATTGATATTGTTCTAACAGCAAAATTCCTTACAGTCTGATTTTAGAGATGAAAAGGAACATCAAAGGATCTTGATCTTCATTGAGAAGCAGGAGGTAAGCCTATCTGATACAAGAAAAAAGCTGTGAGCTTGAGGAGAGCAGATGTAATTTACAGGAAGTTTCGGGAAATGTGATTTGTTTAGAGCACTTACTTATCTGAAACAATCCTTGACGGAAGCCATAAAATTTTGTTTTTGCATTGGGCCAGCAGGGGGCACTTTGGTCGCACATATATTAATAATTGGGCTCAGTTTCTTAGACCCAGCTCTTGTTGAGTAGGATTATTAACCCGACCTACAGGGCAATTTTTTTTAGGACCTTCATTTATTACTTTTATAGCTGTGAACCTTCTTAGAAGGAACTTTTGAGATTTCTCTTTAATTATTAAGGCATCGAGATTTTTTTTGAACTGCCAATTCCTATAGTCAAAAAGAAATTAATTCCATGGACTTTAAAGGAATTATTTTCCGTTTATTGACTTCACTTGAGGCTTAGAGTAGAGAGGAGAAAGAGAAGAGAAATGACAGAGGAACCAGTACAGTGCACTCGTAGCGGAGCTCCTGGTAGGGAATCGCTGGGTCCTAGGCTCTGGACCTCCCTCATTTTGTTAGCTGCTTACCTTTGTGCTGGTTTGCTGTTTACACAAGTAATGCATGAGGGTCTTCTTTTTATAATTGTTATTGAAGTAATACTAATTTATAACATTTAGGTTTCTGGTGAACAGTCTTTTGTGTCTTGTCTCTTAACACCTGAAAACCCACAATATATGACTTTTTAATATTGATGGAAGCACAGAAACGTGGGGTAGTTTGAATTTGCAGTTTTGTCTCATGGGAGGATGAGTACTTTCTATATTCAATTCTTATTTTTACATTTTTTCCCATGAACTGTATTTTCATTTCCCCAATGAGTTGTTGATCTTTTTCATGCTGATTTGTAGGAACTCTTTGTAAGAGATCAATCAAAAGTCTTAGAGAACAATAGACTAATTGTACTTTTCCATAGATGATGGTGATAAATGGCCTCAAGAGCACTCCTCCCTACTTACTCATTTGATCTGCTAATCACATAACTTGTTGGCATGTGTCCAAAGCTACCATTTTCTTTCCTTTTTTTTTTAAGATTTATTTATGCATACAAGAGCTGGGGTACAGGCCAGAGATGGGTGTGTGTGAGAGGATTCACCAGAGACAGAGTGGGGAGCAGAACAGGCAGACCGACTGACCAACCGAAATATACTACTGATGGAGGGAAGCAAGCAAGAGAGGAGAGGTCTGCCTCGCCATGTGGGTTGCTCCCTGGCTGACCAGGGATAGAACTCGTGCTGCAGAGACTGCAGATAGCTTCATAGTGTGGTGCTTAACCCCTTGCACCACCAGGGAGGCCCTAAAGCTACCATTTTCAATCACCTTTGCATAGTCTGCTCTGTAGAATTGTTTGTCTTAGGAATGCCAAATTTCTTTCATTTTGTAGCTCATTTCAAATCGGAGAAGTCAAGAGTTAAATGCTGACAGTGGTGAATGGCACATTTTTACAGGTCTAAAATGACTGAGTGGTAGGTGGTTGCTCAGGTTCTCAGTGCTTCACATGGAGCATTTTCAGAAAACGTCCTGGATGTGAAGATTCAGTAAGTTTTGAGCAAGGCTAAGATTCTCTAAAGCTGATCAGTGATACCCTTGCCACCACTGGGCCTTCATTACTTAGTAATTAGATTACACTGGTTTATAATAGCTTGGGATATGCAAAACACAATTTACCCATTTAAAGCATACAATTCAGTGTTTTTAGTCCGTCCATTCACAGAATTGTGTAAAAACTGTCAATTTTAGAAATCTTTCATCATTCCCAATTTTCATCTACTCCTTTACTGTCACCCACATTAAACTTCCATTCTCCCCAGCCCTAAGCAATTGCTTATCTGCTTTCTGTTTCTGTATGTTTGCCTATTCAGGGCATTTCATATAATATATGATAATTTGAGTCTAGATTCTTTTTTTGTATTTATTTATTTTATTATTATTATTTTTAATTTTATATTTTTTACATCATTTTTCATTTGTGCACAATGTATGCATTTTCATCTTGGTTATAGTCCCCATACAATTCCTTAACATAATGCTTTCAAGGTTCATCCTTGTTACAGTGTATCTCTACTTCATTCTTCTTTATGACCAAATAAATTCCATTATATGGATGTGCCATATTTTGTTTACCTATTAATCAGTTTATGGACATTTGTGTTACTACCACCTTTTAGTTACTATGAATAATGATGCTACAAATATTTGTGTACGAGTTTTGGTGTGGACATATGTTTGCATTTCTCTTGGGAGTACAATTGTTGTGTCAAATGGTGACTATTTTCAGTGTTTAAAACCTGCTCACCTTTTCTAAAGTGACTGCATCATTTTACATTTTAACCAGCAATGTAAGACAGTTTCGGTTTCTCTACATCCTCATCAACATTTCTTTTAATTCCATTTTTCATTTTAATTCCATTTTAACTATAATAATAGTTATCCCAGGAGGATGAAGTAGTGTCTCACTGTAGTTTTTTGGCTTTGTTTTCAGAGTCTATGCTTAATTTTTTTTTATTGTGGTAAGATATGCACAACATAAAATTTCCCAGTGTTACCATTCTTAAGTACAACCAGTGACATTTAGTGCAGTACAAAGTGCTGTGAGTCATCAGGACTTTGATTTGCATTTTCCTGATGACTAATGAAGAGCAGCTTTTCCTGTTAGTGTTAACTAACTGTAAGTAAGTATGTTACTTTTCCATTGTGTTGTCTTTTTGTTGTTTAATTGTAGCAGTTCTCTATAAATCTAGAGACTAACTCTTTGTAGGATATATGTTTGGCAAATAGTTTCTCCAGTTCTGTGGGTAATTTTTTTACTTTTTTTGATAGTATTCTCTGAACACACAAAAGTTTTCATTTTGATAAAATTTCTTTAACCTATTTCTCTTTTTTGTTGCTTGTGTTTTTGATATTCTGTCAAGGAATACACTGCCAAATCTAAGATTATGAATATTTACCCTATGTGTTCTAAGAGTTTCATTGTTTGATATTTAGATGTTTGTCCCATTTCTAGTTAACTTTTATATAGTGTGAGATAAGGGTATATCTCTTTATTTTATTTATTTTTAATTTTTTTTAAAGATTTATTTATACAAGAACGGGGGTACAGGTCAGAGGCACGGGAGGGTGAGAGAATTCACCAGAGAGTGCAGAGAGCAGAACAGACAGCCTTACTGAAATACACTGCTGAGGGGAGCAGCAGGCGAGGCAGGAGAGGTCTGCTGTGCCATGTGGGTTGCTCTCTGGACGGCTGGGAATTGAACCCATGCTGCAGAGGCTGCAGACAGCTTCACAGCACAGCACTCAACTCACTGCGCCACTGGAGAGGCCAGTTTTTTAAACATTTGTTTATGCATACAAGAACTGGGGTACAGGCCAGAGCTGTGGGGGGTGAGAGGATTCACCAGAGATAGAGTGGGGAACAGAACAGGCAGCCTGATTGAAATACACTGTTGAGGGGAGCAGCAGACAAGTCAGGAGAGGTCTGCTGTGCCATGTGGGTTGCTCCCTGGCTGGGGATCGAACTCTTCCAGCAGTGACTGCAGAAGCTTCGTAGGTTGCGTCTTAACCTCATGCACCACCAGGGAGGCCCAAGGGTATATCTCTTTAAAAAATTCCATGTTACATGTTAAAATAAGCTGCAGAGGAGCAAAAATATGTCACCCCAAATTTTGCCCTTTTTTTCAGCAGGTAGCTTATTTTATAGGAGCGCCTGTGAAGACTGGGTAGAAGTTGCCTTTGAAAATGACATTGACATGTGTAAAGGCTCTAAAAGGGAGTCTGCCTCACTGTTTTGGGAAGACTTAATTTCCTGATCTCTTGCAATGGAGAAGACTGGATTTAACAGCTGTCAAATCTTTGTTTACTGTGCCTTCTCTTGCTGAGTAACTGCTCTCACTGACCTTTGCTCCTTCCTCCCCTAAACCTTTGTCCCTTGTCTGAGATGAGGTTATGGTATATGGTCTCTGAAGTCTCTTGGGTGAGTTATGCAGTCTTACTGGTTTTCTCCCAAGAATTTATTAGGTATATATATACATTGTTATTCAATTGATTTTTTTTTCCTCTGCTGTTTTGGCCATCAACCAATTCAAAAAGACCCCAGAAGGGTGGGACATTTTCCCCAATATGCCAACGAAGGGTGCCCCTGTGAAAGGAATCTGGCAATATTCATTGTAAATGCTTATCTTCCCAATTCCACTTTTAACAATTTATCCTGTAGAAACATATTAAGTGTCTGTGTGTAAGTTTACTCATTATAATTTTTTTTTTAATGTAAGGAGTTGCAAATAACATGGATGTCTACCAATAAGACTGTTAAATAATTTATGGGACAAATACCGTAATATGAAACCATGAAAAAGAATGCTCTTATGTGTTGAATTAAGGTTTATGGGGGAAAAAAAGGTTTAGAATAGAATATTTTTGCATGTAAGAAATTAGATAGTGTGTATATTACATATTTACATAAGTATCTTTATAATAATATTTCTTGAATCTAATCTATGTAAAGAATTTCTGGCTCACCTTCTCCATACTTTGCACCTCCATATTTTGTTGCATAACATTCTAGGAAGTCCGTCCCTTTGACAGTGTCCGTCAGAATTAAGAGTGCCTGCAGGTCTCCCGGTCTACTACACACTCAAAGGATTGCAAGGCATATTGGGGCCAACATGTGTTTTCAAGTTTCCAGTCTCAGGTTCACATGTCTACTACAAATTTGCTCCCATTGCAGTGCTAAGCACAGGAGTCAGAAAGGGGAAATGTATTTTCAATGAAGAATTCCACATTGAAGGGGAAAACACTCTTTCAGCAAAACAGGCCTTGTTTTTCAATGGATTAAGAAAAAAATTGCTGAGAGATAGCTTTAGAAACTTTTAAAGACATAAGCACGCTCTCCAAAATTGCTATTAGAATCACCCTGAGTGTAACACCAGTAGTGAGGTTTTCAGCAATGTCGGACTTCTCCAGGCTAATGGGAAGTTATGAATGTGCTAGGGAGGCTTATTATTTTTTTTTTTCAAGGACACCTACAACCCATTGCCTAGGGATAAGAATGTTAAGTGACGTAAGTGTGAAGATTCCTCAATGGTAAAGCAATGAATTGCATAATCATATTCCATTGTGGATATATACCACAGCTTTTTTTTATCTACTCATCTGTCATTGGGCTCTTATTGATAAATTGTTTCTATAACTTGACCATCGTAAATAGTGCTACAATGAACATAAGAGTGCACATGTCCCATTGAATTAGTATTTTGGCATTCTTCAGATAGATGCCTAGGAGTAGAATTGCTGGATCATATGGTAGATCTATTTTTTAATATTTTGAAAAACTTCCATACTATTTTCCACAGGGGATGAACCAGTCTACATTCCCATCAACAGTGTTTTTTGACTATCACCAACACTTGTGTAAGGGCAGGATGACACAGGGCAGGATCTCTATGACTTGAGCAAACGGGGTAAAGGAGGAGAGAGTCCTGGAGCCCTCAGTGGCTTTTCAGGCTTTTATTTGGATTTACCAGGTACACAGCTGGCAAAGGGTCCCAGGGGGCCAGGAGGCTGGCAGGCCTCCCAGCCCCCAGCCAGTCTTCACTCCATGTGGGCTCTCCGGCGTTCTCTGGTGGTCTCTGCTTCTCTGTTCTCCTGTGGTTTTCTCTCTGCTCTCCCTTTCGTTCTCTGGTCCCCTGCTGGCATCTCCGTGAAGCTGCCCTTAGAAGCCCAGTCTTAGTCCAGGTGAATCCCATCTACATCCGCCCACACCCTACTCCAGGTGCCCGCCATCAGGCATGCATGCAAGACCACAGGGATCCATCATTTATCCTAATGGTGGGAGGGCAGAAAAGCCTGATACCTTTTTTTAAATTTTTTATTATTTTAACATTTATCATTTTTCACATTTTTTTAGACAATATTTCCTTCCCCCCCCTCAGGTGTAGTCCTCATAGAATTTCCTTCCCCAATGCACCTGTGCACCATCACCTCAGTCCCCTGTGCTCCTCCCTCCCTCCCTCTGATCCTCCCCCTCCGCCTCCCCTGCAGGAAGTGTCTGTTTTATAATTGTCTGTTTTGTTTTCAAGTTTCCAGTCTCAGGTTTTGTGTTTTGTACTGTTATTATTTTTTTTACACTGATGTCTTATTTGTTTCCCCTATAGTCCTGTTACAAGTGAAACCATCCGATATTTTTCTTTTTCCTTCTGGCTTATTTCACTGAGCATAATTCCTTCCAGCTCCATCCATGTTGCTGAGAATGGCATGAGTTTCTCTTTTTGATTGTTGAATAATATTCCATTGTGTATATATGACACATCTTCTTGATCTGGTCATCTCTTTTGGGGCATTTGGGTTGTTTCCAGGTTTTACCTATTGTAAATAGTGCTGCAATAAACATAGGTGTACAGGTGGTCTTTTGAGTCACTGTTTTTGTGTCCTTTGGGTAGATCCCTAGGAGTGAAATTGCTGGGTCGTTTGGTAACTCCATTTTTAGTAGACTGAGGAACCTCCAGACAGCTTTCCACAATGGTTGGAACAGTTTGCACTCCCACCAGCAATGCAGGAGAGTTCCTTTTTCACTGCATCCTTGCCAACATTTGTTGTTGCTTGTTTTTTTGATATGTGCCATTCTCACTGGTGTAAGGTGGTATCTCAGTGTGGTTTTGATTTGCATTTCCCTGATGAATAGGGATGTTGAACATTTTTTCATATGACTGTTGGCCATTTGCATTTCCTCTCTAAAGCCTGGTAACTTTACCTTACCCACAGCTTGTTTCTGATCACTTTGATATGGGCCATTTTCAATGGGTTTGAGGTGATGTGTCATTGTGGTTTTGCTTTGTGTTTCTGTTACGATTAGTGATGATAAACATTTTTTTTTTCATGTTCCTGTTGGTCATCTCTATGTCTTCTTTGGAGAAGTATCTGTTGAGATATTCTACCCATATTTTTAAAATTTTAATTGAAGTAACATTGACTTATAGAACTATATCTGATTTATGAGTCTGTCCATTTTTTTATTTTTTTCCCCCCTGCCTTTTCATTTTTTAGTTTTTAATGGGTTGTTAGAGGAATAGGCCTTCAGACTTTTGCCTTTGTGCCTGTTGAGGTAATTGGAGAACTGGTACAGGCAAGGAGTAGTAGGTAAAAAAAGGACATGGGGGCCTCCCCGGTGGCGCAGCGGTTGAGCGCTGGGTTGCGAAGCTGCCCGCAGCCTCTGCAGCGCCGGTTCGTTCCCCGGCTGCTTCCCGGCCACCAGAGGAGGGTCCCACATGGCGCGCTGACCTCTCCTGCCGCCCGCTGCTCCCCTCAGCAGTGTACTTCGGTCCTTCTGCCTGCTCTGCTCCCCGCTCTGGCCCTGGTGAATTCTCTCACCCTCCCGCGCTTCTGACTGTACCCAGTGCTTGTATAAATAAAATAAATAAATAAATAAATCTTAAAAAAAAAAAAATTAAAAAAAAAAAAGACATGGACAGTAGTAGGTAAAAAAGGGAGCAGAGTATCACCTCCAGCAAGCAGTGAATACTAAAGCTTTCTGCTGCACTGTGGTTTCCAGAGTTATGTGGTGGGATCCACAGCTGTGAACGTCCTCCAGTGCAGCTCCTTTGCCTTATAGTCTCACGTCAGCTTCTACCTCTAGGCTATTTTTGAGCAGTAGGGGCCTCACTGGGTGTGGATTATACTTGATATGCAGTCACAGACAAGGGTTGTCATCTTTTCCAGCACAGTTTTATCCTGGGGTGTTCGCGCCTGTTGTTAACAGGTGCTTAAATTCAGGTATAAGCACATGTTCATTTATTCGTTGTCATGGTTTCCTCCCTGCAATTAGGGATGGGGGGAGAGGGAGGTGTTTTGAATATCCCGGCATCAACCTCAAATCGTAGCCTTTGCTATGAGAAGACACAGGTGTCTGGACCTGTTCCTTCTCACCAGCTCAGACTTCAGCTGTTGCATATTGAGAGCCTCCGATTCAAACTGAGCCCTTGCTTTTCACTCCTGCCCCTGGAGTTCTCCAGTAGTGCTTCCTCTGTCCCAGACACCAACTCTTTGCATCCCCTAACTCGGCGCAGTGCAGGTAAGCGTCGCCAATGTTGGTATGTGCCTCTGAATCAGCAGCTGTAGGAAGCTCTACGTAGTAGTTGTCACTCTGTCTTGTGAGTTATACTGTCCTGATATCAGTAAAAACACAGTTCACTAGTTTTTTCTACCCCTTTCCACAGAACGGTTGAACCGATGGTATGCTGTGGTCGTCTATTTTTCCTTCAGGAGTTTTTGGCTTTATTTTGCTGCAATATGGTTTGAGTCTATGGAGAGGGGAAGCCGGCACCTTCACTCAGCTACCATCTCAATTTCTGCAATTTTATTGTGAGAAAAAAATGTCTGAACGTTATCCACTCGATTCTAGGCTTTAGAGACTTGATCAGTCTAATTTTATTAGTTGTAGTCCTTTGCATGATACAATTTATATAACAGATGCTAAGGGTATAGCTTGATAAACTGTCACTTAGCGAATACACTCATATTCAGCTCCCAAATCAAGAAAGAGGACTCTCATTCCCTAAAAGTCCCCTTGGACTCCTGAACTCCCTTGTCTCTTGCAAACCGTGACCTCTATCCTGACCTTACCCAGGTTAGACTGCCCTTGTGCTCACTAAAATATGAGTCATAGCTCTCTGGCCGGGAAGATCATGGATAATTTTAACTTTCTAGTTACTTTTATTTTTTTCCTCAGAGACTATCCTTGTCTTATTTCTACATTTGTTTTAATAAAAAGCACGGGTAGTTAACTTCTAGTCTAGAAAAAAAATGAAGCTGTTTTCACTTGAAAGCAGAACCCAAAATGAAACCAAATCTTGTCAACATGCACTGGCTTGGCTCAGTCATCAGCCACTTTCCATCTGGGACACGACACTGAGAGGCACTGCGGAAAGTGTCCTCTCTGGGTAGGCTCTGGAAGTTTGCGTTAGTAGAGAGTGTGCAAGTGAAGAATAGCTTTTATTGCTTAAAAGCCATGTGCTCTCTCACACCCAGCTGAGCCTAGGAGACAATCCTGCCATAAAGACTGGCTAATTACTTCAATTGCTTTGTGGGAGCTAACCTTCCCAGCCATGGACTAGGCTTATTTGGCCTGATTGCTGGAGTCATGCTGCTAGCTGGGATGAAGAGAAATCATTATTACACTGTGCAAGTGTAATGCCTTTGTTTACATTTTGCAAGGCAAACAGGATTACTTCCAGTCTCACTGAGCCCAATTTCTTAAAACTGGGACTGTAACAGTTTTTACATGTTGACACCTGCCTGTTTCCTCTCTCCCATTTTCTTATGTTTGGTTCTGCTGACCCATACACCAAAGACATAACAAACCACCAACCAACCGCTTTTTAAAGACATACCGCTTTTTAAAGTTTATGAAACTACTAAAAAAGTTATAGAAGAGTTGCAAGTATAGCACAAAGAACAAACCCCCCCCGAATCATTTTAGAGTAAGTTGCCTATTTGATTCTCCATCATCTCAAATGTTTTAGTATATCCTGCAAAAAAGGACATTCTCCTACATGTAATCACAATACTATCATTCCAGTGGGGAAATTAATATTGACACTACCACTGACCAAATTCAGCTTTCTTTAATTTAATAATGTTCTTTATAGCAACAGGGGCCAATTAGAGTGCACACTTCATTTAATAACTGTTTTTGATGAGGGTGGAAAAAACTGCCCCTGTTTCAAATCTGAGCAGCTGTTGCTGGCTTTTCTTGTTCCTGCCCTGGCTTCCCTCCTCTCTCCCCTGCCTCCACTTCTACATAGGGGTAGTAGGCAGAGGGTGCCTGCTTGCTCTGGAAGCGTATAAATGTAGAATGAGGGGCCAGCAAGTAAGGACTGCACAGAGAAGCAGTGGAGACGGCCATGTGGGCCAAGGAATCCTCTCGGACCAGCACCCAGAGAAAGTCAGGTTAGCCCCAAAGAAAATCCCCCTGGCTGCTCTTTTTTATTCTTTATGTATTCTTCCACCATTGTCTCCCCTTCCCCATCACTTCTATCTTCTTCACTCCCCTCATTTTATTTTCATAGACTTCTCCATGTTTTACTAGATTCCTTCAAAATTCTTCCTTAAGAAAACTATAAACCATTAAAAATTGTTATTGAGAGATGGAAAAGCAATCAATAAGACTTCCTCTAAGTAGCTTTATTATATTTTGTAAATGATATTTTAATTTTTTATTAAAAATCATATTAATAGACTACTTAAAAAGATAATCCCCCAAGAGGGTCTTTTAAGACATCAAACAGAAAAACATCGATGGAGCCCTGCCTTGTGTTTTGCTCTTGTTATAGGTCCAGACCCCAATATGTGGGTCCTGTGCCATTTTGGGATAAGAATTCACCAGAGAGCATCAGGCAAGGCTTTATTCAGGAGACTCATGTACTAGGGAGCCAGGGAAAGGAGAACCAGCCTGGCTCCTTGAAGGGAGTTAGGAGGAGATGTTTAAGGGTAAGTCCATGAGGCAGGGAGGAAGAGCACAGCCTCACAAGGTTTTCAGGGTTGGGCTATACCTGAGCATGCTCAGAAGGGTTATGTTCCAGCTGCACATGTGAGCTCTCAGCCTTCTCCAGGAAATTGCGAGATAATCATTAGGGTCTTATGCTTTTCATCTACCATGGCGTCTCATAGTCAGAGTGGTGGGCCCAGTTGTTTGGACAGGACTCCCAGTCCATGATTTAGTCCACCTGTTCAAACAGGACTTGGGGAACTCATCCTGCAGGCTGGCAATTTCTGTAACCTAAGCTGTCTCACTCTTACCCCAACAAATAAGTTCATGCTCCAAGAAATATCTTGGAGAAGTTGCTTCAAACTTTGAAAGAAAGAAATAAGAATTCAAGATAGTTAAAATTTAATTCAAGCCAAACATGCAAATCAGAAAATATGGGAAAATGCTGCAGATACAGAAATTATAAAGTTCTGACTGCATTTTTCTCTGTCACTGAGGCAATCTTGATGCTCCTTTGGGGTTGTGGTTAGAAGACCTGACTTCCAGGTTGACTTTTGCATCTATCATGGCTTTAACAAGTCCTTTCTCTTCTGGCACTTTTGTTCTCCTGTCTTCCTCCCCTCCTTGGAAAGAGCCTGCTTGGAATCTAATCTTAACCTGCCACTTTGCTTGCTGAAGAAACAGTTGATACTTCTAAGTGCAGATGGGTCTGGGGAAAATGCATGGTGCTCCTGGAGCAGCAGACCCATCTGGGAAGAGCCCACCCACAGAAGCTGCTGCTGCAGTGTGTGAACGCGCCACCCTTAGGTTCCAAGAAGCTGCCACTTTAAAATTCATAGAACATTTAGAGTTATCTTTTCCTAGAGCCTGAGGCACTTCAGGGTACTGGTAAAAAGAATGAATTAGAGACATAGATAGGTCCCATTATTTGAGTCTTGATTCTGCCATTACTTAGTCTTGGGTGATTTTCCTAACCTCTTTTGCCTCCTTTTACTTCTCTATAAAGTGGAAACAATGGTGTCTTTTATTGGGCAGTTATGAGAATAAAACTGTATATAAAAACTGCATGTTAGTGCCTCACACATGGACATGTAGTCATATAAAGATTCATATTCATCAAAGCAATGGCACTGCCCACCCCCCAAAAAAAATACATACTAACAATCAAACTCAATCCAACAGGTTCCTTTGTGCAACCTACCTCTAAATCGATTTTAAAAGGTTAGGTATCATGTTTTCTATCTTTATTATCTAGAAAATAACAGAGTTGCCTTGTGCCTGCCTGTGTTTCTTTGTGAGTTTGCTCTCACAGCTTCTGCTCAGGAATGTGTGTCTCAGGAAGGCATGGGAGATGTTTTTCTTTTAAATCCTATGATTATCTCTGTAACTGTTCTTCCTCAGGCCCCTTATGTAGGTGTTCTGCAAGCATCAGTCTGGCCCTGCTTGCTCTTCAGTGTTTCTCATCATCCCATCCACTCTCATGACTTCAGCTCTGTGATGATTTTCAAATCTGCCTCATTCAGATTGATATCTGAGCTCCAGGGTTGCATTTGCAATTGCCCATGAAACGCAACCAAACATATGAGTGATATTTCACACCCCCAAGCAACTTAGCCTATAAACTTCTGATATGAAAACTTGTGTACTTTCAATTCCTTCTTCTCTTTCACCCTGCCCATCCAAGGTTTAGCAAGTTAATTATTTTTTTAAAGATTTATTTATATATACAAGAACCAGGGTACAGGCCAGATGTACGGGAGGGTGAGAGGATCCACCAGAGACAGAGTGGGGAACAGAACAGGCAGACTGACGAATACACTGCTGAGAGGAGCAGCAGGCGAGACAGGAGAGGTCTGCTGCGCCATGTGGGTATCTCCGTGGCTGGCTGGGATCAAAACCGTACTGCAGAGGCTGCGGACAGCTTCACAGCGCTGTGCTCAACGGCCTGCGTCACCAGGGAGGCCCTCAGTTATTTATTTTAAATATTTTATTTTCTGTGTGTAGGGGCAGGACAGGGACAGAGCAGGTTTTCTGTGATTTGGCAGACGGGTCAAGGAGAGTCCTGGAGCCCTCGGTGGCTTTCTCAGGCTTTATTGAGCTTTCACATGTAGTGCAATAACCAGGTACACAGCAGGCAGGGGTGCTGGGGGTGGGTTGGGGGGGACATGAGGCCGGCAGGACTCCAAGCCCCACCCCCCCCACACACACACACAAGTCTTCACTCTGGGCTTCCCTGGCTGCCTTTCTCCCCTTCTCTCTCCTGCCTCTGCTTCTCCTGGGGAGTATCTCAATACTGCAGTCCTGGCCCACAGAAGTAAGCAATATAACTTATAACAATGTACAAAATGCAGGTGCCTCACCAGGCAGGGCAATCCTAATGGCAGAGGGCAGAAAAGCCTGAAAACCATTTACCCTACACTGTGCCATCCCCACATGACTTGCTTCTGCTGTATTTAATAGATATATTAATTTTCCTATCCCTATTCTAGTACTTTCTCATTTCTAATTCCTTTAACAGCTTTGTGGAAATATTTACATGCAAAAAAATGTTCACCCAAGATAAAGGTAATGTTCAAATTTTTTTGTAAATGTAGAGTTGTGACACCATCGCTAGCAATTTGTTTTTAGACGTCAACTCAACAAGTTCCTTTGTATCCATTTGCAGTTATTTCTCATTCTCACCTTCAGACCCAGGTAACCACTCACTTACTTTTTATTTCTGTAGATTTTCCTTTTCTTAAAAAATGCATATAAAAATTAATTTAAAAATTTCATATAAATTTGTTTCTGGTCTTTTATTTAGCATAATGATATAGAGTTTTATCCATGTTATTATCATAATTTTGCTTCTTTTTATTGCTAAATACCATTCTGTCATTCAGATATAGCACCGGTAGTTTATTTTCCAGTTGATGAACATTTGGATTATTTCTAGTTTTTGCTTAATATGAATAATGCTACTTCAAGCATTCACATGTAAATCTGTGTAGAAAAATGACATATTTCTTTTTAGTACAAATTTAGGAATAGAATTGCTAGATCATTTATTAAAAGATAAATTTTATATGTTAAACTTTTTAAGAAACTTCCAACACGTTATCCATAGGGGCTAGCCCATTTTAGAATCTCACCAGCGCTTGGTGTTGTCAGTCTCTTAATTATTGGCATCCTTGTGGCTATGTATGGAGTAGTATTTTATTTTGATTTGCATTTTCCTAAAGATAATGAGTCATTCATATATTTTCTTGGGTTATCATGTTTACTAAAATCTTTTACACATGAAAAAATATCCTCATTATTGATCTGTAAGAATTCTTTGCGTGATCTGGATACAAATCCTTTACCAAACACACAATTGACAAATATTTTCTGCGAGTGTCTAGTTGTCTTCCTATTTTCTTGATGGTATCTTTTGAAGAGGGAATGTTTTAAATTTTCTTGAAGTGAAATTTGCTATTATATTCTTTAATCAATGATGTTTTTGGTGTCAAATCTAAGAATTTCTTGTCTAACACAAGGCCACAAAGATTTTCTCTCATGTTTTCTATTAGAAGGATTATAACTTTGAGTCTTACATTAAAGCCTATAGTTTATTTTAAGTCAGATTGTGTATTAATTTTAAGTTAAATTTTATGTAAGATCTAAATAAATGTATTTGCATATGTATATTCAATTGTATCAACACTATTTGTTCAAATAACCTAACTTTTCTATAGTGAATTGTCTTGGAATCTTTATAGAAAATTAATATACCCTATTAATGTAGGGGTATATTTCTGTACTTTGTCCCATTCATTATGCAATATATCTGTCTTTATGTCAGTGCCACACTGTCTTGACTACTGTAGTTTCATAGTAAATTTTAAAATGAGCTAATGTGAATCTTTCACATTTTGTTTTCAAACTTATGTCGAGTAGTCTAGGTCCTTTGCAATTTTCCATACATTCTAGGATAACTTGCTAGCTTATATCAAAATAGAAAATTTTGCTAGGATTTTGTAGGGATTGCATTTGAATTGAAAGGTCAATTTGGGTAGAATTGCCATCTTAACAATATAGAAATTTCCAACATTCTATATTGTTGAAAAACATGGTAATTTTCTCTGTTAGGTATTTAGAAATCATCATTTTCAAATCTCAGCATATAAGTTTTACACTTACTTTGTTAATATTTCTCTAAGTGTTTTATTCTTTTTGTCACTGTCATGAGTGGCATTTTTTCTTTTAAATTGTTACTAGCAGCTTATGTTATTGACTATATATCTTCATTTTAATTTAAGTATTTAGTGCTATTAATTTTATTCTATGCATTGCATTAGCTGCATGCATATATCTTAGTATGTTTGGTTTTGTTTTCACTCAGTCTGAAGTAGTTTATAATTAACATTGTGATTTCTTCTTTGATCCATGGGTTTAGAAGAGTTTTTCAAAGATTTGAGGTTTTCCCAGATTTCCTTCTGTTGAATTACAATTATTTCAACATCTTGGCTATTGTAAATAATAATAATTACAATTATTATTACAATTATTTCAACATCTTGGCTATTGTAAATAATGCTGCAGTGTGCATAGAGGTACATATCTTTTCGAATTGGTGTTTTAAATTTCTTCAAGTTATTTGTCTGACAGAAGCATGACTATACCAGTTCTCTTTCTTTTCCATTTACATGGAATACCTTTCCCCCCCCTTCATTTTCAATCTGTGTCTCTTTAGTTCTGAAGTGGATCTCTTGGAGGTAGTAAAGAGATGATTCTGGGTTTTTTATTCACTCATCGTTTCTCTTTCATGGGAAAGTTTTTTCCACTTGCATTTAAAATGATTATTGATAGGTATGTTTTTATTGCCATTTTGTTAACTGTTTTCTGGTTGTTTTTGTATTATGTTCCTCTCCTTTTCTTGCTCTTTCCTTTGTGGATTTATGATTTGCTTTAGTGTTTAGATACTAATTTTAAAACTGTGAATTTTTATCTACTACATTGTAGTGTCATATTTTGTATCTGTATTTGCATTTCTATATTTGTCTTACAATCTTTGTGCTGGTTTTGTAAGTAGTTAATCCTCTACCTTTTCTTGTATTTGTCTTTACCACCAAGAATTTTCTTTCGTATGTTTTCTTGTCTCAAGTTAGTGACATTTCTCTTCAGCTGAAAGATGACCCTTTCATATTTCTTCTAGAGCCAGGTTAGTGTTAATAACCTCCTTTAGCTTCTGATCAATATCATTAGTGAGAGTTTTTATACTTTCCCCAAATCAAGTCTACTCCTCTGGTGGCAAGATTGCTGGTTTTCTCTGTGCCTTAGTAGTAAAACCTACTGTTATCATCAGCTGAGCTCTGGTGGGGGATCCGAACTCAGATTCTTGCTGTTTATATAGGCAGTTTGACTAGGTTCTTATGAATAAACATTTTTTATTTTATTGTTTCATGTTGATTTCCAATCCTAACATTGTTGTTAATAACATACATATTTTTGTACTTAATTTTGTGGAGAGGATCTTTAACTTTTTCCAACCACCATAGCCAGAAATAACATCTTTAGTATGTTTATAGTTTTTTTTTTATGTTTAAATCTTGAATCCTCCTGGAATTTTAATCTTGTTTTTAGTTTGAAATAGGGACCTAAGTAGATAATTTTTCTAAACAACTTTTGGTTGATTGAGTCATATCCAGTCTTGGTTTGTATATAATTTTTGAATGAGATTAATGTTGCTTTATTGTGCATATTTGTATATTGGTACAACTATAGAAGAAATGGCATGTAGATTTTAATAAGTAAGTTGAATCTGCCTCAGTATGTCAAGATAAGGTATAGTAATAGATGAGACTAATCAGCACAAAACTTCCCAGAGATTACTAATGTTTAGACTGGATTTGAAAGTATCACATCTGAATTTGACCCATTTATGACTCTGTGTACTTAACTTTCATGTCTTGTCTAGATGTTTTCCGGTGTCAAACTTCAGTCCAATATTTTGGTGTTAGCTTTTCTACTATCTTGGTACACAATTTTGACAATAAGCAGAGCCCTTAAAACCAGTGATTCCAACAGGCCCATCTCAGCTAATTGAGCTATGGGTTATTTTCTCAAGCAGAGGAGTTAAGGGGAACCTAGCCTTGATGTTCAGGTTAAATTTATCTTTTCAACCCTTTTTTTTTTTAAGAGGGGAGGTGTTTTATTTATTTATTTATTTTTTTCATTAAGATCAAAATACTCATCCTACTGTGAACTTCTGTTCTCACATTAAATAACAATAGATTGTTTATTCCTCAAAGACTCTTATGCTTGGTCCTCTGTCACAGATAATTTAAAACATTTTCAAGGAAAGTCACATTTCTTTTTTTTTTGGCCCTCAAGTGCTATGTGGAGTTGAGTGACTTTTCCTTTGGTTTGTCACTACCCAGTTACCAGTTCGAGGCCCTGCAAAGGTACCTGGGAGGCTTAGGGCAGCCCACCTGGGTGAGTTTGGGCTCAGCCAACTGCACTGGTTTTGTCTTCACCATGCAGAGGTGGGGTCCTGGGAGCAGAGGTGTAAATTCTGAGAGTGGGGTGGCCAGGCAGAGGGAGGAGAGGAGGGAGCAGAGTTAAGCTTTGAAATTTCAAAATCTGGCTTTGAAACAATAGAAGCTCTCAGAGCAGGGCTCTAGAGTTTGGTGAAAGCAAGTTCCTTCTCGGTGCTTTCAGTTATGCAGACTGCTGCTCTCTGTTCTTTAAATAAGAATAATAATTATCAAGGTTACAGAGTTCTCAGAACTCGAATGACCTGAACATGGGTGTTTCTCAGGTAGCGAGTATGCCAGGTTTCTCTCATATCTCCATGGGACTTGGCACCATGCTGTTTGCAATATCTGGAGCTGTGATGACAGAGAAGTCACTTCACTGCTGGAGCAATGCAGTTGCCATTTTAATTATTTTTCTGTTTTTGTCACCAGATTCCAACAAGAAGTCTAGCTGCTAGAAGGCAGGCTGGCCCAGGTCACTCCGTAGGACAATATGCTGAGTGATTTCCACCACTACTGGTTCCTCTGTACCTTGACTACAACCTCATAGGACATTCTGGTGGCCAGTGAATCTGTTGTCACCAAGTGCTGTCTAGGTTAGACCCTGCAGGCTTGAGCCATATCAAGAAGACACAACCTGTCCCAACTTTTTGGCACTGCACAACCATGCTGCCTCGAGCCCTTTGTGTCTTCGAGCTCAGAGCTGCAGCTTATTCTGCTGCTGCAGCTGTTTCTTAAAGATGGGTTTCTTCTTATTCTTGACCACTTGTTTTAGAACCAGATGTGGCTGACCTGCAGGTTTAGGCTGGGCATCTCCACTGGCAGCTCCTTCATGAGTGCCTTGGGATGGTTTGGCAGAGGAGCATGTGAGCAGAGTCTGCAGCTGCTTCTCCTTGAGCACAGTCTGCAAGCATGTTGTTGTCTCCTTCTGCTTGTGCATGTGTGAGCAAACTGGTGCCCAACTTGAACTGGGGTCCTCCAGGATGCTGGGGTGAGAGGTGAGAGATGATAGATGAGCTGCCACCCTCCAGTCCATTGTAGAGTAAGCGCTTCCTTCTCTCCTCTTTGCTCAGCATGTGAAAAGTCTCCATGTATATATTATGTTTCCATGGACTCAAAGCCAGTACTTGGAATTATTTTTTTCTCTAGGTAGATAGAAGAGTGGACTTACCTTGGCACCTGGACTCTTACTTAGTGATCATGTAGGAACAGCAACTTTCATTTAATAGACCCAGTTTATTACTTTTGTCATGATCTTGCCTTACAGAGCTGTCTGGAAAAGTCAAAAGGTTGCAAGAAGTGTATGGTTTTTGAGGCATTTCCCATATAAGTTCCTCCTCCTTTTTGAGTGAGGTTAGTCTTGGCTGCTGATGTAGATGAAATGACATGATGCCACTCTACAGTAAGTTGCATTATGACTTCTTGACTAACACCAAAATACCAGGCACAAAAAATTGTCAAAATCAACCATCATAGAAGAGATCAGCTAGCTGTTAAGCCTTCGTAGGAGGAACACATACTATGAGATAGATAAATAAGTTGTTCCATGATGATGCAGAGAATGTTCCCCAATATCTTACAGGATTGTTAGTAAAAATATCATAAGTTTGTCATTTCTATTAAAGAGCAAAGAAAAAAATTTGTATAGACTTGAGTATAGATTTTGGTGAAAATTAGAGATAATCTATAGGAAGTGCTCAGTATACCTTAAATGCTGCATATTGGCATTATTTAAATACTTTAGTGATATCCATTAACGACTCATGTGTTAGAGGTTTTTTGTATGGATGAAAGAAAAAATAAAATACTTGGTACATAATTGACCCTTAATAATTGGTAGACTATTATATAAATTTCAAGAAATATAGGAAGTTTACTCCTTTAAGAGTAACAATATTAAGTTAAGAGACTTCTTTTTGTCTTGACTCCAGTGCTAATTAGCTCTGTGCTTTTGAGAAAATCACTCTGGGCCCCGGTTTGCCCACTCAAAAAGTAGATAATTTGAATAAGTGAGAAGTCAAAATGTCCTTTTATATAAAGTAGAAAGAATATTATGCCTTATAGGGAAGGAAATTTGGGATACTGAGGAACATTCCAGAAAGTACAGTTAACATTAAGTAGTTAGGGTCATTAACTTTGCAAAATGAGTGATTTCAATGAAAATGAATGTGGAAGCAAAATGGTTATGCATAGCTATCATTCACTGAGATATAGTTTTTGGGTACCTGAGTCCTGAGGAAAATTTTACTGGGCTCTTCTGAGATCCTCCAAAAGATATTTTTGATGGAATTTTATGTTTTGCTTTCTATGCACATCAAAACATTCAGCATACTTTAAATTTAAAAGCAAATTTTCCTCCTGGTATTAAGAAAGCAGTGAGCACGTCCCTTCAGTTTTCTTTCTACCAACATTGGAAAGTTACCTGAACCCACCTGCTGTTTTAATATTTTTTCTTATTTTTAAGAAGAACGCCTCTTATGGTGGTCAAAAGATCAAGTTTACCTGGAAAGAACTTTTCCTCTTAATTTAAAAAAAGCTACAATGACATACTCTTCAAAAGATGACTTGAATTAAATTTCACTGGTGGTTGGGTGATGGTGAAAGAGAAAGTTTCTGAGATTTTGAAATAAATGTTATTAGTGGATTACTTGGATGTCTTTGCCAACAGATACATTCTTTGTGATTCATTTATTTGTTTTAATATGCTCAGTGCCTGGCACATAGCACGGACTAAAATATTTGTTAAACAAATAAATGAAAAAAAATCTTTTCAACATCAGCAAAAATAGCATAAACTGTCTTAGTGTGTTAATGGAAGATCCTGCTTTTAATAGATATTCACTGGGCAGGGCACATTGTTTTGGAGAAATTGGGTTTGGGCTTGAAGGATAGAGAGATTGGTTAGGCTCCTGTTGGGGCCTCTTTCTGTGGGTGGAGCATAGGAGAGAAAAGAAGGAAGAGTGAACCCATTGCTGTGTGCTCTACCATTCAGTCTTCAGTTCAAATAAGGTCTGGTGGCCACCCCACCAGTGGTTTGGTATTGGGTGTGCATGTGTTGTGAGAACTGGGTAGGAATAAACACTGCCTGAGTTCTTGGGAAGAAGCAGATGTTGCCAAAGAAAAAGTCTGAGACTAAACTTGTTTTTATATGTGGGATGAAGTAAGTGCCTGAATCTGGAACTCTCAGTTGGGACATAACGGCACTGGACTGATAGCTTCCCATATTCAAGACACCACTTTACTTACAGAGAACCAAAGGCTTCTCTATACCCATGGCAATGTGCACTGCTCATGGCAACAAAAGAGAACCAGACCGACTCCTGGTGGAATGATGTAGAAGGAGGTGCACTGGACTGGAAGTCATGGCTCACCTGATAAGCTGTGTGACTTTAGGCAAATTGTTTATAACCTCTCCAGGCCTCTGTGACAGCATCTATAATGCGAAGTGTTTGGACCTGATGAACTTTTTTATTCAGCTACATGCACTGTGCTAGGTGCCAGGCATTATGCCAGCAGAGGGATGCAGAGGTGAGCACACACAGTCCTCGTTCTTATTCCGGCTGAGTGGAGTGTTTGAAACAGGTTAATAAAATGCCAGTAGGTAAAGAGTAGGAAATGACTAATGATGTTTGCTAAGACTTGGGAGCTGACATTTGAAGAGTAGAAATTCAGTAGAAATTTCTTAATTCTGTCATCATTGATTCAACACATGTTGACTGGGTGCCAATTGTATACAAGGATTTGGGGAATAGCTGTGAAGAAAACAGACAGGATCATTACACTTATTTAGTTGAAGCTAAGCTAGGGGTCATGGGGGCAGTTGGGAAGAGGGATTATTAATATCTTACAATTAGTGAGCTTTTACTTTTATCTCAGTTCACTCTACCAATGTACCCACACTTTAGATTGTATTCCTCTTGGATGATGAGAAAACTGAGGAGCATGAGAATGAAACCATTTACCAAATCCACATTAAGAAGAAGCCATAAGGTGTCACTCCACCTTTGTGTAACTTCAGAGTTCTGGTATTTAACTGTGATACAATTTGTGGAAGGGGAGGCTTTGATGGCTGCTCAGTGGACACTGGTTTTTGCCTGCCCAGCATTCATTTTTTGAGCTACAACTTAGATGTTTTCCTTTAGAGATCTAACCCCATCCACTTTTATTCCATGCATTTAGTGTAGAGTTCTTATCTCTCATGCTGTGGGTTTCAGAGGTGAGTTCTTGACTCAGGCTTGACCTGTCTGAGCACACATCCTTCTGGGCACAGTGATAAGCCCCAGGACTGGAACATGACAAGTTGCATGAATTGGAATTAACACCTGAGCATTTGCTGGAAATGTTGAAAAGAAGTCTTGCTCTTTCCCTGGGGTTTATTAAGTGACAGGCTGGAGCTGCTAATGAGGGGAGAAGGCGCTTGTTGAGAATGAAGCCAACCAAAAGGAAAGCAGGCCAGCACGACATTTTCCAGACATGCTTTATGTCCTTGAACCTAATTTTACCTGAGATGGGTACTACTCCTGTACTTTTCATTTCTGTGAGCTAACAGATTACTTTTTCCTCTGAAGTGGTCTGTGTTGCTGTCATTGGACCCAAGGGTTCTGAAGAATACAGCCTCTAAGAGTGGAGACTTTAAATCTCTCTTTCTCCCTTCTTAATATGTTCTCCATAGCTCCTGCAAAAGCCTCCATCAACCTCACCTAAACTTTTGTTCTTGGCAATTAATAAATAGGATGTTGTCTTTGCCTGGGTCCTTACAGCCCTGGTTCCTTACGAAAGAACACTCATTGTCTTCCTTTTATGGAAGGAGGGATATTGTAGGGCACTGAATATTATTTTGTGTGATCCTACTATCTTATTTTGCTTCTAATATCTGGGGCCTGACTAATTGTTCTGTTGTTTCTATTCCATCCTCAGAACGCATTCATTCGAAGAGGTAGGATGGCTACATATCTGTTTCCAGACTACCCACAGGCACATTAACATCAAAATTGCTAATGTGCCACTCTTGTAAGCTAATAAGGGATGTCCTCTTTCTTATAACCAGAACAAAAATGCTCAGTGTTTTCATTTCATTGAATCTTTTAGTTTTTCCCGAAAGAGGTTCCACTTGGATCTGGGTGGTGCTTCCTGTAGAGTTACTGTCTATGAAGTCCCAGCCAGACAGTTCTCTGAGGTGCAAAGATTTCTTCTGGACTTGGCCAGAATTTGCAGCATGATTTGGACAAGGGTGTCAGCTATTAAAATGAAATTATTCTGTCTTTTATTAAAAGGGTAATTCAAGAATATTGCAATAGAGGTCAGTGCTGTTGAAATAAGGGAGAGGGACTGAGCTCAACTCTGAGTATAACAAGGGCTAGTGGGGATTTACAGACAACAGAGTGAATGGGTCAGGGATGAAAAATTAACAAGAAGAGAAATCAAAGATAGAGAGATTTTGCTAAACCGGCCTAACAGGATTCTTTGTGAGAAAGACAAAGGACTTAGACATCGAAAGTGGGGATGAGGTAATTAATCAGTTATCAAGAGTGATGAGGTATTAAGTATTGGGGCATGAGTCACAGGAGTTTTTGCTAAGTTTGGCTTAGGTATGCCAAGGACAGAACCAAAGAATGAAGCCCTAGTTGAAAAGAGGGCTTAGAGGAGACTAAAGTTTGGTCAAGATGATAGTATTTGTCACAGTCATGGCCTTCCATGGTTTAGAATCCTCCTCACTATTAGTAGGTGAGCAGGAGGGAAAAACTTCTTCTTCCAGAAGGAAGACTGGGTTAAAGCGTTGGAGACTGTAGCAAACACTTCATCATGTAATACTTACAATGTTGAGTGGGAAGCTCCTGTGCCTTGACCTTTCTGTAATAGATTCACCAACATTAATATTGAAGTAAGGACTTTTAGATCCACCCTTAAAAAGTGCTGGATATCTGAATTGTGAAGTCCTACAATAATCAACAATCAATAAATGCCTTTGGAGACATCAGGCATTCAGCCTCCATCAGCAAAGCATTGTTTAACTTGAAACATGAATGAGCTCACACAGTGGGCCTCTAACACACTCCACCAGCCATCTCTTTCTCTCTTCTTCCCTGCCTCCTTTGCAGCATCTCACTCTAGCTGGGGATGACGTCTTCTTTCCTTTTTGTTAGAGGAGCACATCCTGAGGCCAGTTTCAGTTTTGCTAAGAAAGTTTCGCAAAGTGTCATTGATAACCACTCCTATGCCCTCCTGAGGACATGGGTCTGAGCCGGGGGAGAGGTTCCATGGTAGCATTTGGTGTAGGCCAAGACTTCTAAAGAAAGCTCTCTCTTAGAAGCCTTAGACATCCCTTTCTAGAACTGAAAATGTTATGGAGCAACCCCTATATAAAACGGGTTGACGGAATTAGCTTTAGGACATCCTTTCTCCCTAATACAACCATCCTTTTCAGAAATGTTCTGTAGAGACCAGCTTGCTGAGCAGGGCCAGTGTGGGTAGCAGCTTTCCTGTGAAGAGGGAAGGTATTGCAGAGTGATACCTCCTCAGGGACACAGGTTCACAGAGAGGCATCCAGGCGTCTTCCTGGCATGTGTGAGACACACCTTGGGGATTTGCACAACTGTATGGAGCAGGGGAGAAAAAAGGCAGAATGGAAATGCCTGACTCTGTAAGCGGTTTCTTAGAGCTAGGGAGACTGAGGTTTTAACATGGTCACTTCCAACTCACCCTGGGGAGGCTGCAGAGCAGCTGGTCACACTGCAGATGAGAAAGGTGTCCATTGTGAATCTGCTCCAGAGTCTAAGAAGCAAATTATTTCTCTCCCTGGCATTCTCCCTTGTATTCTTTTCAGTGCCCCTGATCACTGAAGGGATAGTGCAGGGGTTGCGAGAGGGCTGTGCTCAGCAGCATGGGGGAGGGACCTGATGCAGTAGGATAGGGAGGTTTCATCAGGACCCTTAAGAGGTATGTGTCCTGTGTGCTAGGTGTGCAAATGGGTGATACAAAATGCTGGGGGAAGATTTTGGAGCCACAGACCACATTGACTTCTGGAAGTATTTGGGGGAAGAACATTAAGGGAGTAGCAAGGAAGAGGACCCTGTAGTATATGTCAGGGGTGGCCTAATTTTTCCTCCTCACTGGTCTCTCAGGAAACCCCCATTATTAACTTCTCTACCAAGGCCTGAAAGACCTCTATTAAAATGCAAATGAGATTTGCTAAAGACATCCCAATGAGCCTTACCATCAATTAATGCCTTCATTGCCCCTCCCTCCTAAGGTGGGAATTAGCCCTAGAAGGGGATCCAAGGCAGCTAAATTTTGGTGGAGGGGGTGAGAAAAATCATCTCCACCAGGGACGAGTTGGGAATGTAGTCAAGTAAGGGAAGGCAGAAGGGGCCAAAAGACACAGGTGTCCAGCAGGGAAAGGGAATGATTTTCCAGGGGATGCAGAAGAGAGATCAGCGCTCAGGCCAATTTCACCAGTTTTCAGTTTCAATTGGTGTTGAAATTGTTCATCTCACTTACATCACAGGCTTAAGACTGGCCCACTTGGGAGTCACAATTTTTCTTTAGAAACAGGTATTTTCACGAGCACAGAAGTCCAAGTTACACATAATCCAGCGCAGCATGTACATACCTTTGTCCCTTTACCCCCCACCAGCTGTCCTTCTGACTTTCACATGAACAGGGAAAGCAGTACGGAGGGTCCTCAAAAAATTAAAACTGGACCTGCCATATGATCCAGCAATTCCACTCCTAGTTGTCTACCCAAAGGACACAAACATGTGAATTTGCAAGGAAAATTGCACTCCCATTTTTATTGCAGCCCTATTAACAATAGCCAAGCTACGGAAACAACCTAGGTACCCCCAAACACATGAATGGATCAAGGAGATGTGGTACCTATGATGTCGTTTTGTGGAGTTGTGGGGTCCTTGGGCTCACTCTGGGAAAGGTGTCCCCAGAGCTCCCGTTTCAGCGGCATGTGGCGAGTTCCCCAGGTGAGTTTCTCCACGAGACAGAGACGTTAGCTATATTTAAAGAGCAGGTTTATTAGGGAAAGGGGCAGGTTTTGCTGAGAGAGGGCTGCATGGTTGCAGGCGGGTGGCCTTGGGGAGAGCGGCCTCTGCTGAGGGAGGTCAGTGAAGAGAAGCCCCGGCAGGTACAGGTCACAGGCATCCAGAAAGCTGCTGCCCTGCAGAAGGAGAGAGTTGGTGAGAAGAGGTACCTGCATAGTCACAGGTGGGCAGAGGGATTGCTGCCCCAGCCTGTGCAGAGACTGCCCTAATACAGTCCTTTTCTCTTTGGGAGGGGTCACTCCTCCATGGAGTGGCTGCTTGCTGCTGATGTTGGGTAACAGGCAAAACTAGAAAGGGACCAGAGATTCCAGGGTGGGCTCAATCTCCATATCTTTACCCTCAGGCCTGTGCTCCAGTTCCTATAACAGTCTGACCCTACTTGTGTCTCATGCCTTGTGATAAGTCTCTGGTGCCTGAGGGTCATGACCTCTACAGCTGGGTTAATTGTCCTGTTATTCCCCTCCAACCCCACCTCCTTATGAGTCAGGTTTTAGTCTTATGAGGCCTCCTTTCCAGGTTTTCTATTCTTGTCCTCCATCACCTATACACAATGGAATACTACCTGAAACCAAGCCTTGAAAGCTGACCATAGATCTGAGGCATCCAGAGGGGGAAGGGGAGGAAAAGGAGCAATAACGGGGTGGGAAGAGCGTACAGTGGGCTTGGTAGAGGACTGTGGGTGATTAGGTGGTGGATATGCAACACTTCCAAAATACTAACAAGGATAAAAACCAATGGTACATCAATAAAACAAACCGAAAAACCCCAAACAAACAAAAACAAGTTTTTTTTTCTGATAGCCACAGCCAGCCACCCTAACTGCATCATTTTTCTTCTGGAGGCCTCTCACAATCTCTGGCCTGCTAGCCAATAGGAGCAGGCAGCATATTGTAGACATAATTCACTTTATAAATTATATGAAAAATGGTGGTCTTCAGTCTAGAATTCTTTTCAGACGCAAGTCAGTCTCAAAATTTAGGCTTCTCATTGAGTTTTCTGAACACCCCAGTGTTTTCCATGAAGGGGCATGTCACCTAGTGGTGAGTAGTGGAACTACAGGCTGTGTTTTTCAAAGGCCTGCTTAGTCACTAGTAAGATTTTGAATTCTGTTTGCTATTGGATAATTAATGGGGAAAAAATGTGTGTTTCAGACATGCCAAGTTAATATATATTTTCTCATTTTAAGACATCTAAATTGATCCTCCAATTGTATCTTAATTTTACAAAGGCAGATTAAATGTTTAAAGCTGGGCATATTTTATATCAAATTTATAATAGTGTTTTAATGTGCTATATAATTTATAGATGATGGGGGTTCCTTGAATAAGCAATATATTAGGTTCATTTATGATTGTTTTATAAAGATAGAAGCATGAATTTGCTCCTAACATTGTAGACATTGGTAGTTATTATATATTGCTGGTCATGTCTGTAATTTACTTTACATTAATTTCTTGGCTAGAGTGCTACCCACTCTCTCCCTCTCTTTCATTTAAGATCTCATGCATGAGGTTGAATTCTACTTTCTAGCATTAAGTTAAAATCAGGACTTCCTGGATAATCAGTCCAAATTGGAATCTGTTGAAAAACAAAATTCAAATGAATAAATTTTGAAGAGCTTACTGGCTTATCCAATGATTAATTTATCTGCCAGCATTTATTCTAGCAAATAGAAACTTTGAAGAGTTGAACAAAGTGAAAGACTTTTGTAAGTAGAAGGGAGCAGAAACAAGGAAGTTATGCTAACAGAAAGTGTGTTGGCCAAGTTACATTCCTTTAGGGGAGAGTAGGGACCTAGTAGGCATATTACCTGGTGCCAGTCAGGCAATTCCTGATAAACTGGTTAAGTTTTTCAATTCTGGGAGAGACAAAACTGTAATTACACCTTGGTTAGGTGACAAGACTTAGCATAAGTAACTCCATTTTGGACTTTTTGTTTTGTTTTGTTTTTAACAGTTTGAGCCTATTTTAACTATGGAAACCAAGAAGTTAATGTTTCTGAGATAATTTTTTTTTAAAGATTTATTTTTATTTATACAAGCACTGGGTACAGTCAGAAGCGCGGGAGGGTGAGAGAATTCACCAGAGCCAGAGCGGGGAGCAGAGCAGGCAGAAGGACCGAAGTACACTGCTGAGGGGAGCAGCGGGCCGCAGGAGAGGTCTGCGTGCCATGTGGGACCTTCCTCCGGTGGCTGGGGAGCAGCGGGAATTGAACCGGCGCTGCAGAGGCTGCGGGCAGCTTTGCAACACAGCGCTCAACCGCTGCGCCACTGGGGAGGCCCTCTGAGATAATCTTAATACCCCAGAGCATGAACAAATTGTTTTATTTTTTTTTAAAGATTTATTTACTTATTTATACAAGTTCTGGGTACAGTCAGAAGTGTGGGAGGGTAAGAGAATTCGCCAGAGCCAGAGCGAGGAACAGAACAGGCAGAGTGACTGAAGTACACTGCTGAGGAGAGCAGCGGGTGCAGCAGGAGAGGTCTGTCGTGCCATGTGGGACCCTCGCGGGCGGCGGGGGATGCTTCGGGCAGCTTCGCAACCCAGCGCTCAACCGCTGCGCCACCTGGGAGGCCCGCATGTGTTTATCTTTTCTGAATGCTGAGTAATAGTCCATGGTATATATGTACCACATCTTCTTGATCCAGTCATCTATTTTTGCGCATTTGGGTTGTTTCCAAAGCTTAGCTATTGTAAATAGTGTCGCTATAAAGATAGGGGTGCAGGTGCTCTTTGGAATTGATGTTTCTGTATCCTTTGGGTAAATACCTAGGAGTGGAATTGCTGGATCATATGGAAGCTCTATCACAGCTTTCCATAGTGGTTGTGTTAGGGGGAAAGGATGTCCTGAGCTAATTCCATGCAGGCTTTGTGGACCCCACCCCCACTCCAGACCAAAGCCATCAAGACATTGGGAAAGACAAATCCCTTCACCACCAAAGGGAAGGTGGCTGGGACCTGTGGGTGGAGTTAAGCAGCCAGGTGTGGTATAAAAACCAGACACATGGGCCTTAGCGGGCTCACTCTCTCACTCGCCTCCTGGCTTGGTGGCTCCTGGCTCGCGAACAGCTCTCAGAGTGCCATTTGGGATTCCAGATCAGCGGATCAGGTAGGACACATTTAAAACTTTGTCTCCCACTTTTCTCCCTAAGTTGTACATCTCCTCATTTGCCCTTCCCTTGTAAATAAACCTTTTATTAACCTTTTGTGTGTGCCTGCAGTAGAGTATTGATAAGTCCTTTTAAGGGCTCGGGTGAGGATCCACAGTCAGGCAACCCGTTTTGTATCGGGGCTGCCCTATAACAGTTGGACCAGTTTGCACTCCCACCAGCAGTGCAGGAGAGTTCCTTTTTCTCCACATCCTCCCCAACATTTGTTGTTGCTAGTTTTTTTAATATGTGCCATTCTCACTGGTGTGAGATGGTATCTCATTGTGGTTTTGACTTGCATTTCCCTGATTGCAAGTGACGTTGAACATTTTTTCATATGCCTGTTGGCCATTTGTAAGGAAATTTATTCTTGTCATTTCAGCAGAATGCCTTCTTACCATGTCTGGTGGAGCTTGGGGAGGAATGCCTTCTTGTCAACTTACATGTTGTGTTTGTTATGCTATGGATTCAGTAGGCTATTAAATCATTTTTATGGGAAAATATTTTCAAAGATCAACTCTGAATTTTAGGTCACATCTTTGACCCAGCTTCTCAGGAAGGAAAAACTCCAGTATATCCTGCATTATCCATGCCCTCACCTATATACTACAGAGTCGTATATATATTTGTTTGGGCCATGAAGGAGACTGAGGGTCTCTAGTCTGCAATTACATCTACACTCCCTGTGATTAAATGTGCTAAAAATATTTCTTCTAGCATATTATGGGTGTTTTACACTATTTGTGGTTACTTTTATCATATAGCAATTTTTTTTTTAAAGATTTATTTATTTATACAAGCACTGGGCACAGTCAGAAGGGTGGGAGGGTCAGAGAATTTACCAGAGCCAGAGCGGGGAACAGAACAGGCAGACGGATGAAATACACTGCTGAGGGGAGCAGCCGGCAAGGCAGGAGAGATCTGTCGCACCATGTGGGACCCTCCCCGGCTGCCGGAGATGGAACCCGCGCTGCAGAGTCTGCAGGCATCTTCGCAGCCCAGCGCTCAGCCACTGCACCACCAGGGGAGGCCCTCATATAGCAATTTAAAAATATGAAATCAAACTACTGAAAATTATCCATTACAGGGTCTGAGTCCCATGTCTTCTTAAGGAAAGATTACCCCAAACTCAGATAATGCAAAGAACAGAATAAAACAATTTTTTATGTGTTAGTTTTTGCTATGACTGTACAACAAATTGCCACTAACATAGCAGATTTAAAGAGCACAGGTTTATTATTCACAGTTTTGCTGTACTGGGAATGCAGGCATGCCTTAGCTGGGTGCTCTGCCTGTACCCTAGGGCTGAATCCAAGTATTGGTTGGGACCTAAGTCTTATCTGAGGTTTAGAAACCCATCTCCTTCCAGTCTCAGTGGCAGAATTAATTTTCTTGTAGCTAGGGAAGTCCTGGTGGCTTTCTTTTTCAAGGTCAGCAGGAGGATCTCTGAGGCTTCAAGTCTGGTGATACATTATCTTCTAGAGGGCCACCTGGTTAAGTCAGGTTCACCCAGGGCAATTTCCCTTTCAATTGACTCAAAGTCACTGATTAGTGTCCTTAATGATATCTGCAAAAATCCCTTTGCCTTTAGCACTTAACATAACCTCATTAAAGGAATGACCTTTATTATACTCAAATGTCCCACCCACGCTCAAGTGGAAGGTATTATATATATAAAGATTGTACCCCAGGAGGCAGTCTTGGGGGTCATCTTAGAATTCTGTTTACCATATTGTATTTTTATAGCTTTTGGAAAGAATGCTTGGATTTTAAATCATTTCTATATGGTAGCAAAGGTGTTACAGGGCAACCCTGGTATAAAATGGGTTGCCTGACTGTGGGTCCTTACCCACGACGTGCTTAAAAGGGACTTATTAATACTCAACTGCAGGCACACACAAAGGCTAATAAAAGGTTTATTTATAGGGGAAGGGGAAATGAGGAAATGTACAACTCAGGAAGAAAAGAGGGAGATAAGGTCTTAAATGTGTCCTACCCCGTCTCCAAGAACCTGGAATCCCAATGGTGAGAGCTGGCAGTGAGCCAAGAGCTGTGAAGCCAAGAGAGAGCCCCCAAGGCCCACGTGTCTGGTTTTATACCAAACCTGGCTGCTTAACTCCACCCTCAGGTCCTAGCAACCCTCCCTTTGGTGATGATGGGATTTGTCTTTCCCAATGTCTTGATGGTTTTGGTCTGGAGTGGGGGTGGAGTCCACCACACCTGCATGGAGTTAGCTCAGGACATCCTTTCCCCCTAACAAAAGTAGGTATAAGAATTTCCATTATAGGATTAAAGAACTAGACATAAGACCTGAAACCATAAAATATATAGAAGGAAATATAGGCGAAACACTACGTGATTTGCACATCAAAGACATCTTTACAGACACATCACCCAAAGCAGTGATAGTGAAGGCAAAGATAAACAGCTGGGACTACATCAAATTAAAGAGCTTTTGCACAGCAAAAGAGACAATAACAAAAATAAAGAGAAACCCCACCAACTGGGAGAACATTTTTGCACCCAACACTAATGATAAAGGACTGATCACAAAAATCTGCAAAGAGCTGATGAGACTCAACAACAACAAAGAAAATAATCCAGTCAAAAAATGGGCAGAAGAGCTTAAAAGAAACTTCTCTGAAGAGGAAATGCAAATGGCCAACAGGCATATGAAAAAATGTTCAACATCACTTGTCATCAGGGAAATGCAAATCAAAACTACCATGAGATACCATCTTACACCAGTGAGAATGGCACATATTAAAAAAACTAGCAACAACAAATGTTGGCGAGGGTGTGGAGAAAAAGGAACTCTTCTGCACTGTTGGTGGGAGTGCAAACTGGTCCAACCACTGTGGAAAGCTGTATGGAGATTTCTGGACCTACTAAACATAGAGCTTCCATATGATCCAGCAATTCCACTCCTAGGTATTTACCCAAAGGACACAGAAACATCAATTCCAAAGAACACCTGCACCCCTATGTTTATAGCAGCACTGTTTACAATAGCTAAGCTTTGGAAACAACCCAAATGCCCAAAAATAGATGACTGGATCAAGAAGATGTGGTACATATATACCATGGAATATTACTCAGCATTCAAAAAAGATAAACACATGCAATTTGCAGCAACATGGATGGCGCTGGAAGGGATCATGCTCAGCGAAATAAGCCAAAAAGAAAAAGAAAAATACCGGATGGTCTCACTCATAGCAGGAATCTAGAAAACTTAAATAAGGGACCAGGAAAATGAATAACTATAAGAAAGTGAAAATCAAAATCAACAAAAAACTATGAACCAGAGACACTTTTAGGGGGGCGGGGGTGGGAGGGGAGGGATTGGGGTCAGAATGGGGGGGCTGCAATTGTATGGGGAATATAACAATAAAATTTATTAAAAAAAAAAAAAAAAAAAAATCATTCTGAAAAAAAAAAAAAATTTCCATTATAACTCAAAAATTTTCTGAAAACCCTCAGATTTTGCAAAATCACAGTAAAATTGATGGAGGTTATGGGGAAAAATAAAATCAAGGGAGTCCATGTAAAATCTAAACTACTCTGTAGCCAGATCACAAAAAAGACAATAAGAATATTAATAAAGCTACTAGTATAGTTTAAAAGATAGTTTAAATGCCCAGTAAATAATGGAATATTACAGCAAATACAGAACTCTACCAAAAAAAAAAAATCCTGATAGAGAAGAAGTGAGGTTGCTAAATACAGTGATAATGGAAAGTGTGTGAAGATTGGGAGACTCTCGTGATAATCATTTTACCAAACTAAGTCAAGAGGAAAATGTGGGTTTAACAGGCCCTGTGTACAGAATTGTCTTCCTTTGCAGACTCTGAATTGAGATGTCTTAACATATTTTGTGGTCATTTGCTATTACTTTACTGTAATGACTTGAACTTGCTGGGTAACTTGGATTATGAAAATGACTTCCACCTTAGACAGACATGATTTTCTTTACTAAGAGTGATTGAACTGATATGTACTATAGAAACTAATGTTGTAGCAGAAGAGACTGTAAATAATTTAAACTTCTCTGTTGTTACAAGGCTACTTATTGAGTAGTCTACTATTTCTCTTATATTTTTTAAATTTTGGTTTTTATTTTATCGAAGTATACATGCCTCTAGTCAAATAGTTGAAGACTTCTTGCAGAAATTAGTCACCCCTTGTGCCTTCACCACCGTTTCCTGCTCTTTGAAGTAACTGTTCAACTATTTTAGTTGATTCTCTTTTGGTCTCTACTTTCATACCTCTAGCTTGCATGCTTATATTGTGGTTTTTTTTTTATTTTTTTCCCTCAATTATCTATTGACTCCCTATTAGGGATTTAGATTTAGCTCTTGTTCACTCTTTTGCTTGTCCCTATAACACCAAACCCCAGTCCCTATTCTTCCAACCTCCCAGTGTAATTCTATTACATTTGAGCTACACACAGGGTTTGCCTTGGTTTAACTTTGTAGGTGCTAATCATACCCAATCCATGTAGCCAGTGATAATGATTCCTTTTTTGACTGACATCTTGTATTACCTATTACATCTTGTATTACTTGTATTAAATGAATTAAGAATTCATTTAATTTTTTTTTTTAGTTTTCATGTACATATTAATGCAACCTTAATCTTTGCCCCAGGTATATAAATCTAATTCAATCTATTTAAGTACATTAGACATTTGCGTTTTTAAAATCACCTTTAAAAATTTGCTGTGGGTCCTTCTGACCTGCTTTATTCTGGATTAACTACTTTCAAGCTTTGACTATTCTCTCTCAAGCTGTCATCTTGTGAGTTCCCTTCATCACTGTCTCGGCAGTGTACATCTGAATGTGTTTTATTTTACCTGGACACGTGATTGAGATTGAACTGGGTATAGCAAGTTAGATTGGAATAGCTTTGTTTTTTAGCATTGTAAAAGCTTTGACCCATTATCTTCTGGTTTGCAGCAATGCTGTTGAGAAATCTAATGCCATTCTGATCTTGTATGCATATAATTTGTATCAAACTAGTTTTTAAAATTTTCTTTCTGGAAGCTTACAAGACCTTTTCTGTGCCTCTGATATCCCAGAATTTTATGATTTTTGGCATCTTGCTGTGGAACCATTTTCAATCATTGTGCTTGACATTTGGTGAGTTACTTTAATGTAGAAATTTATGTCTTTCAATTTTTAGAAATCTTCAGAAATTATTTCTTGGATAATTTACCTCCCTCCACTTTCTGGGAACTCCTCTTATTCAGATTTTCAATCTGCCATATTGTTTTTTATCATTGCCTCTTTGCTCTGTCTTGGGATACTTTCTTTCAGCTTCTGTTTACTTCTCTGTATCTAGTAATGTAGCACATCTTGGTCTTGACTCCTCAACACTTATCTCATCTTCCATTATTTGTGTAGAATTATAAATTCACCCCTGCGGTAGCTACTGGTTCTGTTTCCAAAAATTTCTGGTACTCTCTCCTGGGCGCATGGCCCCCTTGTAGTTGGGAAGGTCAATATGCACAGTTTTGGCTAATATGTTGTGACTGGAAATGATGTGTGTTCCTTCCAGGCTGGAGACTTGACTTGCCGGTGCTAGACTTTCCAGGACCTTTTCTTCAGCAGGACTCCTTCAGTCTAGGTCCCATAGTATGGATGATTTGAATAGAGCCCCCAGTGGGTCATAGTTGTCAAGACTGAAGCATGAAGTTGCTGGGGTTATTTCTTATCAAAGAAAATCTAACCTATCTTGAGACAGCTTCAGCTCAAAAGAGTCTAATTTCCATCCTCTTGCCAGTGATTTGTTCATTAATATAGACAACACAATCAACATTCCTCTGATCATCAATTTTCCTATATTGGCTCTTCTGGTTAAAGGAACAGAGTTTGATATTTGGATGTTTCTAGATGCCCCTCTCTTCTTCCCTCCCTCTCTCTCCCCATTCAATCTATGAAGAACATAGATGCTATGTTGAAAGAATCCATTCTTAAAAAAAAAATTCAGCTGGTATTATAGATGACAAAGCTGAGAATCAGAAAGACCATGGACCCTGATGAGTCTGTTGAACAAGATTAACCATCTGATGTTTTGACTCTAGTTGTGAAGGGAGCTGTGTCTTTATTGCTTCAGTTACTTTGACACTGGGCTTTTGTTATTTATAATCTAAATGATTCTAATGGATATTGAGATAATGATATATCCTAATGTCTAAGTAAAATAATACCACCCTTAAAAATTGCATTTAGGGGCCTCCCCGGTGGCGCAGCGGTTGAGCGCTGGGTTGCGAAGCTGCGCGCGGCCTCTGCGGCGCTGGTTCGATCCCCGGCTGCTCCCCGGCCACCAGAGGAGGGTCCCGCATGGCGCGCAGACCTCTCCTGCCGCCCGCTGCTCCCCTCAGCAGTGTACTTCGGTCCTTCTGCCTGCTCTGCTCCCCGCTCTGGCTCTGGTGAATTCTCTCGCCCTCCCGCGCTTCTGACTGTACCCAGTGCATGTATAAACAAAACAAACAAAGAAACCAGCAAAACAAATAAATAAAGCATGCCTCTATAAAAAAAAAAAAAAAACAAAAAAAAAACAAAAATTGCATTTAGATAAGATGCACATAGTAAGCATTCAATAAACGATTTATCCTTTGCTCTTTTGTTTAAAATTAAAAATTAAATAAAATAAAATTAGCCTTGACCATTAAAGCCATTCAAGGAGAGAAGATGTAGATTAAAGCTAGTAGGTTGTGTTTCTCTTTTCACATATAATTCCAGTGAATGTCTAGGCATTACTTTGTATTGTTCATTTATGTTTATTCAGTTACACTCATCCTGTTCCCAAAAGGATTTGAGGCAGCTCACTATTTGATTATCTCAACCTCAGAGTTTTAGAATGATTTGCCTAAAGTGAAAACCACCAAGCAATCATTGCAGTGGAAACTATTGTAAATATTAAAATTCCAGAGTGCTAGGAAATTTAAGGTGGCCCTTATGTTTCCCAATTTCTCATTTTGTGATTGTTTCTTGTTTTAGAGATACATCTGTGATAGAGCGAGGAGGCATGAGGGCCTTACCGTCACAAGTTGGGTGGTAGCGTGGTGTGGTAATTAAGAGCAAGGGACCACAAACTAGAGCACATGGGCCAAATCCAGCTCATGACCTGGTTTAGTACTACCAGAGAACTGAGAATTGTTTTCCTACATGTTCAAAGAGTTGCAAAGACCACAAATGACCACAAGATGCAAAGACCAAGGTCACATGTCACCACAAGTCAAAATATTAACTCTGCCTTTCATAGAAAAAGTTTGCTAACTCCTAGTTAAGAGCCCAAGCTCTAAAACCCGGCAGACCTGGATTTGAATCCTAGTGGGACTCCTGTCTCTGAGTCTGTTTCCTCAATTCTAAAATAAGAACAATGCTTTGAACTTTTCTGGTTTGAAGTAAGGATTGAATGAAATTGCGTTTACAGAGCTGTCCCCACAGAGCTAGGTAAGTACTCAATATAAAGCCAAGATATTTTTATGATCTTTCATGGAGCAAAGCCTCCTGGCACCTTCTAGAGCTGACTGCTGCAGCCATGCTGGAGCTGCAGAGGCTTCATTATCTGCTGTGGAGGGATGGCTCCTTGGCCTTTCTCTTGCTCTGCTCCCTGCTATAATCAGGCAATCACTTTTGCCTTAGCACCTAATCAAACAATTTTGCCATTTCACATACAGACACTCTGTACTTTTCAGACTGTTCTGTGAAACCCATATATTTTCATTAAGAGTTGATAATAAACTCTAGCAACTGAAAGTTTTTCCAAGTTCATGATTGATGACTGTGTGATAGGGAGCTGCATGGCTCTCCTCACCAGCTCGGGGAGACTGTGCTTTAGGGCAATCGCAGGGCCTCTCAGCAGCATTTCCAACACCCATCAACTTCACTGCCTGCCCAGAGCCATCTGGAGTCAGCCTCCTCCTCAAGGGACAATTGCAAAGTAAACAACCTGGATTTTGGTATCTTTTTCCCTTCCTCTTCCACTCTGGAGGCAGGGTATCTAGGCAGAAGGCAAGTTGTGATTGTAATCCACAAGGGCTGGAAATTTGATCACTTTTATTTTTATGCAGTTCAGTGGTAGCAAAGGATTTTAAAAAACCTGTGAGTTTGTTTTTCCTTTCTCTTTTTGTTTCTTTTTTTCTTTTAACATTTTTCAGCTCACACTCTGGAGTCTGAGTATCTTGCATTCTTGAAAACAGGGCAGAGAGAGCCCCTGTGGTGGTGTGTTCCAGGAGCTGAGATGTGATCAGAGCTGGGAGAAAGCCAGGGGGCCAGGATGCCACCACTGAGCCAGGGGGTCTTGTGCGATGGGCAACTATCACTGGTACTGCAGCCTTGGGGGGAGCAGGATGTGCCCAGGCCTGTAAACCCCAGTTCCAGCTGGAGGAGACATCACCTTACACCTGCATCCTGTACTGTTGGAGGGTGGAGGGGTGCTCCTCCCTTCTGTTGAGACAGGAGAAACCTGGGAACCCTTTAAGGGTCTCTGCCCCTCCCCTAGCAGGAGACAGAAAATTTAACAGGAAGTTGGAGGCAAAAGGGAGTGGGAGGCCTACATTTCATGAAGGAACCCAGAATCAAGGACAGTAAAGGTGGCAATTGTCTTTCCACTCATATTTGCACAACTGAAGCTCAGAGAAGCTTTGCGACTCAAGTAGCTTAGTGACCTGCAGCAGAGGAGATGAGAACCAGAGAGCTTGGGTGCTCTCCAGCTCTGATGTAGGAGGGGATTGTTTTCTTGGGGTTGGAGCACTTGCTTCCCTCCCATGACAAGACCTTAGTGAAGCTCATTTCATGGGGCCTCAGGCCTCCTCCAAGCATTGGACTTCAACTCCATCTGAGGGTGAAGAGGACCCTTGCTGGGGCAGCCTGCTCGCCCAGCTGAGGGAATGTGTGTCTGATGTTGATCTTTACTAGGTGATTAAAAATTCTTCACAGGCAGCCCAAGGATGTTTAGATGTGGCTCAAAGGAGAGAAACTGACTACAATTTGGGTGTCAATTAGCTATGGCCCCTTTTGTTCCTAGGTTCTTTTTCCGAAAAGTGTTGCAAATGCCTTGTTTTCCTATTAGATTTTCACTTATTTGTGAGCCAAGTCACACAGCCAGAAGGTGGCGACTGACCTGCCAAAACAGTTAGCAATCTCCCCTTGCCTTTGCTTTCTACACATTAGAAAAGAAGGGAGATTTACTTTTCGATCTTCACAGCAAAACTTTGGCACTGCTCCCAGGAAGCCAGTGAACAGAATGAGAATGAGAGTTTCTTATTGCTCTGCCCAGAAAGAGCAGTAAGGACAACACACCCAGCTCAAGGCTGCAAGAGAAGCAACAAAGCAGGAGAGCCAGTGGCACCCATCAGAGAGAGTTCCATCTTGCGTGTGGGAAACTGGTGTTTCCTTTCCTCAAAAGTCCTAAGACCCTCAGTCAGACCTCACCTTTGTATTTTGCCTGCGCATCTTTAGGCTCCCCTAGGTTACCCTTCCCTTCCAGAGGCCTTTCTATTGGGGTGAGGGGTGAGGGTTGATGTTGCATGGCAGTGCACGAGATAAAAAAATTATAACTCCTCAACTTCCAAACTGTACAGCGGCGCCCAGTGTCATATCCTCTCCTGTCTTCTCACATCCAAATTCCATTTCTTTCCACAGCCCTCTTGAAAAATCATGTACTTGTTCTTGCTCATAGACTCAACAAGGTTTTTACTTTATTTCCCCCAATACAGTCCTTATATCCTTCCCTCCTCTTTAACCTCAGAAACTATGCTATATTAGTGCCTGCTAATATTTATAAGTATTTTTGCTTTGTCAAATCGTCTGTTATATAAATGTCTGATATTTGCTTTGCTTTCATTCTACATATAATTACTACATATAATTCCCTTGAACCCCTTCTATATTAATGGCAACATTTCATCTTTCCTTATGGCTAAATTATATTCCATTGGGTGGATAGAACACATCTTCCTGATCCAATCCTCTATCCCTGGGTCCTTAAGTTATTTCCATGTCCTTGCTAATGTAAATAACATTGCAATAAACATTGTAGAGCATATAGTTTTTCCAGTTGATGTTCATTGCTGACTCATACCGTATTTCCGTTTTTAGGTTTTTAAAGTAAATCCTGACCACTTTCCAAAATGGCTGTACCAGTTCACATATCCACCAACCATGTAATGAGGGTCTTCTTTGTCCATGTTTTCTCCAGCATTTATTGTTGGGGTCTTTTAAAAAGTGCCTCTATTACGACACATAAATCATTGTGGTTTAAACTTGCAATTTCCTTACTGGATGTCATGATGAATATTTTGCCATTTAATTATTGGCCTTTTGGATATCCTCCTGTGAATAGTCATTGTAGATTTCCTACTGGCCCCACCTTTCCTAGAATTAGGCCAGACAAAGAACTTTGCTTGGGCAAGGCCAGTAGGAGGGAAATGAGGATTTGGTCTCTGCCCAAGGCTCTGGGGTGAATTTGCCTATCAGGAGTGGTTGCTTTCAAGCTTTGTTCTTTTGTGTTCTTTCACTGGCAAGAAAATACAAATCTCAAAACACCTTAACCAAAAGGGAGAATGCCTCAGCCTACTCAACTAGAAAGGAGAGGGGAAGGCTCCCAAGCTGTTTTCCAATGAGATCTCTGTGCATCACTCAGCTCTACTTGTCCTTATTGGCACTGCCACCTCTCTGTGTCTACTGTGAGCAAAGAGTTGTCATGGTCACTGGGAAGAGGGATCCCATATATATTCAAAAATAAATTGAAGAGAAGAAAGAAAATAATGCTTTGCATTTTTAATATTTCTCCCTTCATCAGAAGTGTTTCTCCTTCCCATCTAAAGCCTATAAATCTTTCATTGCTCACAGCCCATGAAGTCTTCCCAGACTCCCAAAGCAAGAGTAAAGTCTCTTGAATGCCACCAACAATGTATGAGGGGTCAGTGCTGTGATAGTTAAACTCTGGTCTCTACTAAGAACCGCCTGGTCTTGCTAGCTATCTGTCTTCTTAAGGCATGTTGTTTCAGGCCTGTGCCTTAGTTTTCTCATCATAAAATGAGAATAATAAGTACTGTTAAACCAAATTCACAAATTTAGAGATTTAAATGGCCTTATTAAATGATTAATGAAGCGGGCAGCATCCCAGATACTATAAGGCATTACACAAAAATGGTATATATAGACAGAGGGCAGGACAAGGTTTTAGCAAAAGAAAAGATTTCAGGTAAAGTAGCCTGCCCCCTGGGGAAAGCAAGGGGCTTTTCATCTTGCAGGTGACCTCACTGGTGCTAATTAGGGAGCTCCAAATTTTTTCAGGATTACACTTTTGGGATAGTTTGAAACTGCAATGAGATTAAGCATTAAGTCTGGGTGGGGACCCATGTTGATGACTCCATTTTAGGCCTATTTTTCCTATTTTTAATAGTGCCCCCTACGTGGAGTTGTGAGAGACACAGCTATCAATATTAAAATTGACAGAATAGTGTTGGCACAGAGAAAGCTCTCAACAATGAATTTTTTTTTTCCGTGCCACTATGCATAATCTACTTAGTATTGTCATTTCTGAGAACTCCACATTCCCCCCCCCCTTTTTTTATAGATTGCCTTGGCTACAGAAAAGTCCAGACTCACAAATTGCAGAATATTTTGTTGACGTCATGATGTCTGATGATGTCTCACGATTACCAGCCATACTTGACTCAAGTATGGTTAAGAGAATGATTTAATGAGAGACACCATGTACCTCATATCCAATAGCTTCCATCACTGCCAGCTGCCCCCTTTAAAAACTACCAGTGTTAGCAGGCAGACTGAGGAGCACCCTGAGCCCCCCCAAATTTTGAATGCTGCCATCCATTGCATAAAGACAAAACATACTCTTAGTGTGTAAGGCCTTCAATAGAAAAGAACTTCAATAGAATTGTGTACAATAGGGAGAAGAGAGAGAAAGAATATATTTTTAAAAGTTTCCCAATGAGATGCCCAAAGTTACCCATGGATTACCCATATACATCATGGGTAAACGTCCTGCTAAATCGGATTGTTCCAGAGCAGGTCCACTGAGGCCTAAAAGCTGATAGGAAAGGGACAGGAGTGGCCAGGCAAGTGGGGAAGAAAAAGAGCAAAATAAAAGTACAAGTCAAGATAAAGGCTGCCATTGCCAGCCTCCCAGAGTTTTTTTAAAGTGTCCCCTTCTATGTCCCCATGTCCCTGGTTCAAGTCCGAGGCAGAGAAGCAAGTGGAGCTGCTTCTTCACATGTCTGTCTGCTCCATATGCCTCCTCCAATCTTCTCTTTGAGATGTTTTTCAGCTTCCTCTGAACCTCAGTTCCACCCTTCATTGGGTAGGGCAGGGAACATGGACCCTCCCCGTTTTAGATTACACTGCTACACCAGCCCATCGTGAGCAGCTGACTTTTTTTTTTTTTAAAGAGACATCTTTAGGTTGGCCTTGTCAAGGTTTATCTTTCCATCCCCAAATTTCTAAATATATCATTATTTACTGTCAACAATTAAGAATTTTAAAATTATTGAAGAAGGAAAAGAAAAGAATAAAGTCATTCAGGATTTCAACCATCCCAGTCTTGGTGCTTATGGATTCCTCAAATGCTTTCAACTTTCTATATCTATATTCAAGATATGAATTTTATATTATATCTCACAGTTGACTACAGGGAACACAAATGCCCCTGAAGCATTTGTTCACATATGGAGAAACTGGAATCTTTGTGCACTCTTGGTGGGAATGTAAATGGCATGGTTTTTATGGAAAACTATATGCCTGTTCCTCAGGTAAATTGAACATATATTTACCAGATGATCTACCAATTCCAGATGGATAGATAGATAGATACTCTAAAGAACTGAACACAGGAACTCCCAACAGGGATTTCTCTGACCATGTTTTTTGCAGCATTATTTCCAATAGTTACCAGGAAGTATCCATTGACAAATGAATGGATTAAATATATATGACGTGTTCGTATAATGGAGTACTATGCAACTTTAAAAAGGAAGGAAACTCTAACATAAGTTCCTGTTACAGATAAGCCTCCATGAAAGGAAAGTGCCATCCTTTCCCCACCATAAACACATGCAGCTGCCTTGAATTACAAGTCCCAGCATGCCATAAACCAGACTTCCTCACTGGGGTTGCCACTGGGAATGAGGGGCCGAGCTGAGCAGCTGGGTGAAGATATACAGCATGCAAGGCAGGCAGGCCAACTCTCTTGCTGCTGCAGCTCAACTTGCACCCTGGAACTTCTGGGAAGGAGACTTGGAGGAAAGACAAGCAGAGACTTACAGGGGACATGTTGGTAAAAGACATGTGGAGAGGCTGCTTCTGGTCCTGACCAAAAAAGGTGGCAATTATCTTGATTTGTACTTTGATTTCGCATTTTTTCGCATTTTTTTCTATCCTAGTTCTCTGGGACATGCCTAGGCACTCTCTCGTGAGCCCATGTAAGAAGATACCTTAGACTTGTGGCAAGATTTTGGGTTTCCTTGGCCCTTCTTCAGGTCAACCCTATTTGGCTGGGCATTTGCCCAAGAAGGGATGGGTAAATTAGGAATTTTAATGCCAAACTATTATTAGGTATTATTACTATTATTTTTCTTCTCTCCTTGTGTACACTAATTCTGTTAAGGATCTTCCACACCAAAAGAGTGCTTCCTTTGCTTTATGTGTAGCAGATGGCCGGATCCCTTTTAGAGCATTCACTGCTTAACAGATTGGGGTCCCTGGGTAGCCCTTAAAAGCTCACTCATACTATAACATGGACAAGCATAAGGACATTATGCTAAGGGAAATAAACCAGCACAAAAGGACAAATACTGTATGGCCTCACTTATTTGAAGTACCTATAGTAGTCAAATTCATAGAAGCAAAATAGAATGATTGTTACCAGGGCTTGGGGGAGGAACCAATGGGGGACAGTTCAAGGGGTAGTTTTAGTTTTGCAAAATGAAAATAATTCTATAGCTTGGTTGCACAACAATATGAATTCACTTAATACTACTGAACAGTATGCTTTAGAGTGGTTAAGATGGTCAGCTTTATGCTGTGTACACCCTAGTTTGACAAACACTATCTTGAAAATGAATCTCTTACTCTAGGAAACCTTTGACTTGCCCGCTATTACTATTAAAGAGAGATTTTCTTATAACTGGTAAAGACAACAAACAACACAAAATACTTCTCTATCAAGTGAGCTAAACACACTATCACTAGAAAAAAAGCAGATTGCAATGGAAAGAATGCCAAAACGTTTGCTGGGGAAAACAAAGGAAACTAAAGCAGGTAATTACCACTTGAAAGGGATAATTAAGGAATATTAGCATTGGAGATAATTATGGATGCAACCCAAAAGTCCTTTTATATAGCTCAGAAAAAAGTAAAAGGACAGGATGGAGAATCTGCTGCCATCACACCATTCACTCCAACTTTGTGTGTATGTTGGATTTCCACATGGTGAAGTTTAAGTCTCTTTGACACATACATTATTTAGGTACATTTTTTATCTTCCCAACTAGGCAATATTCTTGAGGGCAGCATCCTGATGTGATTTAAACCAAATAAGACTCTTTCTTTTATTGTATTTAGGTGATAAATTGCGATTTCAGATTTTAAAGCCATGTCAACATTACATATTGTCAAAGACTCTTCAGAATATATTTTCAAATAGAACCTGCAGACGAAAGACTGAACATTAGGAAACAAATGTGTTCGAGGGAATTGGCGGTGGGAGAGATAAGCAGCTGGGGGCTGTTTGAAGGGCTGATTCTTGAAACAGGAAGAGTGTATTTATCTGGAAAAGCAAGTAGTATAAACATCCTGTTCCAGAGGCAGTCTAGAGGATTTTTTTTACAATAAATTAAGTACAGACTAAACTTTTGTTAAAGTACAGGCCACAAAGAGGATTGTCAATGTGAAATTTGTCACTTCCTATCTTCTTGGTCAGTTGCATCCAGTATTTGTCAGGCACCTGGTGGGGTCAGGAAGCTGGGCCCACAGTGCTGTCTTGCTTCTGCACCTGTTCTGAACTGCCTCCAAAACAGCTCTCACCTATGTGCCAGTAAGCTTCTGGTAGCAAAATCCTATGCACATTTTTAATGTCTTAGCCCAGGGGTTGGCAAACTTTTGTAAAGAACCAGATAATAAATACTTTAGATTTATGAACAATATGTTCTCAGTTGCAATTGCTCAAATCTCCCACGACAGTGTGTACACAGCCATAGACAACATATAAATATATCAGCAGGAATGTGTTCCAGTATGACTTGATGTATGGACATTGAAATTTGAATTCCACATGTTATGAAATAGTCTTATTTTTAAAAATGTAAAACCCTTTCTTAGCTTGTGGGTCATAGGAAAATAGATAGTGGGTTGGATTTGGCCTGCAGGCCATTGTTCTCTGCCCTCAATTTTAAAGTTCCCAACTCATTCAATGTTGAGAATCCTTAGTCTACACCCTGAGTTTAAGCCATAGACTTCGTTGATGATTGTAAACCCATTTGGAAGTAGTGCTTGGTAAAGTTTGAATATATTAATATTTGTGGATCCCCGACGTCTATCCCCTTGCCATTTGGTATTTATTGAAATGATTACTAAACGAAGATAACTGGGAAGCAGAGGGCAGATTATGATTGATAAGGATGAGGACAGGGAAAGCTAAATCCCAACAGCAACAGAGGATGTTACGTTTTAGGGAGGCAGAGTTGTGTGTTGGGGGACTGTGATGGGATTAAGGGTGCACCCCTCAGACATCCCTTAGAGAGATGCTGCTACCCTTCGAGGGTAGCTGATTGGCAGTCATCATGGGCTGTGCCTTCAGGTTCAGGCCAAGGTCATGCATTCCCAAGGCTGTACTCATCCATGTGAACATGACCTGGTTGGAACCAGCCTAGTGCTGGCTGTTCCTGTTGGTGCAGGCCCTTCTGATAGGCAGTCTTTGCCCTTGATGTCTGTACCAGCCGGCTGAGGTTTGCTCAGAACCACATGTATTGCTCCTTCCATCCCACCATTCCTGCCCACTTTCTGTTCCCAGGTGTTAGACCTATATTGGTGTCTGAAGTCCTTCCCCAGATGCACCTGCTCCCTCCCTCCTTTATCCTTCATGGGCATGTGCTTTAATATAGCTCTTCTAGAGGGCCCAGGTGGATGCAAGGGACACTCAGGAAAGAGACTTTGTGAAAAGTAAATGTATCTCCTTTTAGCTCAAGTTTGGGATTTTTTTTTCCATTTCCATTTTCTCTGAGGATAGAATCAACATCGTTGGCAAATGGCTGTGCTGATTTGGATGGAATTGATGAAAGAATCACAGTCAAGTGTGAAATTTCTTCCTGAGCTCACTGGTATTCTTGTCTTCAGATGGGTAATTCCTTAGGGAACTTTTATGTTGAGCTCAGGGCTTCAAGTGAAAATTAATCCTTGTTCTACTGGTTTGTCCTACAAGGCATGGAACTGCCATGTCCTTGAGGCACATGGGAGGCCTGGGAGCTGTGCTGAGTGTGGCAATCTCAAGACTGACAGCAGCCTAGATTAGTGACTAAGGGGTGAGGAATGGGGTTAACTGGGCAGAAAGAAATATCTCTGCTTTTGTTTGTTTTCATTGTCATTCTGTAGACTCCATTTGAGAATAGACAAAAAATTTAAAGTACATCTGTAGAGAAAATGATGGACAGAAACATATAAAAGTATCAGAACTCCCTGCCAAATTCCTGAGGTTTAATGCTAAACACCTGTCCCCAAAGTGGACGAATGGGTAACACCCAACCTGACAGATTTGGGCAGAAAGATCTTTTGTGACAAATAGCCTCACATGGTGGATAGAGAAGAGAGAAGTAACAACTCAGTGCTCACTCTCCCCCTACACATTCACCTGGATGCAGTTTCTATTCTCCTCTGGGTTGAGGGCTTCTGGTGTGGGTCTCTTGGCTGGGCTCCGGGCTAGGTGCACCTTGCAGATACCATCATTAAAGACTGCTGTGTGATGTGTCAGTCTGGGACTAACAGAGTGGCCAAGGGAGGGGCCACTATAGTGTGTGTGGTGGACACTCTTAGAAGCCCTAGTTGATGAGAGTCTTTGCTCTGACAGTCTCAAAGTCCTAATCCTTGTTCCAGGGGAACAAGGATTAATGGGCACATGATTCAGATCTAATCAAGGATTAATTTTCACTTGAAGCCCTGAGCTCAACGTAAAAGTTCCCTAAGGAATTACCCATCTGAAGCCAAGAATACCAGCAAGCTCAGGAAGAAATTTCACACTTGACTGTGATTCTTTCATCAATTCCATCCAAATCAGCATAGTCATTTGCCAACCGGGTTGATTCTATCCTCTGAGAAAATGGAAATGGTAAAAAAAAAGGCTGTTGATTGATTAGATCTGAATCATGTGCCCACAACTGTTGTGAAAGTGTCTCCATGTGGAAGGAACTTTTTAGCAAGGAAGTGGAGGTAAAGTTCCAGAAGGGGGAGAGGGAACAATAGCTACCATTCTTTGTGTGTGATAGGCAACAAGCAGGTCAAAGTCCAGGCCTTCAGCAGAGGTCAGAAAGCACACAAATTTGGCAGGTATTTGTCCAAAGTTGAGGTAAACAGAAAGGGAAGATCTGTGTGAAGAGGACAGAAGAGGGGCGAGGAAGGATTAGGGTCAAAATAAGGGGGAGGTGTAATTGTATGGGGAATATAACCAAAATCAAAATGCATACATTGTGCAAAAAATGAAAAATGATATAAGAATTATATAAAATATAATATTAAAAAAAAGAGGACAGAAGAAAAGCTGCACATAGGAAAGTAATCATAGCACGTACTGAATGTGTTATCAGCAAGCATGCTTCTTTTACAAATAGTGAATTCTTACTTGACAGGCTTATACAACACAAAGGCTAGGGAGCCTCCCGGCAGTCTGAGTGGGGTTGTGTGACATCTGCAGGCCCAGGGTCTCTTCACTTTCCCACTTTGCTGTCTCAATGCTCTGGCCTCAGCCCAGGCCAGGCCTCCCCACTGTCACGGCATGGCTGCCACAGCCCAGTGTCACTGCTGGCGTAAGCAAAGCTGGGGATTTTCTTCCTATAGTCCCTCCTTAGAAAAATTCTGGTAAAATACACATAACATGCAATGTAACATCTTAACCATTTTTAAGTGTACAGTTTAGTGGTCCTAAGGACTATGACACTGTTGTGCCACCATCACCAGTGTTCATCTTAGAACTCTTTCCATTATTGCACAACTGAAACTCTGTATCAACTAAACAATAATTCATTCTCCACTTCTGCCAATTCCGGCAATTTCTTCTACTTCCTGTCTATGATTTTTGACTATGCTAGGAATTTGCATAAGAGGAATCATACAGTGTTTGTCCTTTTGTTTTATCTATTTTTATGTGACCAATGAGTTAAGAACGAATTGTAAATGGTTAATTTATTTTTTATTTTTATACAAGAGCTGGGGTATAAGCCAGAGTTGTGGGGGGTGAAAGGATTCACCAGAGACAGAGTGGGGAGCAGAACAGGGAGATGACCAAAATACACTGCTGAGGGGAGCAGCAGGTGAGGCAAGAGAGGTCTGCCACAACATGTGGGAATATCCCTGGCCGGCTGGGAATCGAACCCGCGCTGCAGAGGCTGCAGAAAGCTTCACAGCACAGCGTTCAACCCACTGTGCCACCGGGGAGGCCCCTAAACAGTTAATTTTAAATGGATGTATAAGTACATATATCATATTCTCAATTTTGCCTCCCGGTCTGCAAAAGATAAAATATTTCCCATCTACCCTTTACATAAAAGCTTACAAACCCTGGGCTAGATCTATAGTTTGCAACCTGTTCTTTGTACTGACCCATGTCTGGTAGAGATGGCAGTGTTAGGGTTTGGGATTTTCTGAGCAGTACCCCACCCCAGACCCCAGCTTTGCCCAGAGGGATTTCTCTGCTTGCACAAAAGTATCCATATTACCTTCACTGGGAGACAGTGGTCCCAACCAAACCTTGAAAACCTCTGGCCTATTAATAGATGTTACATCTATGGGAAATTTCAGAAAATGTTCCGAAGTTCTCCCTTTCCAGTGATTGCGGCTCAGAAAGTTAGAGTTGGAAGTTCATTAAAAGCTGTTTTTTTTTTTTTTTTTAAGTAATTTGATGTTAAAAAAATGGAATATACAAAATGGAGCAAAATTAACTAAAAATTTTAAAATGTAAAAAAAAATTTTCAAGTGAAGGGGATCCGGACATACCACTCCCAAATATACCACTTTGGCAGAGGAATTATTTCAAGTACGAGGCATTTGAATTACTGAAATCCCTTATCTGCCCAAAAGCAGTCTCCCAAAAGAACTCAATTGTCATAAATCCTCTCAAAGGGAGCAACTTTAATCTCTTCTCAGAGAAGTAGGCACCAAATCCCCATAGACAGTGCCACCAAATTGTCACATAACGCATCTGTGTCCTTGTGAGGTTATTTATCTTAAAAAAATTCACTTGTTTTTCCATAAATGCCCTTTCTCCCCACACCTCCTAAGAAGTCATTCATTCTTTCTCAGAAGACCCCCTGTGTCCCTTCATTCTCAATTAAAATGGTATTGTAGGGAAAGAAATACCTTTTCCTGTACTTTATAGGAACATTAATATTTAGAACCCTATTTTGATGAGGTTGGGAGGCCAGAGAGTGCCCATGCACCAGCACGTGTAAACCAGCAAACTACAAGACCCAGCATGCCTTGCATCTCCCACAGGAAGTGATGCTACTTCCACCTCAGGGAAACTGAGGAGAAGGTCCTGCAGAGAGGGTAGGGGGCTGTTACTTTTGGGGGAAGTGCGCCATTCTGTCATCTTTCCTGTTGTGCTTTTCCCAGTCATACCAATTTTCTGTGGGAAGAGACAACTGCTTTTGTTTGAGGTTGGTGCTTCTAAATTCTTGACTAGTACTCTTGTAACAAAAGACAGATAAACAAGAGAAAAGCATACCGATTTATTTAAGTCTTACATGACAGTGTTATAGGACAGGGAGAGGGGCAGCCCAAAACCCCGCAAACCTGCCTATTCTAAATGTGTTCTGCCATCCGCCGCATCAACACAAAACATATGAGACTTTAATGGGAAGGAACTTTAATACAACTAGGAAACAACACAGGTAAGGCAAAGAGTCTAGTTTCTAAATGAAGCACCCAAAGTTACCCGTCCCCTCGTGGGTAAAAGTCCATCCACATGGGATTGGCCCAGAGCAAGGCCCCAAAGCCTGCTACAAGTCTAAAGCATCTTCCAGTGGGGACCCACAGAAAAGGGTCACAAACAACCAGACAAGCCCGGAAGGAAAAGAGCAAAATCAACATCAAGATAAAAGCTGCCATTGTCACCTCCCCACGGGTCTCACCCACATCTGTGTCACCCAGTCCACGACCAAAAGACAAGCGCAGTTTCTTCACGTGTCTCTAGGCTCCATGCGCCTCCTCCAGGTCTCCTGGCTCCATCCTGCTTCCTTCCTCCGTCTCTTCCTGCAGCTTCTCCTCTTCCTGCTCAGCTCCACCCTCCCTTGGGTGGGGCAGGGAACCTCCCCCTTTCCTGGGGACCACCCTGTTACAACAGGAGACATATAAGGAAATGAAGCCCTAAAGAAGCTGTTAAACTTGGCCTTTTCTAGGTTTGATGAAGAGGGGAAAGTTCTAGAAAATGTGATAGGACAAAAAAGTATGTGAGCAAAGTGTAATTAACATGGGGAAACACCTCATGTGTCTAGGAGATAAGGATGTAGAGGGAAGGGACCTCTCACATATGGGTTATCTGTCATGGGTCAAGGGGAGGTCAGAAAGTCCTTCCTGCACAGGTCATGTCTCAAATTTCTTGCGTTTAGAATAGTCAATATGCCAAGGTGCCATATTTGAGGGTAGTACATCCTGATCCCTGTCAGGAAATAAACTCTCAAACCTCACTGCTTATTTGCATGTTTACTACTTTATGGCATGCCCCTGTGTATGTAAAATTAAAAATTAATATATACAAATTTTTAATTTTTTTTCTGCTCATCTTGTTAGCATATGATCAAGGAGCACCCAGGACTCTATGCTAAAGGAGCACAAGCCTAAACCAGGGTCTTGCTATCTGTCACATAAAAATGAAGCAGACTCTCAGTGGAAATGATCTTTAATAGAATTAGTGTGCATAGAGAGGGAAGAGAAGATATTCCTAATAATATTAACTCCCTAATTTACCCATCTCTTCATGGGCAAATACCCAGCCAGACAACACTGGCCTGAATTGGGACTGCTGAGTTCCAAAATGTTGCTTGAAGTCTAAGGCACCTTCTGGCATAGAAATCCAATAAGGGGGCAAAAGAGGCCAGGGAAGTCTGGGGAAAAAAAGAGCAAAATTAATTTGTAAATCAAGATAATGACTGCCATTGTCTCTGCTAATGACAGTCTTCCCACATACCTCTTCCAAGTAACCCCAAGTCTCTTGGTATAAGTCTCTTGAAGCTAGAGAAGCAAACATACCGAGAACCCACCTGCCTTCTGTATTGTACAGCTTCACCTGGCTGCTCAGCTCTGCCCCTAGTTCCCAGTGCCTAATCCAAGGCAGCTAGGAATAAGAGAGCCGGGGAATATGGTACCTCCCTAACAATCTATTGTCAGTTTTTTTTTTTTAATATTTTATATAATTCTTACATTATTTTTCATTTTTGCACAATGTATGCATTTTCATTTTGGTTATATTCCCCGTATAATTGCACCCTCCCCTGCCTTATTTTGACCATAGTCCTTCCTCTCCCCACCCCTCCCCCCCGTAGTGTGTCTCTGGTTTATAGTTGCTTATTGATTTTGATTTTTACTTTTTATTAATTAGTCTTTTTCCTGGTCCCTTATTTAGGTTTTCTAAATTCCTGCTATGAGTGAGACCATCCAGTATTTTTTTTCTTTCTGACTTATTTCACTGAGCATGATCCCTTCTAGCTCCATCCATTTGCTGTAAACTGCATGTGTTTATCTTTTTTGATTGCTAAGTAATATTCCATTGTGTATATGTACCACATATCTTACACCAGTGAGAATGGCACATATTAAAAAAACTAGCAACAACAAATGTTGGCGAGGTTGTGGAGAAAAAGAAACTCTCCTGCACTCTTGGTGGGAGTGCAAACTAGTCCAACCACTATGGAGAGCTGTGTGGAGATTTCTGGACCTACTAAAGATAGAGCTTCCATATGATCCAGCAATTCCACTCCTAGGTATTTACCCAAAGGACACAGAAACATTAAATCCAAAGGGCACCTGCACCCCTATGTTTATAGCAGCACTATTTACAATAGCTAAGCTATGGAAACAACCCAAATGTCTATTGTCAGTTTAATTCACATACCCTTCAGAAAGAACTTAAGAGGATAGAAGGAAACTTTTCTGTTCCTTACAAAAGCAAACCATATGTTAAAATATCCTCCTTGGAGGTATTTTGGAAATTTCCCTATAACAGAAAGCATATTTTGAAGAAAATCTTTAAAAATTGCAAAGATTCTTTAAAGTGAATTGGATCCTGCCTAAAGTTCTGTAGACACACACACCTAGCCTCCCAGTATGTCACCATCTAGGCTGAGCTTTGGAAGGGCTGGCAGAGTTCAGGAAAGCAGAATTAGGGTTGTCAGAGTGATTAATCTCCTCCCTGCTTAGAGGTATAAAACTTTCACTTTTAAAAAGAAAATGAATTTTTAAATTCCAAGTATTTTTTTCCCCCTTTAGGATAAAGTTTTCATTTTATTGAGTCTCTTTCATGCTATTTATTCATTTACTTTCTTGAAATTTCTGACTCATTTAGTGGGCTGACAATGCCCACCGCCATTCATATTCACCTATCTGCATAATAGTCTCATTTACAATTGGTGAAGGCACCCAGGGAGCCGCCACTGGCCCATCTTTTTGACTTCTATCTGCAATTGAGCCCATTTGTGAGTTGCCAGGTAACAGACCCTGGGCGGGAGGGACTTCTTACTGTGAAACCCAGGCTTTCAAACACTTGAATGGCAGCAGTTTGACTCTCTTATCAGAGCAGCAGCATTATCCCAGAAGCGCCCCACAATAAACCTCTGTACCAAATTAATTAAAGAGAGTCCTGATAATTCCATTCCAATGCATTCCAATGAAAGTAATTTCAGATACATAATGCACAATTGGCTTTTCCACTTAACTTCCAAATGAAACATCCAGGATATTAAGTACCATTCACATTAATCAACAAAATCGGTGATCCTCAAGCAGCAGAGATGGACGTGGCCTGAAAGATGCGGAGGCAGCTCTGTGTGGATGGGGAGTCACCACTAGACTATTTAAGTCAGAGATAAGGAAATTATGGGACTACTTATTCTCTTTCAATAAGAAAGAAACACTTTTTAGAAAAAGAGCACTTTTAGAAAAGAATATGGTGGGACCTGCTGTACGAGAAAAACCATTTACCAGACACTTGTTAAAAGACTATGGAAGACTTTATTAAAGACTACCATAGTATGAATCAATTCTTCTGTAACAGAGGAGACATAGCAAACTCAGCCGGGGATTTCAGGTCAGTGGGCAGAGTGAGGGTGTCAGTGTTTGGAAAAGTACTGATATCAAGCCCTGTTAAACTAGCCTGAAGGTGTGCTTGCTAAAGACAGACCCAGGACTTAGACAGCAAAGGGTGAGGAACTTAATTAGTTATCAAGGGGGATCAGAAACCAAGGTTTGGGTGAGGACGTAGCAGACTTCTTCCTAAAATGGGGTCTCCTAGGAGAGACCTGAAAACCCAAGGTCAAGTCCTAGTGGACGCAGAATAATGTAGGTTTCCTTTGGCCAAGGAGAGTGTGTCATCACTATGCAGCTATGTGATGACAGAATAACTGAAAAATGGGTTCATGTTCAAATTGGAAGGTGAACATTATACAGTGGAAAGAATTCTCAGTAATGGTTGATATTTGTGAGGAAATGGGAACTAGAGAAGAAAACAGAAACCTCACCTTCTGGGCAGCCTCTCAGACTTGAGAGGTGCTCTGCCCGTGGGGATGGGTGTGGTGTGCTGGAAGACCTCTGTGAGCTCACAGTGATTCTCAGCATTAGGTGCCTGCTGTGCTTCTGGTTGCATCATAGGGGACACTGTCAATGGAGAGCTGTCACTGGTCCCCACAATAGAGGGGGCACTTAAAAGCTCCAGGGAAAAGCAGGGGTTCACACCAGTTTTTGTAACACTGGTATTTCATGGCACCAGTGGTATTTCATTTTTGCTGTCTTATCCCTTTAGGTTTTTGCAAATCTTCCCTGTCTTCACTGTCAGGTATCCAACTACCTAGTTCTTTCCCTTTGAGTCTTGTTTATTTGCTTTGTCTTTGCTGGTCCAGTACGGGACTACCAATACTTTTATGAGTTTCTGAAATCCATGAACTCTGAAAATCTGATGTTTTCCATCCCAGAAGCCCACAAATGCCCTGTCCCCTCTTCTTAAAACTCCCTCATTAATGAGGCATAAAAGGGGTCTGTAATGATGAATGCACCTTGCTGTTATTAGACTCTGTCTTTGAGAGATGCTGTAGGGAACCACAGTTCATGTAAACTCAAGGCAGGTGACCACTGCATCTTTATCCAGCTGGTAGCCCCTGGACGGAGTGGTGGGAATGGGGACTGCCATCAAGTGAGGCTATTGCAATAAATTAAGATGTTAAAGATCAGACTAAAACCCACCTTGGAAGGTGACCTGACTCACTTCTTACAGCCATATGTGGTGCCTCAGCAGCAGCACTGGGGAACTGAGAGTAGCAACAGCTCCAGCAGCTTAAGGAGTGTCTCTGGGCTTCCTCAGGCCACCTTTAGAGAACCAACACTGTTTAGAAAAATATTTCTCAGTCCTGACCTGTTTCCTGTCAGTATGTCCTGCCCTTAGTTGACCCACCTAGTTCTGACCTGGAAGATATGCTCCAGCCTACCCAAGTGTTGTTAAGCCCCAGATCTCTGCTGATCATTGTCCTTTTGGTTGGGCCTCAAGTTCCTCTGTGCCTGTGCTATATGTCTGAAGTCATGTGATATTTACTCATAGTTCTCCAAACCTCTGGCTGGAGTTTCTCCTGTTCAAGATGAAGTCCCCTTTCTGTTTGGAAATTTCATTATTCACTTCCACAGCCTTCCTCCCCATTCTCTCTCTTACCCACAAACCTTGCAGAGAACACGAGATAGCTCTTGCTTGGAAAAGTGTGGGTAACTCCAGTGTATGTGTCAAGTCTGTGGGTAACTCTAGTGTATGTGCACAAAACCCCCTGCCCAGTTTCCTGCAGTCTTGACTTCATGCCACTGAAGTTTCTATTTGTCCGTGAAACAGAGTGGGATGCGTTGGCATCCCCTGTGCTGGGAAGGCCAGAGGGGGAGCAGCTTTGTTCTCATTCTGGCAGCCTTTAATTACCAAATCTTTATCAATTGATTCTACGAAAGGCTTTGATTCACTCCATTTTGCTTCCTTCTAATTTCCTTGGTGAACGTTTCAGTCATTCAAGACACTGACTTCTGACACACCAGCTGGCATCTCTCACTCTCTCTGGCCAACAACTTGGCATCTACATTCTTCTCCAGGTCCCTACTCCCTCTGTTCCTTTCGTGAGATCAGCATTCTTCAAGGCAGTGATGAAAGGGGCATCTTTTATACTCTACCTTCACAGTGATTACAAGGCCAGTCCTTAATGCATGGCACAGTCTTATTTCCAGTGTTGTGAATGTAACACAAAGATATGACATGCAACACGTTAATTAGAACTTAACGTGAAGAACCACCTCTTGGCGTCTTCATACAAGGACTTCTTGATCACACGTCAGTCCTGATGAGACTCAGGTGAAAAAATAGATTGACCTCGGTGAGAATTGGGGAAGTTCTCAGAAAATGCTCTCACTTACACGAACTTCAGAGCCAAAGAAGAATCAGAATTCAAGGTTCTCAGATGCAAATTTCTTCTCAAACTAGGGCAAGAATTCAAAATGGGTAGTAGCTCAGCATGTCCACATAGACAATCACTTAGCACGGGGATGCTAGAGCTCAGCCAGAGTGGTACACAGGCAATCCTCAGACATAGTGCAGATTTGGTTCCAAACCACAATTAAGTGAATATTGCAAAAAAGTGAGTCACATGAATGTTTTGGTTATATTCACATTACACTGGTCTACTAGGTGTGCAACAGCATTATATCTTAAAAAAAAAAACCCAATGTATATACTTCCATAAAACATGGTTTATTGTCAAAAAATACCCCTGTCTGAGCTTTGAACTTGGTGAATTGTAACTTTTTTGCCGAGGGAAGGTCTTGCCTTGAAGGTGAAGGCTGTTGACTGATGAAGGAGGCGGATACTAAGGGTTGGGGTGGCTCTGGCAATTTCTTAAAGTAAGACAACAGTGAAGTTTGCAGCCTTGATTTACTCTTCCTTTCACAAAAATTTTCTCTGTAGTATGCAATGCTGCGTTTTACCCTCAAGTAGAACTTTCACAATTGGAGTCAATTTTGCTGCTGCTTGGTCAGCAAAGTCTGTCACATTCTAAATCCTTTGCTGTTGTTTCAACAGTCTCCATAGCATCTTCACCAGGAATAGAATCCATCTCAAGACACCGCTTGCTTGATGCAGGGTTGCCAACACACAGTTTGTCAAAAACAGAAAAAAAGAAGAGCTTCTCTGTGAAGTGCAATAAAACAAAATATGCCCATACCTGTCACAAATTCAGAAATGCATGGGTGTGTTTGGAAAGCCCAGTGGGGTTTTCTTTGTATAAAGGATTGAAGGACCTTGTGGGAAGGAACATGTCCTAGGGGGAGAGAGGGCAGATATCAATCTGTGTCTAAGGATAATGGATTAAAGAAAGGGAGGAAGAATTTTTTTATTAATAACTTTATTAGGATATAATTCTTAATACACAACCCACCTATGAAAATGCACAATTCAATAGATTTTAGTATATTCATAGAGCTGTATAGCCAGTGAAATTTAAAAGCTTTCTTCACCTTAAAAAGAAACCTTATACATTTTATCCATTACCCTTCAATCTCCTCAATTCCCCAGGCCCTAGCAATCACTAATCCAATTTCTCTCCATGGATTTGCCTCTTCAGAATATTTCACATAAATGCAATTAGACAGTCTGTGCATTCTTGGATCTGGCATCTTTCATTTATCATGTTTTCAAGTTTTAGCATTGTGGTAGCAAGAATCAGCACTTCATTCCTTTTTATAGTTGAAAAGTATTCCATTGTGTAAATATGCATCAATTGATTAGGTCATCAATTTGGCTTCTACTTTTTTTGGCTATTATAAATCAGCTGCTGTAAGCTTTCATGTACACATTTTTGAGTGGATGTATATTTTTATTTCTCTTGATATATGGCTAGGACTGGGACTGCTGTCTTTTAAGGGAACTGGGAAAAATTTTGAGTCTAGCACGGCCCATGCCTCTTAGGTGGTTTTCTGACTCCTATCTCTTAGACTCCTGCTGAGTCCTAGAAAGAAGAATGTCAAATACAAGGAAACAGAGTCATACCACAGCAAGCCCTGCAAGGGGTGGAGTCATGCAGAGTGGCTGAGTGGGAGTGGATGAGATAGGGAGAGTTGGCTGAGGGCCCTTAGCACCTGGAGGAAGTGTGAGCAAAAGGCACACAGTTATTGCCTATGGAATGTGCCAGGCCAGTCTACCCCAGACAGGCAGCCAGGAAGGATGGGTCCCCCAGGGGACAGGAGCAGGTGAGGAAATAGTGATGTCCAGGAATGGCCCAGGCCCAGAGGTTTCCCAAATGGGAGGGAGGACATGGGACAGGTCCCTGGTGCACGGAAAGAGCCTGTAGTTTCCATGAACAGTCTAAGACTGATTTATTTATTTATTTATTTTTAAAAGATTTATTTTATTTATTCATACAAGCACTGGGTACAGTCAGAAGCGCGGGAGGGGGCGGCAGGAGAGGTCTGCCCGCCATGTGGGACCCTCCTCTTGTGGCCGGGGAGCAGCCGGGGATCGAACCGGCGCTGCAGAGGCAGCGGGCAGCTTCTCAACCCAGCGTTCAACCGCTGCGCCACCGGGGAGGCCCCCTAAGACTGATTTAGATGGAGGAGTTTATCTTAGAGGACAGCTTTTAGGCACAGGCCTTGCAGGCCGGGCGAAGATTGCAGTGACTCTGGGATGCCCAGAAGAAACCCTGGAATTGACAGTGGCTGTCTGTATGATAAACATTTATTTTTTAAAACAAATTTTTATTGTGGTAACATTGGGTTGTAACAGTATGTTTCAGGTGTACAGTATTGTAACTTGACATCTGTACACACTGCATCATGATCACCTCCCTAAGCCTGGGTTCCAGCCATCACCAAACAACTGACCCACTTTACCATTTCACAGCTCCCCACCCAACTCCCTTCTCTTTTGGTAACTACCAATATGTTCCCCGTATCTCCATGGTAATCTTTATCATATCCCAACTTTTATCACCCCCATGTTTTGACAGAGCATAAATCCCTAAAACTGTGATATCTTTTTAGAATTATGAAGAGCCCTTAAGATGAGTGAAGTAGAATTCATCACCAGCCTAGAAGTGTAACAGGGTGGTCCCCAGGAAAGGGGGAGGTTCCATGTTCCCTGCCCCACCCAAGGGAGGGTGGAGCTGAGCAGGAAGAGGAGAAGCGGCAGAAGAGACTGAGAAAAAAAAAAAGCAGGATGGAGCCAGGAGACCTGGAGGAGGCGCGTGGAGCCTAGAGACACGTAAAGAAACTGCGCTTGTCTTTTGGTTGTGGACTGGGTGACACAGATGTGGGTGAGACCGTGGGGAGGTGACAATGACAGCTTTTATCTGGATGTTGATTTTGCTCTTTTCCTTCCGGGCTTGTCCGGTTGTTTGTGACCCTTTTCTGTGGGTCCCCACTGGAAGATGCTTTAGACTTGTGGCAGGCTTTGGGGCCTTGTTCTGGGCCAATCCCATATGGATGGACTTTTACCCACGAGGGGATGGGTAACTTTGGGTGCTTCATTTAGAAACTAGACTCTTTGCCTTACCTGTGTTGTTTCCTAGTTTAATTAAAGTTCCTTCCCATTAAAGTCTTCTATGTTTTGTGTTGATGCGGCGGATGGCAGAACCCATTTAAAATAGGCAGGTTTGCGGGGCTTGGGCTGCCCCTCTTCCTGTCCTATAACAGAAGGACTGGAGTTAGGGACAGAACTGGCTGAAAGAAAATGAAAAGGTGTGACATTTCTTACACTCTCAAGTTTATGAACTGGGATTTCCATTGGCTACTGATCCAAAGAGAAAAATGTGAACCATGTATTCTAAAGGGCAATAAATATAGCAGCTCTGTTGGAGTATAGAGTTCATATAGGGAAAAAAGTGTTGAGGATATAGGGGCCTCCCCGTGGCGCTAGAGCACTGGGCTGCGAAGCTATCTGCAGCCTCTGCAGCGCCAGTTCAATCCCCGTCCACCAGCAAAGGTCTCACATGGCACGCAGACCTCTCCTGCTGCCCGCTCCTCCCCTCAGCAGTGTACTTCGTCAGTCTGCCTGTTCTGTTCCCCGCTCTGGCTCTGGTGCATTCTCTCACCCTCTCATGCTTCTGACTATACCCAGTGCTTGTATAAATAAATAAATAAATCTTTATAAAAAAAAAGTGTTGAGGATGTAAAAGTAAATCAGAGACTGATAGTGAAGGACTTTATGCCATGAGAGGATTTGGACTTTTTTTTTTTTTTTTTAATACAAGCACTTGCGGGGGGGGGGGGGGGGGGGCGGGGCGCTTGGTGGCGGGGGGGGGGGGGGGGGGGGGGGGGTGGGTGGAGGTGAGAGAATTCGCCAGAGCCTGGAGCAGAGCCCGAGGATTTGGACTTTCTTTGAGCCTTTGTCATGGGAAAGGCCCAGCGGAGGCTCCCCTCCTCTGTCTTCTGTTGGTAACTTGCCGTAGCTCTCCTATTCAGAAGAAGGAGATTCAGACAGTGAGATCATCACTCTGGCATTAAAATATTATGGCCAAGTAAGAACAGAAAAAAGGCTCAACACCATTACCTATCATGGAAATGTATATCAAAACCACAATGAGTTACCATTTTCTACCCAGATTACTAGAATAACTATAATTGAAAAAAAAAAGATAACAAATGTTGGCAAACATATAGAGAAACTAGAACCCTCAGACATTATTGGTGGGATGTAAGATGTTACAACTGCTTTGGAAAAGTTTAGTGCTTCCTTAAAATGTTAAACATAGAGTTGCCAAGTAATTCAGCAGTTCCATCTGGGATGAGTGGGTAAGAAAAATGAAAAGCTACAGTCATACAAAACCTGTACTTGAAATATTTGTAACAGTGGTATTCATAATAGCTAAAAAGTAGAATCAACCTAAATGTCTACCACTGCTGAACGGATAAACAAAATGTGTTATATCCATGCAATGTGTATTATTTATGCATGCAAATGAAATACTGATGCATGCTACAGCATGAATGAATCTTGAAATCATTATGCTAAATGAAAGAAACACAAAAGATCACATGTTGTTTGATGCCATTTATATGAAAATGATGAGAAGAGGCAAATCCTTGGAGATAAAAAGTGGATGGTAGAAAATGTGTGGGTGTCAGGAATCCAGGGAGGGAAGAATTGGGACTTTTTGGGGTCATGAAAATGGTTTGAAACTAGGTAGATGTGATGATTGTAGAACCTTGGGAAGATGCTAAAACCCACCGAATTGTACACTTTAGAAAATTTAAAAATAATTTCATGGCCAGCAAGGATCTTGCAGCTCCTCTGGGCAGAATATCTGATAGACAAAGCAGTTCTAGGTTGGGACTCGGGGGGTTCCTGGGAGGTGGGACTGCCACTGCAAAAGCTTGGAAAGTCTTAAGCAAACCAGGACGACTTGGGCACCATAGCGTTGTAGAGTCAGTGGTCAGGAATACTCAGGGAGGACAGGCCACTTTGACATTTACCAGAGCAAATACTTACTCACCAAGTGCTTGGCTCTGACTACAATCTCATGAAACAGATAAGACAGATATTACTTATTTCCTGTTTACGGACAAGAAATGGATGCTCTAACAGGCTGAAAAGAGTGTCTAAGATTATATGGAAAGTGGATAGGACTGGAAGCCCTCTGATCCTCATGATTCCAAGTCCAGGCTCTTTTTTACACATGGTTGCACCTGCGCAGTCTGGTAAATATGTGCCTCACACCCCACAAAGGCTGGTCATCTGCCTTCTGAATTCAGGGGTGTCTCCCTCCTCTCCTCCCCTCTCTCAGAGGCGCAGCCTGTGAGGCTTTCCTGACTAGTGATTGCACTTATCATGTCCAAGTCCATCTTTTTTCTTCCTAAGCAATCTCTGAAGGCAAGTGCTGTGTCTTAGCCATCTCTGTTCTGATCTCTTATTACCTTGCCTGGCCCATGGCAGGTGCTCAATAACCCTCTTCTGAAGGAAGCCTGGCTTTTGTTCCAAAGAACAAATAGCAATGAAAAGCCCAGTTAAGCACTGCTACCCATTCTGTTACCTAACTACTGTTACCATCTCTGATTTTCTCTCTTTAGGGGGAATTATTCTCCCTTCCTGTTGTACTAGCCTTTATTAGACCTCATTTTCTGAATTGCTTGCTGGTATGTTCATTGCGTTTCAAAATGTATTGTAAGCTCACAAGTCATGATTTCTGTAGGGATTTTGCATGGCATGGCATTGTCTGCACTTGCCAACCAGGACATAGTACATTTGTACTCAAACTGCATGGATAAGAAAAAGCCAGCTCTCTTTGGCTGTATAAATTCGATGGGTGTCACAACAAAGGACTTCATGTATACAGGACCAGGAGTTCCAGCAAGGTCAGATGAGATCTGCAAAATAGGCACAAGCTCTCCCTCCTGATTATTCCGGAAAGTCACATAAAGTTTCTGGGTTTCAGAGATAATCATAACTTCCCTACTTACTTCATAGAGCTTTTGTGAATTCAGATCAGGTAACAGATTGATGGTTTCTATGTTGAGTTTCAAAAACATTTAAGTTCTACAGAGGTTTCTTATGAAGATGGATGTCATTTCAATCTGTGCAGTTATATGTTTATGTACTTGTATTAAGGTGCTGTGTATATTATTCTTTAAAAAAATTTTTGCTTCCCCTTATTTCCTTGCCTTGGAGATGCCAGCATGAAACTTGGGCTTGAGACTTCCCCTTCCGCTGGTCAATGAAATGATCACAGATGTGAAATGACTTACTGCTGGGTAGAAACTTTGAGAACTTTAAGAACCATGGTCTGGCTTATCATAATCTCTTTCCTCTCTGCTGTAAGACCAGCAGTGAGCCATCAGCTTTGGGCCTGAATCAAAGAAGATGTGAAGCAGAGCCTCAGCTGACCCATGCTGGGGATGAAGCATGAATTAGAAACAAACCTTGTTGCTTAAGTTGCTGGATGTCAGGGTTATTTGTTACTACAGTATAACCATACCTAGCCAGACTGATACTGGTACCAAATAAGATTACTACTTAAAAATTTAATTTTGTTGCTGAAAAAGAAGTTAGAGGAGCAAAGTAATAAATGATGGCTGATTGTAAACGTGTAACTAAGAGGGACTTTGTCTTAATGTCCATTTGTTCTTTATTTACTCTGTGCCCAGTCTGGTGCCTAATACAATGTTTGGCTTAGGTAAATATTTGTTGATGAACAGAGTTTTGAAAGAATAAAGAGCATCTTCAGGAGATCTTATTGTTGTCAGCTTCTATGTGCCTGTTCTTTCCTTTATAAACCTTGCAAATGTTTTAGTCAAAATCAATATAATCTGCTCTAAAGGATCATCATGATTACTATTTTTACTTCTATATAAAATATTCAAATGTTGAAAGTACAACTGAAAAATCTGAAAAAGATCCAGCTTAGCCTATGAATTGTTTTCCACTTCCATGTTATCAGTTCTCCATGGTACTATCTTGAATCACAACCAGGTATGTCTGGTTATCTGCACTGAATTGTAGTATCCAGGAAGGGAAAAAACAAAACTTATGCTAATCATTTGGGTAGGGAGGAGCTGGGGAGATAGGCCTAGCTACAAGGGCTGGGATAAAGCTGGGATGTGAAGCAGTCCTGTAGGCAAATGCCAACAGACAATGAGTGGTGCAGATTATTTAAGGAGAAACTTGGACCTATGGAAGGTGTGCCCAAAAGCAGGCATCCCATAAGGTAGGTCCATGGCTCCTCTAGTATGCCAAGGGAAGCAATACTGGAACATCCATGCAGACATTAATTGTCAGGGAAGTCTTGTCCATAGACTGGATTCCAGTTTGGGGATAGGTAGGTAGACTAAAGGTACTGTATCCAAAATAAGACAGGATCCAGAGTGAGAGAGATATAGTGCACGGAAGGGTAAAATGTTGACTCAGGGTATGAGGCTTCAAAACTGAGGCTAAGGTAAAGGTGGAGGTTTAGATCAACATAAGGGAGACTTGTCAAATCCTAGAGTATGGAATTAGAAGACTGAGGCCATAGCTAGGACTCAAATAGCCCAGGGATCCTAATTATAGGTAGATACTTACACCAGGCAGAACCTGACACAAACTGTCCATTTCAGTGCAGGGAATGGAATGTTAGTCTTTGCAAAACAAAGATGCAACTAATACAATGCAGAGCATCTACCCTTCCTCTCAAAGGAACTTTACAAGAGTGACTGAGAAATGTGCTCTATCAGCATTTAAAAACATTGCACATGCACACAGAAGAATCCAGAAGATTCACCTTAAATTTGTTGTGCTTGCAGTCTGTTGACTGAGGGGAGAATGGTATTCCATAACATTCTGGTTACCCAAAGAAAGTCCTCTCAGATAGCTTTTAAGAAAGCCAGATCTCTCATGGTATACTAAGTGATGACTATCTTGAGGCAAATTTTTCTGGATATCTTCTTATTTTAAAAAATGTTTTAGAAAGTTTAAAGAACATCAAGTTGTTTTCCAACTCCAACATGCTCTCATTATGGGAGAAAGTGGAGAGGAACATGGAAAGGCTCTTGCTTCCTGGACTGCGCGTTTCCTTGACCATTATCCATGTTCAGTCTTTTCTGTCAAAGTCCTGATTCTCAAAGTCATTCAAAATGCCCAGTGTTTGGTGTCAATTAAAAATTGGAATGCACCTTAGACCTTCTTCTTAACATGCACTCCTCTTGATCACCATTTTTCTCTAACATAGTCATGATTTAGTACTAATTACTTCTACTATAAAGTTTGCTTTGCCCAGTCAGTCACATCACAGAAGCTTCCTGTGAATTGTTCTCCCTAATTTAAAAAATGTACATGAAAAACTAGTATTTAGCTTTGGGTCTTGGAATCCTCAGAGCATGGGGAATCCTGGGGCTGGCTTTTGTAATTCTTGAAGGTAGAAAGGCTCTGCCTTAGGGCAGAGATGGCAAACTTGTCAACTATAGGCTGCCTCCAACTTGCTAAACTGTTTAGTTGGCAGAAGATGAAAAATTGAGAATTTCAGCTCCTTCTGAAAAAAATGATAAGATTTGGCCACAGTCTGCAAGATCTGAATGTTGGCTGCCCCTGTCTGATACATCACCTCTTGTCAGCCACAGCATTTGGTTATGCTCCTCTGCTGGGATCCTGGAGTCAGCTCAGTTTGTAGGTTTGTGAAATAATCATTTAGCATGATGGATGGTAGACAAATCACTCTGTCATCTTTGAAATCTGTTTGTAAAATTAAAACTAGAGAGACCTTAGCACTCTTTTCCCTTCTCACCTCTCTTCTGGCTCGTCTGGGTTTCTGGATCCTCTTCTGCTGACTAGTAATTTTCCATTTTCATGACATGGGCGCCTACTTTTCTCCCTAGATCTTTTTTTTTTTTTTTTTTTTTTATTTCCAGATAACCCATACTATCCTGTGCTCCAATTGTCTCAGCTGCAACTACAAAATCTCTCTAACCTCATCTTTTCTCTGAAGGTCTAATTCAAGGAGTAATCTTGGACATAAGCCTCTCAGAATCAAATCATGGGTCAGCCTGATGACCTTGGGCAAACATTGAACATCACTGAGATAGCACAGTTATAAAGTAGGTTTCACATAACTTCTTCCTGTGACTGGAAGTATTAAAGATAATTTGTAGTAAGTGCTTGGCAATTGTTTCCTAAGTCTAAGGCCCTCAGCTGTCAATGCCTTTTCTTTTCATACTGTCACATTTCTTTTGAAGCCCTTCAAAAATGACTTTTTACATAGAATTGTCAGTGTTGTCTCCCTTTTGGCTATCAGGGGTGAGGCCCATCAGGGATTGGGGGATGGATGAGCAAGCCGGACAGTATGAAAATGTGACAAGGTAGAATTTGCTGACAAGACACATCGCCCACAGAGTTTTGTGGGAGTCTTGAAGTACCAAGAATGGCAACCTTACCCAGTGGCACCTTGCAATCCTGCCACATCAAATTAGAGCTATTTATTTCTATCATCAGCAGCAAAGTAAGCAAATGAATGCTCTGCAGCTTCCTTATTAACAATTATGGCCAGCAGATACACAAAGGCAGAGGAGCGGAGAGTGTCAACAGGAACCTGGAGGCTTCCTCCAACAGCTTTCTCATTGCCTCCAAAAGCACACTTTTCCCTTAATAATAGCTTACAAACACTTTTGAAAAAGTTTTTTTATGTTTGATACTCTCTCACTCTTCCTGTCAGAAGTTTCACAGGAGTGGGAGAGAGTGTGGGGAAGGGAAAGAAAAGGAAGGAAGGTTTGTTATCCTCTGACAAAGGATTTGGTACACTGCATTCCTGATTTTACTTTCCATTACCTGGGCTTACCTTTATAAGATCATAGAAACATAAAGTCGAAATTCTGTACCTCAGCAAATCTTTTCATTCTACAAATGAGTGAGAAGGCACCTGTCTGGGCAGTAATAAAAGTGATCCTGTGCCAGATCTTAGTTCCCTCTCACCTGTCCCCCTCGGGCTGAGGCTCTGGGACATCTAGGATATACCTGAAAGACCAGCAGACCCTGGAAGATATCTGTGCAAAAGAAAAAATCTTTCCTTTCTGTGAAAAGAAAAAATTCTCATTTTCCCTGTTGTGAACCAGTGATATATGTAGTTTTTAAAACCTGCACTAGGGCCTCCCCGGTGGCGCAGTGGTTGAGCGCTGGGTTGCGAAGCTGCCCGCAGCCTCTGCGGCGCCAGTTCGATCCCCGGCTGCTCCCCGGCCACCGGAGGAGGGTCCCACATGGCACGCAGACCTCTCCTGCTGCCCGCTGCTCCCCTCAGCAGTGTACTTCGGTCCTTCTGCCTGCTCTGCTCCCTGCTCTGGCTCTGGTGAATTCTCTCACCCTCCCGCGCTTCTGACTGTACCCAGTGCATGTATAAACAAAACAAACAAGCAAATAAATAAATAAATAAAACATGCCTCTATAAAAAAAAAAAAAATAAAAAATAAAAAAATAAATAAAATAAAACCTGCACTAAAATCTGTACTGATTTTCTTTTTGAGTGTTATCATGTCAGAGCTAGTACCTGGACCAGTGATGGCCATGGATGGCCACAAGAGATGCTGAGCAACACTGTGAGTTAGCATCTTAGAAATATGGAAAGAACCTGTGTCTCGAAGATGTGTATGAGGAGGAACATTAAACAACCTGGGAAGTGAGAATCTTCCACATGGCTTTTTATGTGAAATGCTAATTTTTCCTCATTTTAAAGAACACAGTGAGGGCTTATGTTCTGCCAAAGAAGGCATCCCCAGGAGGCTCTTAGAATCTCTGATGCATCATCTGCAAAAGGGAAATAGCAGGGGAACATTGGTGCTGGCTCACACCAGCCAATGGTTAGCATCCCTTGCAACTCTATGTTGGATAACATGACAGTGACAGTTTCTATGGTCTTGTGGTGACGGTTTGAATAGGTCATGATGGGAGTTTTTATACCATGGAAATTGGCAAATGAGACAAATGCAGGCTTTTTTTTTTTTTTTTTTTTTTTTTTGGTTTGATAGTTGGTTAACTAGTATGCCACTGGGAAAATAAAATCATGCAGAATCCTTAAAAGTATTAGAGAGACTATTTCTAAAGGATCTATTAACATGCTTGCTACAAATAATCGAATTTTATAGATGGTGGCAATTTTTGCTATATACATTGAAAGTATAATTACCCCATATGAACAAAAACATAAAAGAGTATAATACAAATTTGTATGATGATTTCAAGTACAGATATGTGTGTGATGTGTCCAGAACATCCTGTATCTACTGTGGACTAACAATGAGGAGCTATGGGGTCAGATTTAGACTCAGGGTGTGGTAAACAAGCAGATGGAGCACCTGGCTGAAAGAGAAGCTGGGTGTCATGGTGCTACAGTGTCACTGGTGTTATAATGCTGGGCAAGAGTCATGGTTCTGCTTGTCTGAGAAGAGGGTGATTGGTTACTGAGATGAATAAGTAGATGTCTTGTGTTGGGTTTCTGGAAAACTCACTGTGATGGAGATTTGTGGGAGAGGAACAAGGTGGAAGAGAGAAGGAAGTCAAATTGATGCCACTGTGATGCATTGATATCAAAGATCTCAGCTGATCACACAGAAATCCATGAGGTTGGGAGGGCCCTTTAAAGTTCTTCCCTAATGAGGCAAGCACCGGTGCAATATTGTGACTTATAGGAAATATACATTCTTGGTCTTCACTTGTAGTTCCTATTTCACAGTTTCTAAAAGTCTTGAAATTTCCTAACAGTTGAGAATGATAACAATAGTTCTTATTATCTTAGTGAGGGAACTTTTGGGGAAGCAGTTATGAATGGGGGCTTGGTGCCAGGGAATCTAACCATGTGATTAGAGTGTTGAAACTTCCAGTTCCATTCCCCTGATCTCCAGGGGGAGGAAAGGTGCTAGAGGTCGTTTAATTGCCAATCGCCAATGGGTTAATCAGTCATGTCAAGTAATGAAGCCCCATAAAAATCTAAGAGTAGGGGACATGGGGAATCTTCCAGGTTGGTGAACACATGGAGACTTGGGGAGAGTAGGACTCCTCAAGAGGGCAGGGATACTCTACTCCTCTCCCCCATATCTTGCTTTATGCATCTCTGTCACCTGACTGTTGATTTGTGTATCGTAGTATTCTTTGTAATAAATCAGTAGTCTAGTGAGTAAGAGTATTTTCATCTGAGTTTTGCCTGTCATTCTAGTAAATTAATCAAACCTGAGGAAAATACACAATTGTACATCTTGCTGATCCTCAATCTACCTTTCCTTTGCTAAACACAGTCCCCACTGACCTCCACAGTGGCATTTGGTGTAGTTACCAGCTATCTTTGGCTGCTATTGCTCTGCCAGTGCAACTGCATCTCTATGTACCTGTCATTCATTTGAGACTCAGAATCCTTTTGTGAGCCCCCAACTGTATGTGCTGAGGCCATGCGCCCATACCATCAATGCTGGGGGGGGATGTTGGGGGTAGGGAGAGAGATGTTTTTCTGTGATGATTGACTGTGCCCTACCCACCACCAAGATTCACACTTGGAAAGCAAAAAACTGGATTTTTTGAGTTTCCCCAAAATCCAGCACAAGAACTAGGAAAGAGGTTCACATGCTGGGTCAGAACAAAATGTGATAACCTCCTGGTTCTTAGGAAGTTTTTGCACTTTTTTAGGGAATAAAGCAGCTACTACTGAATGTTATGCTTTTGTGCCTATAGTAGTTTTGTCACAAACATCTTCACTGTAAGTATATTCAACACATAACTAATTCACTATAAGGCATTTTTGTTGTATAGAGTAAAGATATAAAAAGAAAATAGGAACATTTGTAACAGGGTGGTCCCCAGGAAAGGGGGAGTTTCCCTGCCCCACCCAAGGGTGGGTAGAGCTGAGCAGGGAGAGAAGAAGCTGCAGAGGAGACTGAGGAAGGAAGGAAGCAGGATGGAGCCAGGAGACCTGGAGGAGGCGCATGGAGCCTAGAGACACGTGAAGAAACTGCGCTTGTCTTTTGGTCGTGGACTGGGTGACACAGATGTGGGTGAGACCCATGGGGAGGTGACCATGGCAGCTTTTATCTTGATGTTGATTTTGCTCTTTTCCTTTCGGGCTTGTCTGGTTGTTTCTGACCCTTTTCTGTGGGTCCCCACTGGAAGCTGCTTTAGACTTATGGGAGGCTTTGAGGCCTTGCTCTGGGCCAATCCCATTTGGATGGAGTTTTACCCACGAGGGAACGGGTAACTTTGGGTGCTTGATTTAGAAACTAGATTCTTTGTCTTTCCTGTATTGTTTCTTAGTTGTATTAAAGTTCCTTGTCATTAAAGTCTCATATGTTTTGTGCTGATGCTGAGGATGGCAGAACCTATTTGGAATAGGCAGGTTTGCGGGGTTTAGGCTGCCCCTCTCCCTGCCCTGTAACACATCCAAGTGGACATAATGAAACATGATTTTTTTCACATGAGATTTACGGCTATACTGTGCAAAGAACTGATTTTCTTTTGTGGTAAACGAGTAAAGAATGAGAACAAAAAGAGGGACACCCAAAAGGACACAATGAAACATGAAAAATTAATGACAAAACATAAAATTTTGAATATGACTGCAAATTGCAAAAATGTTTTAAAAATATCTGTAGGTTTACTGCACAAAGAACTGATTTTCTTCTGTGAATTGTACCTAAGTTCATATCTTTTAAGTCATTCATGTGTTCTTAGGATTAGACATTTTTTGTGTGTTTTTCGGTGATCAAACATACTATAATGGTGAAATCAGAGAGTGTAAGGCCAGACCACATACCACTGTACTAGAAAATGATAACATATCAGTTTGCAAAGAGTTGGCTTCTTATTTCATTAATGGAAAAGTGAAACCAAATTGTCAACCTGTTTGTTCTTTTTTCTTTTATAGCAAAATTGCCCTCTGGCCCGTTAGCTATGTGGCAAAAATATTTTTGCAGCAAAAATACTTGTGGTAAAACTACTAGACATAGTATCATGTATCTTATTTCACTGAATCTTCATGTCATTTCTCTGATGTAGGTATTCTTCCTACTTTGTCTATGATAAAACTGAAGATCCCAAGGGTTGTCAGCACAAGATGGCAGAGCCAGATTCCAAATCCAGAGTCGTCTAGATCCTGACCTGTGCATTCCCCCCTTCCCCAGGACACCTCTGTTGAAACATTAACTGCATGCCAAGATAATCTTGTACTAGTATTCAAAGGCTTTGGGAAGAAAGTGTCCATTATGGGAGTTTTCTAGCAGAGACCAGTAGTAATGAAGCAGCTCTTTCCCATTGGCATGTGTGCACATGAAGAGGCAGGAGCTGCAGAGGTGATTCTATTTTCTGTTAGTGCTCACAGGCTAGGAGACAGCAAATAGATTACCTTCCTGTGTCTGACTCCTTCAGCCCCTAGAGCAGCTTAAGCTTATCTACTAGCTGCTTTGGCACCTTGGAAGACTTGTAAAAGCTTTTCAATATTCTTCTTAGAATGAGGGAAGAAGGTAGGAAGGGAAAAAGAGAAAGAAAAGAAGGAAAATCCAGCAGCTAGCACTTTGTCCATAGCAGAGCCCAGTGATTCATTGCCTTAGGATGTGTCTTAGGAATTCCTTACCATCTTTCCACCAACTCTTTCAGTTATTTTCTGAAGAAATTTTACTCTCATAGGATCCATTTTTTGATGTAACATCATCTACCTCAAAAGCTTGGTACCATCATGTAGGGTAAGGAAAAATGTCAGGCTTTTCTGCCCTCCCACCATCAGGATAGATGATGGATCCTTGCGGTCCTGAATGCATGCCTGACGGCGGGCACCTGGAGTAGGGTGTGGGCATAGGAAGATGAGATTCACCTGGGCTGAGACAGTGCTTTTAAGGGCGGTGTCACGGGGACGCCAGCAGCAGCAGAAGCCAAAGCAGAAGCCGAGAGAGAAGCCAAGAAGCAGAGAATGCCAGAGAGTCCAGATAGAGTGAGGATTTGCTGGGGGCTGGGAGGCCTGCCAGCCTCCCGGCCCCCCAGCACCCCTCCCTGACATATGCCTGGTGAACCCCAATAAAAGACCTGCATAAAACCACTGAGGACTCTGACTCCTCCTTTACCTGGTCTGCATGGGATCAGAAAACCTGTCCCATGTCCAGTCCTGCCCCTACACATCGGTGCCTAGCAAGAGGTACCTCCCACGGGGCACAGGTCAATGTTTAAAAACTGACTCTCCATGAAGACGAGTAGGGTGGAAAAGCCCTGATTTTGTAGCTTTTGTCAATTTCTATGGTTTAAGTGATCATATTAAGGTTCTATGATCAGATTAAAACTACAAATATGAGGTTATGAACACAGAGTTCAGTTTATAATCATGTCTTGAAGGCTGCCATGAGGTAACTCCAGTACATCACTGAATATCTCAATATAGAGAGAAAGGAATAAGATTTGGAGCATCCAAGGAGGACCTTATGGAAAAGATGGGATTTGGAATGGGTTTGAAGGGCGGGCATGATAGGGAGCGATCTCTACCACCACATATTCAAGTCAGTTTAGCAATTTCCACACTTCACTCTGAGATGAGAGTATAAGCTTCCCATGGGCAGAAAATATCTTATTCATTGTATTAGTCCTAGAATAGGCATCCAATCAGCAGGTGTTTATTGAATAAATAAATGGAAAATAAGTAAATGGAGAGGCCCAGGTCATTTCAAGCTGCAGGTGTGGGTGATACAATAAATGCATAGGAGATTTTGAGGGTCAGTCATAATCCATTCCCTTTTCTTTTTTTAGAAAAATTTCCTTTTTATTTATTTTTAAATATATTTCCTATATCATTAATTTTTGTGCAACGTGATTTCTCCTCTCAGGTGTAATCCCTATAAAATTCCCACCACCAAGTCACCCATGAACTGTCACCACAGCCTTTTGTGCAATTTGTGCCCCATCCTTCACCCCTCCTCTACTGGCTCTAATTTTCCCTGCTAGTTTTCCTGCTAGTTTTGTCTTTTATTTTTTTCCTTATCTCTTGCTTCCCCTATATTCCTCCTATAAGTGAAACCATTTGTAAGGTCAGGAACAGGACACAGTGCAGGTTTTCTGATCCCATGCAGACCGGGTAAAGGAGAAGTCAAAGTCCTCAGTGGTTTTGCAGGTTTTTATTGGGGTTCAGCAGGTATGTGGCAGGCAGGGGTGCTGGGGGGCTGGGAGGCTGGCAGTCCTCCCAGCCCCTAGCAAATCTTCACTCTATCTGGGCTCTCTGGCGTTCTCTGCTTCTGCTTTGGGCTTCTTCTCTTTCAGCTTCTTTGGCTTCTGCTGCTGCTGGCGTCCCCGTGACGCTGCCCTTAAAAGCACAGTCTCAGCCCAGGTGAATCCCATCTACCTATGCCCACACCCTATTCCAGGTGTCCGCCATCAGGCATGCATTCAGGACCTCAAGGATCCATCATCTATCCTGATGGCGGGAGGGCAGAAAAGCCTGATATTTTCTTTACCCTACACCATTCAATATTTTTCTTTTTCCTTCTGACTTATTTCACTGAGCACAATCCCTTCTAGCTCCATCCATGTTGCTGCGAAGGGCATGAGGTTATCTTTTTTGATGGCAGAATAGTATTCCTTTGTGTATATATACCATATCTTCTTGATCTAGTTATCTGTTTTTGGGCATTTAGGTTGTTTCCATATCTTAGCTATTTGCAAAGACTAAGGAGTGCAGGTTTCCTTTCAAATTAATGTTTTAGTGTCCTTTGGGTAATTCTTAGGAGAATTGCTGAGTCATATGGTAGCTCCATTTTTAGTGGTTTGGGGGTCCTCTACAGTTTTCCATAGTGGTTGGACCCGTTTACATTCCCACCAGCAATGTAAGAAGGTTCCTTTTCCTCCACATCGTTCCAGCATCCTTCCTTGTTGATGCCAGATTTTTTTTTTTTTTTAAATATGGGCCATTCTCATTGCTGTGAGGTGGTATCTCATTGCGGTTTTGATTGCATTTCCCTGATTACGATACTGAGCATTTTTTTCATATGCCTATTGGCCATTTTCATTTTCTCTTTGGAGAAGTGTCTTTTTAGCTCTTCTGCCCATTTTTTGACTGGACTGTTTGCTTTTTTTTTTCCTTGAGTAGTATGAGCTCTCTGTAGATCTTTGAAATCAGTCCCTTATCAGAGACTTTTTGTTTGTTTGTTATGACTACATAACAAACCATTCCAAAATGTAATGCCTTAAAATAGCAGCATTTTTATTTTGATGATGAAGCTAGATTCAAATAGTACTCAGCAAGGTCAGCTCATTTCAACTCATTTTGGTGTCAACTGGGGTAGCTAGAAGGCTGGGGCTATAATCATTTAAAGCCTTGCTCATCTGCCTGGCAATTGGGGCTGGAGATTTGAAATAGTTGTGGATAACTGGGACTCCATGAACATTTCTCCAATTCTATTCTCTCTATGAAGTCTCTCTAGTATAGCAATTGCACTTCTTTATGCTACCTCAGGCTGCTAAAACATGTGCCCTAAAGAAAATGAGCCAGGAGGACACTGGATCCTTTTGCTGAGCTAGTATTAGAAGCCACATAACATCACTACCTTTATTGTTCAAAATAATGACAAAGCCCTACTCAAAAAAATCCTTAAACTGACTACTCAGTGGGACACACACACACACACACACACACACACGCACGCACAGTGCCTGTCTGTCCAAGTGAGCAATAATGGCAAATCAAACCAGACATGCTTCTCTCTTCTTCCCAGTGGGCACAAACACATGTTCAAGCACAACTGAGTGGCCCATGATGGTGTATACTGGTGACTACACTGAACATCAAAATTCTCAGAGAACTCCTGCATTGACTCTGGACCTTATTGCCCATCAGCTCAAGAAGAGTCCAAACTTGTAATAATGTCTAGTCTTACAGAGCCACTCACACTTTATGCTAATTCCATCTGGCTAGGAATAGTGTATCCAGACCAAATCTGCTTTCATGGTCATGGGTCCTATGCCACTAGTTGTTTTCATTCAAAGGCTTTGCTCTCTGAAGGGTCTCCATCCAGCATATTTGAAGGGCAAGAGATGCGAACATAATGGCACTGTTTCCTCTGAGACAGAGATGGGAAGGAGCTGCCATTTTGAGATTTGGATCAGAGCTCCCTGTCCCTTGACTTCTCTCTTGGCAACATTGAGAAATTTGTTTGTTGCCAATGTTGGCGAGGTTGTGGAGAAAAAGGAACTCTCCTGCACTGTTGGTGGGAGTGCAAACTGGTCCAACCACTATGGAGAGCTGTGTGGAGATTTCTGGACCTACTAAAAACAGAGCTTCCATATGATCCAGCAATTCCACTCCTAGGTATTTACCCAAAGGACACAGAAACATCAATTCCAAAGAGCACCTGCACCCCTATGTTTATAGCCGTACTGTTTACAATAGCTAAGTTTTGGAAACAACCCAAATGCCCAAAAATAGATGACTGGATCAAGAAGATGTGGTGCATGTACACCATGGAATGTTACTCAGCATTCAAAAAAGATAAACACATGCAATTTGCAGCAACATAGATGGAGCTGGAAGGGATCATGCTCAGTGAAATAAGCCAGAAAGAAAAAGAAAAATATTGGATGGTCTCACTCATAACAGGAATCTAGAAAACTTAAATAAGGGACCAGGAAAAAGAATAATTATAAGAAAGTGAAAATCAAAATCAACAAACAATTATGAACCAGAGACACTCTATGGGGGGTTGGGGGTGGGGAAAGGAGGGTTTGGGGTCAAAATAAGGGGGTTGTAATTGTATGGGGAATATAAAAATAAAATTTAAATTAAAAAAAAGGAAAAAAAAGAAATATTTGAATCATTAAAAAAAAAAAAGATGAAAATGTGCCATTTGCAACAATATGGGCAGAACTGGAGGAGTTATATTAAGCAAATATGCCAGGAGAAATACATACTGTATGATTTCACTCAATATGGAATATAATAAAGCAAAACAAAGAAGAGACCAAACTCATCCAGAACAAATTCCTGAAACGTGGCTGCAGAATTGAGGCTGCCAGAAGAGGAGATGGAGGATAAAGAGCCAATGTGTGAGGCAGCCCAATGAACTGTGGTAGAGTTTTATGGGTGCTTAAGTGGTACATGGGATAACATATATCTGAAGAGGTGTGAACATGTACTCCTAAAAAATATAAAGAGTTGTAAGCCAAAGTTACCCCCCAAAATACAATTTAAAATAAAAGAATTATATTTAGGGGCAAAAAGAAAGGAAAAGAGGGCCTCCCCGGTGGCGCAGCGGTTGAGCGCTGGGTTGCGAAGCTGCCTGCAACCTCTGCAGCCGGTTCAATCCCCGGCTGCTCCCCGGCCACCAGAGGAGGGTCCCACATGGCGAGCAGACCTCTCCTGCCGCCCGCTGCTCCCCTCAGCAGTGTCCTTCGGTCCTTCTGCCTGCTCTGCTCCCCGCTCTGGCTCTGGTGAATTCTCTCACCCTCCCGCGCTTCTGACTGTACCCAGTGCATGTATAAACAAAACAAACAAACAAATAATAAATAAATAAATAAGACATGCCTCTAGAAAATTAAAAAAAAAAAAAAAAAAAAAAGAAAGGAAAAGAAAAGAAATTTGTTTGTTGCCATAAGACAGTTTGCTCTTCCCCATATTTGTCAAATTACAGTCATTCCCCAGTGGAGAGAAGGTGGTTGGAAGAACAGGGGGACAACATTATGAATAATACAAAGTCTTTCTTTTTGTTACTAACTTGAAATGGGTTGTGTTCAGAAGAACTCAGAACAAACACTATGTCACAGAACAGCAGAGCTAACCAGGCCACAAATGCACATTTCATCCATAATGCAAACAGAGGGAGGAAGGTAAACATTACCCAGCAGACAGGTTAACCTAGCTTAAGCGCTCCCACAGGGTTTTTCCATCTGTGTTTTTGAACCCAGTCAGCAGATTCCTTACAAGCTGCAAATTCTAATAGAAAAGGCCATGAGGGTCTCATAGCTGGGAGCCTGAATATAGTCAGGCTCTGTCCGCACATTTAAAAACAATAAACTGTGACTTTGAGTAGCTGACTTACCTTCAGGAAATTTGGGTGTTTTTGTTTGCTTGCTTGCTTGTTTTTTAAATGGACCAAAAACTTTCACAATGACTACTACACTTACTGGGGCTGGGTGGGGGGTTGGGGGGGAGTGGGCGCTGTCAGGGATGGTGCTGCTTGTTCTGAAACCCATCAAATAAGGCTGATTAACTCTGTTGACACTGAGAGATGCTAATGCAACTAAGGTCATCCTGGCAATCCCTTTTAGTGCAGTCATTTCATCTTGCTCTTAGAAAAAACATCACAAGGCCACAAAATATGTGTTTGTGCCAGCCTGTTGCCACTTGATTGTCATACCTCTGCAAACAACTTGAAGCTCGTATTTAGTGAAAATAAGGTTGAAAAGTGTAGAGTTTTCAGTTGTTTTGTAAATTCTGTCTTGTATAATCTGTTTGAAAATAGGGAGTTCTGCTGCAATAACTATCTGATTATTGTAAAGACTCTTTAAATGTCAGACATGCATGCCAGTTTAGAGAGCAGGACTCTTGTCTCTGCTTTGAGGGCAGAGATCACCCTTCAGTATCTGTAGCACTTATTGCTGCCACCATTTACTTACCAATTGCTGTCTTAGGATATCTAACAATATTTGGTTTGACTTGGAGAAAAACCCTTTCAGAGAAGTGAATATCTTAGTGCCTTATATTCCCAAGTGCTTTCCAAAGGGCTATGCTGAATTGGAATATGTTGATTTAACTTGAGTGCAGTTCAGTAAGAGATATGGCCCATACCATAATATATTTGGAATGTTTGGAATGTGTCTCTGGTTTAACAGTGAACAGCAGCAGCTAATAGACTGTAGACATGACTTTAATGACAATTAACTCCTGCCTAGCACTTTCCATGTGCCTGCTGTTGTTTTAAGTGTTTTACCCATATTATACCAGTTTGGCTGAAGAGTGGCTTTTACCCACTGCATTAGACTGCCCCTCTGACAGCAGGTAATTACACCTATGCTAGGCACTTTTTATGTAAACTCATTTAATGCTTGCAACAAACCCAGGAGATAATTGTTGTTTTCTGTATTGTAAGGATGAGGAAACTAAGGTGCATAGCAGTTGAGTAGAAGGGCCCAGATGAATCGATATGAAGGGCCCAATCCTGAATTGATTTGAGTTGGTTTACATAGCAAAATTTAATAGATTACAGACTATTTTATAAGAAGACGTCACTGAAATTTCCATCGAGGATGAAAATCACTGTATCCTTGAACAATCATTGGGGCTAAGGACCCGGAGAGTTCCCTTCTAAGTGGGTTGGGAAAATAATGTTGGGCAAGGAAACATAATTTGTTCTTCTTTGCTTGGAGTGTTTTAAAATAAGGAGAGTAAGCCCAGGGATATTTGTTTCTTCATAAGGCTTTGGACCTAGGAGAAGCATTACAAACAGAGTCACTGCTGTGTTCTGAGCATACAATTTGCAGGGCCTGCAACTGGGCACTGCCCAGATGGTAGGCATTTTCTGGTCCATACTGCCTATGTGGGTATTCTCCCTTTTTAAAAAGCTTAATTTTGCAATAGTATGAAACATAACATGCATAACATCCAAAAGACATAAATAAGTACAAAGACAGAGCAGGGAACAATGGAGGATAAATACATGGGTACTTGTCTCTACTTGGACAACCCTTGATAGAATGGCCAGGGTAAAATAGGCCAGGGAGAGAATTCTCAGAGGCTGTCTACCTCCCAGAATGGAAATCTAAAAGGTAACAGCGAGATTCTCCTAGAAATGAGGAGTTCATTTTCATGAGCTCAAAATATCCAAGTTAAAGGAAGAAAAAAGTTGTGCTAAGTTGAAACTATAGCTCATCAGTTTACCCAAGTGAATGGAATCTTTTATCTTTTTAAACCACTTTTTCTAGGTGGGGAAAGAAAGAGAACTATACATAACATGTCTTTTTTAAAAAAAAGAACATGATTTCCCAGAAGAATTCTGGAGTCTCTACTAGGGCTCACCTAAGAACAAAAGTGGCACAGCACTGCACCTGTTCCCTGGAAGGGCCCATCAATCCTTTGAATGTATGAAGGCAGAGGGCCACCATCAGCATTACTCATGTGTTTCAGGAAGTTGGATCCTCAGGCTGTTTGCCAGAGGGTGTTTCACAGGTAAAGGAGGGAAGCAGGGAATGTCTAGGATACATATTAGTGGCTCCTTAACATCTAACTTGTTATTCCTACATTTATCCACACAGTGAGCATTGCAAGGAATGTGGACAATCCAGCTTCAGGCTTCTGGTCACAGACCAAGTCCAGGGTAGATTGAGGAGGAGGTGCTTAGTGTGATTTACAGAATATAAAGATGAACAAGGACAATCAGTTTGAACAAGCATAGTATCTGGTCATAGTAAGTATTTAATAATGGCAGCTGTTACAGTTGTTATTAATGTGAGAGTGATGTGACTGCAGCACACTCATCCTTCTGGATGGAAAGTGGGCCTGATTCAGTTGATCCAACCTGCTATGTGGGTGTTCCTACTTTTCAAAAAGTTTGATTTTATAATACTATGAAACATAACATGCATAAAGGCCACAAGACATAAATAACTGCATAATTAAACATCATAAAACAAAGCATCATTAAATTACTATTATGTAACTACTGTGCAGGTTCAGAAATGGTATATTGTTAGCACTCAGAAGGCTCCATCTCCTGGGTCTTTTTAGGCCATGCATCTCCCCTGAGGTGAGGTCCATCCTTTCGTGGAAATTACATCATCACAAAATAAATAAATAATTAATAAACTTAAAGTGTGACTATTTGAGAGATCTACATATATTCAAATATTATTATCTGTTCTTAAATGGCATATAAATGAGCCTGTGTTCTTTCGTATCTTGCTTCTTCCACGCATCATTATGGTTGTAAGATTCAGCCACATTATTTTCAACCATGTTGTTTCTGTAGCACTGGTTTATCTATTTTCACAGCTATATAATAGGTCTTTTTATGAATAAACAGCATTTTATCTGTGCTCCTCAAGATGGACATTTGCGTGTTTTTTAGGTTGAAGTACTTACTGACAATGTTGCTATATACATACATTCTGGTTACATGAGTTGTAGGAGAGAAATTTCTAGGTCTCAGGATATGTATATATTTAAATTTTGTAAGCAGTTTTCCAAAGATGTTGCACTTATTATCTCTGATGTATATAAGTCACCACCATGCTACAGCTTTGTGGACAGATGGTATTGGTTGTCTTTAAGTATTAGTAAACTTGGTATATGTGTAGTTGTATTTAATTGTTTTTTTGCACTTCCCCAACTACTGAAGAGGTTGGGTAGCTTTCCATTGTTTATTGCCCATCTGGATTCCTCTTTTATGATGTGCCTGTTTATCTCTTCGGTCCATTTTGAAAAATGTGTTGTCTGTCTTCTTAATGAATTTTATCCAAATGGATACTTGATTGTCCCAAGTAACTTTTATTGAAGAATGGTATCCTGCAACTTAGCAGGATTGATGTTAAAATTTCAGTTTAATAAGCAGACTGAGAGTGTGGGTAGCTTGAAATCAACCATGGTGTATTTACAACCATGGACATCAGCAAATGCTACAAATCAGAGCAGTTCCCTCCCCCACACCCCCCTCAGTAACTCAACTACTACAACCACTGGAAAAGACCATCTCTTCTGCACTGCTCTATGTGCCTTCTCTCATAAGTCTTTACCATATACATGTGGATTTGTTTCTATAATCTCTAGTTTGTTTCATTCTTTTCTTTGTTTATTCACTTGTTAAAGTTATACTGCTTTACCAATACTAGATTTATAATAAATCTTGACATCTAGTAGAACAAGTCTTTCAATCTCCTAAGAATATCTTGTTCATTCTTGCCTCTTGACATTTCTTTGTAAATTTTAGAATCAGCTTGTCTGTTTTTTAACACAAAAAATCTATTAAAATTTTAATCATGAGGGTCTTAATTGAATGGATCTGTACATCAACTTTGGGAATAAACGTGTATTTAATCTACTTTGAATTCATTTTGGAAAATTCTTGTTACTGTGACAGCAATAGCATACATTTTCTAAGTTTATTTGTGATTCACCTTTGACTACATTGTATCTTGTGTGGCAGAACATTTTCATGAAATAAAATGTATCAATCTTGTCCTTCCAAGCCTCTAGGATTAATGTCATAAGACAAAAGATCCAATTTAACTAAAAAATTAATGCACCTGGAATTTAAAAATAATATAATATTATAAAACATGGAGCTAGGTGTTCAAGTATTTTGTTTTTTAAGGTGGCTAGCCTATTATCCCAATAACAGTTATTAACCCTCTATCACCCTCTACCTATTTGAAATGCCATCCTTATCAGAAGCAAATTTCCTATAAATATTTGGGTTTATTCTTGGACTTTCTCTTTTGTTTCATTATCTATTTGTTTATTGTATCACTGTTCCATAGAAATACCATGTGAGCCACAAATACAAGCCATAGAAATTTTAAAATATTCCAAAAATCATATTAAAAAAAGGAAAAGGTGAAATTATTGTTACTGTATTTTATTTAACCCATTATAGTCAAATATCATCATTTCACCATGAAATCAACATAAAATAAGAAAAATATAAAAACTGAGATAATTTACATTGTTTCATACAAAGTCTTTGAAATGTGGTATTTTATACCAACAACACATCTTCATTTGGACTAATCGTATTTCAAATGTTTACTTGCCACATATGGCTAGTGGCTACCATTTCAGATAGCATGACATTTTTGTTAAAGCAGATCTAGAGTAGCCTTTGCTCTATAAGAGTTTGGAACTGCTACTAAAGCCTGGCTTACTAATTGGTTCGGTGAGGACTCTTCACTCCTTGTTAGAACTTCAGTCTCTCCTCAGTCTGACTATGGGTTATAGTACGGGTTATAGTCCCCTGCCATTCTTCTGTCCTCAGTAATTATACTTTGCCCAGTTTTTACAGTCTCACCTCCACGTGTCCACTTAGCATTTAGTCAACCACCAAAGAGAACTTCTGTACAGATTTCTGGAACTTTCTCTGTGAAGCTTCCTCCTTTCCAGTAGTCTGCATACTCTGTCACCTCACCTCAGCAAGATGACAGTGCTCTGCTTGGCTTTGCCTCCCTGCACCATGGTCTGGGGAGGTAGCTTCAGGCAGCATATCTGGGTGATCCCAGGGAGCATCTCACTAGTTTATCTTCTCTGTGGGATGACAGGTGTGCTGCAGGTGAGCTTGGAGGTGCTGGTCGGACTGGTACTAGTTATTTTCAGCAGTCAGAAGCAGAAGTCCTACTACAAGTTTTGGGGTTTATTAGATCTACTATTTAGTTATTTTGTAATTATGCCGATTTCTTATTGTTTTTCTTAATTTTATTTCTTATAAACTTCACTTATTTTTATTCTTTCTAGTTTATTAGAATAAATATTTAGAGCTATGAATTTTTCTTTGAGGACTCTTAGTTATTTCTCACAGGTTCTGGTATAAATTATTTTTGTGGTTGCTATTTTCTAGATAGTTGGCTCTTTTGCTTTTTTTGGTTTACTCTTTGGCCAAGAATTATTCCAGAGATTTAAAAATTTCTGAGATGGTAGAGACTTATGTTTCAGTTTTCTGGCTCAGTTATTGCCTTTTAGTTATACTACATTATAAGTAAAGTTATTGATACTCTTTATAATTTTTGAATATTTACTGAAGTTTGTAGCTTAATGTGTAATCACCGATTTCACTATTACAAGCAAGGTATTACTTTTCAGGATCTAAATTGCTGATTACTTTAAATGAATATATTTTTTTAAGATTTATTTATGCATACAAGAGCTGGGGTACAGGCCAGAGGTGTGGGGGTGAGAGAATTCACTAGAGACAGAAAGGGGAACAGAATAGACAGATCGACGGAAGTACACTGCTGAGAGGATCAGGTGAGGCAGGAGAGGTCTGCTACACCTTGTGGGTTGCTCCCTGGCTGGCCTGGCTGGGGATTGAACTTGTGCTGCAGAGGTTGCAGATAGCTTCACAGTGCTGTGCTTAACCCCTTGCACCACTGGAGAGGCCCTAAAAATAAATGTTAACAATTTGAGCATGAGAAATAAATTAAAATTTACAAAAATACGATCTATATATTGGATGTATGTGTGAGAGTGTGTATGCTTTATTTTTAAACTTTGGGTACAATATAAGATTTTATTTTAAAAATAAAATATAGAATTTTATCCTATGAATTCTGTAAATGAGATTTAGTGCTAGTGAAAAGTGTGAAAGTTACTAGCTAAGATGACCTCAGAAGTCACCTACCCCGTATAAGCATCTGTATAAATTTCTGTATGCCCTAGAGTGACCCCTGAGTAGAACTGATATCAAACTTAAAGTATTCTTTTCTTTTACTTTTTCACTTCTTTTTTCTTTTTCCCCTCTATACAATATGCCAATAAAAGAAATCTGGGTTACACAGATCCAGGCCAGGTGTGACAACAGTCTGTTATCAAAAAGTAAGAGAACATTAAACAGATTTTAATTAGTCTTAAGAAAAGCAAAGGTGAAAATGAAAATTTAATTCTGAACCTTTGTTTAAAATGCATTTTTCTATCTCTACGGTAGGGAGTGAATTTTAATTAGCTTGATTCTCACTCTTGGTCATGCATTTGTAATCTTTGTTCACACTTTGAGACAGAAAAATTTGATGAAAGAAATCAGACAATAATGGAAATCTTGTCTGAGCAGAACAAATTGGAACTATCAAATATATTGCAGGATGACTGGTATGCTGCCGCTGAGAAGAAAAAACATAAAAGGGCTGGTGACTCCAAAAAAAAAGCCCCTCTCTCCAAAATGTGATGGGTCAGCCTCACACAGTCTTGTTCTGCAAGGAGAGAAAGAATCCCAGAGTAATAACCGCTTTAGTAACAGGCAGACCTGCTTGAGTTGAACCTTGCCTCTAACCCTTTTTGGGAGACCTCTTTATTCCTCTGATCCTCAATTTCCTCCTCTGTAAAATGGGGTAATAATATCAACTGTGTAGCCTTGTGGGAATGACAAATGAATTATGTGAAAGTGCCCAACATTTAACAGGAGCTCAGAAAACTCCTAAGAGGAGAATATCAGAGGAGGATCTGTGACTGGACCGAAGAATTCCAGCTTATTTCCTCTTGAGGAAAACAGAGGGTAGAAGCCAGACTAGTGGGGCTGAGGGGCGGGGTTGTCCTCACCTTTTCCTCAGTCTTCTGGGACTTCAAACAATCAGGAGCTTTTGCATAGGAGTCCATTCTGGAGCCTAATCTGTAGTTCTGAAAGCCTGGAGACACCAGGGCTACCCTGTAGGGCAGCGAAAAAACTCTTGAGGTCTTTCAGGTAAGCACAGTACACCAATAAGGAAATGAGTTAGCAGTTTCCCTGCCAGTAAGTATGTCAAAATCACAAAAGGGGTGTGTATGTATGTGTGTGTGTGGTGTATGAAGATACTGTATAAGTATCTTTTCATTTTCACCTTTGCTTTTCTTAAGACTAATTAAAATCTGTTTAATGTTCTCTCACTTTTTTTTAAAGATTTATTTATGCATACAAGAGCTGGGGTACAGGCCAGAGATGCAGGTGTGTGTGTGTGTGTGTGTGTGTGTGTGTGTGTGTGTGTGTGTGTGTGTTTGAGAGAGAGAGAGAGAGAGAGGATCCACCAAAGACAGAGTGGGGAACAGAACAGCAGATGGACTGAAATACTGAAATGCACTGTTGAGGGGAGCAGCAGGTGAGACAGAAAGGGTCTGCTGAGCTATGTGGGTTGCTCCCTGGCCAGCTAGGGATTGAACTCCTGCTGCAGAGGCTGCGGATTGCTTCATAGTGCAGTGCTTAACCCCTTGCGCCACCAGGGAGGCCCTTCTCTCACTTTTTGATAACAGACTGGTATCACTATATAAAGATACTATATACTTTTCCATAGGTTGCTATGGAAAAGTGTCAGAGAGGGCCAAGACAGTTTTTGGCCTTGTACTTATAATTTAACAGAGAAAATAACTAGAGCCACATGCAGGGCTAATTAAAAAGATCCTTGGGTCATCCAGTTTTTTTATTTTCCTGGACAGTGTCAAAATCAAATATTCTCTGAGATCTTCAAGACCACGTATCCAGGGTTCAGTTTAGAAAATAAAGTTCACATTTTCCTAGTGCATCCTTCAGGCCTTGCTTCCTGAGCACATGTTGGGCTCCCACAATTACCACCTTCTGGGAGTGTGGCCTTAGAGTACTTGGCAATGTCTGGAAACATTTTGGTGGTGCCAGTGCAGATGGCGGTATCCATAGGTGTTAAATATCCTACAATTCATAGAACTACCTCACCCTTCCCCCCACCATTCCCTCTGATTTTGGAATTAGCTGAAAAATGGGCCCCCTGCATGGTTTTCCCTCTCTGAAGGGAGGGGTAAATGTCCTAATACTTAATGTCATTTTCACATCCCTGTGAGGATGACCTGGCAGTTTTTTCCTGCAGTACTTGGAGTCCTGGTCTCGGCTCCCTCCCTCCCTCCAGGGGATTCTCTTCCCACCTGGGGCTACCTGGCTGTTCCTAGCATCCACATCCATTTACATATCCCCATTAAAGAGTTCTCCTTGGTAGCTGGAGAGGGCAGGAGCACTGGTGTGAAACTGAAAGCTGGGACACGCTGTGATTTTGCAGGAAGGGGAGAAAAGATGGGGCCCAGAAAACCAGGAGGATATGGGGGAAGCTTTTATGGGGACCTTATTAGCCCCTAGCCGTGACTTCCTGAAGCAGCAGCTCCAGACCTCACACAGTCCAAACATTCACTGCGAACACCCCCAGGGCCCCTAAGCAGGGCCCCATGGAATCAAGCACTTACTGGCAACTTCCGGGCAGTTCACCCAGCTGGCTGGTGACAGGGGTGGGCGCCCTTGTCCAGCTGCTCCCAAACTAGTGGTGGCCTAATCTTTGAAAGCACCCCAGGGTGATTGGGGGTGTGGGGGCAGTCAGAGTGGGCAGCGCATCTTTCCCAATCTCAGAGCAGGATTCCAAGTCCCAGGAGTGCACTCCAGCTTCCTCTGGGCTGTGCCCCGGTGGGTAGGTGAGTCTGGGCAGAGACCTCCTGGCTCTGGCTCTGCAGCTGCAGGGAAGGTGGAGCCACTGGTCAAAACTCAGCCAAGATCCAATTTCCTGGGCAGTGTCTGAGCTGAGTCAAAATCCGCCTGCCTTGGGCTGGGTATGCAGCAGTGCAACTGAGCACTCTGCTGTGGTTAATGATTAATTACTGATCACCCCGCCTCCACTAGTTCCTGAGAGGGTGCTCCTGGTGGGTGGGCCCTGCAGGGAGTGCCTGGCAGCCCGGAGGCTTGCTGAGGGCTAAGACAGTTCTCACCCAGCGCAGAGACTGGTCAGCGTGCCTGGGCCGAGGGTTTCACAGGGGAAGATAAGAACCTCTTTCCTCCTTTAGCCCTCTTCCTGAATCACTCAGACACTCACACACCAAAACTCCACCCAGGCGCCTCTGGGGCCTCTGCTATTTGGGCTACTCCAGGAAGTTTCCATGAAAGCACCTGAAAGAGGAATTTACTTTTTCCAGGTGAGCTCCAGAGAGAGAAAAGCCTGCGCGCACTCCGGTGAGTTGCAGTCACAAACTTTGGATTCTGCAGGAAGGAGGTAGGGAAAGTTGAGAAGGTCTTTTGGACCTGGTGGCGTGGCTCCCTTCCTCATGGCTTCACAAGGCAGCCCGGGCTATGACTGCTCCCATATCATCGATCACAGCCACGTCCCCCAGTTCGAGGTGAAAACATGGATCAAAATCACCCTCATCCTTGTGTACCTGCTCATCTTCGTGGTAGGTATCCTGGGGAACAGTGTCACCATTCGGGTCACCCAGGTGCTGCAGAAGAAAGGCTACTTGCAGAAGGAGGTGACAGATCACATCATAAGCCTAGCTTGCTCGGATATCTTGGTCTTCCTCGTTGGCATGCCCATGGAGTTCTATAGCATCATCTGGAACCCCCTGACAACCCCGAGCTATACCATGTCCTGTAAGCTTCACACTTTCCTCTTTGAAGCCTGCAGCTATGCCACGCTGCTGCATGTGCTGACACTCAGCTTCGAGCGCTATGTGGCCATCTGCCACCCTTTCAAATACAAGGCCATATCGGGGCCCGGCAAGGTGAAGCTGCTGATTGGCTTCGTCTGGGTCACATCTGTCCTGGTGGCACTGCCTTTGCTTTTTGCCATGGGCGTAGAGTACCCCCTCTTGAGAGTGCCTACTCAACACCGGTACACCTGCAATCACTCCCGCACCCGACACCATGAGGAACCGGAAAAATCCAACATGTCCATCTGTACCAACCTCTCCGACCGCTGGACCGTGTTTCAGTCCAGCATCTTCAGTGCCTTTGTCATCTATCTCGTGGTCCTGGTCTGCGTGGCCTTCATGTGTTGGAACATGATGCAGGTGCTCAGGAAGAGCAAGCAGGGAACAGTGACCGGGATGGGGCTGCAGCAGCAGCTGAGGAAGGCGGAGAGCACCGAGAGCAGGACCGCCCGGAGGCAGACCATCCTCTTCCTGAGTGAGTGCTGGGTGGGGGGCTGCCTTCGGGCAGCCCCTGCCCCACCTTGCACCTGACTGGGGTTCTCTTAACTAGGGTCTTGTCTTGCAAGTGTAAACTTAAGTTTGTTGAGGCTGAAGAGGCTTTGATTGATCTCAGTCTCTGGATGTTTCTCCTGTGCTTGGGGATTTGTGTTATGATGAAATGAGCACTGGAGGAGGCGTCAGAATGCCAGGGTGTATTCCAGAGCCAACACCTCTGTGAGTTCTGGATTCCCACAAATTATCTTGGGTAAAAGAGAAATAATGATACTGAGAAATCGACGGTCAAATTGGGTCAAATTAGGTCAAAAGAGGTGAAAGTTTTTTGAGAAGGCCCAAGTTCTGCGGAGAGAAAAAAGGCTGATTCTTATTTTATCCTCTCTTTATCTTAGAGGCCCTTCCTCAGGCAATTAGATTTTGTTGGTATTTTTCTGCTCCTTTGGAGAAGCAAGGCTGTCAGGAACACAGGGTCTCTGGGCTGCTATTTTACACACACCTCTCCTGGCAGTGTCTCCAATGCAGCCTTAAGAAGTTGGAGCTTTCAGACCAGCATCCCCAGGTAGTGCTAGAGTTTCCTCTGTGTAGGTCAGTTTCCCACCTGAGCGGAGAAATGTGGCAGGGCCAGCAGCCTGCTGATCTGATTGGAAAAATCTGGTTTCACAAACTACTGGGACCTGATTGATCATTCAAAATATCCAGTTCTCAGGCAGAGAAAGGTGTTTGCTTTCCAACTCCTGTTGTAATGCAGGTATTTCCATCAGGTCCTTCTGTGTATCAAAAGGGAAATGAGGACCCCAAACCTTTGGAAGAGGGAGCTAGTGGCTGCCCCTGGGGAGATGGGACTTTAAGGGAGACACATCAAATATATGTGAGGAAAGGGTTTGAAAAGTATTGGTTAGAAGAAAGAAAAAAGCTGCTGTTAAGAGTGTGTGAGTTAACAATTTTGTGAGTTTAACAAATATTTCCCAATCTTCCTCCCCTTTCCTGTTTGGGTCAGGAGAGGAAATACATCATGGTGCTATTTGTTCTGGTGTGGGAAACACGAATAACAGGTTCCAGGTCCTGGCGTTAGATAGGAGAGAAGATTGGAAGACACTCAAGGAGAGGTGGGGAAAACCAAGTCTTGTCCCGGCTTTCTGGGGTGTTCCTACAGCTGACTTGGATTTGCTAGGTGCAAAAATGAGAGGAAAGATTTTGCAATTTGGGGATGTCTGCTTTGCCTCAGACGCTTTGTGAGGTGATTTATATTTCCATTTTTGGCAAAGAGGAGTTTGAAGCTTAGAGAAGTCCTAGTTCAAATGCACAAAGTACACTTCCCAGATTCCAACCGAGAAATGAGTAGTTGCCCATAACTTTCACAGACTTGCGGTGAAGGCAAAATAAAACAAACAAGGACTTTGACAGGGGAACGTCTACCTAGATTTCTGCGTCCTGAGGTCAGCCTTTCTGGGAGTTGAAGTGAGAGTATACCAGGTAGTGTCTGGGGCCTTAGGAAGGACACCCAACCCATCTCAATTCCCCATGCCCCCATTGCTATGTGGAATATTCCAGGAGTTCCAGGAAGGAACAGACATTGCCTTTGCTGGACCATTGGTTTATAGGTTAATTCTCCCTTAAGCATATCTTAAATTCAGCAATTTATACTTTAGAGTGAATTTCTTTCTTCTTCTTTTTTTTTTTGTACAAGTCACCGATCTTAGTGGCTAAGAATTAGGGAGTAGACAAAGATTATGAAGTATCTTCAACTACCTCCCACTCTGATTTAGAAATTAAGGCTGCGTCTTTTGACCAAAGAAAAGTAGTTGATTTCTCTTTGTTCTCTACTTATTCCTCCCCATCTTTCTTCTGATTAAATGTCCCTTCTCTTCCCAATGGATATTGTTTCAAGTCAAAGTCATTTTGAAGCATGAAATCTGAATGCCACAGATTTTATTTAGAGATGGATAGGAACTTGGAGATTGTCCCATCCAATTAGTGATCACCTGGTATGCGTTTGTTCTTGTGGCTGTTTTCACTGTTTCTTTCTTGTTTTCTCCCTCTTTCTTACAACTAGTATTAATCACCCACTGTGTTCCCTGCCTAAAGAGTGTTAGATGAGGGCCTCCCTAGTGGCGCAGGCAGTTGAGCACAACGCTGTGAAGCTGTCCGCAGCCTCTGCCACATGGGTTCAACTCCCGGAGGGCCAGGGAGATACCCACATGGCTTGGCAGACCTCTCCTCTCTCGCCCGTTGCTCCCCTCAGCAGTGTTTTCAGTCTGTCCGCCTGCTCTGTTTCTGGTGAATTCTCTCACCCTCCTGTGCCTCTGACTGCACCCCAGTTCTTGTATAAATAAATAAATCTTTTAAAAAAGAGTGTTAGATGACACTGATTTGCTCAATGTGTGATGTCTTGGGGAATTTGTTTGTGCTTAGCCCATTTCCTCTCCAGTATGTTTTTAAAGCAGTTCTTGCAAATGCCTCCCTCTCCCAATGAATTTCCAAGACTATTTAAAAAGAGGAGCCTCACTAATTAACTCATGTTAGGAAATAAATTAATGGAGTGAAGAGGAAGAAATCATGGCCAGCATCCATCAGATAATGCAATGCAGTTTACTTTGTAGGTTTCATGAAACTCATGCTTTGGGGCATTTTTAACCCAGGACAAGTGAATATGTAAATTGTTTACAAAGTGCTGAATTTAATATAGTAACTTAGCTATCTTTTTAGTATTTCAGTTAACAGATGTAGTAAATTAAAACAAACATTTGGTCATTTCAAACATATTTTGCATTTAACATGAAGTATAAATGATGACATAGCACAGGATGTCTATAGCTCCTGAGGCAATGGAAAAAACAAAGCATTTCCCCCCCTTGTTAAAAATGCTAACTTTGCATAACAGAAACATAATTTATAAATCTACCCAAGATGAGGGAGCTTATGTAGAAAATATTAATTTTCCATTCTGCAGCTTTTGCTAATATGCCTCAACCTAGCCAGTGCTGGGCTGGTGAATAATGAAAGCATGTTGGGAACTTTGGGAGAGACAGAGGTGCTGCAACTATTTTCAAGTAATTTGTAGGAGAAAACAATAATGTCAAAGTGTACATTCCTGGCAACATGAATGTCTCCTTTTGCTTCCTGTTAACTCAGTGAGAAATCAGTACAAGACTTACTTCCTTCAGCAAGTTTGTGACTAATTTGGCCAGGTAATACTGTTTTGGTCTGGATTTCAGCCTCTTGCAGAGAACAGGCATGAGTGCATTTGACTCTATTCCTTAAAAGTTAAGAAACTATGAAATGATCCTTTGTTTCCAGAGGTCTTCTTTAGATGTTCCATATTATCTCTCTGAATTCTCACTTGGAGTCATTCTCATTGCATATGGCATCCCAGTCATGAACACCTATGTTTGTGATTATTCCACATGTGACCTGCTGTCAAATGTCACCTCAAAATGGAATAGCAAGGGTATTTTTAAAAAAGTGCAGTTTTAATTTGTAGCTTTCAAGAGCATAAAAAGACTGGGACTATGTTTCATCTACCTCTTAGTGATCTGTAAAGTAGTAATTGGCTTTCAACGATAATTGAAAAAAAAAAAAAGCCTCACAGATAATTCTGAAATCACAATATTAAAGAGACTGTATAGAATATTCAGGACGGCTTAATAATTACACTATTGAATTCCAATCTTCTGTCTTGAGTTAGATGGAAAGGAAGAGAGTTGCACATGGTGGTAGAAATTGTAGATGAACTTGGATTTCTTAAGGGAGACCTAGCTTGCATGGACATCATCTATCACATGTATTTAGATGGAAAAAAAGACAGAATTTTTGCTGCATGCACTACTTCAAAAAAGAAGGTTGAAGTATATTTCGATACTTGTGGATTGAGTCCTGGAGAAGCAGAAAGGAGATCAGAATTACGTCTTTTGGGTTTTAGAACCCAGATTTAGTGGTCTAAGTCCTATCATGTGTGTGAGAGAGAAACAGAAAGTTGAGATGTTGACAATGTTCTTTAGCTGAAGAAAATGAGTACCTGGAAAGAATTCAAAGTTAGTTCCTTAAAATGGAACTCAAAATTTCATGTGAAATGAGGTTTGATTAGGACTTCATCGTGAAAATTAGGAAGAGATCTGTGTTATATTTTATGAACTTAGGTCATTATTATAGCTGTATGTTAATTCTTATAATAACTCTTCAGAGTGAAAAAAATGTGGCTTTTCTGAGGGCATAATTTTTCTGATAAAGCTGTATGATAGCCTCTGTGTTTGATTTTCTGAGCAAGATTGGGCTTTTCCCCACAGGTTTCTCTTAATTCTTTGCTGTTTAAATCACCCTTAGTGTAGCACCTATGGTGGCTTCATCCTTGTCAGTTTTCTTTCTTTCAGGATTAACTGGTTTAATTACTACAAACTGTCATTTGTCAGTGGTTTGGCATTTGATTCATGTTTCTCTAGCTCCCCTTTAGAGATTTCTTGAAATTCTGTGAGCCATATCCCCCAAATATAATTAATTTTAAAATCACCCCCTATACCCTAGTGTATATCAACTGATTACATGAAAATGGGTATCTGAAAATGCTTTTGAAGTATGAAAAGAACTTTTTTTAATAGTTATTTTCTTCACTAGCTTAAAAACTGGTCTTGCCATTAATTTCTTAGCAAAGACCTATCTGTGAAGTAGTGGGATATGACAACCTGGTTTTCCAGGGAAATGCCATTAAAATTAAATTAGTGAATTTTTAGTGTAAGATATTATTTTGACTCAAATATTTGGGTATTTTAGGGAGAATTTTGCTTCAAGCATTCAGACTATTGCCTCTATTTTCTTTTTTTTTTTTTCTTTAAATGGAGAAAATTTTTTTGTGAGTTTTTTTAAAAGATTTATTTATTTATGCACAGAAAAGCTGGGGTACAGGCTAGAGGTGTGGGAGGTGAGAGGATTCACCAGAGACAGAGTGGGGTACAGAACAGGTGGAATGACTGAAATACACTGCTGAGGGGAGCAGCGGGCGAGTCAGGAGAGGTCTGCTGTGCCATGTGGGTATCTATATGGCCGGGGATCGAACTCGTGCTGCAGTGGCTATAGACAGTTTCATAGGTTGTGTCTTGACACCTTGCATCACCAGGGAGGGGGCCTGTGAGATTTTTTTTTAATTATGCATATAAGGACATGATGTGTAGGCCAGATGTACCTACAGATGTGCTGGGGTGAGAGGATTCACCAGAGAAAGAGTGGGGAGCAGAATAGGCAGATCTACTGAAATACACTGCTGAGGGGAGCAGTGGATGAGACAGGAGACTGGCTCCCTGGCTGGGGATGGAACTCAGATAGCAGTGGCTGGTGCTAGCTTGATAGCACCGAGACTTAACTCTTGAGCCACGAGGGAGGCCCCTATTGCCTCTATTTTCTTTCTCCCTTTATTGGTATAGATATGGCTGAAATTAATGGTATTTCATGTTTATTTTTCTATTTGTGATTTCAGTCATAAATTGCAACTATCCTGTGATCAGCATGGCAGACCAATATAATGCTCCTTTATTTTTATAATCAGTCTGTCTCAAAGATTTCATTTATCTGTTGGGGAGATACATAGTTTTCATGGAAGGGAATTTGGAGTCCCAGTCCTCATTCATTAGCAACCCTGTTCGTCTGTCTTAGTCAAGTGCCTCATGGGGGCTGCCATAGTGTAATAAGGCAGCCGAGGCCTCAGCTGAGCAAACCATTAAGCTTATTAATGCTAAAACCGCTCAGAATAAAAGTCATTTTTGTAGAGACAGAACAGAGGAAGAATTTTAGATTGGGTGTCAAAGAGCCTGGTTCTGCTCCAGTAGATAAGATCCCCTGATCTACCACTTGGGTGACAGTGTCTTTCCTCGCCTCCTGTTCCTTCTGCCCACCTTGCCTGCTGATGTGCAACCCGGGGACAACCCTACTGAATCTCAAGTCTACTTCCTGGCTATTTACTGAGCACTGGAGAGAAGACTGGTCATAAGTTCTAGGTAGATGGTGTTCAGCCTCACTTGGCCTGACTCTAGTGGGCACCTTCCTTTGCAAGCGCCTTCCAAATATTCAAGCTCCTAGAGTGCATTTTTTGCTTTGCTTCTGGCTAGCCTGCTCTCTAGGGGAGGGAACTTGACTTAATGTGTCATCCCTGGAAAAATGTTTGCATCTACTCTTGCCCTTGGCCTGAGTATTCTTCAAGCCACAGGCCCTGGGATCTCATTGATATTCCCATGCACAACCCCATTAAAATCAAGGCTATCAATGGCTTCCAAAGGCTCATATGTCAAGGATCAAAATGCTTAAATAAGGCCCCTCATGGTTGGCTGCCTCTCTAGTTTTACCAAGTGTAGTTCTCCCTTTTTGTTAGTATGCTTGAACTCCCTGAACAAAATATCACAGACCGAGTGCCTTAAACAGCAGATATTTATTTTCTCATAGTTCTGGAAGCTAGAAAATGAAATCAAGGTGCTGAAATATGAAATCAGGGTTGGCTTCTGCTGGTAAGACTTCTTCTTTGGTGTGCAAATAACGCCTTGCTTGCTGAGTCCTCACAAAGACTTTCCTCTGTGTATGTGGAAAGAGAGATCTCTGTTACCTTTTCTTCTTGTAAAGATATTACTTCCATTGGATTAAGACCCCATCTTTGTGATCTCACTTAACCTTAATTACCTCCCTAAGGATCCTGTCTCCAGATACAGCCACATTATCAAATAGGGCTTCAACATAGGAATTTTGGGCAACACAATTCAGTGGAGAACACCCTATAATTGCTCTGCCCCATGGGTAGCCCTTCAGTTCCTGCAACAGACTGCCAGGCTGTCTTCAACCACTTGGTCTTCACACATACTTTCTCTGCTTGAAATGCTTTTTTTTCTTATTTCATGCTCTACCTGCCCTCTACCATCCCTTTAACAACTTTAGATTTCCCTCAGGAAGGAAGATCCCTGACTTAATTAAACCTCCTTTGAAATACTCTCAATTATAATTTTATATTAAATAGTGTTATCATTTGATTGATATATGTCCTCTAATTCCCTGAGGGCTGGAGCTGTCACCAGTTTGGCTCACCATTCTACCTCCATGCTAGCATAGAATCGGGCACACATCAGATGTTTAATGAGTGGGTTGACTGGATAAATGACTCAATAGATAAATCACTTTGGAAATGAGAAACAATGTTCTTAGTCATACATTCCTATAGAATAATTCCCCACAATTTTTCTGTTTAATGTAAACCCAAAGATTCTCTGTTTGAAAGGGATCTTGTTTCTCCCAGGCCTTAGAAAAGTAAAGCCATGATGGAGGACACTTAAAATTTTGCTCTCCTTAGCAAAGGCACTGTTTATCTTATCTAGTTCCTGATAGCAACTTTCTACCTGTGAGAAGTAACCATGAAATGAAAGTGATTAGGGTGGTGGTTAACCTCCATTTCACAAGATGTTAATGCAGTGAAGAAACTCTAAAAATTATTTCTTAGCAGAAATCATTGTTAATGGGGAGAGGGTTACTCAGGTAATGGAAAGAGAATGCAGTAGAAACAATATTTTGAAAATATTCAGTCTCTATGCTTTTATTTCCCCCTTAAATTGAATTCACTTGCAGCCGTCTCCCAGGAACTGCCTGGTAAAGGGTGTTGTTGATCAGTTTTGACTCCAGCTTCTGGACTTAGAAATCCAGAAGCTGCATTTCTTAGTCTCTTTAGGCTGTTGTCTTGAAAGCTAGGCCTAGTGGGGAGTTCCAAATTTAATTGGGGGACAACGTGTGCCCCAATATGAGCAATATCTAAGATAACTAATCCTTCACAGGAAGATCAGGGTAGGGAGAAGAGGGAATTGAAATTGTAGAAGAATGATCAGATCATTGCACAGCAGAGACACATTGGAGCCACTCATTGTACACCAGCTCAACTCCCTGAAGCTACCTCCTATCCAGAACTGAAAAGGACGGTTCAAGTTCATAGCTTTCCCTTGAATGTATCATGAGCCCAGCCTGATGAACTAGACTGGGCACCATGAAGCCAGTTCAGATGAGAACATGGTCAAGGGGGTTGAAATTTCTTCTTGAAAACCACTGAAGGGTTTTAAAGAATCAAGCGACACAATTAAATTTGTGATGTTGCCCCGGGAGTGACAGATTTGCTGCAATGCAAATGAGTCAAAATACTGGACTGGCCTTGTTCCCAGAATGAGAGACCTTCCTCACTGGAACACAATCCTGGTAGAGCAGCTGATGCCAGTTCATTCTTCCCGCATTAGTCAAATCTCTGGCTCTTTGTGTTTCCAAATCTTGTTACTGTGGCAGCCTCCATGACCAGAGAGTGACTGTGCTTCCCTCAGCTCCCATGTGTTCCCAGAACTGAGCTCCCACGTGTTCCCAGCACTGAGCTCCCACTGGCCCAGTGCTGTGTAGGCTCTGGATAGGAGGTAGCTTCAGGGAGTTGAGCTGGTGCACAATGAGTGGCTCCATTGTGTCTCTGCTGTGCAATGATCTGATCATTCTTCTACAATTTCAATTCCCTCTTCTCCCTACCCTGATCTTCCCTGTGAAGGATTAGTCATCTTAGATATTGCTCATATTGGGGCACACTTTGTCCCCCAATTAAATTTGGAGCTCCCCGAGCACTTATCTTTATTCAGCCTTCCCTGCCAGGCTGGAGCATGGAGGCTGCATGTTATACTTAGTAGGTTCGTGGATTGAATCCCTTTGACAGAATCTGCTGCCCGCAGAAGGAGACATTATCATCCTCAGAAGCTCCCTTGATGCTATCTGCCATTCCTCTCCTTCCCCATGCTAGGCTCCCCAAATTCCTTAATATGGTGTACATATACCTGCTCCCACTTATCAACATCACCAACAAATGTGAATCTAGGTGTTGCCGTGAAAGAATTTTATAGAAGTAATTAAAGTCCCAAGCCAGTTGACCTTAAAATAAAGGGATTTTCTGTGTGGACTCAGTGAATCACATGGCCTGTTAGGTTTGGGTCTGGTGGTTAGAAATAGGGGAAGCCAGAGAGTCAAAGAATTAAGAGGTTTGATGTGGGCAGAATTTCCCTTGCTGATTTTGAAGATAGTGGGGGCCATGGCAGCGAGTGCTGTAACTGAGAACCAGCCATGAAAGGACACCTGAATGAAGTGAGAGGTGGCTATCCCCCTGGAACCTCCAGAAGAGAGCTCATCAGACCAGCTCATTGAGGCCCTGAGCAGAGAGCTCAGCCATGCCATGCCTAGAATTCTGACCTGCAGAACTGCCAACCAGTAACCATGTTTTTCAGTCACTGAATTTCTATTAATTTGTTATGTAGCAAGAGAAAACTAATACATTCCTTGAATTAAGATAAGGGGGCAGCAAGGTAAACACATGTCCTGTCTTAATTATGTCTTCTAAGACAGCCCAGTCTCTCTAAACTTCTCTTTATAAAGTCTCTCCTTCCCAGAATTACACCCATGGCCCAGCCATTCACTGATTACCCCCATTTTTTGATCTCAGTGACTGGGAAGTTTTCCAAGTTTCAGGGCACCGTGGAGTTTTTACTGGACTTTTAGGGTCTTCTGTGGGTAATTAAAAATTTGTGAGGTTGAGTCTCACTAGCTGGATTTTTGGAATCCTGGGCTCCTGGTTATCAAAGAGGAAGACTGAAATGGGCTGACCTCTTATTATCCACTTGGTGGCTCTTTTTCCTGGTAGTCTGGCACTTAGTAGGTGCTGAATAAATGCTTGGTGATCACTGAATGTCTGGGCAGCCTTGCTGCTTCCTGGAGCCTTCCTCCACGGAGGAGAGAGTGTCTCCACCCTTTGTCATTGGGCTCCAAGTTGAAAAAGGGGTAGGGAGAAGCCAATCTCAGTGTTGAAAGCATTTCTGGAAAAAAAAAAAAAAGAGGTGTCTCAGGCTAACTTTACCATTTTTTAAAGTTTGGGTTTCTGCCAACTTAGAAACTTGACAACATTTCCTGTTTGCACTTACTGTGTGTAAGAACCATTCTGGCAACCAGAGGCTTTTTAGACATCTCTTAGTGCTGCTTTACACATCTTGAGGGTGGCTGGGTAGTTGGAGATCATGGTGTTACCAGGATCTGACAGGCGGGATCAGGAGATAAAGCTGTGGCATCAAATTGCTGTCGTACTTATTAAATGTCAGGCTGGCTATGCAATCAAAGGCATGCAGAAATGGGAGTCAAGCCCCATTGGAAGTGGTGAGGTTCAATGGAATTGTAGAGAAAAACCATCCTCTTTCTCAAATGAAGGGGAAGAAATTCAGCTTACCTTAGAAATAAAGCACTACTAACAGGGTGTTCAGGCAGAGTTGAAGTTATTTGTTCTCAGGTTTTATGTATGATTATTCTTCAGAAGACATGATATATCAGCAGAAACAAACCTTTCTTGGAGATTTATGGCTCTACATTCTAGAGGTGCAGTTCTGAGGGATTAAATATAATGTTGAAATGACAGCTGCAATTTTGTATATTTAAAAGACAGCTGATGGGTTGCCACTGTTTTTCAAGTTCATGTTTGCCTTGACAGGGAAGCAAATGGGAGGCCTTGGTGATTGAAGTTTGCTTTCTTGAGAATGAAGGAATCCTATGTAGAAGTAGGTAGTTCTCAATTTTGGGCTTAGGAGTTTCCTCACTATTGCATCTCTTAAAGGCATGATTCCTCCAGGAAGACTTCCTGGACTGAATTTACTTTGCTCTAATTACTCCAGTAGGTCTTCATTTTGGTGCTCATTCATCAAGTGTTTGTAAAAGCCTAAAAAACATACATGATATCACTTGAACTACAAATCAAGATGCTGTATTCCTCTCCACCCCCACCCCCGCCCCTGTCAAGGAGCTTAATACTTTTCTAGTTGGGGCATTAAGGTATAGAGGTAGAACCTTTTCAGAAGAAGCCTAAAAGTACCCTTGAAGTGTATTTGTGGGGGGTGGGGGAATTGCACATCCATAGTGGCTGTGCAGCAAACTGGTTTTGGTTGCCAGAATTTTTTTTAACAGAGTGGTTAATTGTACTTTACCTACTCCAGAGATGTTGTCTACAGATTTGATGTCCACATTGTGGTCCATCCATAAGAAGTATCCCTGGGTAATTTTAAGATGTGTATTGGGCCATACCCCACACATACTGAATTAGAACCTGTTTTGTAAGTGTATCCCTGTGATTCCTATGTAAATTACAAGTGTGATAAGCATTCTTTAACAACACTTGAGGGGATTCTTTAATGCCAAATGAATAGAAAAGGGAAAATTGAGAATGATTTAAATTCACCATATATAACAAGAACTATGAATAACTTGCTTGGTGGGTGTAACCACTAGGTGTAACCAAAGGTGGGAATTTGTTCTATAAGACTTGCCTAACGGTACTTCTTTTTATTTTTTAAAGAGAAACAAATCTGGCCTCCATTTGAAATGCTGGGAAAAGTCAGTCTCAGTAAAGTTTGGGGGAGACTTCCCCATCTTGTCTGAAAACACGAAGGGGCTTATGAAGTACCAAGCTTAGGCCTGTGTCTCATTGGAAGAAGTAGTTGTTTAAATTGCTTCCTTTTGCTCCTTCTGCCTGTATACTTCATCTCTGTCCTCTTATAGCATCACCATCACGGTGGTTTAGTTATTCTTAATTTTCAGAACTGTCTAAGGTCATCAGCCATTGAGATTTGAGCTGGGATTTGGCTCCAAAATCCATATTCATTCCCTCAGTAGAGAGATGAGCTCTCAGAAGAGGATGTGCTCCAGCTGGGGGACTTGTTATGGGTGGTGACAGATGGGGAGGAAAGGAAAAATGCATCAAATATATGTATGTTTTTTTGCTTCTAGGCTACCTGGCAGCTTCCAAGTACCCTTCTTATGTTTAGAGAATTTCCCTCTCCTTGAGTCCTGCTTCCCCAAGGGAATGACCAGAAATCTGTTTTCCCAGCATCCCTTACAGTTAAGGTGTGAACCTGGACTATATGCATGAGATTCTCATTTGGAGGAAAGATGGGAAAATGTGGAAGCTACATGGATTCTCCTTGGGGACAGGGACAGGGGGTTGACTTGCTTAAATGGCTTTTAGAGAGAGCAGAGACAGGAGAAATAAGAGCAGTGTCCTAGCCCTGGTCTTGGCAGTAACTCTGTGGAGTCTCTGGGGCACAGTCTGGCAGAATAATCTGATGGGGTCCGTGGCTACGTGCCTGGATCGCTGGACCTCCCATGGACTATGTGAAAAAGCCAATAGTGTTATTTCCAGTTTAAACTGAAATGGACTTTGCTGTTTGCACTGAGAATTCTGTATGTCCAGTTAACAGGTAAGTTGGAGTTGGGGGCTCCAGAGAGGAGCAGGAGAAGGGGAACGGGTACCATGAGGCCTTGTGGCAAGAGGTGTGACAGGATGGAGTGCAAGAAGGCTAGTGGGGCTACTCTGTGTAGGCAGGGACACAGCACTGAGAGCCTGGGTGTGGACGTGGTACTGGTGCACGGGGTTCTGATGATGGTGAATGGACAGGTCTGGCCATGGAAGATCGCGAGGGAGGTAGTTGTCAACTGTGCTACATATTAGAATAACCTATGGAGTGTTAAACAATCCCCCACGCCATTTACTTCCAGGTCTTTGGGCATGAGTGTTCTTTCTTTCTTTTTTTTTTTAAGTATGCACAAGTTCATACTTCTCTTTTCTTTCTTTTTTTTTTTTTTAAGTTTTATTTATTTATACAAGAACTGGGGTATAGTCAGAGGTGCGGGAGGGTGAGAGGATTCACCATAGATGGAGTAGGGAACAGAACAGGCAGACAGACCAAAGACACTGCCGAGGGGAGCAGTGGGCAAGACGGGAGAGGTCTGCTGCACCATGTGGGTTTCTCCCTGGCCGGTGAGAATCAAACCCAAGCTGCAGAGGCTGCAGACAGCTTCACAGTGCAGCGCTCAGCCCACTGCGCCCCTGGGGAGGCCCATGCATGAGTATTATTTCAACTCTGTCAGTGATTCTAGTTTGGGACTGGGAGAGTAGGGCAGGCTGGGCCTGGCCTTGGAGACCTTGAATTTGGTGATTGTGCCAAGTTTCTTTAACTGCAGGTCACAAACCCTGATCCCGACTTACTAAGAAGAAAACAGGAATTCACAGGCAGTATAAGGAAAAATTCACTAAATCAGAGGAGAGACTAAGAAACCAGATTGTTCAGGGATTGAGCAGAAAGCAATTGTGGACAGCCTGTTTGGGCTCCACCAGTCAGGAGATACAGTTTCAAGTGTTTTCCCCTCTTTATTATCACCCCATTCACAGTCAGATTTCCATGGTGAGACTGGTTGCGTTTGTATATCCTCTCCCTGGGGAGGCTGAGAGTAGTGCAGCTTCATGGGCAGTGCCAGAAAGACTTCGTGAAGAGAGGTGTGGTCCCCAAGGAGATCGGGTGCTGTGCCTCGGAAAACCTGTGACACAGCCAGGAGCAGAAACAGATGCCCCTGCAGGTGTCCTGTGGATGAGCGTTGTCACTGTTGAATGTCTTTGCTCCATGTAGACTCCCCCCACTCTCCTTGTGTGGTTATCTCTCTCTGTCACCTAATCGCTTTGCTGAGCCTGGGTGATGTTACACAGCATTCTTTGTGTCTGAGCCAGTCATGAAGCCAGGGGAGGAGAGACAGGAGCAGGGCTTCTTCTGAAATGCAGCTGTCAGGAGGCTGGTTAGTGCTAAATCCACTGGGCGTATTTCCTGTCTCAGAACCTGACTCACTCGGTGAGGTCATTGACCAGGTATTGGATTGTGACATTCTGTGACTGTAAACTCACTTTTTATTTGAACCTTGTATGGGAGGACAAAGGTTTCTTGCCGTGCCTGCTTCTTTGGGCATTTCTACTTATGTCCTGATATGATATTGACCTTAAGTCAATATGTTCAAAACTATTTACCACAGAGAATAGGGAATAAATGAAGTACATTCATTGCCATTCAGGCCACACAAACCTCTGGAAATTGAAAAGTTATTTAAGAAATAAAAATGGTAATTTGTGAAAGTTTCTGTTTAGAAAATGTTTTCATTTCATGTTAAAATGCTGATTCATCTTTGATTTTTATATCAGTTAGATTCTGTCACTGGTGTGGTTACTGCTTTCTCTCACTGCAAGATGAGAAAGAAGGAGGCTTCTCTCCAAATACTTCCTCTTAGTCCCTTTTCTTGGTGGTGATTCCTGAATGGGAGTTTCAGACACACCACTGGAGCCTTCCCTGAGGAACCTGATGCAAGCTGCTGGCTGCATCACTTCAGTCTCCTCTGTCAGTATCTTCAAATGTCTCCTTGCTCTGCTGTCACATCCTCTCCTCTTTGTGTGTCAAGTCTTTCTTTGCCTCCTCTATAAGAATGCATCTGAAGCCATGTAGGGTCCACTCTGTTAACTCAGGATAAGATTGCTCTCTCAAGAGCCTTAGCTTAATCACATCCTTAAAGATCTTTTCTCTGTATTAGGTAACATTTACTGTTTCTATAGAATGGACCTGATATTTGGGCAGGGCATTTTTCAATCTATTACAGGTGGCAAAAGGATGCTGGAAAGTATAAATTTCATGTGATACATGAACACAGATGATTCTCTGACCTACAGAGAAATGTGTGGCAAAAGCATAAATGTATTTGTTCCAATCTCCTTTCCGTCTTTTAGCAGAGTGTAACACTTTGGGCAAATTTCTCAGCAGTTAACTTACCAGTTTTATCACCTCCACATTGGACATACTCCATCCTTATAGGCTGATTTCCACTTTGATGGTAAGTATATGGAGGTTCATACTACAGTAGTTGGCACCAAGTAGTTCCTAAGTAAACTTTAGTTTCCTATATTACAGAAAATACTCTGGTTGAGGACTAGAGAAATTCGTGTTAGTCCTTTCTAGGTCTCTGACATATCTTGAGGCCATGTCAACTTTCTCATGAAAGCATGAAGGGCTAAACTGAAGAATTTGTCTCAAATATCTTCTGTACAAAAGGTGGATCTGGTCTCTCGTCTTTAGCACTCCATGAAGTAGAATGTCTGTGAAGTCTACTTATTGTAACGATGTGTGGACATTTGCATTTCATTCCATCCTATTTCACTGCCTGATGTAATAGAAAAATGTTTTACGTTCCTTTTCCCGGAGCAAAAGTGGTAGCCTGGGACAGGGGATTTTTAATGTATTTGAGGAGACTCTGGCATGCTCTCAGTTAACCCCAGCAGTGTGTTCACCTCTGATGGAGAGGTTTAGACTTAGAAGTTCCCTGAGGTCCTTATACTTCTGATATTGTTTGCCTTTGACCTTTATTCTGTGTGAAGGTACTGGAAGAGCAAGAGAAGCTCCAGGCCTCTGCAGCCCATTCTGGGCAGTAGCTTCTGATAAATGAACATGTTGATGTTTTTGTCATGTACCTGTAAGGCTGGGGCATTATTGGCTGTGGCAATCAATATATCAAAATGAATTTTTGGAAGAGTGTCATCAAGTCATGCTTTATTTCCAAAATCACAAAAAAAAAAAAAAAACCAAAAAAAAAAACTTGCCCTGGGGAAGGGAAAGATGACTTTCATTGTGAAATAAACCAAGTGGATGGCTTAGACATTACTTATGTCACCAGTCGATCTGATATGTAGGTGCTGTGGTAACCATTTGTTCCCAGAATCCACATTCCCCAGGCCATTAAAACTTGCAGCACTGAAATCATGTTCTTCCCATTTTGCCCATTTTAATAATAATGATAATGAGAATGTTAAAATGACATTCTGAATTTATATTGCGCTTTTCTGCGAGGCGCTCTAAGCACTTTTCAGACAGTATCTCATCAATCCTCATCACAAAACAGTGAAGTGTTGGTAGCAGGTAATATTTGTAATTATATTAAAATTAGTAAATTGTCCTATAGGCTGGGACAAATTGCAGTGTTATGGGATAGTGTTGCTTGATAGGCAGAGAAGAGGTGGGGGCTGGGTTTTAGTTTAAAAACTTGCTACTTTGTTCATCTCCCTCTGCCTTGGTTTCCACCTGTCAAGTGGATATCTTTAGTGTATCCCCTCATCTTGCAGTGGGGTTATATAGATGATTATGGGGACTAATCATATTAGCTAACTTTTGGGGTTTTTTTGAGTACTTGCTATATGCCATTTCACAAGAACCCCACAGGTGGGTATAGCTGCCACTTTTCAGATAGGCACATTGAAATACAGAATGGGGGCCTCCCTGATGGCACAAGGGGTTAAGTCTCAGCATTAGCAAGCAATGGGCAGCCACTGATGAGTTCAGTCCCCAGCCTGGGAGCTAACCCTCATGGCACAGCAGACCTCTCCTGTCTTTCCTGCTGCTCCCCTCAGCAGTGTATTTCAGTCAGTCCTCCTGTTCTGCTCCCCACTCTATCTCTGGTGAATCCTCTCACCCCGCATAAGTCTGGCCTGTACCCCAGCTCTTATATGCATAAATAAATAAATCTTAAGAAAAAAAAGTACAGAATGTTTGAGAAATTTGCAATGAATGGTAGAGGTAGATTTGACTCAAGGCAAACAGGCTCCAGAACTTGTGGTACTACCACTTCCTTAGAGTTGCTGGAACTTTTAGATATTGCAACATAGTACACACATGCACACACATGTACTGATGCACACACAGGCAAACAAAAGTTTTATAATACAGTATCCACCCATCCTTATCTTAGAATGTGAAATATATTTTGGTATTCTATTAATTTCATTTCTTCATGAGCCATAAAGTGTTAGGAGGCGGTCAGTAGCTGTTGTCATAAGCAGTAGTGCATAGACTGAGAATCTGATGTACCAGGGAGGTTAGGATCAGGTATGCTGCAGCAGTCAGTGGAAACTTCCTGGAGGAGGAAGCATTTGAGCTTAATCTGAATGGGACTCTTTTTTTTTTTTAAAGATTTATTTATTTTTGTACAAGAATTGGGGTACAGGCCAGAGATGCAGGGGGTGAGAATATTCACCAGAGACAGAGCAGAGAACGGAACAGGCAGACGGACCAAAGTACACTGCTGAAGGGAGCAGCGGGAGAGACAGGAGAGGTCTGTTCCCCCATGTGGGTTTCTCCCTGCCCAGCTGGGAATCGAACTTGTGCTGCAATGGCTGAGGATTGCTTCATAGGTTGCGTCTTAACCCCTGCGCCACCAGGGAGGCCCTGAATGGGACTCTTTAATTCTTGGCCAGAAGGATCATGGCTGTACTCAAGGGGTGGAGACACATACATGTGCAAGGTCCAAACATTCTAATGATTCATGCTCATGTATAATCCTAGGAGGATCCTGAGTTGCTCTCAGGAGGCTTGCATGCCCTATGGGCCTGAATTCACTGGCAGACACACAACCAGAGGTCTGAGGTCAGGAAGGTACACACAGGCTTAGGAAGCCTATAATAATAATACTTTTTACATTGTGAAAGAATTATAGAAAAAAAAGAATTTGTGGCTATGACTGTTTGGCTCCATAAAGCTTAAATACTTCCTATCTGGTCCTTTAAAGAAAAATGTTTGCCAACCAGTGCCTTCTACCCTATTTGCATGGTCATTTCTCTGTGCTAATGACCTTCTTTAGTTCTGAATCACCCTTTACTCATTCTCCCTGTCACCTCCTAAGGGCACATGGTGCCTAAATATGGGAGACAGGGCAGAAATATACATGCGATTGTTCATTTCCTTATTACACAGCTGCCAGGAATTCCCCAGATTTCCTCACATAGCACATTAATATGTAGCACTGAGCCTGTATATGCTTTGTTCTTTTGACATGTGGCATATCAGTGATTAGTGCCAAATGCCAAAATGCTGGGCTACAGCCACAATGCCTCTTATAATAACATTCATAAGAATATCCCCCTGTGATGCAGATTCCATTTGCCCAACATAAATAACCTTGAGGCCAAATTGCAAACATGATTTCTCTTCATGCTCTACCTGGCCATTTTGAAATAAGCCTATAATGTGAAATTTAATCTAAATAAGTAGTTGAACTCAGAAAATCACAATGTAGTCAAGGCCATCTTTTATTTTAAAAATCAGAAGAATACAAAAGGTGAGTGGCTGCCCCCCACCTTTTTTTAAGTAACTGTCTTGATGACAAGCTAATATGCAGCTCAAAATAAAGGTATCGTTGGTAGAAATAGCCTTTCAGACATCACCGAGGCAATATGCCAAGAGGCTCTTGGCAAATGGCTGTGGAGGAGGACAGATTAACAGCTCTGTTGAAAATATAGAGCTGTCCTGTGCGGGTGGCTCAGACATGGCTCTCCTTCACAATGGGGGGACTTTTGTCAGAGGAAAATTAGATGCCTTTGGATAGGTTTGCGATTGTCCTTATCTTTTCCGTATAGCAAAATACCACCGCTTAGAAAGAGAACAGAAAGTTGAAGAAATATCCTGATTGAATGCCTTCTAGAAGAAGGATATTTGGGGGAGAAACACTTTCATTTGCTTCAGATGATTGTTTGGGGGCTCATTCTGGAAGTGGTTCCATTCTGATAGAGGCTGAGATGGTTCTGAAGAGAGAAGTGATGTTTTTGAATCCTGAGGAGCGAACTCAGTGATCATCCATTTCCTGAGTCCCGAAGCACAGCTCACAACACACAGCCTGTGAGCAAGACGGGACCAGGAGAGGTTTTGTTTGCTTGGTCTCATGTTAGTTAGTTTGTTTTTTTAAACAATGAAATTACCAGAAGATATTCTTTGCTGTCTCCAGCTTACCTCAAGCATCACATTTGCTATGGAGCTGCACCTTTCACACATTTGTCCACAAGAGAAATGGAGTTCAAGGTGCAAGATTTGTGGTCTGTACCAAAACATGCAACTGCTTACACATTTCTCGTCCCAGTTCCTGTGACTACAGACACCACCACAAAGGTCTGTGGATGGCAGGCCCCCGAAGCTCGGCCTAAGAAACAGCTGAGGCTCCCACTGAGCAGATGGCAGCTCAAGGACCCCAGTCTTTTCTCAAGGACTGAGTCCTTCGTTTTTTTTTTTTTTTTTTTTTTGCTGCTGCGCCACCACTGGAAGAAATGTCAGGGCAGTTCTCTGGCAATGGCTAATTGTAGAAAATCAGGAAAACCCCTGACACCTGCCTCATAATAGCACATGCTCGGGTTCTTGGCTAGACTGGGGCATGATGGTGCTGTGTAGAGGGCAGGGACTCATCAGCTGGGCCCTTGGGTTCCATTTTCTTTTTGTCCCTTCTGATGGGTGTGAACTGAGAGGCGTGGGCATCTTCATAGGTGTAGAGACCGGACTGGCCACAGTGCAGGTTTTCTGATCCCATGCAGACCGGGTAAAGGAGGAGTCAGAGTCCTCAGTAGTTTTGCAGGTTTTTTATTTGGGGTTCACCAGGCATATGGCAGGCAGGGGTGCTGGCTGGGGGGGCTGGGAGGCTGAAAGCCTCCAGCTTTCAGCCTCCCAGCCCCCAGCAAGTCTTCACTCTATCTGGGCTCTCTGGCGTTCGTTCTGCTGCTTCTCGGCTTCTCTTTTGGCTGCTGCTGCTGCTGCTACTGCTGCTGGCGTCCCCGTGACGCCGCCCTTAAAAGCACAGTCTTAGCTCAGCTGAATCCCATCTACCTATGCCCACACCCTATTCCAGGTGTCCGCCATCAGGCATGCATTCAGGACAAGGATCCATCATCTATCCTGATGGCGGAAGGGCAGAAAAGCCTGACATTTTCTTTACCCTACAATAGGGGAGGAGCAGGGTGAGTAGGGTGATAGAGTGATAGAAGAAAGGAGAACATGGGCTGGAGATGCCCTTGAACTTTAATTTGAGTTCCAGGTGCGGGCAAGTAAATGCAAACATAGCTCTTGGATTAATGAGTTGCTGGATGGGAGAAAGAGACTTTCCAGTTAACAAAGCTGACCAGCCACTCTGAAGTCAGTGTCAGTGGGAAGGAAGGAATTTATGGTGAGCCCAGCCAAAATACTTTAGAGCATGTTTTGGTTTGAATCTTCTTCAGTTACTGGGATTTAAAGAAAATTAACAGTAGGGTTGTCTTTAAAAAAATGTACTCTGGGTCTCCCCGGTGGCGCAACAGTTGAGCGCTAGGTTGCGAAGCTGCCCACAGCCTCTGCAGCGCCGGTTCGATCCCCGGCAAGGGTCCCACATGGCGTGCAGACCTCTCCTGCAGCCCTCTGCTCCCCTCAGCAGTGTGTTTTGTCAGTCTGCCTGCTCTGCTCCCCGCTCTGGCTCTGGTGAATTCTCTCACCCTCCCGCGCTTCTGACTGTACACAGTGCTTGTATAAATAAATAATAAAAATAAAAAATCTTTAAAAAAAATTTAAAAAATGTACTCAAAAGAGACTAATGTGGCTTGGTTGCAGCTGGTATGAGGATACCGATAAGAGATGTGTCCTATGTAGGGCAGACTTGGAGCAACCCCAGGGGGACCAGAGCTCTGTAGTCTTCCTTTCCATCTGGCCTGTTCTCTTTGCCCTCCTGAAGGACGCTCTGTTATCTGCTTTGTCCATATGAGTGAAGGCCTCAGGAAACTAAAATTACTATTGAAGTTAAAAGCCTAGGCAGGCAGCTCTATAGTTTATAAGAAGCCTGCTTTGAGTGGCTATTATGTTCTTCAATCCTTGATTCTTTTCTCAATAAATATCATGTTTTTGTTGCCTGCTCTAGGCACAAAGTGAGAGGAAAACCACCCTCTCCCCTCCCCGAGTGTCCCCTTGGAGTTTCATGTATGTTACCACATATTCTGACTCAAACTCATGGATTTTACCACCTTTTCAAGATTATTTAGCTTCATTCCTCATCACAACTATTCCAAGGGTATTTCTCCTCCTTGGTGGAGTTACCTCTTATTTGGAGACTAAGTTCTAAAGTCAGTATAAAGGCAGAAAAGCCTGTGTGGTCCCATTTGCTCCCAAAAGTCAGAAAGGCACCACACTGAAGACCAAATTACTCTCTTTTGCTAAGTCTAACTTAACCTTTGTGGAACAGATCATGTGATTGTTTAGTTGGAAAGCAAGTAAGAGAGTTGGGTAGAAGAAATATACAACTATGAATCTTCAAACACTAAAATTACACTTAAAGGCACATGCTGGCCAGAACTTGTGGCCAGAACAAGTGTAGGTTCCCAGATCCCATCTCAAACTCACCATGTGCCTCATGGCTTGGACATTCTTCAGGCTGGTCCTGTGTCTGGGTCTGAGGGGCACCAGCCCTGGACCTGTGCTTTAGCAGACCCTGCACATTGCTAGCACCCACACACTCAAACGCACAGATGCTCTGCCACTTGGAATCTGGCTCATGACCCGTGGCTTTAAACATCTGCCGTCTTGAGGATGATTAACCCCGCTCAGGTCCCAGAGGAAGGCTTGCCCTCTCCTCCTACCCTGTGTCCTTGAAGCAAAAGGTGAATTGTGTTTGATTGCTATGAAGGTTTTGGGGTTATACCACTGTGAGTGGAAGTCAGACACTGCTTTGGAGTCCAGGGAAGGTTTGAGTGGCAGAAGTGCTTAGGTAAGAGGAAAAAAACAAATTAATTATCTTGTCAAATGCTTCCCCTTAGATACCAGAGATGCAGTAGATTCTTGTATAATGAAGTGCTGAGCACCCATTTTCTGGCTTCATTTTTTGGTGCCAATTTTTCGTTGTAGACATACTCATGGACTTCCAACAGTATACGGTGACTAAGGAACATTTTTCAATATTAAAAGTTTCAAAGCATTCTGTAGTTTGTACAATTTTAGGTGATTGACTCTTTTCATTGACAGCTAGAAAAGATAGTCTTATTTTTAAAATATTTAGTAGGATTTAATTTAGATTAAAAACAAATTAAAATCAATATAATGACTCCAATTTAAATTGTTGGTATGTACTCAATTTGATTAATATTTTCTTCTAATTTTCATGGAACATTTAAATTTTTATGTTCATTGAAATTTCATTTCTGGTGGAAAATGTTTAAAATTTATACATTGAATCCAATCACATTTTAGAAATCATTTAGATCACTATTGTTAACAAGATATTAAAACATGATTTTTAGCAACATAATTAGTACATCTGAAATGAAGGGAAGATAAATACATTTTATGACATAAATGTATGATAATGAATTATTTATGCCTTTATTGTATCATTCATTCGTTGTTGCTGGAGTATGAGCACAACACCCAAACATGTGTAATTATCAGCAAATTTATTCGTCTCTGGTGATTGCAGCTGTCACTTATATTAAAACCTAACTTTAAACACATTTAAGATTGTGTCCTTATGAAGGTGCATTTGTCAGCAAAGTAGGATAAATCACATTTTATTGCATGATTTGTTAGATTGGTAACTTTTAAATATATGTGTGGGCTCCATTCGTATTCTTTTCCTTTGGACAAGTCACCCAAGCTATTCAATTATTCCCTAGTCTCCTCAGCAGAGAGTTGAGTTTTGTTACTTACTGTATAAAGGGTTATGAGATGCCACTCTTCCACTGTGATGGCATTAGGCTTCTAACCTCATCCATTTGCTTGAGTCGGGATTATACCTACTTGTAGAATTCCAAGAGGGAGTTTTGCAGCAGCTTTTGAAAACTTGTTACAGCTTGGTAATTGTTTCAAAGCTCACCTTTGATGAAGTGCCCAGAGCTATCAGCTGAGAGGCTGTGAAGGGGAAGAGAATGCTTTAGTTACCTCTAGTTGCTTTTGGCTTTGCTGTAATTTAGTGCAGACTATCAGGGACCAGGGCAGATCAGAATAAACCGAGAACATCAGAAAGGATCCAGTGAGCAAATGTTGAATCATTTCTTATTAAATAAAAAAAACGCAACCCTTTGAGTAGGTGATTTGTCCCATTTACTGAGAACTGATGACTGTGGAGCTCTTGGGTCACAACTCCTACATCCTCTAGTGACTCCACTAACACTCGTTCTGCTCCCCTTTTTTAAAAGTCATGAAATAGTCATTTAAAATAATTCATGAGGGGCCTCCCTGGTGGTGCAAGAAGTTAAGACCCAGCACTATGAAGTTACCCACAGCCACTGCATGAGTTCGATCCCTGACCAGGGAGGTGACCCACATGGCACAGCAAACCTCTCCTGACTCGCCTGCTGTTCCCCTCACCAGTGTATTTCAGTCAGTCTGCCTGTTCTGTTCCCCACTCTGTCTCTGGTGAATCCTCTCACCCCCCCACACCTCTGGCCTGTACCCCAGATCTTGTATGCATAAATAAATAAATCTTTAAAAAAAATAAATAAAATAATTCATGAGTCATCATCTTTATACAGCTGTTTTCATTGTTACAAATTAACCTCACACACACACACACACACACACACACAAGCATCATTATAGTCAGTGTGTGTGTTGTTTATATTCTGCTTTTTTATTTTAAATATTATGTCATTTTTTTTTGTGTTCCCATAGTCCCTGTAATTTCTCTCTAGAGTCTGCATAATGCAGTGGGATGAATTTAAATGTCTATTTTTGTTATATGGAAATTTGACAGCAAAAGAAGGGACCAGAAGGTAGGTATCTGTCTACCTCTTAGATAGCTTTTAGCTTTTATTAGTCCTGTGGCATACAGAAGATTCCTTAAAAATCTCCTGATGATTTCAACAAGGCACGCTGTACTGGTTTCAACTTGACAGGGAAAATGAGTTAGTAATACAAAGTTTAATTAATGCAAAAACTAAGAGTCAGCATATTTATTTTAGGCCAAATTTTGTGATATAATAGACTTAACCTTGGTGTATGGAGTCTTCATATAATTGATGGACATTTAGGCCTGTTTTCTTGGTCTTTTCTTTCTTTGTTTTATGAGGCTTTTAACTGTATACAGTTAAGCTGTATACAGAGATTCATTGCTTTGTCTTTGCTTCTATGACAAATTGTTGGTCATACCTGTGATTTATTTTTCACTAATTTGTTCTCAGAGAACAACCTTGAAATGTAACTCTCCCAAACAACACTGACCCGATGGGGAAATGAGGTCTGCACTATGATGACCTGCCATTTAGAAACTTCCAGGGTAAAAAGTAGCCGGTGCTGGTATTTGTACCAGGTACCAGTGAAGGGCAGGCCCCTGTGCTGATGAGAAGTGAAGGTCAAAGGAGTCATAGGAGGAGATGGGGAGATGGGATTGCCTGGGCCCACAACCACAAGCATACTGTCATTTGCTGGGATTGGTACAGGAAAGCTTGGGGGAAGGATGGCAAGCCAGAAGTGGTGGGGCCTGCTGTGAGGAACGGGGTAGAGTGCAGAGATCTGACTCATCAGAGAAGCACATGGGCAAGTCTTGAAATAATAGGGAAGGGACAGTTAGTGCATTAAAGCAAATTTTTTTAATTACCTAAAGAATTCTCTTAATTGGTTGTTGATCTCTAGACTAGGACAGTACATTTTTTTTTTTAAGATTCATTTATTTATGCATACAAGAGCTAGGGTACAGGCCAGAGATATGGGGGGTAAGAGAATTCACCAGAGACGGAGTGGGGAACAGAACAGACAGATCGACTGAAGTACACTGCTGAGGGGAGCAGCAGGAGAGTCAGGAGAGGTCTGCCATGCCATGTGGGTTGCTCCCTGGCTGGGGATCGAACTCATGCTGCAGAGGCTGCGGACATCTTCATAGATTGTGTCTTATCCTCTTGCGCCACCAGGGAGGCCCAGAACATATGTTTTTATTGGGAGTCTGCATCAAATTCCCAGAACAGTGTAGACATACTACATTCTCCCTTTCATTCAGTCATCCATTGATGAGCAGCATCCGTGTGCTGGGTTTTGGGAACAGATGAATTATTGCATCTAAAGAAGGTGCTAAATCTTGCAGCTCTGGTTGTAAATTGTTCATCAGCAGAATTGAATAGCCCTCCTGTTATAGTAGCCCCAACCTGTGCTCTACACCTCAGTCCTCACCCCTGCCTATTGCTCTGAACATTAAATATTTACTACCACCTCCTAAGTTTTGGGCAGAGAAGAGTCTGTCTGTACAAAGCTAAAGGTAGTTTAAATACAAAGTCTGTCTTTCAAGGGCTTCACAGCTATTAGAAAACAAAGATAATTTTGTGTAACACTAAGGAGTTAGGAGGTTTTTCAGGAATAGAAGCCGAACCCAAGAGGAACAAAGAGAAGGGCTTTGTTATCAACAGCATTTCATTTTAATTTTCTTAATGCTTCCCTCATCTCCATCATGTTCGACTGTTGTTTTTGTGGGAGGCTACTTCCTACTGTTGCTTGTAGGGATCCTTCAGCTGCTAGTCTGGCTACAGTCTAGGTTCATGAATTTCTCAAAAGGATTGTATTATAATAATTAACTGACCATGCGTCTCAATTAGACTGCAAGCAGCTTGAGGGCAGGGGACCTCTTTCTCAGACTTAACTGAGCACATGCCAGTGTCAACAGGCAAAAAGCATCTGGGGATCCCTCAGTCCAATCCCACCCTCCAACAACACAGCGGGTAATATGGGGGCAAGCCAGCCACTGTCCACTGCCTGCTGGAGATCAGAGGCATGGACTGAATTGCCTTCCTCCTGAGCCTGGGAAAGGACCCTTGAGACCCTCAGGTCAAGACTAAAAAGAGGGCTCCTCAGACACCAGTGAAGGCAGGCAAGTAGTCAGTGCTTATTTTTATTTTTTAAAAAAAATTTTATTTTTTTTAAAAAAAATTTATACAAGAACTGGGGTATAGGCCAGAGGTGCAGGGGGTGAGAGGATTCACCAGAGACAGAGTGGGGGCAGAACAGGTGGATCCAACAAAATGCACTGCTGAGGGGAACAGGGGGCAAGGAGCAGCAGAAGAGGTCTGCTGTGCCATGTGGGTCAGCACCCTGGTCGGGGATCAAACTCATGCAGCAGTAGCTGTGGATTGCCTCCTGGTGCTGACGCTTAACCCCTTGTTCCACCAGGGAGGCCCTCAGTGTTGACTTTAAATGAAAGAGCAAAGAAGAGCTCTGCAGAGACCTCTCTGGGTATGAGAGACTCTCCTAGGTGCTGGGGCTTGGGATCTATATAGGTTTTAGGACTGGGGCTTGAGAACAAAGGAATTGGACTGTGCTGGCTGAGAAAGCAAGGTGAGTAGATTGGCTGAAGTGTATTTATTGCTGCTAATTGTGAGCACCCATCAGCCACAGCTCGGGGGTCATGCAAGGCCCATGTCCATCTCCAAGGTGAGCATCTCATGGAGGCTGTGTGCCCGCAGCTCCAGTGTGAACTGATCTGCTCTCAAGGTCTGGAGCTGCCTTCTTTCATGGAAGCCAACTTGTTGAGTTGTTAAAAAGGTAGCCCAAGAAAGCCCAGGCTGGGGAAAATTAGTAAAAAAAAAATGGACCACGGAAATTTATGGCAGCGGGTGTCCAGGCCCAGAATCATCAGATTTGTTTAACCCCTTGTTTTCCAACCCACGGAAACAGCAAATTTTTGTCCTTAAGTTTTGTCTTGTCCCTGTTCCAAGACCCTTCTTGTCTCACAAGATATTTTTGCAGAACTGGAGTCATTAGAATTCATGAAACAATCTATAGGATATCAGAGTAAAAAGAATTTGGGTTGACTTTTTGGTAATGCTATTAACATTTTGTTCTTGCTATTGGATGCTAGCTCTCCAAATATCACCAACATAATGGAACTTATTAATAAGGCAAAGCTGAGTTCGTTGTCTGCAGTAGGGAGAATAACTGCAGGTGGTTGTGCAGTGTCAAGTCATCAGAGCTGCAAATGATGTCATGTATCTAAAGGGAACCAGGTAAATATGCCAAAAATCAAATTTCCTGGTCAGTTCACTTAATGTCAATTAGCTAGATGATGAAATTTTAAAAAAGTTCATTGGCCAACTTACCAATATTAGCAACTGACTAAAGACTTATTTAACTATTTGAATAACATTTCATGTTTGAAGTAGTTTGTTAGAGCAGTCATTCTAAATTCATCAGTCCACACTGTCTAGCTTCCTGCTGATCAGACACATAACCAAGCCTAGCCACTACAGCCAGATGTTTAACCATCCTATCCATTCTAAACGCTGTGAAGTTAATAAAGTTTAAAGACACATTTGTGTGTGTATACTGAAATAATAGGCGAATTTGTCAACTTAGTATAATTTTTTAAAGTATTTTTTAAAATTTACTTTTGCATACAAGAACTGGGGTACAGGCCAGAAGTGTGGGGTGTGAGAGGATTTACCAGAGGTAGAGTGGGGAACAGAACAGGCAGATCTACTGAAATATACTGCTGAGGGGAGCTGCAGGAGAGACAGGAGAGGTCTGCTGAACTATGTGGATTAGCTTCCTGGCCAGTGCTCGAACTCATGCTTCAGTGGCTGGAGACAACTTGATCGCACTGAGACCTTAACCCTGAGACACCAGGGAAGCCCAAGTTCAGTATGATTTTTGCAAATTCATTGCTAAAGAAACATGCTTCAAAACCTTATTCTTTTCTTGATAGTACTAATACACACTGCCATATATTTTACTACTGAATCAATAAAACTTAGTAAAAAGATAGCAACTACAAATAAAACAAAAGTTTTTAGAGCTGAATAGCTTTGTTGGTATCTCAGAGCGGCAAGGCATGGTTGAAATTTGCTGAGAATTGGAAGTTTAGTTTAAGACTGATCTAGATATGTTCATGCGGGGCAGGGTGTGTGGTGTGTGTGTGTGTGTGTGGTGTGTGTGTGTGGTGTGTGTGTACGCTTCCTAAGGGTAAGTAGGGCTCATGCCATAGGAGTTCAGAATTGGAGAAGAGCAAGGCAATGGGCTTTGAGGCAAGGGATCCAAAGACCTTTAGAACCTAAATTTGCAGGTTGAATGCATTCTATGGAAGGTTGAGAGTTTCTACTTGCCTGAGAACTAGTCTCCTGGCAAGTAAGGTCATAACAATGACGGTGCAATAAACTCATTTCATGTAGACATTGAGCTCTGCGTACAGGGGATAGCTTTGGTTCTTACCAGTTAGTCAAGGAGGAGATAACTGAGAGCAGGAAAACAGTAAGGTAAGGTTTTCTCTGAAGTATTGTTTGGGAGTCTGAATTTTTGCTTGGGCACATGCAGAGCCTAAAAAGGCCATTTTCTGTCCTTGAAAATGTGCCCCATGGATGAGAGATTTGTTGACAGTTTGGTGAGTGCTGACTCCTGGGGCCTTGTCATTACATGTGGTGACCTTACCTGTCCGAACTCATTATGATGCTGGGTCTGCTGCAGTTCAGTGAATCGGTGCGTCTCCATCTTCCCTGGTTCCTGTGTCACATCTTTCTCTTGACCTAGAGGATGCTTACTAATGCAGGTACCCAACAGATGAAAATGTCTAATAACCTTGGAGACCTGTATTTCAAATTTCACTAGGTCAGAGAACTGCAATGCGTCTTCCATTTCATACTGATGGCCACCAGCTCACCTCTAAGTACTTTGGCAGAATCATTCCTTTCTTTAATCATATGGCAAAATATCACCCACAGAATCTGAAATTGATTTTTCCTTCCCATTTGTCCATACAGTGCAAACCCAGATACCTCTTTTGTACCCTCTGTGGTGATGGGATGTTGTTGTATGGGGTGATGTAAATTTCAGAAAAAAATAACTTTACTTCTCCCAGTCAGCTGTCTGCCAACCCCTGGAGGCTGTTTGCAAACTGCAGCTTTTCAAATACCACCACAGATGGTCTTAAACCCCATACTTGCAGCCTAAGTTGAGCATTCTTTTTTTTTTTTTAAAGATTTATTTTTTATTTATACAAGAACTGGGGTACAGGCCAGATGCGCGAGAGGGTGAGAGGATTCGCCAGAGACAGAGTGGGGAACAGAACAGGCAGACTGAAGAAATACACTGCTGAGGGGAGCAGCAGGCAAGACAGGAGAGATCTTCTCGCCATGTGGGTTGCTCTGAGGCCGGCGGGGATCAAACCGGCACTGCAGAGGCTGCGGACAGCTTCACAGCACTGCGCTCAACCGCCTGCGCCACCAGTGGAGGCCCCAAGTTAAGCATTCTATAGTCAAAATAAGTAATTGCATTTCTGAGTAATAGCAGGTGAGCTGCAAACCTTCCTCTCCAACTGAGAACTTGGCCTCGTGTTCCCTTTCTTAATGGAGCTGTTTGAATTTCTTAATATCTTGGGTTGGAGAGGTTCTCATCAGACCTTTTTTGGTTATTTTTACTTTTCAAAAACATTCCACTTCAATTTCTCATCATCTTTGTTCCTCAGTGCACTGAGAGCAAGTGTGTTTTTAATGAAGCGCTGATTCTTTTTTTTTTTTTTTTTAAGTGTTTTTCAGCAGGCCTGAATGATTGGCATTTATTATCACTTTCTCTCTGCCTTCTGCCTGGAGTATTAAAGAAATTTTGGAATTATTTTCTCTCTTCTTTAAGAGGCACAATATGGTCTCACTTTTTCCCTCCATTCTTTCCCCGCCCCCTTTCCTTCTAAATACCCCTTACCTCTCTTCTTTCCCTAAAACTTCTAGCATCTCCTGGTAATAATTCCATAGGATCCTATAGAGACCTTTCATATCTTTAGAGCAAACAAGCCAGGCCAACTCAGGTAGCTGGAGAACAGAGGAGAAGGCCCACAGAGAGGACTATGGCAGGTTGTGGCCTGTCAGGTCCTGCAGGGGGCTGTGTGGTGTCAAGTTAGCACAGGTCCCATCGCTTTCAGTCAGTTTCAAATCCTGTGGTCATGGCCCAGGTCCCAGAGGGTTAAGGGAGGTCTGGAGTGACTGCCACTGGGGCTGAGGCTTCCAGGGCTGTGCTAGAAGCAGAGCTAGCTGTTGGGTGTCTGAATGGAGTTCCTCAGTCCCCAGGCTGTAACTGTGCCTAGCCAGACGCCATCATTGATCAGAGAATTCCTGCTAAGCAGAGGGCCACCATGTGTGCTATTGCTGTTGTCCTTTCAGACTTGCGTTTTAGAGAATCCCCAAAGCGAGTGGCATTAAATGCCCTTTTTGGGCCAGAACCCACTTGGTAATGGGCATTGATTGAAGGGACTGGACTATAATTCTGTATGCTTTTTGCCACCTCAACCTTCAAAGCTTCCATATCTTACCTGCATTATTGTTATTACTTAAACTGGAATTTGTGAAAATTCCACAGCATAGCATACCTAAATTACCTGACACTTGGTACTTGGCATCCTCTCCATAACTGTTCATTTCTCCCATCTGGCTTCCTTCACCTACAGCCCCTGCAGCCCGAGCCAGTCTTCTGGAGGCTAGTAGGTACCTAGGGAGTAGATGCCAGATTGAGTGCCACCGCAGAAAAGGCTAGAAGGCTTTCTGAATTACATTTGAGTTTCTTTTCTCTCCTTGGCCAGCATCCAGATAACATAAGATCAATAATAGCCAACTATTTCCTTTTAACCAGTATCTGTAATTCTGAGGTTTAAACAGCCCCGCTAGACTGCAGAATTTAGCTGATAGCTTGCTTGCAATATACTGGAACCAATTTGATGAAAGAGGACAAAGTTTTTCTTAGCAACCTGACTTTGTTTGCCATTTGTGTTTGATTTGCTCTGATTTTCAGCCCAGAATCCAGCTTTTTCCAGGGCTTACAGGTAGAAGCCAAACGGAAAGGACTAGTCAGAACACAAGCTGCCCGAGAGCTTGAACAGAGAGGGTGAGAACAGAGGCAGAGGGGACCCATGGGCTGTGCCTCAGAATGGGGCCTTGGGAAGCAGGGAGGCCAACTGAGAGCAGATTGCCTCTGTGGAGGGTATGTGCGGGAAGGCACATGTGTGCACATGTGTGAGAGGATATTAAAGAGAGCAAGACTGTGTGCATGAGTTTACACTAGAGAGCATGTGTGAGAGTGAGGTGTGATGTGAGTGTGTACTTAAGTGTGCATACATGTGAGTGAGTGGTTTGTGTATGTGTGTGCATATATTTGTGTGAGAAAGTGTATGTGTACTTGTGTGTGTGGTAGATGACACAAATGTACAGAGGTGAGTTACTCCCTCCCTGGGAGAGAAAGCAGGCTGAGCTGTTTGATTCTGGGTCTGACTAGTTCATCTTATCTGTCAATCTTATCTGTCACAGGACTGTTGCTTTTTCATGTGATTTTTCCTTTGCCATTCACAAGGCTGACCTGTCCTTTCTTTCTACCTTCTCTCTGCTCCCATCTCATTACTATTTTTCTTCATAGCACTCACCACTATCTGCATGGTGGTGCATAGTTATTTGTTCAATAATATGTATCCCCCATTAAATCTGGGCAGGAACAATGTCTGTTTTGCTCATTGCCCTTTTCTCAATGCTTTGCATATATTAGGTGCTCATTAAGTGTCTGTTGAATTTGTTGAACGAATGAACAGTAGATAAATATTTTGAGAGTCTGGAGCAGCAGACAACAAGATGAGAGGTTATTACACAATGGCTATACGGTTGTTCTTTGGTTTTCCCTTTGTGCTGTTAAGTAAATATACTTATTAGTTTTTAATGTTTGTTTAATGCTCAGCTATAAAAGATAATGAAACCTGTGGCCTCTTCCATCTTCCCCTTTTAACCAACAGTTATATCAGATGTCACTGTCAGGGTTGGTCATATTTACAACCTTTTTAAAAATCATAAATTTCAACTTGTTTTAGTCTTACTCCTACATTCAAATAAATTCAGTATACCTCATGAGACCTAGGTCTTCTTTTAATTATTATTATTTTTTTCTGTACGTCTCTTGGATGAGACATACAGAAGAAGATTTTTCTTGAATAGACTCTTCAGAATAGGCTTATGGGAACAAAGTGCCTTGAATTCTTGCATGTTCAAAAATATAGGTTTGTTTCCATTATCATGAATGATAGTTTTTCTGGGTATTAAATTTTTGAGTCACATGTTATTTTCTTGAGTGCTAGCGACTAAGGTATCTCCTTATTCTCTTTTAATAACAAATGATGCAGTGGTAGTATCTGAGGCCAAATTCTCTTTACCCCTATCGTCAGTAGTAAGCAGACTCTGGCTGCCTAAGGATTATTTATCTTTGAAGTCTTAGAAGTGTACTGAATCACATTTGTCTATAACCTTCAATATATCCTATTCTTATATTTGGGGGCAATTTATTGAATCATATCTTTAAATATTCCTTGATATGCTTTCCCAATCTTCCTAGCTTTCATTTTCTCCTTAGTCACTTTAATCTTTTTCTTTCCCCCCACATTTTTTCTAGTCACAGTCTCTTCATTTCTGTGTCTTGTTTTCCCTGTGCTGCTTTCAATTTTCCCTTTATAATGGCTTTAATATATATATATATTTACAATTCCACTTTGATTTTTGCTAGCTGGTGTTTCAAATTTTTCCATGTCTCACCACATTTTGCATGAGCTCTTATACATCTGTTGATCTTGTGTGTAATTGTGTGTATATGTGTGTATGTGTGTGTTTCATTACACTTTAAAAAATTCGTGGCAAAGTTTTTAGTTATGTTTTCTGTTCCTTGTCAATATTTCCTTTTCCTGACAAATATACTTTGTCATTATTTTTCCAGTTTCTTTTTTATTTTTATTCTTTATAACTTTGTATAGTTGTACTTTGCATAGTTGTACTGTTTCCTTTTTGATAACTTAGTTTTGAGTTAGCTTATTTCCCTCCCACCTCCTCCCAACAAATTATTTATAATTTGTAGGTTTGTATGGGGAAAAGATGAATATCCAGGGAGGGATTTTCCTTCAATTCAGTGTTTTGTGTGAGTCATTTCAGCCTTCACCTCTGTTTCATCAAGAAAATCTGCACATGTGGAGTTGTTCTACTGCCAACTCTCTTGCCTCCCCCATCATGTGAAGAGACTGCTCTCTGTACACACGGAATGTCCATCTGACTCTGTACTCCACCCATCGTCTGCTTCTCAGAAAAGAAACTCACTGCAGGGAAGCTCAAGCTGACAACATTTTGCAATCTATTTCCATTGTATTCTTCAAAATAAGGGATTTTCATTCTGACCCCCTTGGTGTGCCCCTTCCTCACAGTACACCTGTCTCACCGCTGCCTCAAATGACGCCCAAGGGCATCCACTCTCTGTTTCTGGTCTCCACTCACTCGCTCTTTTTCACAGTTCCATGACTCCTGAATACATCAAAGGTAGAATTTAAGTTTGCATCTCTTGTTTCAGGGTTACTGTTGAAAATGGAAGCATGAATGCTAACCATGGGCTAGCACATTCAAGCGGAAGGACTTCAACCCTTTTTGAGTAACCCCTTCTTTGTTAACAGAAAATGCGGTTTTCCACGTGTCTACCTTCTCAGGGAGCAGCTTTTTTCTCCCTGTCTGGTTCTCTCCAGGTTCCCAAGTGAGGTCAGATTCTTTGTCTAGAAAGCCTTGCCCTGGTCATCTGCCTCTGAATCCCCTCTGTGCTTACAGTATAGTGCTCTATTGAGTGCAGCATCTGCAAACTTGCATTGTGTAGCTATATTTATTTATATAGCTATATAATTAAATTATGGGGAATTTGGAGGCATGGTCTCATGTATGAGTGCTTTGTGAACTCTCTAGCACTAACACTAGTCATTCTCTGTGATAGGTGCTACATTCATGTTTATGGAGTAGCCCCTTATGGTTTGTTGTGATATTTGAAATACTTGCAGAGTTCTCATGAATTCTGAGTTTGTGTGTTCTCAACCTAGACATTCCTCTTACTAAATTAGATAGCTGTGTTCTTCACATGTATTACACACACACACACACACACACACACTCAGTCATGAAAATTTTATAACATATCCACTGCCTACAATAAAGAAGTGTCGGTAAGCACCCTCCTTGAATTTAAATGACATTGGTCAATGTCATCAGAAATAAGTAACTTTAGTTACTTATTTATTATTATTAATAAATAATAATAATAGTTACTTATTTATTATTATTTATACTTATTATTAAATAAGTAACTTTAGTTACTTACTGGAGGATTATGAAGTTCAGTGCTTTTAAATTCACATTCCCTAGGTAGAGCCTTTGCCATTCTCTGGTGGTGTTCCTTGTAGATTATATCCTATAAAAAGTCACATTTCAAAGTGTCAGACCTAAAAATAAAGGGATTCTCTAAAGCATTGATTCTCATAGGGGTTCTCAACCCTCCTTAGTAGAGGCATTTCAAATGCCTGGGATTACAGGGTAGATATTTTGAAAATAAACATAAAGTTTCCATGTGATGCTGATAAAACTTTCTCGGAATAAGGTTCCCCAACTCCATTCCCATTCCCAGGCTCCTAGAGATAATCAATTTAGGCCATGCCTGTGCATTAGTGGTAAGAAACAGGCACAGAGAAGGAAGTGACTTGTTTAAGTCACTTCCTGTGCATTGCTGCTCCCTATCTTCCCATCTGCCTTGCTGTTCTTGCCTTTCACATGATAACCCACAAACCACAGGTGGATGCTTTCTTCTGGTGTGTCTGAAGGTCAGCTCATGCTAAGGTCAAGCTTGGCATGTAGGCTGGGCCAAGTGAAGGAATTAGATACCATTTTAGGAAAAGAGTCATTGGAACAGAATGGAAAATGTGCAATTGATACCAATTAATAAACCTCTGCTAAGCTAAGATGCTTAAATATGATAAAAGCATAGAAAAACTAAAATGATCATTCAAGCCACAGCTTCCTTCCTGACCTCAACCATTTGAACACTCGGTGGACAATGTGTTGCTTTTCCAAATAAGCAAAAAGAGGGCAGAGGTTAATTTCCAGTTTCTGGGAAGATATGCTTAAAATGTGATGCATTTGTAAACTGCCAACAATTTCTCTGTCCCCTCACCCCACTTAATTTTGACTTCTCAGTTGCTGAAATGCCAGTCTTTTTAATTTCATTTATTACCAATAAGACTCCTACCACTCCTATCAATAAACCCAGGTGGGAAAGAGACCCATCACGCAGAGCACAGCCAACTCAGGGGCTTGTTCTGGCTGTGCATAGCAGCAGCAAAGCCAAGAACAGGCTGCCAGGAACATCCTGGAACTCACTGGCACGACCCATCATACCTGGCAGGACAGTGGACTGGGGAGAGGGAAGGGACATCTGAGACACTTGGCCTAAACTGGCTTTTGGGATGGGGAGTTGGGGGATGCATGAGGAGCAGCCAAGAAATTTCCGAAACCATCTGGCTCCTTTGATGATTCTTGCCCTAGAATAAAAATGTAGTAGACTTAGGAGTATTATTCTTATTCTACAAATGCACAAAATGAGATGCTGGTAAATGAAGTGTCTTTCCTGTTGTTATAAAAGTCATTCCTGTCAGAGCTCATTCTAGAGCCTTGAGGACTCTGGGCCCTTACCTCACAATTCTGTCCACACTGTATCAGTGTATCAGTGTTCTCTTTTTCTTTACATTCCCACCACTAGATATTTCTTAAGTATTTCTAAGTGCCTGGCATCATGCTAGAGGCAATGCCATGTAATTGCTGTTACAACATTAATTCCAGTCTAACAGCAGCTTACTCTAATATATATTTTTCGTACATTTTCAATTTTGAGGGTGACATGCCACATTTCAGAAAAATTGCAAAATAGCAAGAACAAGAAACATTTAAAATACTCTCAGCCTGATAATACAACTGCTATAATCATTTTGTTCTATGGCCTTCAATGGTCATTTTTCTCAAACATTTAGCTTTTTGAGCAAATCTAGTAAAACTATATATTGAGCATACAATTTCATTTCTTGCTGTTTTCACATTGCTTTTTGTCACAAGTAATTTCTCTTATAGCCACTTTGATGTCAGTAGGATATTTGCAAAAGGCATAATCACAACACATTTACTAACCACAGTATTAAAGCATTTTATTGTATTAATTCAATAAATATCTGTTAAGAGCCTTGTGCCCAGGCTCCCCTGGCAGCCACTGCCCTAGTCATAGTCAGCCTGATGTGCTGGGATTTGGTATGCTAAGGACCATTTAGTGAGAGTCCCACTCAAGTTAGTTGGAATCCAAGACTTCTTTCCCTTTGCCCGAGCCCCAGCTTGGGTGAGCTACCTGGTGGCATAAACCACATCCAGGCTGCCTGGGATACATGGCACTGACGTCATCCTAGGCCCTTCTACCATTTCCTTCTCTAGTTCCTCCTCCGGACTGTTTTAATCACATTCTGTTCACACCACTGGCAAGGGAGAGACTCCTGCCCTAGGGTTTGGGGATGGCCAGAGAAGTAATCCTTGATGCCAGACAGATGAGATCCACAGCAGTTTATGGTCTCAGATCCTCGCAGCCCAGGGAGCAGACCACAGCAGTGGGCAGGACCCTACAGGGGTTGCACTCAGAAATAGAAGGAACACCCAGGGACTGTGGGATGTAGCTTTTCTTGTATCAAAAGGGTGGGGTACCCCCTGATTCTTGTGGGAGGATGTGATTGGCTTATTTGACTAATTTCGGGGTTGGTACAGGTCTGAGATTTACCATTTAGTGATAAGAGGCTTGATAAAGAGGATTGTTCAATAGGAGAAACTTATCTGTAGGAGCAGAGTGGGAGGAGGATTTGCTGTTGGAAGTATTCCTGGTTTTATCACATGGCAAAGGGAGCACCTAACATTGAGCCTTAATTTTAGATCTTGTGTCACAAGGACAAAAACTGCTTCCCTTCCAGGCCCTCCACTGTTTCTAAATTTTCCTCCCCATGTTAGTTTTTTAGAATACTCTGGTCTTTGCTGATGTCTTTAAGAGGGTGTATAGTTTGTTGGTTAATAGTAAAGACTTTAAAGACAGTGAAGGTCAAGACCAGGGTTGCCTGTGTGCTAGCAGGACAGTATAAGGCAAATTACTTCCCCTCTCTGTGTCTTGATTTCTACATTTCTCAAATGGGAGGTGATTATGTTAAAAGTCATGTCAAGGAGTAAATTAATACTAATTCCCCTGCTTTCTGAAATTAGAGGTTTGTAAGCTGAAATAGCATAAAGTGAAGAAGTAATTGCCATTAATTTATATGGAAAAAATTTTAAATGTTCTAGACAACCCCCCCCCCCATAACCTCCCAAGTCATACATGCCAAGTAACACATTAAACCTAATATCATAGTAACACATAAGTAGAGCTGGAGTGATTTGCTACATCCACCACATATATGTAGCAGTTCAGGAGGAAAGAGCCTGGTGGGACCACTCTTGATTCTCATTGTGGGTATTGCCTCTCCAGGGGCTGCTGCAAAGAAAATACTGAATATAATTTCCCTTTTTCCCCTTTGTCACAAAAGCATAAATCCTCATCATACTTCTTTTGGTTAGCCAAAACAGATACCAATATAGGTCTTTTATAAAAGGGAGTGGCATAACTTGAACCTTTGAAAAGCACGGGATATCGGTATATGTAAAGCATTTAGAAGGGTACCTGCTACGTGCTATGTGAGTGCTAATATTATCTTTACTTGGGTTCAGTTTCTAAGTTTAGTTGGGATAATAGTAATACTAATAAGTCAAGTCAGTCATATTACTTGAATTATTCTGCTCTTTCAGCTTTTTCTATTATTTTTCTCCAGGCTAAAGTTTCATAGATTCATTTCCAGAAAATGCACTCTGTCCATTCATTCATTCATTCATTCATACATTCATTCAACAAATATTTAAGAGCTTCTGCTGTATATTTACTAGCACTTTTCCATGTGATGGAATCCGTGGAAGAACAAGACAGACAAACACCCAGAAGCTGAGGTTAATATCCTATTGTGAAGGTAGCTGGAGGCAGAAAATAGGCAAGTAAATAAACAGAAAGCTAATTATGACTGGCAATACATGCTCTGAAGGAAGAAAGAGAAATGAAAAGGAGCCACCTGAGCCTTTTCTTGCTCGTTCATGCTTAGCATACTCTTGACCTCGGGACGCTGAGCAGTCATTGTACATTAACATCAGTTTGGGGCTTAGAAGTGTCCATTTGTAGCTGAGTGACTGAAGAACTATTTGTCACTGACATAGGTAAAAAGTACCTCAAATATTGTTTCATTTTTTCAGTAATTATAACTTAAATTGACTTTTTCATCCAGAATCATTTTGTCTTAGCAGGGTCACTACTGGCATATTAAAAAAAAAATTAGGAAAAAAAACCCTGTTCTGTTTTTAGGATTGTCCTTTTTTTCCCAACTTTACTTTCTTTGTGGTATAGTTTTGTTCCCCTTCCAGCTGGTAATGAAATGTACTTGCAGGAAAGTCAGGGAGGGCTCCAGCAAGCTTTGTAGCTCTGAGGACTGTCCACAGGATCAGTGTCAACTGAGCTCTGTGGAGTCTGCTGAGAAAATCTCTGGGACCCAGCTTCTAGGTCTTTCTTCTCCTGTGGGGTAAGTACAAGAAAGCAGAAAAACTCCAGGCTGATAGTCCTGGGCCCTTTTCAGGAAACTGAGCACATAGGCAGAGCGAGCTGAATGAGAACTCCTACTGTGTGTGAAGTAGTTGCTAGAGCTCTGCTGGTGTTCTCTTCAAGTCTATAACATTTCAGATGGAGAAGGACATGTAGCAGATTTCAGGGTTCTTTTTTTTCACAGAAAACTTTCAGTGAAACAGAATGGGATCTGGATTCAGACAGCACTCTGTCCTCTCAAGAACTTCCTTGAGCTAGCGCATCCTGACCTCAGAGACATATGTATGTATACTTATAGACAACTTCTCATGACACCTTAGACCATGACCTAACTCCTCCTGCATGACAAAACTGCCAACATCTTCATGTTCTGTATTGTTTTTTGTTTTTTTTTTAAAGATTTATTTATTTATACAAGCACTGGTACAGTCAGAAGCACGGGAGGGTGAGAGAATTCACCAGAGCCAGAGCGGGGAGCAGAGCAGGCAGACTGACAAAATACACTGCCGAGGGGAGCAGCGGGTGGCAGGAGAGGTCTGTGCGCCATGTGGGACCCTCCTCTGGTGGCCGTGGAGCAGCCGGGGATTGAACTGGCGCTGCAGAGGCCGCGGGCAGCTTCACAACCCAGCGCTCAACTGCTACGCCACCAGGGAGGCCCTCTGTATTGTTTTTAACCTCTTGTAAAGTACCTGTCAAACATGGTGCTCTCATATGTCTGCCAATAATAATGATGCCCTGGCAGGACTTAGAGGATTGGAGAAATTTTAAGCAAGAGCAAACATCACAAGAAATATTAAATAACTTCTTTTGGTGTCAGGTGGGGCCCCTGTAAAGTCTCAGTCTTTATGGGAAACCTAAGAGGAGTGGGTGAGTCCATAGGCAGGTCTTGAGCACAATTCATACCTACAGGATGTTGACAATGAGTGTGACCTTCAGAAGCTTCAGTCACAATCTCTCTCTGTAGTCAAGCTGATGAGACAAGTCCTGCCAGGCAACTTTAATGGACAGTGTATAGTTTTTGCACTGGCTGTACGGTACGAAAGTCAGGAATGGCAGGAAATTGGTGGCCGAGGATAGGTAGGAAGGTGCCTTGCAGGAAGCCAGAATGACCTTGAGATCCAAGGATTAGGGGTGTCTACACCGATGAACTCTTCATCTCTTGTTTAGAGTGAATCTGCTTCCACTTCTTTAAGCCTCAGAATTTTCCAGGAGAAATTAGATGATTTACAGTAGCCCAGATCTAATAAATCTAGCCACTCCTTTCTCACCCTCCTCTAAGCATCTTGTAGTAGGCCTCCCATTTCTCAAAACCTCAGCTCCTGATATCCTCCCTTTAGAAATCCTTCTTCCACACTCTGCCTAATGCTTTGCATGATGTATTTTTTTTTTCTGGTAAAGTCAATCCTTGCATTAACCCTACAAAAGTAAACAATCTTCAAAATTAAATTCTAGCCAACCAAAATTCATCAAGTACCCATACTTTCTCTACGTGCATATAACTCAGATGAAACAGTGAATCATTTCCTGCTCTCAAACAAATTTACCTTCTAGAGTAGGAGAAAAACAATAGCTATATTGGAAGACAGAATGTGAGAGAAGACAAAATAAAAAAGAATGAGATTAACCCAGTGGGTGTAGGCTTCATGAAGGCGGTAAGATTGGAGCCAGTCCATAAGGGACACATGAAATTCACAAATATGGAAATACAGGGTGAGCCAGGAGTGGGGTTGGATAATCCATGCAGAGGGCATGTTTGAGCAGAAACACAGAGGTGGCAGACCTCTCCTCCCTCACCCGCAGCTCCCCTCAGCAGTGTATTTCAGTCAGTCCGCCTGTTCTGTTCCCCACTCTGTCTCTGGAGAATCCTTTCACCCCCTGCATCTCTGGCCTGTACCCCAGCTCTTGTATGCATAAATAAATAAATCTTTTTTTTTTTTAAAAAAAAGAGAGACACAGGGCCTCCCCTGGTGGCACAGCGGTTGAGCACTGGGCTGCGAAGCTGCCACAGCCTCTGCAGTGCCGGTTCGATCCCTGGCCACCGGCGAGGGTCCCACATGGCGCGCAGACCTCTCCTGCTGTGCCTGCTGCTCCCCTCAGCAGTGTATTTCATCAGTCTGTCTGTTCTGTTCCCTGCTCTGGCTCTGGTGAATTCTCTCACCCTCCCGTGCTTCTGACTGTACCCAGTGCTTGTATAAATAAATAAATAAATCATTAAAAAAAAAGAGAGAGAGAGACACAGAGGTGATAGCAGTAGGTGTAGTGAGGTTTGGCTGAAGCCAGAGATGTGAATGGGGGTCACGACCATCAAGACTGGAATGATGTATGGAGTTTGGAATATGAGGCTGAACAGTTGGGCCATATCCTTGGGACAGGGAAGATGCTGGTAGACATTTGAGCAGAAAATAGATGTAAACTTTAGGGGCTGGTTATTCTGCCATGTGTGGGGCATGGGTTTTGAGTTGAGGGTGGGAGGTGAACAACAAGGGGATGATAAGTGTAGCAATCTGCGTGGGAAGAAATGAAGGCTGGAAGTAGGGCAGTGGTCATGGCCTGACAGGGAACAGATGTGAGAGAGAAAGCAGCGAGACCTTTTTCTTGTCTTATCTCCTCTCCAGATAAGAAAACACTGCTCTTTGCAGTCATTGCAGGATTGCAAGAATCTCATAGTTTTTTTATTTTAATTTTATTTTATATATTTTTATATTGTTTTTCATTTTTGCATGATGTATACATTTTCATCTTGGTTATATTCCCCATACAATTCCCACCCCACCTTATTTAGACTCTAATTCCTCCTCCCACCCCTCCCCACCATAGTGAGTCTCTGGTTTATAGTTGCTTGTTGATTTGATTTTTACTTTATATAATTAGTCTTTTTCCTGGTCCCTTATTTAGGTTTTCTAAATTCCTGCTATGAGTGAAACCATCGGTATTTTTCTTTTTCTTTCTGGCTTATTTCCCTGAGCATGATTCCTTCCAGCTCCATGCATGTTGCTGCAAATGGCATGAGTTTATCTTTTTTGATTGCTGAGTAATAGAATCTCATAGTTTTAGCCACAAAGAGAATGCTGCTCCTCAGATTTGACGATGAGAACGGGAGTCTACTTTGCTGGGAAGTTGTTCCATTGATTCAAAGGTCTTGGGCAGTATTATTTGGAGCTTGAACTCAACCTTTCTGCAGTGATTCAGGCCTCCCGGTGTACCTCCTCTAGATGGCGCCTCTTGCTCGCTCCAGCGTGAGTGGTCAGAGGCCCATGCCATGGCCTGCAACAGCCCCTGCAGATGTGAGGGATAGGGGAGCCTACCATTTTTATCTTGAGCACATTACAGCCTCTACTGACAGATTCCATTCAAGTTAAAATGAGTGGCTGGAAGCAACTCATACATAATTTCCCTCTATTTAGTGACTTCCTACACCATGGGGTCTGCATGATTTCTGTTCATTTAATTAAAGGTTATATTGGCAAATTGTTATCCTCGGGAGTGTGGGTGTGCAGAGTGTGCGTTTGGAATACATTACAGGGTAATTCCCTTTGCCCTTTATTGCCTCTGCAGGCCATGGGAAATTGAATCGCAAATAACACATTTTAGAATCAGGCAGAGAGACTGAGGCCTGTGCTTCCTTTAATAAGATAGTGAGCGCCTGTACGTAAACGGCCCTCTGGTTATACACACCAGTCTGAGGAGGGAGAGCTGAATCACTAAGGAGAGTGATTTCTCCGCCCCCCACAATGAGTTCAGTCGCCTTCGCTCCTGCTGGGAGTGTCAGAATCCAGTAGCTGCTTCTGCCTTTGAAGTGTCCAGAGGGCTCATTACTGTTAATGGGACTGTCTTCTGAGCACTGGCTAGAGGCACCCCACTTACATGCTGAAAGGAGGAAAGTCAGTCCATGCGGGTTTCCTTTTCCAATCTCCCTCTCCAGAGGTGGCTGCAACTCCTGCAGTTCTTGTGTGTGAAGAAATCCCAATGGTTGGACACTGTTATGGCAATGTTGTCCCCTCTCTGAGCAGATCGCCAAAGTCTCTAAGCTTTAGATGATGCAAAAATCATTGAGTACGGGGAAGTGGTGGGTTGCGCAGTGAGCACAGAGATGACATGACTTCTTAGAATACTCACCTCCATCCACGTAATCGTGAGTGGATATGGTTGCCTCTAGTCTAGGATGCCTTTGTTTCTGAGGTTGAAGGACTGGGTGTTACCGGGTAGGGTGAGAGAAAGCCTGCCACCCCCAAACCCACCTTCTCTAAATAGGTTCTGCCGTCTACTATATCAAGATAAAATACTCTAATGCATATGACCTTCAATAAAAAGGAACTTTAATACAATTAATGTGCAATAGAGAGAAGAGAAACAGGAAGAATATAGTTTCTAAATCAAGCACCCAAAGTGACCCATTCCCTAGTGGGTAAATGTCCAGCCAAACAGGGTTGGCCCAAAGCAGGGCCATTGAGGCCCAAAAGCCTGCCACGAGTCTAAGGCACTTTCTGGTGGGGACCCATGGGAAAGGAACAGAAAGGGCCAGCCAAATCTGGAAGGAAAGCAGCAAAATAAAAACCTAAGTCAAGATAAAGGCTGCCACTGTGAGCCTCCCCACGTGTCTGTTGCCCACGTCTCTGTCTCAAGTGTCTCCTTCCATGTCCCCTACGTCCCTGGTATGAGTCCAAGGCCAAGAAGCAAGCACAGTTTTGTCACGACTCTCTGCTCCATGTGCCTCCTCCAGGTCTTTCTCTTCATCTCCTTCCGTCCTTCTAGCCTCCTCCCCAGCGCCTCCTCCTCCCTGCTCTGGTCCACGCTTCCTTGGGTGGGCAGGGAACCTGGAACCTCCCCTTTCCTTGGGGACCACCCTGTTACATTTCTACCTTTGCACCCCATAATACCCTCTCAGTTGGTGGGCAGGAAAGAAGAGGTATATGGCTCCCAAGCTTGTTAGTTGGGGGGATTGGTGATTCTGTGGAAGGAAGGTTGATGGCAAGCAGGTGTTGCTGTTAATTTGTATAATTATATTAACTGGATAGTCGTACATCTTCTCCTGAGATGATAGCATTGAAGCAGTTTTGAGGCAGTGAGGGAGTGAGCAATGAAGATATGCAGGGGACGCCTGTTCCAGGCAAGAGTACCCCCCAGGATACTGGTCCTTCCTAGAGCAGGAGTGTGCCTGGAGTTGGAGAGTAGAAATTGTGCCTGGAGCAGAAAGGGCAAGGAGGAGAGGTCAGAGACATGGGATCGGAACAGATTACAAAGTGTATTGTTGGGCACTGTAAGGACTTTGACTTTTACCCTGAGTAAAATCAGGAGCTGTTGTGGTTGTTGAGTGGTGGAGTGCTATGAGGCAGATGTGAAACTAGATAGTCCAGTAAAATGCAGCAAATGTAGGGACCCCACTTTGTGAAGGAAGCATAGAGGAGGGGTACCTATCCCTGCAGAGAAAGAGGAGGTGGAGAGGCTTCCTGGGAGAGGTGTATGATTTGGCTCAAGTCTTAAATGATGATGCCCCAGGACCTTCTAGACATATGATCACCCCACTTTCTTTAGAGTACTTATCACCAAAGTAGCAGGGAATTTGATTTTCTCCTCTGGATTCTTGGGGCACTATGGTAGGGGTCTGCTTGCCTGTGATTTGTGTGAGGATTATGTCCAACCTCTTTGCTTGAGACTCAATCCATTGCTGATCCCTAGGGCACTATCCCTGGCTTGTAACCCAGTTCCTGTCCACTGCTCCCTGGCAGATCAGCACCGGTGCTGGCATCTCACCTGGCCTGATTCTCTTACCTGCTGATGCTTTATTTCATTCATTTATTTCTCTAGTTCCTGGTGTTTCTAGAAATCACTCTTACAATACTAGCTGAATATAGCCTGAAGGAACAGAGATGTCAGAAGCTTCAGAGACAATTCATGAAGGAATATATATTTTATGAAAATAGTTCAGGAGAAACACATGCTGAGGAGGGGGAAGAATGTGGTTCCCTTACTACACCGTAATGTTTAAAATGTCCAACTTTCAGTGGGAAATTAGGAGTCATGAAAAGAAAGAATAAAAAGACAACAAATGTGAAGCAATCAACTAAAAAAAAAAAAAAAGCTCTTGTCTAGTAAGCCGGTATCTGTACTTCCTTAGAGACAGTTTCTGCTAATGCTTTGAGGCCCGCTGTTCCAGAACAGCGAGCGTATGGGAGCGAAAGAAGTGAGGATGGAAAAGTTTATAAAATGAAAACTAGGAGTCTGTTATCGGGGTGGCTACAGCAGCACAAGAAAATAAAACTTTTGATGTGTTCTTGGTCACATGACTTGTCTCTGGACAGGCCAAATGGAGCTACTTTGCTTTGGAATTGTCAGGGTGGAAGTAGAAGGGAGAAGAATTTATTGCTTGATACTCTGTTGTCTCCTATTATTCATTGGTAAAGTTCAACCTATGAGGAGCCCTCCTTCCCTTCCTCTCCTTTTTCTGAGATCTGGTCTATTGGCATATGGAGCCCAAAGTGACTTGTACCCTAGATCCAACCTCCTGGAACGTGGTAGAGCCCAAGCATGTGGGACCCAGAAGCACAAAATCCACACATGGGTCACGAGACTGCTGGTAAGGAGGCCTCTCCTCCGTATAATCACTTGCTTCCTGGATCAGTTTATTATAACTGCTGGGATTATAGTGACACATATCATTGGTTTCATACCTACACCACTTCTTGAAAAATAACATTAAACCCTGCAAGGGATTTTCCGTGAATTAGTACAGCGAGCTTTCCACAGTCTACTCTGACACCATGTCAGGCTGACTGCCTCTGGAGCTGGTAAAGGTTAGTTAACCCCAATCACTCTTTTACTTCTTTGCTGTATGTTATGTCCCTTGGTTTAGAGACAGTGTTACTTGAGTGGCCATCAATAGACCAGGCATTTTATAAACCCTGGCTTGGGATTTTTGGTGGAGGAATTGCAGGCAGAGTGGGGAAACCCATATCTGTGGAATGTTCACTGAGGATGAACTTTGGACTTGAAAGGGTTTCGGTGAAATCAACTATCCTCTGCACTGTTCTTTCTAAGGAATCATGTGATATTGAGAATCAGCATCAGTCTGTGTTGCCTACAAATTGGGCAATCTGCTGTGGCAGATGCCTTGGTGAGAAAGAGCCCCTGATGATGGGTGTCTGCGTATCTTCCATCTCTGAACAAGCGCTAGAGAAGCTTACTAACATCATCTAGTCCAAACTGGCTCTTGAAAACTTTCTCTGGAGTGGATTCTTTCTCATGGGCATGAATATAAGATAAAAAATCTTTCAAGCTTTATATTTCCAGGCTTATATGTCCCGCCTACTGATTTATGGGCCAAGCAATCACTTCCAGAAATTTATGTTTGTACTGTAGGCCACTTTTCCCTTCACACAAAGCAGTGACTGAGTGCATGCTGCACCTTTGCCTCCTGGGAGCCACTCCCAAGGGGATGTAATGCAGCAATGCATTTTCATTGTCAGCACTTCTTGCAGCTCACCTATGAACCAGGCTGGGTCCATCCTCCATCATTTGGTCATAGAACACCCTCCATGGGGCCAAAGATATGGATTGAAAAGAGGTTTTGGGACCACAGAAGTAAGTGGTATATGGTGGTCACATGTCCATGAAATTTGCCTGTTATGCAGTTGATCTGTGCTTGCTGGATCTGCTTGGGTCTTATGCCACATGATCCAGATAGTGGTATAGTTGCCTGTAGCTCTGTGGCTATAGTAACACTAAGCCTGGAATGGATAGCTCAGGTCATGCATTAACTGGGTGTTAGCTTTTGCCTGGACACAGTAGCCCACTGGAGTTTTGTTTTTTTTTTTTCAGAGTACTTTAGAGAACATGGTTTTGAATATGAACTCTCCAGGTTTGATTGCAGATCTTTTATTGGAACTGGCCCTGTACACTTATTCACCATGGAGCCCTCCTGTCCCACCCAGTTTGGACTTCAAATAGAAGGGAAGCTTATGCTATGCTCTGATCCTGTGACAGGTCCGTCTCTTCCTCTTGCTTCTGAGTCACCAGATAAGTAAATTTGAGTTATTCTAAGTGTGTTAAGTGCTGCCTTAAATCCAAAGAATTCCAGCAAGTATCATACTGCTTTCATGGAAGTAGATTTACCAGGTGTACCAATTTCTCCTTTACTTCAGAGAGATGTCTGGAGATGCCTCAGCATGGGAAGCTCTAGAAATGTCATGATTTGGCAGGCCGCAAGTATGCATGGGATTTAGCTTCCATCTACATAATGGTATAGATGGAAGACACACTGTGTGTGTGTCCTCCTATTGAAGTATCTAATGTACTTGCCATTTCCTGCTTTTTGATGCAATTAGTGTGCTGTCATTAGCATTATGAACCAATGTGGTGTTTGCAGAATGTCCAGTCTGAGGAATGTCAAGTTCCCTGAGGACTAGATTTATGACAGGAGAAAACTATCATGGTGAAGGTGTACTATAGCCCAAATCATATTTGATGCATTTCTAGTTAAAGTTTGGAAAGAGACAAGGCATTCTCAACTTAGTCTCAACACACCAAGCACCAGAGGGCCTGTTGATCTACGTTACTGAAGATATTCTTACGTCTAGCCCATCGGTTATCCTAGGGCTACCATCTGGTCAAGTTTACAGCAACCTGTGGCCACTTACCAGGATCCATTTGGATTCCGCAGATGCCAGTCAGGTAAATTAGGAGATAGGATGAGACCACTATTTTTGCCTCTGTCAAGTCTGGGGCTGTGGCTTTAGCATCTTCCTTTCTTTCAGGAACGCAGTATGACTTCTGAGTTATTATCCTGGTAGAACTGGTAGCTGCCAGGAACTGTATTGGACTCTTATTACCATCATGACTCTTATTCCTCAAGCCCACTAGCTAAGTGTATCTGTCCCAAACACATTTAGTGAGTGGAGAAATGACCACATTATGGGTCATGGACTCCATCAGCCCGTGTGTGACTCAGCTAAAGTTATGCTTATCACTGGGCCTCATAAGTGTGCACTTCCACAAAGGCCAGTTTTTTAGGTTCTTTGATATCAGTGTCAACTCAGACTCTATTTTTACAGTTCTTGAAATTTCTGGACTTTTTCTGTTTCTCAAAAGCTAGGTCACTCTGGCAAATGGTTGCAAATATCTTTGGGGAATGGGTCAGGGGTATATTTTCTGCATATACTTGCACTGGTATTGCAGAACTCTTCCTCAAGGATACCTAGCCTGACTTTAATCTGCCTCCCACTACCCCCATGTCTGCCAGGCCAATAACCAGTGCCTGCACTTAGCAGAGCTTGAGTGGGTGTAGAGGCCCTTATTCTAGGAAGTAATAGGCTATACAGCCAAATTGGATGACATGGCTACTTTGAGTGTGGAACTTCGGGTCTGTGAACTGACCTATATCTGAAAAATAGATGAAGGGGCTGTGATTTTTCCATTGTAGTTGATGTCAACCTTCTTTTCACCAGCTCCTATGTGTATGACTGTGTGTGTGTTTATTTTTGATTCTACCTGTCAGAAAACATCCTGGTCAAACTGCTTAGCATGCCTGTTGGAACAGTGACTTATTTATCCATCAACAGATTGCTGTGGGCTGAGGCATCCCGAATGGTACTGCTGCCTTGCTGCACATTATAAGTATGGCCAGCTTGCCTCTGGTTGTCAAATGCTGCCTTCTGGCTTTTGCTATTCTGAGATCCCAGTGTCCTCTGTATATTAGGGATTGGGTTTTGTTGCAGCATATATTCATGGCAACTCCTGCCAACAGAGGATGGCCACCACAGGGCAGCTCAATATCTCATGTGCCCCTGTCAGCAGTACATTTCCTATCCCTCTATGGAAGGACGGATCCTTTGAACTCTCCCAAAGAATTTAATCATGTGGTGGAGTCTCCGGTTTTACACAGAAATCCATTTTAACAGTTCTGCCTTTCTGAGCCTTCTGACCTCTTCTTCAGAACTATGCCAAGGAAATTCCAATGTCTTTACCCCATTTAGTGTCAACTACCAAGTGCCCATGTGTCTAGGAGTCATCCCAGCCTCTGTTAAGCTTTCTAGGTGTCTTTATGAGTTCATGGAATCCTGAGTTTCAGAGGCGTGCCCTCATGTCCCCAATATGCACTTAAAATCTGTCCTGTGGTCTACCATCTTTTTTTTTTTTTATAGAGACATGTTATTTATTTATTTATTTATTTGTTTGTTTTGTTTATACATGCACTCGGTACAGTCAGAAACGCGGGAGGGTGAGAGAATTCACCAGAGCCAGAGCAGGGAGCAGAGCAGGCAGACTGACGAAGTACACTGCTGAGGGGAGCAGCGGGCAGCAGGAGAGGTCTGCGCGCCATGTGGGACCCTCCGCCGGTGGCCCGGGAGCAGCCGGGGATCGAACCGGTGCCGCAGAGGCTGCAGGCATCTTCGCAACCCAGAGCTCAACCGCTGCGCCACCACAGAGGCCCGGTCTACCATCTTTAATATTTACTTCTGCACACATGGCAAGTATTGGTGATTAGTCTTTTACTTACTAGAATAGGGCCCACACATCTCTGTTCACACTGTGGTAAGCCCAGACACATTGTTCTGGAAGCTAGGAGAGATCACCTGGGACAGATCTTGAGGAAGATAAATGCTGTTTTTATCATGTACTTATTTCAGATGAGGTCAGTACATGGTCTCTAGGCAGACTGACAGGGAGAGGAGGAGGGAAGAATTTTCCTCTGGCAATGGAGAGAGGCTTTTGTTGGCCTAGGCGTTCCAAAATTCTCAGGCTTAAAGACACATAATTGCCCCATCTAGGTTTCATTGTCCTACTATTGCCCTTTAGAACTCTGATTGTGAAATAGGGAACCTTTTGAGGCTGCACGTTCAAACTCCTTTGCAAATCTGCCACGTGCAAAAAACATGCTAGGCCTGATTTTGTGCAGAGTTTACTCTGTATCTTTTTTAATTTTTTTATTATTTATTTATTTTAGATTCATTTATTTATCTATACAAGCACTGGTCTAGTCAGAAGCGCAGGAGGGTGAGAGAATTCACCAGAGCCAGAGCGGGGAGCAGAGCAGGCAGAAGGACCAAAGTACACTGCTGAGGGGAGCAGCGGGCGGCAGGAGAGGTCTGCGCGCCATGTGGGACCCTCACCCAGCTGCCGGGAATAGAACTGGCGCTGTGGAGGCTGCAGGCAGCTTCACAGCCCAGCACTCAAGCGCTGCGCCACCGGCGAGGCCCCTACTCTGTATCTTTTAAGATGATTCAGAGTCTTAACACTTTTAGGGCAAGCCTTACCATGGCGATTGGCTACTTTGATTTTCTTTTTATAGGGTTTCTAGTGCCTCCCCAAATAACCATTTCACGCTATTTTTTTTAGTTATCATTATCCCACCAATCAAATGATACAATTGTTTAACATTCCAACATCTTGCATATTACCTGTACTTCATCCTAGTCAACTGCACTTGTAAGCAGAAAGCTGTACTCATTGTGATGCCACCAAAATCCAAAAATATTACCATCCTAGTTCTCACCAGCAATGGGGTATTTTTTTTTCTCCAGGAACTTAAAAAGAAATTTGGGGGTTTTGTGGTAAAGACAAGGTAAACAATATAAAAATCAAAAGTTTATCTGGTTTGATTTGACTTTTCTTTCTCTTATGATCAAATGGGAATTGGTTTTGATTTGTGCACATTTTAATCTGTTCACTAAGTCTGCATACAGAGGGAAGACAGGGGGCACGTTCCTTAAGGCACCTTTTGGGAGAACTCTTATGGGACAGAAGTTTTGTTCCTGGCTGTCCATTTCTTCTTCTGCTTCATGTTTCCTACAAGAGTCATTGCAGATGAATGGAGTGATCGGGAAAAACAGGCTTTGGACACCCACTTTATCATCTCAGCTCTGGTGCAGGTCCTTCATTATTTTGTCCTGGCCCAAGTGTCTCTTTTATCTTCCCCAAATCCAGGGAACTGCTTTTCCATGGGTGCTCTCAGGTCCTTCTTTTTTTAAAAATTTAAAAAAATTTTATTTATGTGTGCATACAAGAGCTGGTACAAGCCAGAGATGCGGCGGTGGGTGGGAGCGGGGGCGGTGAGAGGATTCACGAGACAGAGCGGGGAACAGAACAGGCAGATTGACTGAAATGCACTACTGAGGGGAGCAGCGGGCGAGACAGGAGAGGTCTGCTTCGCCATGTGGGTTGCTACCTGGCTGGTCAGGGATCGAACTCGTGCTGCAGAGTCTTCGGATTGCTCCATAATGTGGCGCTTAAATCCTTGTGCCACCAGGGAGGCCCAGGTCCTTCTTTTTTTTTTTTTTTTTACGATTTTATTTTTATTTATTTATTTATTTATTTATTTTATTATTAATAAATTTTATTTTTATATTCCCCATACAGTTGCAACCCCCCCTTTCTGATCCCAATTCCTCCCCTCCCGCCCCTCACCCCCCCAAAAGTGTCTCTGTTTCATAGTTTTTTGTTGATTTTGATTTTCACTTTCTTATAGTTATTCATTTTCCTGGTCCCTTATTTAAGTTTTCTAGATTCCTGCTATGAGTGAGACCATCCGGTATTTTTCTTTTTCTTTTTGGCTTATTTCGCTGAGCATGATCCCTTCCAGCGCCATCCATGTTGCTGCAAATTGCATGTGTTTATCTTTTTTGAATGCTGAGTAATATTCCATGGTATATATGTACCACATCTTCTTGATCCAGTCATCTATTTTTGGGCATTTGGGCTGTTTCCAAAGCTTAGCTATTGTAAACAGTGCTGCTATAAACATAGGTGTGCAGGTGTTCTTTGGAATTGATGTTTCTGTGTCCTTTGGGTAGATACCTAGGAGTGGAATTGCTGGATCATATGGAAGCTCTATGTTTAGTAGGTCCAGAAATCTCCACACAGCTCTCCATAGTGGTTGGACCAGTTTGCACTCCCACCAACAGTGCAGGAGAGTTCCTTTTTCTCCACACCCTTGCCAACATTTGTTGTTGCTAGTTTTTTTAATATGTGCCATTCTCACTGGTGTAAGCTGGTATCTCATGGTAGTTTTGATTTGCATTTCCCTGATTACAAGTGATGTTGAACATTTTTTCATATGCCTGTTGGCCATTTGCATTTCCTCTTCAGAGAAGTTTCTTTTTAGCTCTTCTGCCCATTTTTTGACTGGATTATTTTCTTTGTTGTTGTTGAGTCTCATCAGCTCTTTGCAGATTTTTGTGATCAGTCCTTTATCATTAGTGTTGGGTGCAAAAATGTTCTCCCAGTTGGTGGGGTATCTCTTTGTTTTTGTTATTGTCTCTTTTGCTGTGCAGAAGCTCTTTAATTTGATGTAGTCCTAGCTGTTTATCTTTGCCTTCACTATCACTGCTTTGGGTGATGTGTCTGTAAAGATGTCTTTGATGTGCAAATCATGTAGTGTTTCGCCTATATTTCCTTCTATATATTTTATGGTTTCAGGTCTTATGTCTAGTTCTTTAATCCATTTTGAGTTGATTTTCATGTATGGTGTGAAGTAGTGGTCAAGCTTCATTCTTTTGCATGTAGCGACCCAGTTTTCCCAGCACCATTTATTGAACAAACTTTCTTTGCTCCAATGCATAGTCTTTGCTCCTTTGTCAAAGATTAGTTGACCATAGATCTGTGGGTTTATTTCTGGATTTTCTATTCGATTCCATTGGTCTGTATGTCTGTTCTTGTTCCAGTACCATACAGTTTTGATGATTATGTCTTTGTAGTATAGTTTGAAGTCTGGGAGTGTGATGCCTCCATTCCCTTCTTTTTTTTTTCAGGAGAGCTTTGGCTTTTCGGGGTTTTTTGTGATTCCATATGAATTTCATCAATAATTGTTCTATTTCTTTGAAGAATGACATTGAAATTTTGATTGGAATAGCATTGAATCTGTATATTGCTTTTGGTAGGATGGCCATTTTAATAATGTTTATTCTTCCAATCCATGAGCAGGGGATGTCTTTCCCTTTCTTTGTGTCTTCTTCTATTTCTTTTAACTGTGTTTTATAGTTTTCTTTGTATAGGTCCTTTACCTCTTTTGTTAGATTTATTCCCAAATATTTGATTTTTTTTGTTTCAATAAAAAAAGGGATGGTTTTTTTGATTTCTTCTTCTTCAGATTTATTGTTTGTGTATAGGAAGGCTACTGACTTTTGCGTGTTGATTTTGTATCCTGCCACTTTACTGAACTGATTGATTAATTGAATTAGTTTTTCTGTGGAGTTTTTGGGGTTCTCTATGTATATTATCATATCATCTGCAAATAGTGATAGTTTGACTTCTTCTTTTCCTATTTGGATTCCTTGGATGTCTTTCTCTTGTCTTATTGCTCTGACTAGGACCCAGGTCCTTCTTTTTAAAGTAAACTCTATCCCTAATAAATTTGTGAAATGTGAACATCGTTGTTTGTATGGCATTTGAGAGGCCATTTGGTGAGATCTGTTGAAACTATAACCAGGAGGCACAAGGGGGACTCTCAGCTGGAAGCCCAGCTGGTTGGGGTCCCTTTTTTTGATCCCCAGACTGGTGGATATCAAAAAGTGTTGTAAAATTATACTTCAGTTGCAAGCCAACAACTTATGCTGCCAGTTTCATGAATGCTGGCCGATGACAAAGTTCTTTTTCTCTGATCCATCAGGGCCTTTGTCAGAGCCTGTGGGAAATTCTCTCTGAACAGGGGACATTCCAGCTGCAAATCTAAGACTGAGGAACTTAAAGCTTCAGATTTTTTTTAACGTCCCGAGAAAACAATGCCTGAGGCAAAGTTATTGCCTTTACGTCTAATTGAGGAATATAATCCCAGAGCACAGAGAATGGGGGCCGGGGGGTGTTGGTGAGAAGGTAGGGATGGAGGGAGAGCTTAGGATTCTTGAGCAAGCTGGCCACAATACACACACAAATGTAGAGGCATCACTTTTTCAGCTGTGTGACACGGGTCTTTATGCCTTAGAAGAGTTCTGTGTGAGGAGGACCGGAGTGGACAAATCTGTCACGTCCGTTCCACAGATGTGCTCCAGAGCCTCCCCTTCCCTAGTGTCACTGCCAGGTTCACCAGCAGCCCCTAGGGAAGCAGATTCAGTGCCTCACATCTGGATCTAAGTGTGGTAGGAAAAAAATACAGCCTTGGTGTCTCCTTTTCCTCCTGTTCTTATTCTTAAGGCATATCACATGAGTCTTGCAGGGACACAGCAGGAATAATAATACCTGCATTGCCTGTTTCATAAGATTGTTGTAAGAGAAAACATTTTTGAAGAAACATTATGTGCTAAAGAAATTCAGTTACTGCTTATTCAAAGATTTCTTAAACTGAGCCAGAGAGGAAGATGGAGAACTTGCATTTTACAGCATTTTACGACACAGATGAGGGCATTGGGAAGGGCTTCTCAGGTGGAGTATTTAGGAGGAGCAAAGGACATACATGGGAGATGGTATAAAACAAGGGTTGGCAAACTGGCCCAGGGACCCAATCAGCCCTTCCACCTTTTTTTGTAATGAAGTTTTTCTGGAACATTCGTTTATGAATGTCTGGCTATTTTTCTACTACAAAGGCAGAATTGAGTAATTGCAGCAAATAATACTTGCCTGTACAACCTAAAATACTTATTATCTGACTTTTTGCACACCCCTGATGTAAAATGAAAAGAAATCTAAGTATAATATAATACAGGTAATTAGTACATGTGAGTTGCATTTCTTCTTTCATCCCCATTCTTTGTCTCACAAAGAACTGATTGCATGACCATGGCTTAATAAATAACTAGTTAGTGTTCTCATTCTTGAGCAAAGTTTGATAACATGATTTACCAAATAGTTAATCCTGCAAAGTTTACAAACTCTTAGGTTTTGGTTACAAACTTAAGGCTGTAACATATGAAGAGTGGGGAAGCAGTTTAGTCTATCCCCTTTTTACTAACCATACAAATAACTGAAGCACTATCTCATGCATAATTGGGAGTAAGACCAAATATTTGAAATTGGACTGTTTACAAAATTTGAATTTATTTGGATTTAGCTTTACAGTGATTTTTAAATGCAAATTGCTGAACAAGAAGACTATTTCCACAGGCACAATTATAGGTCAGATATATGTCCTAGATTCCTTAAGGGGGAGGAATCATATCTTATATGACTTGGAATTGCCGTACCTGGCAAAATGCCTGGCAAATAGAAGAAATTTAATAAGACTTGCTGAATTAATGAAACATCTGGAATAGTGCATGGCTTGGTATAGGTTCTGGGTAGTGTTTGCTGAATTATCTGGCAAAATTATACATTCATTCAAATGAATGAGAGTTTTCAGGTCACAGAGCACACAGACCATTGCCAGACTGAGGCTGAAGCTCTCTGTAGTGTGTGTGCCAGTAATTTAAAATCTACATCTAATTTATTTGTCAGAGTGTTATATAACCATTGGTTGGCCTCAACTGCTGGATGAACTACCCAATCAATGCTATCTAACAAGAACAGCTACATGGCAAAGATGGAGAGCTCAATTGGGAAGACCCTCATGGCTGTGCTGCTTTAAAGCCGATTAACTAGTGGCTGACATCTCCCAGTCAATCTAAATGAAATGCATTCTTGTGAATCTAATTTCAAGTGAGTTTAATTGAACTTGAGAGGGAAGCTACTGTTTAGTGAGTAAAATGGAAATGAAGTAATTGAATATTTTTCCAGAATTCTATTTGAAATATGCTCCATCAAGTGTTGTTTCAGATCCCAAGTGACCAGCTGCACATGGTTAATATTTGGAAAGGAAGAAGGAGTATTTAAACGTCATCTTGTAGCCACTGAGAGTGTAAATGCAATAGCCGGCTGTTCAGTTGCTACATCTGGACTCAACTTAGGATTCTACATAAAAAATTTTTAAGTCATAAGTGAAATAAGGTGGTGAAGAGAATTAGGATGATCCTGGATGATAAAAATAAATAGAATAAAATAAAATCTTTCCCTACTCTCATCTCCTATTCAACCCCAACAAAAACACAAAAAGGGAAGCACTGGTGATATGAAGCTGTAGACATTTTGATGGGCTTAGCTTACTGATTACACATTAAAATGTTGAATCCTTTATTCAATAACTGTCGAAGGCCTTCAGTTTCCAGGCACTGTGGGAGATAAATGATTGAAAGGGCTGCTGTCTATGGTCTGAAGGAAATTTCCTTTCAGTCCATGAGATGAGACCAGAGAACAAATCAATATAGAAAAGGTCCATGTGATACATACCATAACAGCCAGCACTGAATGCTGAAGGAAAGTGAAAATAAGGACTCCTCTTAGGGGAGATGGTATTTGAGCTGTAAATATTTTCAGAAAGAGAAGAAAGCAAGGGACATGTTGGGAAGAAGATGAGGTGTTGAATTAGGCAGATGTGGAAAAATTTGTGGAGTGAGATGATAGTATGAAATAAATGGAGGTGGTACAATCTTAGATAACCTTTAAGAAGGAAAGGAATTGGACCAGAGCTAAGAAATAAAAATTTAGATGTAAAACTCAACATCACTAATCATTGGAGAAGTGTAATTCAAAACTATATTAACACATATTTGAATGACTGCTGTCAAAACAACAGAAAATAACAAGGGTTAAAAAGGATATGGAGAAATTGGAACCCTTGTGTATTTGCTGGTGGGAACATAAAATAGTGCAACTATTATGAAAATGATTTGGAGATTGCACACAAAAAAGTAAAAATAAAATTACTATTTGATCCAGTATTCTCACTTCTGGGTATATATTCAAAAGACTTGAAGGCAGGAACTCCAAGAGATATTTGTACATGCTGTCCACAGTAGCCAAGAGGGGCACCCAATATTCACTGATGGCTGAATGTATAAAACCTGGCAGATACATGCAAGTATTACAAAACCTTAAAAGGGAAGGGGATCCGTTACATGCTACATCATGGATGAGCCTGGAGGGCATTATGCTGAGTGAAATAAGTATTGCACAAGGCAAATGCTCTGTGAGTCCACTTTCAACTAAAATAGTCAAATTACTAGTAACAGAATGCAGAATGATGTTTTTCAGGGATGGGGTGAAGGGGAGAAAAGAGGAGTTGTTTAATGGGTATAGAATTTCAGATTTTCAAGGTGAGCAATTTCTGGAAATAAGTTTCACAACAATGTGACTTACTTGACATTACTTACCTGTAGATTTCAACATGGGTAAAATGGTAAATTTTATATTATGTATTTTTTACTAAAGTGAAAATAAAAACAATAGATGTAGCAATGTGGTGAGTTAGGTTGGAGTTGGAAAGGAGAGAAAACAAGAAATCAAGTCCTAGTGAGAGGAACGAAAGCAGGGACAGGAGGCAGAGAAAGGAGTTATCAAGGCAGAGTTAGCAAAATTTGGCACCTGCTGGATACAGGGGGAGCAGGCGCTATGCCTTGGAGGTCCTCAACATGTGCTGAGAGAAAATGGAAAAGAAAAAATCTTTTCCAGAAATAGTGACTTATGTGGGGGGGTGGGGTTAGAGATTGGATTTTGGATTGATTGTGATTGTAGCTTGTGACTTACAGTGCTGGAGGTGTCCTGATTACCTTGTTTTAGGAACTGTTAGAAGTTCTTATGTTTTGTCTGTTTGTTTTACATTTTTCCATATGTTTGACTTCAGCTTCTTAGTTGGCCTTGCTCAATGGTTTATTCCATGACAAAATTGAGGGTGAGTTGCACCTTACAGCATGTGGATGTCATGGAGACTCTCAGTGTGAGGGTAAATGTTCTGCAGGAGTTGCTGTAAAGATCAGGGAGCCGGGAGAATTTCCTTTCTGAAAAATGTCCTTGATCTCCCTTAAAAAAATTTTCCCCTATCTCTTTCATTAGAAACTTTATTTCCAAGATGGTCAAATGGGTTCAATGTCCTTGTCTTTTTTTTTTTTTTTCCCCATGGCATCTCCTTCACCTAAGCTGGAAACAGCCTCAGAGGTATGAGCTCTTTCTTACCCAATGCCTTTCACAGGGACCAGCGGCTTACAAATGTATTCATGTCAGTGCTCTATAAGGTCACCACCTCCACATTCCCGGAGTAGTGGCAGTGGCAGATTTGTAATTCCAAACCTGTGTTTTCACGGTCAAAAGAGTTCTGTTGAGGATGGAGAAGGAGAGTAACGAAATAACCGTGGTGGAATGGACTACAGTGATCATCACCTATTTGAGTACTGCAAAGGGGTTTTTTTTTCCTCCAGGGGGAATTGACTCCTTTTATTTATTTGTTTGTTTGTTTATTTATTTATTTAATATTTTATATAATTCTTACATCATTTTTCATTTTTGCACATTGTATGCATTTTCGTTTTGGTTATATTCCCCATACAATTGCATTCCCCCTTATTTTGACCCTAATCCTTCCTCTCCCTACACCCCCCCCACCCCCACAGTGGTCTCTGGTCCATAGTTGCTTGTTGATTATAATTTTCACTTTGTATTAATTAGTCTTTTTCCTGGTCCCTTATTTAGGTTTTCTAAATTCCTGCTATGAGTGAGACCATCCGGTATTTTTCTTTTTCTTTCTGACTTATTTCGCTGAGCATGATCTCTTCTAGCTCTGTCCATGTTGCTGCAAACTACATGTGGTTATCTTTTTGATTGCTGAATAAGATTCCATTGTGTATATGTACCACATCTTCTTGTGCAAAGTGTCTTTTTAAAAAATGCTTGTCGTGCCAGAAGACGAAAGAAACATTTGGGGATATTTCAAAGACTAGGCTATGGGGTTGTCTTGGGATATAATGTTATGAACTTTATCATGTCACCTGTGTCATGAAGAACTTTTGTTAATAATATTTGTGGGTAAATGGTTATGAATGTTGAAGTGAGGCTGAAATTTATTTAATACATTGCATGACTATTTTAGCCCTGCAAGACTCGAATTCTTAAAAAAAACATTCTAGACATTGGAAAGAGTTTGTTCTGAAATAAGGGGTTTTTTTTAATTGATTAAGAAAATATAATTTTTTTTGAAATTGCAAATACTCATTATAAAAATTTTAGAAAATATAGATGAATAAAAATGCCCAATTCACACCATCCAGGAATAAGCACTGTTAGCATTATGCCACCTGTCCTTCTAGTTTGTGGGCCATATGTTTGTGTGAGACCTGTGTGTAGGTGTGTATTTTCAGCATGACCATTTTGGGCATATTAGTTTGTAATCTGATTTTTCTTATTAATATATGGATAATGATTTCCGTATGACTGAATTTTCTCTTTTCATAATCTGTTTAAAAGGACACATTGTTTCAATTTCACAAATTCTCTCTGTTGGACATTTAGATTGCTTCCATTTTGCACTGTTGGTTTGCAGCTGTTACCCTCTGGCTTAATGAATAATAGCGTTTCCTCTTTATCTCAGAAGTGTCCCAGGTTGTGCAATAAAGGACACCACCACTCTAATCACTAAGAAAAGCTATGAAAATAGTGTTATAATTTAATTTTTGTGCGTATCCATTAATAATACCTTAGCACAAAACCCTTTAAAATAGAATGTCTAGGGCCTCCCCGGTGGTGCAGCAGTTGAGTGCTGCGTTGCGAAGCTGCCCGCAGCCTCTGCAGCGCCAGTTCGATCCCCGGCTGCAACCAGACCACCGGAGGAGGGTCCCTCATGGTGCGCAGACCTGTCCTGCTGCCCGCTGCTCCCCTCAGCAGTGTGCTTCGGTCCTTCTGCCTGATCTGCTCCCCGCTCTGGCTCTGGTGAATTCTCTCACCCTCCCGCGCTTCTGACTGTACCCAGTGCTTGTACAAATAAATAAAAACAAATCTTAAAAAATAAAATAGAATGTCTATGTCAAACAGCATGTACTTTTAAAGACATTTACATATCAACAAATTGTCCTTCAGAAATGTTGTAACTTTGACCAGCTCCGATCTTTCCACTAAGTATTGATAAACACATGTGATTCCAAATAGGTGCTTTCTGTTGACTTTGTTCAAAGTCATTTTGATCTTTAGCTAGTAGAAAAATAAGCATAGATATTGTAGAGTATGTAGTATTAGGGAGTGAAGGGAGGAGGGGAAGTTGTAGAAACTTTGGAGGGACATGGAGATTACAGAGGTTATAATCCTAGAGCTGTTTGGTGATAAGCTGTATCACAGCGTTGGTGTGAGTCATGGTTATCATAATAATGGCTGTTTGATTTACTGAGGACTGCATGCTTTCAATAATAAAATTTTTATTTTTCAACACAGCTATGCAAATAGACACTATTTTACTGACAATCTCAGAAGAATACCATCCTTACTATGGCAGAAGATTATGGATGCTTTGGTGGTGAGTGTGGTGTGGTAACATATCCAAGGAGATGTCAGCCTAGACCCCTAAATCATACACAGTGTTGATCAAGTACATACAGTTAGAGAGCTGCAGAACTGGACCCAGGTATGTCCACCTTCAGCACCCAATTTCCTTCCATTCAATCCTTCTTCTCTTAGTTCTCTAATCTCTCCTGTATTCTGGATTTTCTTATTTTTTGGTCATCAGATATTAAAGATGGAGGAGAGAGATTGATAAGGGGAGCTCATAGCCCTTGAAAACTAGTGTTGGAAAGTTGCTGTCCACATTTTTTTCTAAGCAAACTCAGAAAACTCATTTCATTGTAAGGTCTACCTGAAGGTCCTTATACGTTGATAGTTTATAGCAACTTTAATTTTCTAACAAAGAGACAAGATGATGGGGGGGAGGGAAAGTGCTGAGGTCATTTTTGGATTGCAGTGGTTGAATAGCTCAGTTTTTTACCGTATTTACAGGATAAATTGAGAGTCTGATCCTTTGAGAATTAGAATATTAGAAAATAATCATAGAGCAGACAGACCAGAAGCCATCAAAACAAAAAAATTTAGACATGCCCTTGAAAACCACAAGCAAGCATTTATTAGATTCACACCTATCAACAGGTTGAAGATTTTGAAGCAGAGTATCAATTAGTTCGTAGAAATGGATTCCTGTGAGGAGTAATATAATATTGACTTATTTCATTGCATTTTGATGGAATATCTCCCATGGAAAATTATCCTCCACTTACAGTCATTATCAAATTAAACATTATGTTAAAAAGGATCATTACGTTATGATGTACAGAAAATGATTGAAATGGGACTCATTAAAATGGGGCAAAGATGAAACGAGTTACTTAAATGAAAGTCACGTTATCTTTGGAGGTACCTCCTGCCCAAATGCCTTCATTCCACTCCTCAATCAGATAAGAATACCATCCCTGCAATGGTGGAGGACTGTGGTTGCTTTTGTGTGTGAGCTGAGGAGGTGTGAAACTATACCCTTAAATCATACGTAGTGTCATAAGCCAGTGTTACCTGAAAACAGAAAAGTACAATTAAAAAAAATCACCACCTTTGTAGCTATGCCCCAGCACAGTTTGCCCTCCCAGGCCTTCCTCAAGACCTTGTCAGGAAGTGTTTTCCTCCAGCTTAAAACTGAAATTGCAGGATATGGCCCAAGGGAAACTGGCCTGTTTGTTTTTGTTTGTTTGTTTGTTTGTTTGTTTTGGGGTTTGCTTTTTATTTTTAAAATTGTATTATTTATAATTGAGGTAACATTGGTTTTCAGCACAGTTTATGATTTAGGGATATAGGTTCGATGTATGTGGCCACAGGACACCTACCACCAAGGCATCCATACTCCTCCACTGCAGTCCATTGGGCTCCCTCCCCTTTTGGTTGCCTCATTTCTGCAGAGACTGCCTTATTTAAGCCCACAGTATTCACACACAGCCATCAAGGCCACGCAGAGGGAATCTGGATCTCTAGACTGGACAGTGACTTGCAGTTCCTTCTCAGTGTTGATTTTCCCTGAATGATGGATCTGCACTGACCTCTGCCAGTGTCCTAAACACAGGTCAGTGCTCAGCACCTTTTCCTGCCATTTTCTGCCTCTGGTTGCACCCTGACTATTTACTGACTTGATCTAGACCTTAACATTTGACCTATTTTCCCTTCAGTCTTATGGAGTCAAGAAATCTTATTAATCATCGTGTCCTAGCATTCTCAAGTTTTTTTTTAAAGATTTATTTTTATTTATTTATGCATAGAACTGGGATGTAGGCAGAGGCTCAGGAGGCGAGAGGATTCACAGAGATAGAGTGGGGCATAGAACAGGCAGATCGAGGCAGGAGAGGTCTGCTACAACATGTGGGTTAGCTCCCTAACCAGGGATTGAACTCATGTTGCAGTGGCTGCAATAGCTTGATAGCGCTGAGACTTTAACCACTGCACAACCTGGGAGGGACCACAAGGTTTTTATACTTGATGTGTTTCTATTCAGTGTCCCTAATTCATTGACTTGACAAGATCCAGAGTCACCAATCAATATATTTTTTGAAGTTTCTGGATTTTCTTGTGTGATACAAAGGCTGACAGCCAGTAATGGGGTTGCACAGGTACATGATGGCTATCGGGGGCAGGCCAGTAGCACCAGAGACAGCAGGACTTAGCTCCAGAATGGGCAGTATCTTTCACGTGTGACATGTATTCATTGCTAAATTTTTGATGTCACAATAAATTTACTACATTACATATCTAGATTTAAACCAGGACCATGTCAATTTTTGTTCTTCTGTCTTTGTGCAAACGCTTCTTGTACAACATCCTTATAGCAGATTGGACAATCTTTATTATGTATTATCACATCAATCTAAGATTTTCAGTTATCTATTTGCTACAGTGTAATAGACCACCCTAAAACTTAGGGCCTTAAAGTAACCATGGTTTACTACAGAGTTTAGGTCAACAGTTTTTCCACCCTATTATGGTGGCACTCAGCTAACTGGCTAGTAGTAGACTAGGTTGGAGGCCCAACAAGGTTTCACTCAGGTGTCTGGTGCTTCAGGGACTCTCCATATGTCTTCTCCGTGCGTTTAGGTTGGCCTTCTTCAGAGCATAGTGGTCTCAGTATGGTGTGTTTCTCAGAGGATTGTTAGTTTCCAAGAGCAAAAGAGAGTTGAAGTTGCCAGATCTTTGTGAGGCTTACTCTTGGAACAGACCCAGCATCACTTCTACCATATTACATCAATCAAAGCAAGTACAAGTCCAGGCCATATTCATGGGGAGGTGAAATTGACTCTAGATCTGGGTGAGAGAAGCCGTGAGGGTAAGAAGTTGAGGCGGTCATCCTTGGAGACTACTATACTATGAATTGATTTACATTCCTGCTCAACATTTTTGGACACCCCAATGTTTTGGTACCATGCTGTTAATATCTGTTAGATGCAGTGAACCTATATTTCAAGACTTCCCATTTTATCACCCTAGCCTCCTTAGTAGTAGTTCACAAGGCAGGTAATTTCTAACAATGCCAGTTTCTTCTCCAGTGCTTCATCTTAATTTAATAGAAGTGAACCATGTGCACATGTCCTATAGAAAGAAATAATTATAGTGTAAGTGCTTGCTGGCAATTCAAACTTATGTACATATAACCTTTCTTATGGCAAGCACATCCCTACATGGACACAGCACTTTAGTGTGGTGATTGAAGCACAGAGTCAGGAATCAGAATGTCCAAGTTTGAATATGAACTCTGCCACCTATGGGCTGTATAAACTTGACTATTTTTTAATTTCTTTGTGCCTTTGTTCTTTACCTATAAAAGGAGGGAAATAATGCTGCCACATAGGGTTTTTATAAAAATTAAATATGGGTAGAACTGTAGTAGACATTTAAGTAGCAGGTAGGATGTGTCAACTTTTATTATTGTTGTTGCTATAACACAGAATGATCAGCACCAGATGTTTAGGGCAGGGTGGGTGGTAGACAATCGGAGCGTAATGTCAACTTTCATCCTTCCTGAAATCCCATGTGTTCTGGCCCACATGTATGTCCTACCTCTTTTACCTCATCCAGCTCACTGGTGGGTGCATGGCACAAATATCAGCAGTCTGGACAAGTCTCCATTTTAGTTTCATTTTCCTGTAGTGACGGAATGCTGCTATCCCCCCCTCCAAGTTCTAACACAAGTTATTCTCTCTTGACTCAGGCTGCTATGGGCAGTTCTCATGGTTATATGGGTAATGTTAATCCTTTGGTGATATAGCAGAGCCCAATAACAGGCTGATACAGGTCTCTCAGACAATACTTCTCAGTTGTTGCTGGCATTGTTTGACTCTAGGACTGGGTCTTCTTCAGTCTTTTTCCCCATTGGATATCCCAAACTCTCCAAACTACATTCAAATTCACCTCTGAAAATTCTAGTCCTTCATCCTGTCCCAGACACAAGTCTTAAGAATGCCTGCAGTCTCTGGAGGGATGCTGGAGGCTGGACTAGGAATAACAAACTTCCTGGGTACTTTGGACAGAGGGTACTGTCCTTGGAGGTGGCTGGGGATATGCTGTCTTGGGAATCCATGTAATATACCAGCTGACCTCTTAGCAGATGTTGATTTCTCGGCCCCTCCCAGGTACCTTATACCTGGGAGTCTTTCTTCTTTGTCTCTTTTCTTCCTAAATAAACTTTTCTTTCAAAGACAAGATTTGTCTCTCTCTCTGCTTACTTACTCCAAAAAGTCTGTGAATTCCTTTCTACGGTTTCACGAGACAAGTACTTGTGGTAAAGTGGCAGCAGTTGTTACACACGCCGGCATCAGGAGTGTCAGAGTTTTCCTGACCTTGATGGGAATGTCTCCATTCAGCCTCATACACTTAACCCCAAGGAACTAAATATATAATACAGGCCTTAGATCCTGCCTGGGTTAATGACCCATCTTTAGTCCCTTTGGCAAATCTATATAGTTAAAAGTGTACATTTTAGTGTAGTTTCACCTTCACTCATCATCACTGATGTGTTGCAGTAGCTACAGGCACAGGCCACTCCAGAGGCCATTATTCCAGTGAGCATGCTTATGGTCAATTGCAGGATGCTAACATATCCCTGGGGCTGAATAGTAAAGAGAATTCTGTAACTTTCTTATCCAGGTGTTGTGCATGCTAGAAAACCTAATGACAACTTTCCTGCTTAAAAGAGGTAAAAATGCTGGCTAAGCCACTAAAAAGTATTTCAAAAGGCATTGATGGGCAAGCAAAAAGTAAAAAAATCTCAGGAAGCACAGACTAAATAAAATAAAAATGGGCACTAAAGAGGTGTGTGACCCCTTGCAGGCATTTGCCATGTTACGTAAACTTGACTATTGGTTTGTATGGCCATAGGAGATAGACAGAAATCCTGTAGGGAAAGACCAATTGGTCTGTCCAAAATGGGAAGTCTAATTGGAGACTCTGACTGTTCCAACCTACATTAAGTTATGAAGCCCTCACAGTAGAGAGGAGACAGCGTGGTAAGGAATCTTGGGTGTCTCAGTCCTTGATTTTTTTTTTTTAAAGATTTTATTATTTATTTTTATACAAGACCTGGGGTACAGACCAGAGGCACAGGGGGGTGAGAGGATTCACCAGAGACAGCGTGAGTAGCAAAACAGGCAGATGGACTGAAATACACTGCTGAGGGGAGCAGCGGGTGAGACAGGAGAGGTCTGCTGCGCCCTGTGGGAATCTCCCAGGCCGGCTGGGAATCGAATCTGCGTGCAGAGGCTGCGGACAGTGTCACAGCGCTGCGCTCAACCCACTGCGCCCTGGGGGAGGCCCAGTTCTTGATTCTTACTAGAAGGGAAATATTCTCACACAGGAGTTCACACACATGAATATCCTCCCATAGATTTGTGGCCTGAACTCACGCTGTGTGGATGGCTAGAAAAACCTCTGGCAGAAAATTGAGTTTTAATTAAAGTCCTCATTGGTTGTGCCTTAGAGGAAATAAATCTCCAGAGGAACTTGCTGTAACCCAGACCTCAGGAATTCTCACAGATAATGTTCTGGGGTGCAAATGAGCTTATACTTTGAAAAAAAGTTACAAAACCACATATGGAAACAAAGCGCTAAGAATGAGTCTGAAAAACAGACAGCTGAAGTCCATCCACCGTGATTTCAGTTATTGGCAGTATAAGACACAGATTCTGAAATTACATGTGAAACGTGATAAACAAAATGACTTAGAAAGTGAGGAAGGAACAGGAGACACTTTAGATGATCAGGCAGATTAGGCAAAGAATCAAATGAAAAATTTTGAGGTGAAAATTATAATAGTCAAAATTCAGCTATTACATTTAACAGATTTAACAAGCAATTAGAAACAGCTAAAAAGAAAATTGGTCAGCTGTAATAAATTTAAAGAAATGATTCATAATGCAGTCTAGAGAGGCAAAGAGATGGAAAATGAGAAACTAAGAGCCATGGGTACAGTGAGAATTCAGAAGAAAATTTAGGGGAAGAAGCAATATTTAAGGAGATAATGGCTGAGACATTTCCAAAATGGATGAAATTACAGAGATTCAAGAAACCTATGATATCTCAAGAAGTTCAAATTAAAAAATGTACACCTCAACACATCACAGTGAAAATGTCATACTAAAGATAAGTAACAAAAATAGCTGGAGAAAGAATTTATATAACTTTCTAAAAATCGTCCCAATGTTTGATCCTGTTTGCTTCCCACATTGGCCAGCAGGGCAGCTGAATAAGAAGTAGACAGATTTTGCCCTACTTTGGGACTTTATTGATTGTGTGGGTGTATTGTTCATATTCTCAGAAGACCTTTTGCTCAACTTTTTAGAGGATACAACAAACTTCACTTTGGCTAATCACTGTGACTTGCATGTACTGGTGAGGGACATGGTGGTGCCTGGTGAGTTGTGGAGGGGGCCGTGCATGATGGAGGGAGAAGGACACATTTATCTGAAGAATAATCATTAAATGAGAATATTGTTAACTGGGTAGATCAGGTCATCTTTCTGATTCTTATGTAAGTGTACTGTAGAGCAAGACAGCTTGCCATGTTAGGAGTTCTCTCTTTTGTCAAATTTTTTATTATATTTTATTTTATTTTTTAAACAATATTTGCTTCCTCCCCATAGAATTTCCTTCCCCAAGGCACCCGTGCACCATCACTACAGTCCTCTGTGCTCCTCCCTCCCTCCCTCTGATCCCTCTCCCTCCTCCTCCCCTGCAGGATGGCTCTGGTTTATAATTGTCTGTTTTTGCTTTGTTGTATTTTGTACTGTTATTTGGTGGGGACTGTTATTTGTATTGTCTTATTTGGTTCCCCTATATTCCTACTGTAAGTGAAACCATCTGATATTTTTCTTTTTCCTTCTGGTTTATTTCACTGAGCATAATTCCTTCTTGCTCTTTTGTCAAATTTTAATGCAAATATAAACTGAATTGTAACTAGCAGTTGTACGGCTACTTCAGCGTATAGGAGAGGTTCCAGACCCAAATTTCCTATAGACACAGTTCCAGGCCTTGGAGAGAGGGCTAGCCTTGGTGAGCACTGATGTGTCGGGGGGCAGCTGTTGTATCTTTAGGTGCCATGCCTATATAGAGCTCCTGGTTGCTGCTCCTCTCTCTTGCTTTTCCCTCCACCTAGTTGGTAAGCCACACTGTTTTTCCAAAGTCTAGCTCACTGGAGTTGCGAAGGCCTTCCACTCAACTGAGAAGGGTCAAGGGAACTCATGTTCTCTAAGAGAATGAGAGAGAGAAGAGAAATACAGAACTGGAGGGGAAGGAGGCTCTCTATTATGCACATTCACTTTTTGGTGCTTCACCTTAGCATTGGCAATAGCTGGGAGATGAAAATGAAGGAGGGGGAGAGGATTGGACAAGGACAAACCCATATAGAATGAAAACACTTCATCATGTACAAGTCCTTAGAAATATCTAACCATAAACTCTGGATTTAGGCTGAGGAAGTTTATTCAATATTCCACATATATGTAATAGAATTCTATAGCATTCCAGAGACTGTTTTAGACAGCAGCAGATATAAAAGTGGAAAAGTAAGAGTGAGGCTTAGGGGTAAGAGGTGGGGGGAAGGAGAAAGGGCCAGTGGGTAGGCGGTGGTGGTGGTGGTGGGGAAACAACATTGCATTAACTTGCAGTGAGTATCAAAATAAAAATGTGAAAATCTTTTTACGTATCCATTCCATTTCTAAGAATGTATCCTAAGGCAATGTAACCAGAAAAATGTGCAAGATGTATATATAAAGACTCATATTAAAAAGTATGTAAATATCCATTAATTGGGGTCTGGTTAAACATTTTATGATACATTCACCCAATAGAATACTACACAGCCATTAAAAGGATGATATCAAATATATTTAATGATTACGATAGAGGTCATAAGATATTGAAAGCAAAACGGGCACAAAGCAGTATGAGAGTTATTTGACTAACTTATTGGGGTTATTACGTGGTGAGTTTCCCTGATATTTACTTTCTTTTAAATTTTTTATAATGGGCTATTAAAATATAGTGAAAAAGAGACAAAAATCTACCACCTCACTCTGCTGACAGTCTCATGGGGAAGCCAAAGAACAGGTCCACAGAATATAGTGAGGCCAGTTGCTGGCAAATGCTACAGAAGAGAATCAAGGAGAGAACAGAGATATAGGTGGGAGGGTGAAAGAATGACTATTTTAAGGATGACCGGGGAGGCCCCAGAGGTAATGTGACAGGAGCAGTGGCCTGCAAGAGGGACGCGAACTGGTCTGAAGGGAGTAGGTGGTCTGCTTCACAGAGCCGGTCCTCTGCCAGGGAGACATTGCCCTGCTGTAGGTCTTCAGCTCCAGGGAGACACTGCTGTGTGGAGGAGTCCCCACATATGCACCAAGGATGCAGGGAGGTATAGACACAAATGCTGGAGGGCTGATAGGAGTGAAGGGCCTGTGGAGGGCCAGGACCATGTAAGCGGGCCTGCTAACTGAATTCATAACTGAGTGCCAGCTCAAGTGTGAAAGGACTGGAAGGAACTGCTCTAATTTGTGAACCTTGAACCAAGCTGAGCCCCAAATTAATCTTTTTTTCCCTCTGAGCTGAGCACTGAACCAAAGATTTTTCAAAACAGCAACACCAAGTAAGCCAGTTTGAACTAGAACAAGCCTATTCATTTTCTACAAGTATTGAACTGGAACAATATGGGAATTTTAAAGTATCTTTCAAACTAAACCAGAATTGAACAGATCATTCACAAGTGCTTCGCTTGAGAGGGAAAGAAAATCTTTTTGGAGAGACAGTTCTGTGTATATTAAATATCTGGCTCGAGTGTCTGTTCCCTTCATGAAATTGTACTGCCTCTAATCTCTTTTTAAATTGTAATCCTGGGCTTAATTATTATGTTTAAATTTTCATTTGCATGTATTGTTTGCCTACTTCTTCAACATTTTCTTGACAACAGGAACCACAGTTTTGTATTGCCCTGAGATCTTAGCACCATATCCAGGCACATGACTGGTGTTTGGGTGTATATATGTGTGCTGGGGCTGCGGTGAAGGTGTGGGCAGAGAAGCTGCAGGCCAGGGGAAACCATGGAAAGGTTCTAAGCAGAGAGTAGTGAACTCAGATTTGCATTTTCGATAGCTCTGCCTGTGGGACAGCAGTGTGGAGAAGAGGGCCAGGCATATAAGTGGAGAGATTGATTGGGAAGTGATTAATTTGGGTGAGAGGTGGTACAAAGTATTGGTGATGTGTGGGCCCTGAAGTCAGAAACTATCTGAATTCTAATCCTGGCTTCATTTCCTTGCTCTGTGACCTGGGGCAAGTCACATAACTTCTCTGTGCCCCAGTCCCTTCCCCCATGAAATGTGCATGCTGATAATGCTTACACATTATGCAACTTGAATGGTGTCTTATAATAATAAGCACTCAATTTTCTTCAGTGAGCAGGGAGAAAAAGTGATAAATGGGAGAAATGACTGTCCATCTATGAAGGACTGGATAAAAAATTGTGATGTATTTGCAATGGAATATTATTCAGCCATAAGAGTGAAGAAGGCCTTCCCATTGTCCAATAATGTGGATGGAACTTGCAGGTATTATGCTATTGATTAGTCAGAAAAAGAGAAATACTGTGTGATTTCACTTATGTATAGAATCTAAAAAAAAAAAGGAAAACATCAAAAACCTAACACATAGAAAATGAAATAAGATGAGATTTGTGGCTACTCGAGGTGATATTGAGGCCAGGAAAATTGGAAAAGAGGTAGGCAAATGATACAAACTTCCAGTTATATGATAAATAAATGCTAGGGATGTATTACAAGACAGCTATAGTTAACACTGCTATATGGTATATTTGAAAGTTGGTAAGAGAGGCATCAAATTGCAAAAGCAGCCTTAAGAAAAATAGAAAGAAATGGAGGTATGCTACCTGACTTCAAATCTCATTATAAAACAACAGTGTTAAAACAATATGGCATTGGCACAAAAATAGATACATAACAATGGAACAGAATCAGAGATTTAGAAATAAATCCACACACACACCAGTACCTAATCTGTGATAAAACATCCATGACCATAAAATAGGGAAAAGATACTCTCTTTAATAAATGGTGCTGGCCAGGGGCCTCCCTGGTTGTGCAAGGGGGGTTAAGCACCACACTAAAAAGCAATCCGCAGCCTCTGAGCATGAGTTTGATCCCAGGCCAGCCAGGGAGCAACCCACATAGCGAAGCAGACCTCTCCAGACATGCCCGCTCTCCCCTCAGCAGTGTATTTCAGTCAGTCTGCCTGTTCTGTTCCCCACTCTGTCTCTGGTGAATCCTCTCACCACCACCCCAACCCCTCCAGCATCTCTGGCCTGTACCCCAGTTCTTGTATGCATAAATAAATAAATCTTAAAAAAATAAAAAAAAATTGTGCTGAGAAAATTGGAAAGTCACACATAAAATAATGGAGTAGGATTATTCACTAATACCACACAGAAATAGATCCCAAATGGATTAAATATTGAGATAGAAGACCAGCAACAATAAAATTAATAGAAGAAAACATGGGTGAAACATTCTGCATCCATAATAAAGATATTTTCGGTGACCCAACCCCTATGGAAAGGAATTAAAAACAAAAACAATTAGAATTTCCTTAAGTTAAAAAGCCTCTGTAAAGCAAAAGAAAATATAAGCGCATACAATAGAACAAGGAAAGTCTCTTCAATAAATGATGTTAGGAAAGGACAGCTACATATAAAAAATGATTTAATAACTTGAAACCATAAAATGCACTGAAGAAATAATAGGCAATAAATAAACTTCTTGGTGGAAGACTTGGGGTAAATCCAGCCTTGAAGTACGAAAAGGCCTAATTGATACAAATGAATCTCACATTTGTCCAGAGAAGAGTTGAAAATGGCAGTAGCCACTGGGGCAGGGAGCCAGACATCTGACTGACACATGTTGGGACCCACTGAAACTGGGTCCACTGCGGCCTGTAGATGTCAGTTTGTGGACCACAGTTTGGAAGCCAGTAGGTGGGGGTCAGAATGGGATGGGACCTGTTCCTCCTTGCTTGGTTGCTCGACCTGCCTTTCCTGGCCCAGCTTTTTGGATAAACAGGCTCATTCTGGCCCATTCTGATTGCTTTCTTTGCTGACCTCAGTGACTGGACTGAAATTCCACTTAAGGCGCAGAGCGCATACCTTCCTTGTAGACTCATCAGCCAGCAAGAAATGGAACTTCTTGACAGTTTTAAATTTCCTGCCAGGGAGCAGCTGGTGAGTTTTCCTCTGGAGAAGTAATCTTGGAGAAGTTTTATCGGTATCTGGCTAGAGCATGTGTTTTTTCTCCCCCTCTCTCTTCCCCTCCCTTCTAGAGCTCTTCCCTCCTCGCTCCTTGTCTGTATTATATTTAAAGACTTGTTCCTCTTTAGTTCCCAGCCTCTGAAAATTAATTTAGGGACAATGGAAGGCGCTCTCTGTATAACCTGCTGAGTTACTCATTACTGTCTTTAAGATTCAAGAGCAACCCTTTTTTTCAAGGCTCTTTTAATGAGCCATTTCAGCATCGGACTTCCAATTTTCACTGCTGCCATACAACGGCCTTTGGGAAGGCGTGGGAAACCAGTCTGGCTTCCAGAGACTTGCAACTATTAGGCCACGGAGCAGTGTAATTATTTCCCATTAGTGCTCCATGAGAGTGCAGATGGTGTGCAGAGTCCTGATGCTGTTTTGCTCTTTTTCTCCCTCTTTTCCCTTTTCCCCCATTGAAACATTTTAGTTCATGCTCCTTCATTTCAGAAAATAAGGGTAAGGCCTGGTTCAGCATATTTACCAGTCTCTCCTACTAGACTGGTTAATATCAGAGTACAGTGTCATAAATTTCCTATATGCAACTAGTAATTACTTGTTATTACCCAGGCATATGAAGACACATGTTAGCCTCCAGCAGGAAAATGTGTTCATCAGAACTCCCTTTGTTGCTGCAGGAAGCATATAGTCCAGAAGAAATCAGTTACCTTAATGCAAAGGCAGTAGCCTGAAAAATAACCTGGTGATAATTTTATTAGTGATCACCAACATGGCAATTAAAGCAGAAGTGTGGATGTCATTTAGGGGGGTTTCAACCTTCTCTGAGCTCAGTCATACCCTTTACCAAACAGGTTTTTCCTTTCTCTCCCCTTGTTCTTGGCTGGCTTCCAGTCTTTTGAGATTAGAGGTATTTCTGACATGCAGTGCAAATATATGTAAATTCGATGTGCATTCTAGTCAACTCCACTTTGCCTGGGGTGGCTGGGCTGCGTTTGCAGGCTTGGACTGGCGGCCTCCTGGAATGGCGGCAATATGGCCTGTATGCCCAGTGCCAGGAGCTGTTAGCAGCCTTGATGCATCAGATTAGGAAGCTCTGACAATTCCACAGTGTCGATGAGTGATATGTGGCTCCTAGTGCATAGGAAGGTAAAGTCAAAGGGAGGAGGGGAAAAAAATGGCTTCCAATGATCTTTAAAATATCTGTTGGTTTTTGAGTTTTTCTTGTATTTTCATGCCATTGTGTTGGAAATTTGCTCTTCTAACAGTTATTTAATAAGTTATTTAATGATGTCCTTATTCATGTGTTTCTTTCCAAGCTGGTTCTGAAAGCCAGTCTCGTCACTCCTGCATTTCTCTAGAGAACACATCCTGATGTATGTGTGGTTAGATGTGTGACACCCATATGTACACATGGCCTGTTGCTGTCACAGGGCCAGCGTTTCATGCACAGCTGAATTCCAATAACCAATGTGGTGTGCCTCTAATGGGCATCCTCAAGCATTTGGAAATTCATCTTGATTTTCTTTTTCTTTTAAGATTTATTTATTTTTATACAAGAACTGGGGTACAGGCCAGAGGCACAGGAGGGTGAGAGGATTCAACAGACATAGCGGGGAGCAGAACAGGTAGACTGACCGAAATACACTGCTGAGGGGAGAAGCAGGCGCGACAGGAGAGGTCTGCCAAGCCATGTGGGTTGCTGCCTGGCCGGCATGGAATTGAACCCGTGCTGCAGAGTCTGCGGACAGCTTCACAGTGCTGTGCTCAATCCACTGCACCACCGGGGAGGCCCTTCATTTTCTTGAGGTTGTCATTGGTCCCCCTTGTCTCCTTTCCTCTGAGATCTTTCATTACCTGTTGAAGGTGAATGTGAGTGGAAGAATGGTTTCTGATTGGGTAGAGAGGCAAAGAAGAAGGTGTGGGCAACTGTAAGAAAATTTGTAGAACTCACGTTACTACCACCATGTACAAACATAACTCTTTTAAACATTCAGCATGCAGCCTTAAACTGCTGCATGATTCTTTAGCAACAGAAAGTCTAAAACCATCATTCCATGGCATCTGTGGGTGCATTTCATTTGACTCTTGATTGGCAACAAAATGTCCCTCAATGGAAAGTCTCCTCTTCTTGATGGGGAGCCTTCACTGGAATCTGTTTTCTTACCTCTCTTGAGCATACATCACTATGCAAACAGTAAAAAGATGAATGTTGGATTTTATAGGACTTTATGTAACTGTCATAACTAATTAAGAGTCATAATTATTTTCCACTTTGGAACAAAGCTCTTTCTAACAATGCAATTATTATGCCATGGTCTGGAGTGTTTAGGAATAAATTCCTGCTGCTACTCGCCCTGAAGCATCTCAAGAAAGAAACTGCTCAAACAAATCTTTAACCCCCATACTTGAAGTGTTTGTTCTAATGACTTTCTAATGGTTATTGAGAAATAGATAATCTCTGCAAATGTCTATAAAAGAAGGGCTTGGTGGAATCTAGGGAATATATTAGTAAAGATTTCTCTAAATTATGTCTTGCTGAAATGCGTTGCTGTTCCTGGAGAAAGACTTATATTCTAGGGTGCCTGTAATGGGCACTGACCTGACTTTATCACTAGTGCAGCATCCCCTTAGGCTCACTCTTCAATTGCAGGTGACGATTTTGTCCAATTTTTAGCCTTAAACTATTGCATGATTCTTTAGCAATCCATAGTCTAATACCACCATTCCATGGATCTGTATATGCATTTCATGTAGCTCTTGACTAGCAACAAAATGTGCCTTACAGGAACTCTGTTTCCATTACTGGATAGTTAAGTCCAGGAGCTGCATCTGAGACTTAGAGATTGAACGCTCAGGGTCCTAACATGCTTTCCCATGAGAATGTGCAGATTTCCCTGGGAAAGGCAGCCAGCTGCCCATTTGGACTGCAAACATTTCTATACATTTAAGTGGAACCCACAAGCCATAGGGATTTAGCCAGAGACCAAGAGCAGCATCTTGTTAAATACAGTAAAAATCATATTGACATGCCTGCGAGGGTGGTGAGCATATACTGGGCTGTCACCTACTCTCAGGGGTTGGGTACCTGAGAGAGAGAGAGCCCCTGGTTTACCATTTTACAGACTGAAATGCTAGTGAAGGTGAATGCAGTGACAGACAGTCCGGGACAGAGAAATGCCTGCTCTGGCCTTGTACTCCCACTTATTCACCAATCCACGTGCTGGAGGATGTGTGAGCAAGAGTTCAGGATCTGGGTGCTTGGATTACCCATCATATTCAGAGGCTCCTCAACTTTCCAGGAGAGGGGATGCAGACAGGAGGGAGGGCTCCCCGGAAAACCAGTGACCAGACTGTATAGTGAATAAGCAGGAATCAGAAACTGCTGGGAGCGTCAGAGAGCTGGGAAACCAGATTGAACTGTTTCTCCCTATCTCCCTCTCCTGCCTCCATGACTCCCTCTTCCTGGTGTGATTATTCTCTTTTGCTTCTAAGTCTCCACCTGACATCCTGGGAGGCTGGCTGTCTCTCACCCTGCTGTGATGAGGAGTGGGGGACAAGTAGTGTGTTTCATCACCTGGATGACAAAAAACATCCAAAACTTTCTGTTGGTTAATATGTGAACATTGAGAGAAAGGGGAGAGAATTACAGAGCAGGAAAAAAAAAAAAAATCCCTAAGCACTGCCAATTCTATAACTCAAAGATAACACTTGATAAATTTATTTTTTTCAATTTAAAAATGCATTATTTTTTAATTAAAAGCCAACCTAACCCATACTCAACCTGACCCCATACTCACACTTAGGTATGCACGCACGCTCACACACACACACTTGCTCACGCTCCTGGGCACACTACACTCACACTGCGCTTGGGAACCAAATAGATCCAGACACGGAGACATGCTTATTGCTGGAATTTGAAGCATTTTACTTAAGTTATAACTGTTTTTAAACTTTTTTTTTTTCCAAACAAAATTTTGCATAGTCATGGCTTAGAGAAAATCCCTTATCACCTCTTGGCCTTTTGGTTAAGATCAAGTGGAGCGAATCCCTTAGTTTTTCTGAGTCTTAGGTTTTTCATCTGATGGAGGGTCTTAAAGCAAAAAAAGCTGAGGAGGAACTGGCATTGTTTGATGTGGCACATGCTCTGTGCCCCTAGTTCCCTTTCTCTGCCTCTGTTTCCACTTGTTCTGACAGTTTTCCCAGTCTCCCTTTGGTGCACTTGTCTGTAGACACCTGTCTGGGTCCTTGAAACATCTGGATGAAAACCCCAGGCAAAACTCAGAGGAGGCAGACTGGGGTGTGACTGATGGGAGAGGCTCTCAAGGGGCCCTTTGCCATGGTGTTGGGAGGGCCACCAGAATGGCGAGGAGAGGCATTTCCTGCCAGTGAGTCCAATCTTTTAAAACCTGTATCTCCCAGCTATGAATGAGACACACTGCTACGCATTTGTGGGATCAGATGGGTTGGTTCATGGTGGAGTTGACTGTTCTGGCAGGATATTTGACGTTCAACTCCCTGCAAGTTGGTATCCCTGCTGTTGGAGTGCTGTAGTGGCTTGGGCAGCTCTAGTGTTCTTTTTGTTTGCTTGTTTTAGGTGCTTTTTTTTTTTTATTTATGACACAATAGAGCCAATAAAGTGGACAGAGAACATTGACTTTGAAATATAATAGAATGAATGAGAAGTATAAACAAGATGATAATCTCTCCAGTGTGCCTCAAGGTGATCTTTATCTGATTGTTTGTTGTCTTCATTTCATCACCAAGTGCGTGTAGTGGCAGGACAGCTCCTGAACTCGAAGAGCATTGCTAAAAAGAGAAAAGAGAGTGATGATTGTGCACATCTGACTTTTCGTTTAATCAGAATACCGCAAATGTGTTTTTTGCAGAGACATGTTAAAAAAAAAAACTAACTGTAACCCTCTATCCTCTAGAAGAAAAACACAAAAATTATCAAAATGAATGAATTTACATTTGAAGTGCACATTGCAAGAATTTCTTGCTTCACACCATAAAAGCAGGGTTTCTCTGCTTCTGATGTGGCAGCACATAGTTAAACTTCAATCTGCATTTTAATATATATTCAGTCCCCAAAGGAAACTTGATACATTCTAAGTCTTTGAAATTTATTGTCAACAAATCACATTTTCTTACATAATTAATCTCAAGTAAATTAAACTGTGTGCATCACTTGGTAAATGGAAATAAGTAAAAGTTTTGAGTACATATTATGAATATGATTAAATACAATTAAAATAAAATCTGTAATGCTTTCTTCAATACGATACTGATCCAAATGAAATTAGGTTTAAACTTAAAATCAAGTTCTCTGACTTTCTAAACAAAATGACAAAATGTCTTTTAAAAAGCTGAAGGCAGTTGATAAGATCGTATATTACTGAGAGCAAGGTTCACAAGTGAAAACATGAACTGCTAAAGGAGGGTGCTGGAACTCTTCTGGAGAGCTTGTGGATCAATCAGAGTAGTGTCATATGTGTGTGGGTGATTACTTTTTCCTAAAATAGGCACATTGGCAAGGCCATTTGCTATCTGGCTCACTCAGTGCTTACTGTATGCACAGCATCATTGATCAAGCACTTCTTCATATTAGCTATTTAACCCTCCCGTCCATTCTTTGAGGCAAGTGCCATTACTGATGTTACCCCCAATTTACAATTGAGAAAACTGAGATACAGCCGTCCAAGCAAAGTGATGGCTCAAACCCAGGCTGTCTGGTCCTCCACTCCATATGCTGATTCATCATGCTATGTGCTTTTCACAAAGCATTAGACTCATGCTTGACTTCTCCTGTTACGTGGCTTGTTGTTTTTCTTCATCTTCAGTTCAACACCTGTCCTTGCAAGTGTAAGAAGCTGGTCCTGTTTAGTCTGGATTCCCTCATTTCTTACCCAAAGACATTAAGCTGTAACTGGGTTTTCTGTCAGTCTAAGGCTAAGTGCATGACTTGGGGCTGATTATCTAGTTCTTTTTTCTTGCCTCTAAGTTTCCTTCCATGTAAACATTGCAGGAGCTGCTGTGCTGGAAGTATATCTGAAGTAGACTGATATTAAGATGAATACTGGACCATTTGCTGGGAGAATCATCCTCGGTGAACTGAGACTTCCCTAGAAGTGGGGAAGGGTGGAGGGATTCTGGAAGAGATACTCATGTAGAGACTAGGGCCCTCAAAAGGATGAGCATGGGGCACAGCCCCCTCCTTCCGGGCATTCTGTGAAGGCCTCTTAATACTTCAGGTCCTCTTAATATGGATGTGATCTGGCTTTCTTTATTATTTATTGATTTCCTTATTTAGACCTGGCTTTCTTCAGTGGTTATGGTTTCTCTCTGTGAAACTATCTCAGGTAAAGCAGAGGTTGGAGACTTTAGGAGCCAGGTTGAAATCTCTACCCTGTCCTTTGTTAGTTGTGTGAACGTAGGCAAGTTACCTTACTGCTCTGATGCTTTGTGATTTCATCTGCATTATGGAGTTAACAATAGTTTTCACCTTGCAGGGTTCTTGTGAAGACTGAGTAAATATAAGATGATAAAGCACTTACTAGTGCCTAGCTCAGAGTAATTACAGCAATACATTTCTGTATACTATACTTAGATGCTCTCTCTAGTGCACATTACATGCAACACACATGTGCACACATACCCATGCATATGTGTGCATACATGTATTTTTCTTTTTTTACCCTTCTGGATACCTGGGAAATGTATACTTTCCAATTAATATTTTCATTATTTATTATTATTTATTATAAAAAACTACCTTGAATCATAGTGGCTTAAAACAGCTGCTGTTTTCTTCTCTGTGATACTGTGGGCTGACTGGACTCAGCTAGACAGTTCTCCTGTTCCACATAAAGTTTGTTGGGGCTGCACTTACCAGGGACTCAGTGCTGCTTGTTCTGTCCAAAAGAGCACAATCATGTGGCTGTATCTCTGTGGGGCCTGCATGTGACTGGGTTCCAAGAAGCATCTCCCAGGAGTGAGCCTTCCAAAAGTTATTGGTGGAAGCTATAAGACTTTCTATTATTTAGCCTTGGAAGTCAGACGATATCATCTGTGCTATATTAGTCAAGCACAGCACTAAAAAACTAAGCAAGGGCATGTGCATCTCTCCCTTCTCTGGTTGAGGTTTCCGCTGCATGGCTGGAGGAAGGGAAGGCCTGACGGTTGCAGGCCCACCTCCACTGAGCTCCTCTCTCCCTCCTTGATGTGTGGTTCTAGATCTTTGGTGCCCATTTGCTTCTGCTTGGCCCGTGTCTGCCTTTCACAGTCCCCAGCCCATAGACTGTGCAGGCTCCCTACAACACTCACCACTGCCCCTCAGCAGTTCTGCTCAGAGCCTAGCAGACGTGGCTTAAGGGGGAACATCTGTACCCTGTGGAAGAGACTATGGCCTCATTCTCTGGTCTTAGTTCTAGGTTATACGTGCCAGAGAAATTTTGAAAAGTCATGATTTTTTGACAATGTCTAGCAGTCAAGATTAATAACTTTAAAAACCAAACATCGTATTTTGGTCACAAAAGTCCTGGACAGCTCTTTCTCTCTGAGTTCTTACTATAGCAATTTTGATACTCCAGTTCTCTTACCAATGGTTCCAAGCATGCCAGCCCCACTGGGCAGAACAGACAACCCTGACTGACACAGAAGACAGTTCTTTCAAGGAAATGCAAAGCAAAAAGAACATTGCCCAAAACACATGCCCGAAACACATATTCATAAATAATAGGTATGACTGTGGAGATGATTATGCCCCATCAAGATCATTTTCTTCTTGGTTGGGACCAGCCCTGGTGACTCTGATATTAACCTGCTGTATCACTTCAGCAAGCCACCAGTGGTATGTGTCCTACCATGTCCTCCAAAGCCCCTGCCAGTCTGCTGTTCATCATTTTTGTCATGAGGCCACAGTGAGTACTTATGGGCAGCGGATGAGTTGATCAGAGCTGCTGAGCAGTTGGACACTTAGCTCTGCTCATTTATTTATTTATTCACTCTTCAACCAGAATGTAATCTCTTAAGGGGTAGGACTGTCATTACTATATCCCCAGCAGGTGAAACAGTGCCTGAAACATACTGTTCCCTCAGTCAATGTTTATTGAATATCGAGTGACTGTTGACTCCTCCCCTGCTCCTCCCCAGTCCCTGTCCTGTGTGTGCCTTTGTTTATACTTCCTGGGGCTGGAAGTCACAAATACACACTCTTGTGCTGCCTCTGGCTCATTGGACCTTCAGGGGCAGTGAAATTCTTGGTGTTGCTGTCATTGGTAACTCTTTGCAGACCTCCTTCACAAGATCTGCAGGGCTTTGGGGAATGAGGACCAGACTCTGCTCAAAACTTTGGTAGAGTCAGGATGATTGCAGTGGTCCACATTGTGGAATTACAGGCCATGCTGGTAATTACAGGCTCAGCATTGGCTTTGGGTAATTGACATGGGGTGGAATCTGCCTAAAAGTGATGAGGGTATCTTGGCAAATGGTGCTGATGGCTGACCTTACCTGTTCTGGTTATTCCCCCACCACAAGGCACAGAATGTAGAATGTCAGTCTGGGGGTTCATCCCAGGCCTAGAAAGTGGGAAGTTCTCTGAAGATTTTACCTGATTGCCTCCTGATAATCCCCAGTTTAGATGTTCTAGCATCAATACCTACATGTACTTCCTAGAAAAATCCAGTGTGGTCTTTCTACATATATCTATCTGCTTTCTCCAGTGGCCCGTAATAGGCCAATGTGATTGAGCTTCATTCTTTAATGAAGATTCTCAGGGTAGCACCTGGCACAGGTAGAAACAAAGTGAATGTTTATGGAATGAATGAAAGAATGTGAAGAGAGGGAGAAAGGAGGGGAATTATTTCATATGGGTGATGCCAGTGCTAACTTAGAAGTCCCTAGATTTTTTTTTAAAGATTCATTTATGCATACAAGACCTGGGGTGCAGACCAGAGATGTGGGGGGTGAGAGGATTCACCAGAGACAGAGTGGGGAACAGAACAGGCAGACTGATGAAATACACTGCTGAGGGAAGCAGCAGGTGAGACAGATGTCTGCCTCGCCATGTGAGTTGCTCGCCAGGGATGAAGTCATGCTGCCAAGGCTGTGGATTTCTTCATAATGTGGTGCTTTAACCCCTTGCACTACCAAGGAGGCCCCCCTGGAAGTCGCTAGATTTTTGTAACAACAAAAGACTGAAAGAACCCAAATGCCCATGTGCAGGGGCCTGCTTTATTAGCTACATGATGAGAGACAATGAAGCCGTTGAAGAAATACACACATCTTCTATGTATGGATGTGAAGACATTTTCAAGGTAGTTAATGTGAAAGTCACAGAAATCGTGTATGTGTGTATACTAGACTACTTTTGTGGAAAAAAGGGGAGGAACAATGAAAGAACATAAACTTCAATAAAAATAGTTAATTTGGGGGGATATGGGATGAAGAGGGGAAGGAGAGCAGATGGGAAACTTTTCACTATATATATATAAAAATAGGTACCTGTATAATACCTTTTATAATTTTTGCACTTAGAAAATGTCTTTCAGAAAATATCTGTAAGTTCCTCAAGATAGGGGAGACAGACTTCTGGCTGAATTTCCTTTATCTTGTACCCAGGGTAGCATGTGACTGGAGCTCTCCCTAAATTGATTTCATAATAGAATCTGATCCTTCTCATTCTGACTGAATCCATCTCATCTGAATCATTGCCCTCCAGGTAGAGGGTAGGAGAGACCATGGCTGGGCATGAGGGAAATACTCAAGTTATGATACATCTTTCCACTTCTCAGTTGGGGTGAATTACATTATTATTCTCCAAATTTGTGGGTAGTTTTTAACCTTTAGAAACATTCCAGTTTTACAAGTAAATGTTTTTAACTATCAAATGAATTAGAAAAATTCAAGCATGGATACCACTTGCCACACTTTCACAAAAATAGAAAATCAGAAAGAAGCCCAGTTTCAATGCCTTTTTTTGTCTCTCCCTCCTGAATCCTTAGCTTTCTTTGGATAAGTATCTTCGCAACATCTGTTATGGGTGAGACCTTAGTTTAAGAGTGCCAGATACATATGTGGGTATGTGCAGTTCATTTTTAAAGTTTGCTTTGTTTGGGAAGGAATAGTCATTTATTATTGCTTTAGAAATGTGTTGGTATAATAAGTGGCTTATGATCTTAACTTTAAATAATCATCGATGATTTCCTGAGTCATTATAATCAGGTTTAAACATATTAGCTCAGTGAAGATTTGATCAATGTCTTTATGAGAAAATATTTTATGACCTAGCCCAGTCTCATCTATTAAATGTTCTTAGTCAATAATCATAATTTTTATTGTAATTATTGAGAGCTGGCCTCCCCTCCCATGCAGAGTGCTATGAATGCAGAAGTGCAGGATTGTGTGGGATCAAGGTGTCATCTGTAGTAGCACATTCATCTGGATTTATGTCCCTCTCCAATTAGGGGACAATCAAGCTCAAATTAATTTAGCTCAGAGCTACTAATGAGCAACAGCAAAATCAGCTCACTATAAAAACTGTTACTGAATTTTATTTCCTCAACTTGATGCATTTATGTGCTGGGAGATAGTGCTGCCTAGAGGTCTGGGGTGAGGGACCTAGGGATTCTTACCCACCCTATCAGTGAGCTTTGTGTCAGCTTGTGCCCTGGTGGACCAGCCTCTAGAGAGTTGTTAGAGGTCCACAGAGATCAGCCTCCTCTGCCACGTCTAGATGACAGCCTTCTGAGTGAATTCTGTGGTCTACACTGCTGTCTAGAGTATGTGAGTCATATCTTTAAATTTCAAATTTTCTAGTAGCTGTTTTAAAAAAGTTGAAAGGTGAAATTAATTTTAACATATTTCATCTATCCAAAATATTATTTCAATGTGTGAGAATTGTGAAAATATTAGAGATGGTTTATGAGTGTGGTTTTTTTTGGTACCAAATTTTTAATATCTGATATGTAGTTCTCAGTTGCAGTTGATTTCTCAGTTCTGTCTAGCCTCCAGTTCAGGTGAGCATAACTCCATGTAGGTGGCTGCTGTACTGGATAGGCCTGCCTGGTTGAGTCTCTTTTATTGTTACAAGATTTTGCTTTCCTCTTTAGGGTTTACAAGTTGGGGATAAGTGGGTATTGGTTTTGGGCACTCAATGGCAATAAAGAAGGCACAAAACATACAAGCAGAAGATACTACATTTTTACTTTTACTGTGAGTCTTGCGAGTCACTGGCAAATTTATAATCTCCATGAATTGCTTACCAGCTGCTGTCACTATCCACCTCCACACTAATAAAGCCAGAATAGATGCTCATAAATACCCTGTTTCCTCATTATCAGAGCTTGGTTTCACCAATTGTGGTCTCATAAAAGAAAAGACTTTTTAAAATATATTATTATTATTATTTGTTGTCATGAAAAAAAAAATGTTTTTTTTTTTTTTTTTTTTTTTGTAAGCCTGGCTCTAGTGCTATTGCTTTGATACCTAATAGAACATGAGGCCCGTTGTCCTTGTTTGGGGAATAAGGAGCTACTGGGTATTTTATCTCACTGGCAGTGTTCCAGAAGAAAGCACAGACTTAAATCTAGGTGTGTATTTTAATAGCTGAATATTGTAAAAGTTTTTAGAGGAATTCTGAGGCATAATGCAAGGACACCATTTGAACTTGATTACTGCCAACTGGGAGATGCATGGTGGGCGCCTGGAGGGCTGGTGTTTCCATTGAGTGGAAACTTTCACACTAATGACAGGGGATGCTAGGGGAAGGGAGGAGGGAGGAGAGCCACCAGGAGGCTGCTCCAGCAGATCTGACAGCCAAGAATTAGGCTGCTTGCAGGAGGCCCTCCATGCCACTTGCACAGGCCCACCTGACACAATCTCACCACCTCTCTCTACCCTCTTCCTCTCAGAGTAAATAGGTAGCTGCCAGTTTCCCAACTGGTCTCCTTGTTTCCAGTAGAGTCCTCCTCAAGTTCATCCTCCACACAGCCTGCAGAGCGACCTGCCTGAAGTGCAAACAGAGGCCCTTCACTCGCTCTTCACTCTGCTAAAAATCCCTCAGCGGCTCCCATCGCCCTGGGTCAGAGACTGTGTTTCTCAGCAGTAGCCTTCAGGCCCTCCTAGGACCTGGCTCCTCAAGAACCTCTCTTCCCCTCTATCCCTCTTTCTTTGTCTCCTTGTGACTTAGCATTTATGCCCCTACTTCTCCATAGCCCCACTTCCCTCCAGTGAAATGCTCTCTCCCTCCACCCTCTCCGGCTCCTTCCTCACCAAGAATTTCAGTCCACTTGCTTATAAGACTTGATTTAGACTCCATCTCCTCCAGGAGGCCATGTCTACACCTCTCCAACTCCATCCCAGGCAGGGTAAGTCCTGCACTCCTCAGCGCTGGCCTATTCTTCGTACATCGCACACATGTCAATCATGACGCAGGTTTGTGCACCCTCTGCTGTCTGCATAAGACCTGGCCTCTCTTGCATTTGGATTCCTCCTGGCAAGCTCAGTGCCTCATGCTCTGTAGGTGCTCAGTGTGTGTCTATTGATGGGCTTGACCCGTCCTGGGAGACAGGTCACTGCGCCTTCCTCTTTATTGTAAAATGAAGTGGGATGTTTCAGTGACCACTGGGGAGGAAGTGGCCATTCCTCTGCAAGAGGGAACTGGTGAAGAGGCCAAGGCTGAGTGGTTAGCCAATGCCAGCTTTACTGGGAGGCCTGACCACATACCATGCACGGCAGTGAAAGTGGATTGCTTTGGGTTAATGTGATGTATTCTCAGACCCACTGGGAATATAGCTTTTGGAGAGAGGAAGGGAGAGGAGGCAGAAGTAGAGAGATGATAGCTGCGAGGTCAGAAGTTTAATCTCCATCTTAAAGGCAGTGAGCTTTCTCAGCAGGGAGTGGGATGGATGGTTTTACTGGACCAAGGCTCTTAGAGCCCACCCTCCCCTGCATGTGTTATATGTTGCATATTTCTATTGGGGGGAGAAATGCAGAGGACAGGGCCAGAGCTAGGCACCTGTATCCATCAAATATAATACATGTGAATTAAAGAAAAGTCAAATAGCATTGGCTTAAACAGGTTTGGGGTTTATATTATTATTTCTCTTATCCAACAAGTCTGGAAATGAGCTATTCAAGGTTGGTGTGGGAGATCTGGGGGAGGCATATGACTCTGCCACTACTTCCCACATCTGAGCCACTGGCACAGTAGCACACCAGCCATGGTCACATTGTCATCATCATCCTCTGCTATTCTTATATAATGGGCTTTGCCTTCAAGGCTGCAGGATGTCTTTACCTTTCCAGCAGGAACAAAGGCGACAGGTGAAGGGCAAAAAGCAAAATGAAAAGCTGCCAAATCTCTTTCCTGAGCAGCCATCCAGTGACCTCTGCCTGCTCCTTACTGTCTAGCTTATAGCTCATGGGCACTACTGCATGGGCATCAGTAGCTGTAAAGGAGCCCGGGAAATTTTGTCCAATACAATTCAGGTTCTGCTCATAAAGAAGGAAAGAGTGAACATTGGGTGGAAACAACCTGACTTTCCAACATTTTCCTGTGTGAGGTCCAATTTGTCTTCACCATAACATTGCACAATCTTTGGAATTATCTTGTTTATTTACTTTTTTATTGACGATGTACACTCTAGAATATATGCTCCATGAGGAAAGGGGTCTGGTCTGTTTTATTGGGTCCTGCCCATTTGCCTCTGACTCACACCATAGAGGTGTATTTCTTGCAACTCCAGATCCAGTAAGCGAGTCCCCCAGCCACTAGCCTTATTGAAGGTCCTTCAGGGACTCTGTCCCTGTGGAGGTGACTCTCCTTTCCCCAGGGCTGCTGGGAGCTACAGCCTAGAGGAAGCCTTAGGAAACTTATCCCCAACCTGCTGGCCTGGCAACTATCTACCAGGTCTTCCTCTGACATTAAGGAAGATTCATGTCAATTCAGCTTCCTGCTATTTGCATTTATTTCCAGCCTCCAATGGTTTTTGGAGTCGAGAGGCATGGGTTGGTACTCCCTCTTGGATATCCCATAACTTGATTCTTCAGTGGGATATTTTGAAGCAACTTCCAAAGGGTTGAGATCTTTTTGACATTCTGTGCACCATTGGTTTTACCAGACTGGTTGCCTTATCTTCATCTCTGAAACATTTATATCTATTTTTATTCTTATTGAATAAATTGCCCAAGGTAACACTGGATACTGACTAGTGATTTGTATGACAGTTTTTTAAAAATTGGCATAATTGCATTGTTTTGTTTTTTAATTCTTAATTTACATTTTTAATGTACTGTGTCTTCATTCATGTAATGGGATTTCTTCTTCTGTGTATGGCTTTAATAGAACAAAGGATTAACCCCCCCTAATAATTATGAACAATGAAAAGCTATTCAAATTATTTAGTCATTTTATAATTCAAGCTGAGAATATGTATGGCTTTTTCTCTCCTTCCCTTTGTGTCAAGTTAATAGTTGCCAGTGTAAATGTGGCTCAGAATGTGCAGTGGGATCCTGATATTTCCAGAGCCTCCCCCATGACCCTGCATGCCGGGAGACTGAGCACCTCTCCCAACTAAAGGCCATCCTTAGCATTTCAGTCAACCCAGTACTGTGATGTAAGTGGTCAGTACACACATCCCTACCTCCAGGAATCTTCCTGTACCCATCTCCCATGTTAAGTTGTGCTTCCACAAACATAGTTTTTGCATTACAATGAGATTGCTCACTTATTTCTCCAGTGGAGAGGTTGGACTTTAATCCAATTTTTGTCTCAGAGGGAGGGAAGCATCAATAAATGATCGTAAAGGACTGAATACTAATAATAGTCTGTATAGCAGACACTGTTCTTAGTTGCCTTAGATATATTGATGCATTTAATCCACAGTGACCCCATGAAGCAGGTACTATTATACTGATTTAATGGATGAGGGAACTAAGCCAGAGGGAAAAATATTGAGTAGCTTACCGAAGGTTACCAGTCATCACTGGGAGAGCAGGATCTGGCCCCAGGCAAGGTGACACCACAGCCCCCTTGCTTACACCCTACTCTGCCATCTGGTGTGATAGCATCAGTGCCAACAAGCAGAACTTCCCTTGGGGACATCCAAGAGGGAGTACCAACCCATGCCTCTTGACTCCAAAAACCATTGGAGGCTGGAAATAAATGCAAATAGCAGGAAGCTGAATTGACATAAACCTTCCTTAATGTCAGAGAAAGACCTGGTAGATAGTTGCCAGGCCAGCAGGTTGGGGAAAAGTTTCCTAAGGCTTCCTCTAGTCTGTGGCTCCCAGCAGCCCTGGGGAAAGGAGAGTCACCTCCACAGGGACAGAGTCCCTGAAGGACCTTCAATAAGGCTAGTGGCTGGGGGACTTACTTGGGGGACATGTGGCTCTCCCACCATGTGACACGCCACTCTGAGCCATTGATTATCACTGTAAAACTTAAGTGCCTGAATGTGCTAGGAGGCTGCATGGAAGAGCATGGCTGACAGGAACGTCACAGACAGGAATTTTTTTTTTTTTAAAAGACAGAAGTTTCCCCTATATTCCTTCTATTAGCGAAACCATCTGATATTTTTCTTTTTCCTTCTGGCTTATTTCACTGAGCATAATTCCTTCCAGCTCCATCCACGTTGCTGCGAATGGCATGAGTATATCTTTTTTGATTGCTGAGTAATATTCCATTGTGTATATAAACCACATCTTCTTGATCCAGTCATCTATTTTTGGGCATTTGGGTTGTCTCCAGGTTTTATCTATTGTAAACAGTGCTGCAATAAAAATAGGGGTCAATGTTCAGGTGCATTAGTGAAGGAAATTCTATGGAGACAACACCTGAAGGGGTGAGGAGAAGCAACCATTGTTTGAAAATGAACAATGATGTAAAAAATAAAAAAAAAAACATTTAAAACTGAAAAAAAGAGAGGGAGGACCTCCTTGGTGGCTCAGGGGTTAAGTCTTGGTCCTATCAAGCTATTGCAATCCACTGTGGCATGAGTGCCATCTCTGGGCAGAGATCTAACTCACTGCTCACCCGCTGCTACCCTCAGCAGTGTATTTCAGTAGATTCTTCTGTTCTGCTCCCCACTCTGTCTCTGGTGAATCTTCTCACCCCATTCCTCTGGCCTACACCCCAGTTCTTAAATGTATAAATAAATGAAAATGAATCTTTAAAAAAAATAGAGGGAGATGCAATAAGATCTATTGCATATTTATCACCTATTTATTTTGCCAGGTAAGAATAGTTTAAAGGAGGTGGAAGGAGGAAAAACTTACTCTTTCCACCATCACTTGATAACATTTTAATTCACTAAAGTGTGGGATTATCTTAGAAAAAAATGAACAGTACATTAAATTCAGTTCATATGGTTACGTGATTGAAAAAGAAAAACAAAAGAAAACATTGTACTGCTTTTCTCAATTCAGTATGGACCTGTGGAAATTCTAAAAGTTGGCCTTTTAGGAAAAAAAAGGGACCCAATCCTAGGCCTGCCGCCTCTTGCTGGTATGACTTTAGGTCACTGTAGTGCCTTTGACCTTCAGTTTCCTCCTTTGTGAGTTGGGGCTAGTTTCCAGGGGCTTGGTGAATCTTAAATGAGGCAAGCATTGAATACCTCTTACCTGGGGGATGTGTTTTTATCAGCCTCACCTGGAACTTTTGAGAAATGTAGATTATAGGGCCCCACTGCTGGGGTGCTGTAGTGCAAGTATGGAGGCGACGCCCGGCCCTCTGGGTGGTTCTGAGAGCCCCGCTGCTGTGGAGATGCTGCCATCTTTGTACCAGTAGTTGGGGTCTCATGACCCCCCAGAGCAGATGTGAAGAGGATTTCCCTGGTCATTATCCAGCTCAAGCTGCACGTTCTACACCAGCCCATCATCCTGGAATGAGACTGTATCTGGGGCTGTTAACTGTGGTTCACACACCTGCCTTCCCTGCTTGAGTCCTCCTGACTGTACTTGGGACACCAGCACCAACCTTTCAACCCAGTGGTGTCAGCAGCATAACTGCAGAGAGGGAGCCTCTCGCACCCCCAGCCACCATCCAGCTGCCTCAAGCTTCCCTAGGATTTCCCGAGAGCCAGCACACCTTGCCCTGCCCCCTGTCATTGCCATCTTCTCTCGGTCTGTCACTGTGTCCTCTGTTGGATGCAACTTGTCAGTAGGTGAGGTGGCTGGTCCTGCTGTGTCTGCTCACTTGGTTCTCTCATCTGGCACTACAGGGTGCTGTCAGAATGTGTGTCCTCAAGGACAGCTTTGTCTGGGTCGGACTCCCAATCAAGCTGTCTCTTCACAAGGCACCCACAGAAGAAATCCAGTCTTTCATTTGGACCACGGGGGGCTCCAAAGTCTGGTGCAGCTGATTGAAGTTCTTTTAAAATAAAATTTTAAGATATAGGAAGCAGAATAATATAACACATAGTATACTAGTATAATAGTGTAACAAGTGACTGTTGTTAGTGTGTTGTCACATTAAAACTTTTTTTTAATTTATCTGTAATGAGGAAATTATTACAGATAAAGCATCCTTTTCTCTCTCTCCTTAAAACAACTTTTAGGATATTTTCTTCTGCCAAGCACCTTCTTATAAGCTACATCTGAGCCCCCAGGACCACCAGGAATTCACAGGGGAGCTAGCCATCCCCTATCTCCCTGCACTTGCCTGTGATACCCCCTAACTGGAATGCCCACCCCATGGGCTGCCCCATTTGGTGCTTGCTCAAACCTTGCTTGCCCTTTAGGCGCCAGTGCCAATGCACGTCTCACAGGTCTTTCACACCCCACCCTCCAAGCGTCACCATTCTCATCCTCAGCTGGCGGATAACTTCCCAGTTCTTGTGCAAACAGCCCAGTACGAATCTTTTTTTCCCTTACAAATATGTTTGATGCTTATTTCATTGCTTGACCAGCCCAAGAAGAACCCAAAAGGGTAGGGGAAATTTTCTGTCTCTCCCCTACACAAGGAAGCACTAAAAAAACACAGAGTGCCCCTTAGCTGTGATTTTGTACACAACACTTATATTCATGGGGTTGAAGGCTCCGCTTGGCCATGGACCCAGTGTGACATCTTTAACAGACTTAGTGTCCTCATCTGTAAAATAGGGCTAGTGATGTCTTCCTTACAGGCTTGTAGAGAGTGTGGGTGTGCCAGCAGGACAGGAGATGAATACAAGTGTTGTGTACAAAATCACAGCTAAGGGGCACTTTGTGTTTTTTTAGTGCTTCTTTGTGTAGGGGAGAGACAGAAAATTTCCCCTACCCTTTTGGGTTCTTCTTGGGCTGGTCAAGCAATGAAATAAGCATCAAACATATTTGTAAGGGAAAATAACGAATGCAGTTGCACTTATGGAGAATCTACACAGATATAAATTCTACAGTAAATGGGGCAAAAAAAAATTTTTCTCCTGAGATCAGGAATGGAATCATGAACTGGGGCTTCAAGGAGAGAAAGAGACTCATAAACTAAGTGAGTCTAGATGATTGTTAAATCTAAATACAGTCTCAAAGACAGTTAATCAGTATATTAGGAAGTCAGAGTGAGAATTTGAACCCAGAAGATAGTCTGACATGTTTTACTCCGTGAGAGCTGTTCCAGTAAATGTGGTTTGAGTTCAGTTTTGTGAGCCTTTGACATTAAGAATGTAATTTTTCTTGATAGGAGGGGCTTCTAGTTCTAAGTTGTCCATACATCAAGGTATGCTGATGCCAGAGGAAGGCAATGCAGGATTTAATCTCTGCATTGAAGAACGCCCTACAGAGAGGCAAAGCTACATCCCCTTTACTGAATCATTTTTATCTGACTCCTTAGTCATGGGTGGGGGTGAAGAGGCTGGATTTTCCTGCAGGCATCAGATTTTGGATAGCTGTTCCAGATAAGAAAATGGTTTTGCTCTCTTGCCTGCTGGGGGGATGGGGATGATCCCCAGAAAATTTTACAAATGTGTTTATATGACAAAAAGCACAACAGATCCTCTGTAATTAGATATTTGCCCTGGGCTGAGAGAGAGGTTATTTCTTCATATGTGTATATATATATATATATATATATATATATATATATATATATTTTACATCATTGTTCATTTTTGTACAGTGTATACTTTCTCCTCTCAGGTGTAGGCCCTGTAAAATTCCCACCACCAGTTCACCTGTGGACCATCACCATAGTCCTTTGTGTTCTTCCCTCTGCCTTCCCCTCTGCCTCCCCCTCTCTTGCAGAATGTCTCTGATTTATAGTTGCCTGCTATTTTTTTTACTTTTTATTATTGCTATTTTTATTTTTTTCCCTGATCCTTTTTTTGGTTCCCCTACATTCCACCTATAAGTGAAACCATCTGATATTTTTATTTTTCCTTCTGCCTTATTTCACTGAGCATAATTCCTTCTAGCTCCATCCATGTTGCTGAAATGGCATGAGTTTATCTTTTTTGATCGCTGAATAATATTCCGTTGTGTATATATGCCACATCTTTTTGATGCAGTCATCTATTTTGGGGCATTTGGGTTGTTTCCAGGTTTTACTTATTGTGAACAGTGCTGCAATAGACATAGGGGTGCAGGTGTCTTTTTGAATTAATGTTTTTGTGTCCTTTGGGTAGATTCCCAGGAGTGGAATTGCTGGGTCATATGGTAGCTCCATTTTTAGTAGTTTGAAGAACTTCCACTCAGTTGTGTGGAGAGACGTTATTTCTGACGATCACTCTAAATCTGGGTAATAGCCACATTTTATTCTTCTTGGTAGTTAAGGAAGTGGTGAAAAACTTCTCTTGAGACTGAGGGGACTTGATTGACCTCAACTTGAAGTAATATATATCCCAGAGTGGCCTATTTTGAGAGGCCTGTTCTTCACAGTCTTTTGTCATCATTTATGTTACCACAGACACAATCCAAGGTGCCTGAGAAGATTCCATATTCAGCTCGTCTTTTATGTTCACAGGCCTTGATGCTTTATGCACAGCAAGGGCCTCAGAGTGAATGGAGTTCTACATACCTAGATTATTTCTTCCCTATCCTATTCCAAGATGGAGTACTTGAACTTCCCCCTTGTCCATGGGGCTTATAACAGGTATTCACTCTGCAAAGCACAGTATTAGATGGTTGTAGAGGCACAAAGAGGTTCAAGACACGGCCCCCAAGTTGGGCATGTGTGTGACAAGGAACACCTGTTCTCTCATATTGTCCTTTCATTGTCTGAGGAGCAGCCAGATGGAGATAGTTGATAGGGTTTTGAGGGGGGCTGCACTGCCTGGATCCTCTGAGATAAAGGCTCAAAGGAGTACATCTCCTATCTCACAGCATCTGGCTTGGAAACCTCTCCAACCTTGGATGTCCTCTCCCATGACATCTTGACAAATAGCCTTGGTGGGAAAACTGACCAAATATAAACAAAACAGGTCCACAATCCCAGATATAAAAATTCCCAAACCTGGAAATTTACCACAAGTCCTTGGCAGTAAAACCCAGACCAACCTGATGTGAGGTTATTTATCAAACTGAGTGTGAAAATTCATGCCTTCTGCTGCAGGAGTGTGACTGTGATTATAGGATTCTTTCCCAGAACCTGCAGGAGATGTTTTGCAGCATATAGATGCACTCTCCCACCTTTCAAAAATCTGGGCAATTCCAAATTGCTAAACACTTCTAGTACCCAAGGTTTTAGCCAAGGATCATCGACCTATACACACCTGCTAAGGGGGGATCCTACTGCCACAAGTTTTTATTCCTGTGGGATCCTAGACACATGGTTGCCTTCTACCTGGGGCTGGCCAGCACTGCTATTTTTGAAATGCAAGTAGATCTCAGCTCAACCTGCAGCCAAATACCAGTGCCATCCTTCACTCTCTCCAGAAGTATATTTTTCTTAGTGTCAGAAACACAGCTTGGGCTATTGGGAAGGGGACTCTGTGTTGCCTGCGGCAGCCTTTGGGCCTGATTGGATGGCTTCACAGCCCTCCAGGGTAAACGCCTCAGGCTGCTGACCACCCTACTCAATACCTGCATGCCCTCCTACCTCCCATATTATGGTGTGTAGGGAGAGTGCCCCATTTTCTTGGCATTCTACTGGGTCCTACGGCCCTAAATTAACTGTGCTCAGCTGTAAATGGGTGGCAGAGATAGGTTCCGGGCTGTGTATCTCTAGACATCATTTATAGTTTAACAAGGGCACTTCATTTTTTAACCTATGGGGTAGATTAATGGGTTTTCAAATGAGTTAGACTCAGAAAAATATTTCAGGGCAGAGGAGATATTTTATTTATTTAGTGCTGCTTAAAAAACTACTCCCAAACACAAGTTATGGCTTAAAGCAACCATTTTATTTTGCTTGCAGTTTTGTGGGTCAGCAATTGGGGGTGCCTTGATGGGCTGGTTCCTGTCTATCCACATGAAATTAGCTTGGGGACAAGCACATCCATGTCTATCACATTCTGCTGGTCACGGTGGTCACAGGACCTGCCCAGATTCAAGGGAGGAACAGCAGGAGCACCTGTGGGGAGCATGTGAGCCGGGAGACACCCCACCACTTTTAGAAAGTACAGTTGGCCCAGGGGCTTCTAGCCCCTCAGAGGCCTAGGCAGAGGGATCTGTATCCAGAGAAGCCAAAACAAGATCATTTTCTTGACACATGTATGGGTGAAGGAAAGGTAGTCGGTGTTTGATGCAGCAAGAAATTTCATGTACCTTCCCTCATCTGTCGCCTACCCACCTTCCTCCCCCACATTTCTAATAGCCCCCACTTTCTAGGTGCTAGAAACTCCTGTAACACAGCAGAAGCCTTTTCTTTCCACTGTAAAAATATCATAGTTGGATTTGGTATTAAGGCCTGTGAAAGCTGAGAGCCAGAGCTTCCCAGGGAGTTAATTCTGAGACCAAGAAGGCAGCATGAGCCCCCAGACTCTGGAGAATTAAGAAGAGGAGAAGGCCTCAGGGGAGGAAGATGTCTGGAAAGCACAGGCCCCATTCCACAGGGAGGCAGAGATGCATGCCAGGTCTGTGGCTCCTGGCCTTCCCTCTTCCCTGCACACTGTCATCTGACGTCTGGGGAAGCCCCACATCTGCCTCAGGATGGAGGGTGTGTGTGAACAGGAAGCTCAAGCACCACTCTTCAAAAACTTGGCCAGATGGATGGACTGGGAGAAATTCACCAGGGAGCACTTTCATTTCAGCCTGTTAAAACAGCTCTGACTGGCCTCCTGAGCTTGTGGGTTTGTAATTTTATCTCGGCTGCTGCCCATCAGCTGCAAGTGTGCTATTAGAGGCAATCTTGCTGCCATCACTGTGAAATGCCAGCTGAGAGCTGCCAGTTTCCTGGCTGATCAGTGACCGGGGCTCCTACATCCTTCCACTTCAGAGTGTGGTGTGAAATTGAAATTGGTTTTGGGCTGGATTCTTTCCTCCAGATGCCTTTGAAAGGAAAAGAATCCCTATAAAACCAGAGGATCAATCAGTTGGCCAGGCGGGGAGCCACCCCACAGGTTCCCCTGTGGCGTATTTGCTTGAGACCCCTGTGGGGTGACCACACTGCCCCAGCCACTCTCCCTCTCAGCCTCTCCCAGGCCCCCTTCTCTGTGAACTGGGGTCAGCTAAGAAGACGCAGGGTTTTTCTAGAACAAGTCTGAGCCTGAGCTTGGGTAATAGATCTTCTGAAAATTTAAATCATGTACTGAATTCCAGGGGCAAAAGGCACACATTTTGAAATTCCATGTTTTTTTATTATCCACACCACTAACTTTCTCCTTCATCATTGACAACATTTGACATCATCGAAAAGTAAAGGACAATGCTTCGGGTCAGCCAGTTCTGTGAATTGAAATCCCTGGGGGGCAGCGGCAGGGTGCAGTGTGGGGAATCCCAGGAAAATGGGCAGGTGAGTCAGGGTGAGGTGTGGGGGGAGGGCTGGTAATGTAACAGTAACTCACCTCACTGATTGTCACGGCCGTCTGCGAAGGAGACAGAGGCAGTGGGACAAGGTTCTATTTCCACTCTGAACTTTGGTGTCCTCACCAGGAAAACTGAGACAATGGGAACATATTCCTTAGAGGGCAGAATGGAAGGTTCAGTGAAACAATACATGCAAAGCACCAAGAGAGTGCCTAGAACAGCAGCAACAGGAAATGTTTACTGTCATTGCTACAATTACTATTTGACAGCAGAATAAAGGGAGGCAGCAGGAAATGAGAAAGAAAAGGCACATGGTGGAAAAGCAGGTTGGCTGTGCCAGGTACACCCGGGCTACCTTAGGTCATGATATCATATCTTCCAGCAGCTATAAGACCTTGGCCGACTCTTTCATGCCTCTGGGCCTCGGTTTCCCCTCTTGCAAAATAAGGAGATAGGAGTAACTGGTTTCTGGCTCCTGCTAGAAATACTATGAACCTTCTTTAAAAAAAATGCAAGATCAAGTAGGGCTCCCTATCGTCACCCTGGCAGGGGAAGGAGGAGGGAGGGGTAGGGATGGGAAGAGAGATGTGAAAGCCAAGGGGCAGGGCTTCCAGAAGCTTATGTGTTACCATGTTACAGGGTAAAGGACAATGAGACTGTCTGATGGCTACTGTCCCTGGTGCTGAGGGCTCACATGGATGAGAGGGAGTGACTAGGTTTTCCTGATCAGAGGCTGGGAAATGTTTCCCCAGCGCTTCACAGCTACTGAGATCTCTGAGGACAAATATGCCGTCAGCATCAATAATCGGCATGAAGAATACTTTATCAGACTTCTTACATCTTTCCCCATCAGTATTAATGAGACGTGGCCAAGAGACGTTTTTGGTTGGAAGTTAATGTATGAAGAAAAATGGAAGATGGTTGTCACATCTGTTCTCAAACTTGAGAATCAGAGGACTTGGGAAACAGGTTGCTGGGGGCCACCCTGGAGTTTTGAGCCTAGGAGGTCAGGCTGGGGCTTAAGAATTGGCATTTCTGAGAAGTTCCCATTGAAAGTCAAGAACCAGTTAATAGCAAAAAGCACCCGGGGGTGAACAGCAAGTCTAGCATGACAACAGTGGATGTCAGCAGTGAAACTGAGAATTATATCTGAAGGGGTGGCTGGAACAGGTTTATTAAGACTGACCTGAGACCAGGAGTCTTGGGCCAGCACAATTGGTATGGACAAGGCACTCAGAACTAACTGCTGACTTGTAACCTGCCTGACAGCAGTGGAGGGGACATTTGCACCCTTGTATTCTTCCCACCCAGCACAGTGGAGATGTGGTCATTCCAATTGAAATTTCTTTTCTTCCGCTCTCCTACTCTTGCCAAGAGTAGGGGAGTCTACCCTCCTGGAGCCTGGCCTACCTGGCCTCAGTGCCTTGGGGGTCAGTTGACAGCTCAGGGAGCTCTGGGCCTTGGACAGAGCTGCCATCTTTAGAGATGTTGAGACTGGTTGGTTTCCTGGATGCAGCAGCCTCATCAGAAAGAGGCATCCTATACAAATATTAAATGCAAGGGATTGAAGAAGGGACTGGCTGACATTTTGGCTGCCCCTACATCCTCTCAGAAGAAAAACCACTAGTGCTTGAACTAATGTTAATTCAATGGAATATTTTCTTAAAGTGGTCCTTGGAGCAGCAGGATGATGTATTTCATATTTTCCACTGCCTCTGGCAAATCACACTGATGGAGGGTCACTGGGGTTACAGAATGAGGACTCCCACTAATTGCATTATAAGGGATGTTTCCCCATTAGCTCAGATGGAATTGTCTCTTGCAAAGTCCTTTGGGGAGGGTGCTGTTTCAGGTGGGGGATGGGAGGAAATGGAATTGAAAAGTAATTGGAATTTACAAATGGCCTTTCCTTGGGCCCTGGACAAAATGGGTTCCATATGTCCAGCAGGGGGCAGCAACGCACAAACGTTAATTCTGGTCATGTGAAGCAGGAGCTTGGCATTGTTTCTGAAATAGCAAAGCGGGGAGGATGGCTAAGGCAGGTTATAGATTATTTCCAGAGCTGGCAGTGCTGCGCTTGTCACACCCACTCTTTCCCTCACCAGCAAACCTTTGATTTTTCTCAATATGCTGAGAAGTCAATAATTGTTTAGGTCTGTTGGGTTTAATTCTGGAAATTTCCTTTTAATCTCTTGGCTGCTTTGTCTAATTTAGAATTTCTGCAGCCTGACTGAAAATTGTAAGTAAACTAAGATTAAGAAGTCAGCTTTATTAATATGATAGTTCAGTTAAAAGACATTTAAAAATTGTAATGTAATCCATCTTCTCTGGGCTGGAATTTTATTAGAGCTACAATTGATAGGCTACATGCACACCAAGTTGGGTAACTTATTTGTTGAAATCCATTTTAAAGTTTTGGAAATGAGATGGACAAAATACAAGAAGAATAGTCATCTCAAGGAATAGTCAGTTTTTCCCTGATTTAGGGATAGGAATCACCTGTTAGTTTGTCCATTCTTAGGACTAGGAATGTGGCCTATAATATATTTTTCTCAGCAATTTGTCAAGTTTGCTTGTAAATGACTTTAATGATAGATGGCTTTGCCTGCTTTGCTAGGCTGGAAAATTCTGCAGCCCAGCATACTTCTCCTTTGGGAAGCTTCTTGCATCTTGCATAATATTTCCCCTACCTCCCGATACCATTATCCACCCCCCAAGGTTAATTTAATCCTGTTGTTCTTAAATAGAACACCCTAAATCATCTTCCTCCCCTTCTCCATCTTTCTCCTCACTGTTTAAACCCTTCAAGGATGTAATAGTCTGGAAAATATTTCAATCATCATGCCTCCTTTTTAGCTGGTCAATTCCATTAGTATGTTCTCTGCAGCTTGTGCTGAAGTGCAATTTTTCACAGCATTGTTTTTAGTTTAAATAACATGCAGTGCACAATTGCTAAAGGTCTTCTGGAACATTCCACATGGGGTCTTGCTAGTAAGTAATATTTTGATGGAAAATGAATCCAACTTTCCATAAGAGGAAATATTACTGGCTTTCAGCACTAATTGGCTATAAATTTAGCCGAAGGTCCATCTGCCTTGGGAGTTAGACTATCTTCTCTGAGTAGTGCCTGTATTAAATGTTTACTGAATAGACATAGTGAATAAATATATATTTGTACGTGAAACATTTAGGAAACAGTGAAGTAAAAGGAATTTGACTCTGCTAAGCCAGCAAATATAATTTCTCTCATTTCTTACACTATCTTGCCACCTGCCAGCTCCTCAATTTACCATTTCTGTGACCTTGCATATATTACTTAACCTTGCTGAGTCTCAGTTTCCTCAATTGCAAAATAGGGAAAGCAAACCTGTGTAAGTTTACTGTAAGGATCAATTAGAATTGTGCAGTGTTTAGCAGAACAGATCGTAAGTCAGTCCCTAGGACATAGCAGTATTTTTTTACTGTTATACTGTTGTTACTATTTGAATCATCCATGTTGGTTGTCTTTCAATATCCCTACCTGTCTAGGGCCTCCCTGGTGGCGCAAGGGGTTAAGCATTGCACTATGAAGCAATCCACAGCCTTTGCAGCACGAGTTCAATCCCTGGCCAGCCAGGGAGAAACCCACATGGCAAGGCAGACCTCTCCCGTCTCTCCCACTATTCCCCTCAACAGAGTATTTCATTCAGTCTGCCTGTTCTTTTCCCCACTCTGTCTCTGGTGGATCCTCTCAACCCCCGCATCTCTGGCCTCTGCCCCAGCTCTTGTATGCATAAATAAATAAATCTTTTAAAAAATATATCCCTACCTGTCTATACATTCTCATTTCTCAACACATCACTTAGGGAAAGTTTGCTGACCACCCCTGGCTAGGTCAGGCTCCCCAATGAGTCACTGATATTTAATACTTGGTTCAACTATAACTAGAGTTAAACAGTATATCATATAGGGCCTCCCCTGGTGACGCAGCAGTTAAGCGCTGGGCTGCGAAGCTGCCTGCAGCCTCTGCAGTGCCGGTTCAATCCCCGGCTGCCAGTGAGGGTCCCACATGGTGCGCAGACCTCTTCTGTCTCTGCCTCTGCTCCCCTCAGCAGTGTATTTCATCAGTCTGCCTGTTCTGTTCCCCACTCTGGCTCCGGTGAATTCTTTCACCCTCCCATGCTTCTGACTGTACCCAGTGCATGTATAAATAAATAAATCTTAAAAAAAAAACAAAAAACAGTATATCATACAGAAGTAGAATTAAAGTCACTGGTGTTGTTGATGTTCTAGTCTTGGATTGGGTGGTAAGTTCCAGGCATTACAAGTTGAATTTAGGAAATATTTTTCTTTGTACATTTCAAATGTTGAATTTTAAAAGATAATACAGAAAACAAAGTACACATTTTGTAATCCTCAGTTAGAATGTAAGCTTAATGAGACCTGAGACTGAGTCTCTCAGTTGTCCCTATAAAACAAGGGCACAGTGTCCTGCCATTAAATAAGTGATTTAATGACTGATGAATGAATGAACTTGAATCCTTCATTCTAGTCAACTGGGCTCTTTACTCTTCCTTGAACATGTCATGGTGGACCCTTTTCCTATGTCATCACCCTCAACTCATGTACTCTTTTCTTCCAGAATTCTACTTGTCCTTCAAGTCTCAGAGCAGCTGAAATCTCTTCTTCTCTCCTTAATAGTCATGTCCAGTGAGCCTTCCCTCTCCCAAGCTTGGCGAGAAGTTTTTCTGAGGGAGGAATCAAAGCTTTCCCTTTTAATGAAGACTCGATGGCCACATACAGAAGTGGACACATAAGGCTGTAATGCCTATTTTGTGGGACTATTGGACACCAATATCTTTGATTTGGGGCAAAATCTTATGCATCTTAAGTACCCAGAGTGTGTCACATCTGGCGACTGTATATGATGAGTGCTGACTGGGAGCGTGGCTCTGTGGGTTAAGGGTGTGTGTTTACCAGGCTCTGCTCCTCCATATGAGTCCTAGTGTCTATTCTACTATTTAACAGGAATAAAAAGCAACAAGACCAAATCCCTACCTGGTTACTTCATCACCTCACTTTGATCATGGAAAATTACCTTCATTAAGTCTGGTGTCTCCAAACTTCAGAATGACTTGAAAACACTTGCCCTATGACTCTCATGTAACAAATGGCCCAGAATATGACTTCGTTTTTTTGTTAGTTTATATTGATGCAAGAGATCAGTGTGACTTTTTGTGATGCCCACAAACAACCTGGATAGTAATCTGTTTCTCATTTTTAAGGCGGTCTTAAGTCAGGATGAACTGCCTACACTTTCTGTGTCAGAATTTCCCTTACGAAACTGGGGCATGTGTTCAACTCTTTTTTCCCCTGACTTCTCCAGGAGCCCTTGGGGGTTACTGAGGGACCCACTGAAGTTTTTCTTGAATATTTGTCCACACCTTACATGTTACTTTGCTAATCTGCCACTCAATCACATTGGTACAGCTTAGTGATTTCCTACTATCTGGCTGACTGGTGAGATAGTCAGTTATTTTCTCGGACACTAGCTCTCTCCCATCCAACTTGTAGGCTCTTCTCATTGCTAGAGAAGATTAAAGTTGAAATTTTGACACTTTGTTTTGGTTACCTATTAATTTTGCCACACTCCCACCAATCAACAGTTCTGTCCCTCTGTTTTGTTTACTCCACTATATCATTCAAAGACTTCCTTTTTCTGTCCACTTCAAGAAAGTATGGGCTTTTATGTGGATCCAATTCTTACATGATTTTGACATATTTTAAAAATTCATCGTGTCTTGCATATCTTTCTTTCCATCTCTGCCTTTTAAATCTGAGCTGAACAGAGGCCCCTGCAAAGCTGTTGCTTCCTTTAGAGATTGTCCCTTGCTTTTCTGCTGGCCTGACTCAAGAGGTAGTGTGGTCAGATTACATTTTATAAGCAGGAAATTCTAATTACTGCACATGGCAGCTGGAGTCGCTTATCCAGCCAGTCCTCCACATGCAGCTGCTGAGAGGATGATGATCGTGTAAGCAAACATGGTATTAATTTTCTCTCCAGGTGGGGTTGTGTGGCGAATAGAAGAACAAATAAGACGAAGGTGTTTCTCTGGAAGGAAAAATAAAGATGACGTTCAGGGGCAGCCAGACAGAGGAGGGATAGCTGCAGCAGGTGGCATGCCAGCCTCACATTCCATGCATTGATGGCCCTTAGTCCTTGCCCGGGACATAGATGGCAGGTAGGGTTTGCACTAGGCTTCCCAGTCAGCCATGGTGAGGGTTGCTTGAGATACCCCCAGTAGCCAATCACTCCTCCAGCCAGTGGAGTCAGTAACAACACTCAGTCCTCTTAGCAGTCTCACCCCTGCCTGTCACCCAGTGGGACTGTCAGAGCATGTGGGTTGAAACTGTATTAGCATCCGGCCAGGGGATATCTTGTATCTCCAAACTTCATTCAGATACTTTCTCACATACTAGGTGTTTCTCTTTCTTTCCCTCTTCATTCTTGGTTTTGTACATTCTTTCCCCCGCCCCCCAATATGGCCAGATGCTTTGCTGGACTTAATTATAGTAGGATAAGGGTCCCCTGGAGTGTGTGAACCTGCATGGCCCTATGACCTGTCACCCCCTAATCTAAGAGCCCTCCTCTTGTTTCCCCATCTCAGACGTTGTCTCTGTCTTTGTACCTACCATTGTCTTCCCAAATCAAGGCTTACAGTTTCAGCTGAGAGACGCTCTTTAACCCCAATATTGGAAACCACTTCCATGGATACATATTATTTCTTCTTCATTGATGCTTAAATATGAATGAGGAGACAAGGAAATAAATGTGGAAGAAATGATAGATTTAGAAAACCCCCATTTTGCAGCCCCTGGTGAAATAATTGGTCCAGGCAGTGGTTATCAGAGATAAAGCCATTAGTTGAAGACTGATGAGGGACTTTACATGAGGAAAACCAGGTTGTCCTCACTTAACCCATCTACTGATGATAGCATCAAAGAGAGAGAACAACCAGTTATGATGTACCTCTTGAGATACTCAGTACCACCCAGGAAGTATTCTTGCCAAAATAAAGTTGAGGATCTCATTAAGTGGCAAGGCTAAGTACAATTTCTGGAAATAATGGGAACAGAAGAACAAGTAAAATGACACCACAAAGAAGTAAGTGGACAAATCCAGAATGTAAGCCAACCCATTCATAAGGCCAAAGACTTCAGAGAGCTAACCCTCAACTATAACCAAATGTAATGTGGGATCTTTGTCTGAGTCCTGATTTGAGCAAGACAGCTATGAACTAGACTATTGGGGATATTTAATAGCAAGAAATTATTACTAATTTGTTAAACATGTTAGCTTTAAATCAGGGTAATGAGTATGTGTGTGTTTTCTACTTCTTAGTATGTTGGTTTGTGTTTTCTACTTTTTAGGATGTTTGAACATTTTAATAATAAAAATGCTTTTCATAGGTTAAAATGAAAGTAAACTGATCAATCTACTTACTGCAAGGGACTATCTAAAGTAAAATGATCAAAATGAGTTATCCTGCCTGTTTTTCAGCCCTCTGTTTTGTTTTGGTTTAGTTTTTAACAAATCAGGAGCCTTCTTTCTAAGCTTAAAAAGAAAAGGAGGTAAAAATTATTAATAATACTTAAGCAGTTGAAGTTTTATGATAAATGTGTATTTAACATACCTTGGTTTTATATGGAGCCCGGGGATTAAATAACTTACTCCAAACAGACACTGTTTGGTAGAAATAGTCTCTGAAGACTCTCAGTGACCTGCGCATCCATTTAACCCCCCTTTCTGCTGAGCTGGACCACTGTCAGCCATCCCGCAGTCATGAGACTAGATTTCCCTTGAAAGTCCTCCAGAGAGGGGACTGCGTTACCTCTTTGGTAGCCTCGGAATGAACAGGGAAAGCTGCTCGAGCTCCCAGGTGCTCTGAGAAGACTTGCCTTATCCAGTCACCAGTGACGAGGCGGAAGGCCTGGCATTAACCCCTTGGAGCTCAGCTTCCTTTCGTCTCTTTTATTTTTCCTCTCTCCTTTCTGGGGCTGATTCTCCAGCCCTTTCATCACTTGAGAGGTTCTCCTCTGCCCCCCATCCCCCACCTCCCTTAACACACACGCAACACAAACTTTCTTTGTTCCTTCAGAAATGTGGGTGGTCCCACTCCTGGAAAAGAGCCGCCAGTATTGAAAATAAGGTTTAAGTACCTGCCAGGCTCCCACATGGTCCATACCTATTGGCCACTCTCCGTGGACTGGCCCTTTCCTGTCTACAGGCCTCTTTCTAGCCTCCTTCTAAGACGTTCATCTTCGGTCCTGCTCATTTGAACACCGCCCATGTAATGCAAAACCTTCATGTTTGGATCCCCCACTTCCAGACTCCACAGTGTGGTGAAGCAACTGAGAAAGTAAATAAATTTATAAATACAAACCCCTTTGGCTTCAAGAATATAGCTTCCAGGTCCCTTCTCAGAGCACCTGGAATACTTGGGGAAAAGTTGAGGTAGACCCCAGGTGTGGGGTCAGATGACTTGGGGGAGCAGGACAGCCTGGTTGGGGGGTGGTGTCTATAGAATGCCAGCTTCCCCCCACATACCCCGAGACTACTGAGGAAATGAGAACAGGAAGGAGAACGGAAGGAATAATGACAGAGGGGCAGGCTAGGGGAGTGGGATTAAAGCATCAGCAACCATCCCTCTGCAAGCATGCCTAGCATTTGCCAGCCTGTGCTGTGCAGACTGTCTAAACAGTGGGCTTCCCTGGGGGACAGGAGGGCTGTGCAGGCCCCTTCCTATCTCTCCCTCCCTGTTCAGTAAAATAGTTCTGGGCTTATGTTGTTGTGTGCCTATGTCTCCATGCCCTAGACACTAGGACAGCAGTCAGTCCACGTGTCTGTGTCTTCCACTTGACCATAGGCTTCCCCTTGACCAGAGACCAAGAGGTACTTACTTGTTTGATCTCTGATGACCCGGCCATTGTGCCTGGCATGGTGCCTGCTCTCTGCACTGTGGCTTTAACTGGCCTATTGCATGTGTATGGATCTGTGTGAGCTAGTGAGGGAGAAAGAAGACAATGAGGGTACCCTCCTCAAAGCCCAGTTCTCTAGTTCAGAATTCATCACGTAGCACAAAACAAGCTAAAGCATGGGATAATAAGACACTGTAGTCTGGACAATAATGAATATGCAAGCAACATAACAGAGTGAAGTACTGAGAGAACCAACTATTGTAGATATTTTAATCTTCCCTTCGTGAAAGATCAAGGACAAAGCACAAAAGGACTGTGCTAATTTTAAAAAGAGAAAATTGATAACCAGCTAACATGAAAAGGAGGAGTATGTTGAATGGTTCAGCAATTCTGAAAAATGGCAGGCCTGAGTCTTTGGCTACCCGGCACCACTACACACCCCCCGCCTATGAGAGTTCATCTGTGTGAAAGCAATACACCTTCAGTAGAAATGATATTTTGAATTTTGAACTAAGGCATTCTGTTTTTTACATTCAGCACAGTATTTAATACATTATATGGGGTATGCAACACTTTATTATAACATAGGCTTTGTATTAGATGATTTTGTCCAACTCTAGGCTGATGTAAGAGTTCTGAGCGTGTTCAAGGCAAGCTAGGCCAAGCTATGATGTTTGGTTAGGTTAGGGGATCAACCACGATATTTTCAACTTGTGATGGGCTGGTCAGGACATAACTCCTTTGTAAGCTGGAGAAGATCTGTACTCTGTTTAGTACCTTCCTCCTAGAAAGTGCATCTGGGTTCTGGGTTGTGTTTGTGGTTTCCGTGGCATGAAGCTGTTACTACCTTTGTTCTAATAGTAAAGATAGGATATATTTATGAGCAAACACAGGTGTATTTGTCCTTTCCAACTTATACACGTCATTAGAATGTCAAGTATTGTGGCTGGAAAGCTGCCAGCAAACAAGGAGACCACAGAAGAATTTCAGGAGTTTTAAAGATAATTAATGTCAATTCACAGTTTACATAGAATGCCAAATCTGAAGGGGATCCTAGGATTACCCAGTTTAACTCCTTCATTGTTTAAATGAGAAATGAGGCCCATAGAAGAACAATGATTTGCCTAAGAAAAGAACATTAGTAATATCAGCTTGAATTTATGGTTCCTGATTCATGCATTAGTGGTTGTTCTATTCCACCAAGCTGCATTTACATTCAGAACGTATTTACAATCTAATTAAGCGGGGTTGTTTTGGTGAACTTTTCCAGCATTTAATCCTTTCACGCAATGTTCAAGAAATCTGGGATCTCATTGGCCCAAATTAGGCTGTGATGCAAAGAAGTTGGAAGAGTGAGGAATAGAATGGCCCTAATTGACTTACACGAACCATGAGTCATTCTCCAAAGCTGGGCATATAACCAGGGTCTTCTAATGCTAATGAAGAAGAGGGTAGTAGGTCTGAGTATCCTGTACAATCCTAAAATTGCCAGGGTTTCTCACATATATGATACTGTAGAGTACACCTTGATGCTGGGATGGATAATGGAAATTCTTTTAGTGTCTGATTCTGTAATCCTTTTATACCTTTGGTGAAAGATTATTTTGTACCAAAGGCTTATCTGAGGATAACAAAGCAATTCCATTGCCAGACATTTATAGAGTTCAATCTGGGGAAACAATAAATGTCTACAATTCTTCTTACCTGCAGTGTAAACTTCTAAAGTGTAAACTTCTAAGTTCAACTTCTAAACCTAGGTTAAAGGAGAAATTTTATGAAAAGTTCATTAAAAGTAATTACTAGACAGTTTTAAAATCTCATAATATAAGACATGATTTTCAAATGTTGCTTGTGACTAAAATTCTGTTAAGTCAAATACATTTTAACAGTTTTCAGAATTTGTTCTTCAACAGATATCTGAGCATAGATTTGTTTTTTTTTTTTTTTTTTTTTTTTTTAAGATTTATTTATTTATGCATACAAGAGCTGGGGTACAGGCCAGAGATGCAGGGGCTGAGAGGATTCACAGAGACAGAGTGGGAACAGAACAGGCAGACTGATTGAAATACATTGCTGAGGGGAGCAGTGGGTGAGACAGGAGAGGTCTGCTTCGCCATGTGGTTTTCTCTCTGGCCAGCCGGGGATTGAACTCATGCTGCAGAGGCTGCGTTTTGCTTCATTGTGCGGTGCTTAACTCCTTGTGCCACCAGGGAGACCCTGAGCATAGATTTGTACTGGACATTCTTGTAGACATCAATGAACAAATAAGGAAAAAAAAATTGGGGCAAATGCATGGAAAAGGAAAATATGGCATGTACATATAGTGGGATACAATTAATCCCTAAAAGAGAGAGAACCTGGATGAACCTGAAGGACATTATGCCAAGTGAAATAAGCTGATCTTAGAAAGACGCATACTTTGTGATTCCACTCACTTGAGGTATATAAAATAGCCAAATTTATAGAGGCAAAGAGGGGAATATTGGCTACCTGGAGTTGGGGGAATTGGGGGTTAACTCTAAGAGGCATTAAGCTTCAGTGAAGCAAGATGAGTAAGTTCTAGAGCTCTGCTGAACAGCAGAGAGCCCACAGTGAGCAGTAACACATCATCCACGTGTGAAGAGGCTAATTTCATGCGAAGTTCTTACCACAATAAAATAAAGTTTGGAAAGAAAAAGCAGAAAAGCAATCCTGTCCTTGTGTTTACACTGGGGGATGCAGGTCTAGGGAGTATGTTGGTCAGGGTTCTCTAGAGAAACAGGAACAATTCGGGAGAGAGAGAGACAGATTTTAGGGCATAGGCACCCACAGTTGTATGGTTTGGCAAGTGTGCAATCTGCAGAGCAACCTGGAGACCCGAGTTACAGTCCAAGTCTGGAGGCAAAATGCTCTTAGTAAGAGCTGGTTTCTTCCAAAGGCTTCAAATGATTATATGGGCCCCAACCACACTATAGAGGGGAATATACTTCGCTCAAAGATTGTCTACTTAAATGATAATGTCATTTAAAAATATCTTTGTATAACACATAGACTAGTGATTGAATATGTGGATACTATGGCTATTCAAGGTGACACATGAAAGGAACCATCAGAAGGAGCCAGCCCATGAATATACTAATAGGTAAAGTTTGCAAGAGGTTAGAAGATAGGGCCTTTCCGGTGGCGCAGCAGGTTGAGTGCAGCACGCTGTGAAGCCGTCCACAGCCTCTGAGGCGCCAGTTCGATTCCCGCCCTGCCCGGGAGAAACCCACGTGGCGCAGCAGACCTCTCCTGTAGCGCCCGCTGCTCCCCTCAGCAGTGTATTTTGGCCCTTCTGCCTGCTCTGCTCCCCACTGTCTCTGGTGGATTATCTCACCCTTCCGCACCTCTGGCCTGTACCCCAGCTATTGTATAAATAAATAAATCTTAAAAAAAAAAAAAAGAGGTTAGAAGATAGTAAATGCTATGAAAAAAACAGAGCCAGACCAGTTACAATTTGAAACAGGGAGTCATGACCTTAAGAAGAATACTTGAATGTATGTAGAAAGACCTCTAGAAAGTCTTGAAGGAGTGTTTACTACATCAAGTATTCTGCAAAGGTGTGATAAATGGGAGGGGAGGTGGGGGGCACATTGTCCCTGCCCTCAGGGGATGCTGAACCCATAGGTGAAATGAACAAATGAGGATTGGGGTCAAAATAAGGGGTTGCAATTGTATGGGGAATATAAAAATAAAATTTATGGACATGTCAGCAACTGGCAGTAGTATGACCTCAGGGCAAGATAACTAGTGGCTGGGGGCCCCTGACTTCTACCCCTTTAGGGTTCTTACAATGAACATGTATTACATTTACATATTATGTTCTGTGCATTGACATGAAACACTTCCGAAGAGAGCAGACATTCCTTGAAGGTCACTTGCTAGATTATCAGTGTTTTGGGCTCTGAGTCTGTTCACAACCCTGCTGCATGTTAGCTGGTGGCCTCCTCTATCTGCACCATGAAGAAGTTTTCTCAGCAGGAAATTGGGACAGTTCTGAGTTTGAGGTGAGGAATGAATGAAGGGGTTTATGAAGATTTCTAAAACCAGGAGTTGGGCCTGTAGCCGCCTAGATATGCTTATGGCAGTTGCTGACAGGATCCCCGACTGTCTGCACCTACTACTCAGGTGAGACCTTGCGTGCCTCTGGTGTTCACAGCCACCACCTCACCTCATCAGCAACAATCACTTCCTATTCGCTCTGCTTAAAATGCTGAGTGAGTATATTTAAATGAGGACAGATTAAAATGCTGTTCTGGGTTGAAAGGGGGCTAAAATAACTTTGCAGCCTAACTCATTTTTTCAAAAGATCTTTACGAACATTTTCCCTCTGGGTTTGTAAGAGCTTTTAATAACATTTAAAATGTTTTACTTTTAGTGCCTGTGTGCCTTATCTCCCAATTAACAGTAAGTTTCTTTTTGGAAAAGACCTTGTTTCACACAGCTTTGTACCATTCAATCCTGTCACCTCTCCCCGCCCTCCCCTCCCCCTCTGTTTCTGCCTTCAAGTTCTTTCAGTGTGTGGTGTGGTCTTTGTTCTACTGCTAGGTAACATATTATGAAAATGTAGCACCTTAAAGCTCACAGTTTCGGTGGATCAGGGATTCAGGAGGGCTGGGGTGGTGGTTCTGGCTCAGGTCTCTTAAGAGTTAGCAGTCCTATGTCAGTTGTGCTGTGGTCATCAGATGGCCTGACAAGGGCGGGGCCTCGCTCACATGGCTATTACGTTGGTTTTGATGGTTGGCCCCTCAGTTCAACTCATGTGGGTTTTATACCTGACTGTCCTCACAGCCAGAGCCAGTGATCCAGACACCATGATGGAAGTTGCAATGCCTTCATGACCCAGCTTCAGAAGTCACACATTAGCATTTCTGAGCACTCTGTTGGCGGCACTGCTCAGCAGGACTCAACATGGAAGGAGACTAAAATAGGGGCATGATCTCCAGGATGTGCCCCGGAGGCCATGATGAAGTTGACTGTAATGCAGATGTGACATAAGGCACACCATGGTGCTTGTGAAGTGCATGGTGTAAGGGTGTGCGACAGACACCAGTTCTTTGTATGCTGAGGCTCAATTTTCTTCCTACTAAGAGACTTTCTGAGGTACCTGAAGGGACAGGATATAATTGTGCAGGCAACTCTCCAGGACACAGGCAAATGCAAAATGGGAATTTTCCCCCCACATTCCCCCCTTTTATGCCTACTGTTCCCACCTTGTACAGTCAATGCTAATGATTATTCCCTTTTTTTGTTTGAATCAAGCTTAGCCTCATTGAGACTCTTTCTCATCAAAGTCCACTCTGACTTCCCCTCCCTTTGAAAACTTCCTTCTCCCAAGACTCATTTCCTAAGGGTGGTGACAGGAGCTGCATTAGTAAAATCAGTGCTTTGAGCTGACAGGTTTATGAAGCTATAATATCCTAGTACCTATAGAAACTGCATAGAAAATTCATTTGGCAGTACAGCCTGTGGAGGCTGGTCATCCCATCTACTTACTGAACTATTGTTTATGTCTGAAATTGTTACTGAATTTGTAAGCTTCTTCAGGACACGGGCTTGTATATTCCTCAAAGCTACCATAGGGCTTGAGTAAAATCAACTCTTCATAAACATCGAATGAGCTCTAAATTGGATTTCTCTTCATTGCAGAAAACTTTGTCACTTAACAGTGAGCTTAGTTGCCTCACTACCAAAGAGTGAGTAATTGGGGAATTGCAATTACTGTGAAACATAAGTGGAGTAAGATTTTTTGGTAAGAAGTCCTTTTGGGGTATCCCATAATACTTTTTTTTGTTATAGAAAGGGCATGTTCTTAGAAAAATAGGGCTCATGCCAATTTAGTGCAATAAGGGAAAAAAAATAAAGAAATCTTAGCTTTCAAGTTAGGTGGAACATGACCCCAAAGGGAGTCTATTCCTAACAGCCTTCATAGCTGTCATATTCTGGGTAATTTTCTTAGCCACTCCAAGCCTCAGTTACCTGGTCTGGAAAATGAGACCAGCAATCACTGCTTTGTAGGCCTTTTGCAAGATGAAATGAGATAATCTGTGAAAAGTGCTAGAACAAACTCATGGAGAGCAGACACATGAAACTCGTTTTAAGGCTCAAAGGCCCCATAATTCCAGATTTCTAAACTAGTTCTCCATTTTTTAAAATGTTTTATTTTTTTTTAGAGATTTATTTATTTATATAAGCACTGGGGTATGGGCCAGATGTGCAGGTGGGTGAGAGGATTCACCAGAGACAGAGCAGGGAGCAGAACAGGCAGACTGACTGAAATACACTGCTGAGGGGAGTGGCGGGTGTGACAGGAGAGGTATGCCTTGCCATGTGGGAATCTCCCTGGCTGGCCGGGAATCGAACCCGTGCTGCAGAGGCTGGGGACAGCTTCACAGTGTGGCGCTCAACCCGCTGTGCCACCGAGGAGGCCCAGTTCTCCATTTTTGTATGGAGCATTTTTCTTTTTTTTTTTTTTTTGCTGTGAATCTCTAAATTTCTTTTTTTTTTTTTTAAGATTTATTTATTTATTTATACAAGCACTGGGTACAGTCAGAAGCATGGGAGGGTGAGAGAATTCACCAGAGCCAGAGCGGGGAACAGAACAGGCAGAAGGACCGAGGTACACTGCTGAGGGGAGCAGCGGGCGGCAGGAGAGGTCTGCGCGCCATGTGGGACCCTCCTCTGGTGGCCAGGGAGCAGCCGGGGATCGAACTGGCACTGCAGAGGCTGTGGGCAGCTTCGCAACCCAGCGTTCAACCGCTGCGCCACCGGGGAGGCCTGAATTTCTAAATTTCTTTTGGGATTTCTAAGACAACACGAGTGAGGCAGAGATGAAGAGACTTTCCCACACAGTGTGACTGGCAGACCCTGAGGACTGGGTAAGGGAGGAGTGCAGGGGCACATCTTAAGTATTAGTGTCTCTGGAAATGTTCTGAGGGAGGAAAGAGTTATTTCTTCGGTCATAACCTGATCAATCAGGCAATGGGTTTGAGACAGCAGGGGTGGACTTCTCTGCTTTCTCTCTGTTTCCCGAGGCTCCTGGTTTTCTGGGTTATTTTATTTTATTTTTAAAGATTTATTTATTTATACAAGAACTGGGTCACAGGCTAGATGTGTGGGAGGGTGAGAGGATTCACCAGAGACAGAGCGGGGAACAGAACAGGCAGACTGACTGAAATCCACTGCTGAGGGGAGCAGCGGGTGAGACAAGAGAGGTCTGCAGCACCATGTGGGACCCTTGCCGGCCGGCCTGGATTGAACCGGCGCTGCAGAGGCTGCGGACAGCTTCACAGCACGGCACTCAACCACCTGTGCCACCAGGGGAGGCCCTCCTGGGTTATTTTAAAGGTCCAAAAGATACTAAGCTGTGATGATCAGCCATGAGTTACAGGCGTGGGAAGGACAACTCCAAAAGATAGGGGCATACCTGGAAGAAGGAAATAACCATTTATTAGCTGAGCACCTCAAAATTAATATCTTTCTTGGTCCAGCTTAACTATGAAAGGTAGAGAGGAATTCCTCTTTCGGATCCAACTGTGTGCCATGTCTGAGAAGGGATAGGGAAAAAATCCCAGAAACCAAGGATATGATTATCAGAGCCAGGACCTTACAGAGTAGATTAAAAGATCATGCATGTTTGTGATTTAGTTTCCCTTCCTTGTTCTATTAGAAAATAGGTTTCTTCATTTTTGCACAAAACACTAATGATAAAGGACTGATCACAAAAATCTGCAAAGAGCTGACGAGACTCAACAACAACAAAGAAAATAATCCAGTCAAAAAATGGGCAGAAGAGCTAAAAAGAAACTTCTCTGAAGAGGAAATGCAAATGGCCAACAGGCATATGAAAAAATGTTCAACATCACTTGTAATCAGGGAAATGCAAATCAAAACTACCATGAGATACCATCTTACACCAGTGAGAATGGCACATATTAAAAAAACTAACAACAACAAATGTTGGCGAGGGTGTGGAGAAAAAGGAACTTTCCTGCACTGTTGGTGGGAGTGCAAACTGGTCCAACCGCTGTGGAGAGCTGTGTGGAGATTTCTGGACCTACTAAACATAGAGCTTCCCTATGATCCAGCAATTCCACTCCTAGGTATTTACCCAAAGAACACAGAAACATCAATTCCAAAGAGCACCTGCACCCCTATGTTTATAGCAGCACTATTTACAATAGCTAAGCTTTGGAAACAACCCAAATGCCCCAAAATAGATGACTGGATCAAGATGTGGTACATATATACCATGGAATATTACTCAGCCTTCAAAAAAGATAAACACATGCAATTTGCAGCAACATGGATGGCGCTGTAAGGGATCATGCTCAGCGAAATAAGCCAGAAAGAAAAAGAAAAATACCGGATGGTCTCACTCATAGCAGGAATCTAGAAAACTTAAATAAGGGACCAGGAAAATGAATATAAGAAACTGAAAATCAAAATCTACAAACAACTATGAACCAGAGACACTCTGTGGGGGTAGGGGGTGGGAGGGGAGGGATTGGGGTCAAAATAAGGGGGTTGCAATTGTATGGGGAATATAAAAATAAAATTTATTATTAAAAAAAAGAAGATAAAAAAAGATAAATGTTTTGTAGTCTAGAGAAACTTTAATGGGCTTGGTGTTTTTTGCACATGTATCTTAATTTTATAACAATCAATCTGTTTATTTCTTCCAAAAATGATCAGGCTCAAATGACAAACTATCCAAGTTCAAAACATTTATTTTAGTCTTTGGTATATACAACTATCAAACATAATGTTGCTTCAGTTAATTACTTTTTATAAAGAAGATTTAGTTTTAGTTTTAGTTTTGTTTTTTCAAATGGGGAATTTCCATTCTGTTTACTTTCAAAAGTATGTACTTTATAACTTTTTTTTATATCATTGTATCTCCAATTCCCAGATCATAAGTTCATGATACATAAAAGTGCTTAATTTGTATTTGTTTCCTACCTGGATGAATGAAGAGTTAAACATGTTAAGGAGAATGCCATTGTTTTAGTTCACAATTTGAGACATCACGTTAGTTTCTATATTACCTTGCTCCCCAGATATATTCTGCTTACTAAACTATGACTTTGAAAATTATTAAATATAAGATAAGCAGTGGACCATCTAATCCAGAATCTCTTTTATTTGTCCCCTCTTCCCTGGTTATTTAGAATTTTAAATTTTCCAGTGTGGGCAGATGTGACACAGAAGCATCTTAAAAGAGTCAAATATGTGAATATGGATGAAAATGAGACATTTGGTGGTGTTAATTATGTAGCGTAAACAGATGCCAAATTATAATTCTGTACACCTGAAACTTACATAAGGCTATAGACCAATGTAATCTCAATAAAACTTTATTGTAAAAACAAACAAAAAAAAGAAAATAGGTTTCTTACAAAGAAGTAAGTAGCTGGGGTTTCTTCTCTTGCAAAATAAAGTGCCTGATGAGCTTCTGTTTCTTGAAATAATTCTTTTTTAAAATTATATTTTATTGAGACGATATTGGTCTACAATATATATATATATATTCATACCTCTTCTTGTGTTTATTACCATGCCACCCCCATCATCAAAGCACCAATCATTTTCTAGCATATTCCATTGGGACCCCTTGACTCCCTTGCTCCCTCCCTTCCACTCTGGTTGCCTCACTTCTACAGTCAGATCTCTAGAGTTTGTTTTGGCTTAGTTTTGTCTCTTCCTTAGTTTTGCTTCTTTGTATTCTACATATGAATGAAATCATCTGGTATTTGTGTTTCTCCTTCTGACTTGATATAATCATAAAATCGGTACTGCTACATTAAGTGCCCAAGGGTACTGTGATTTCAGAAGTGAGGTTAATATGGAATTCCTTTAAAAAAGGGATTTTAAATCATAGGAAATCGGGCCTCCCTGGTGGCACAGTGGTTGAGCGCTGGGTTGCGAAGCTGCCCACAGCCTCTGCAGCGCCAGTTCGATCCCCGGCCGCCGGGCGAGATTCCCTCTTGGCGCGCAGATCTCTCCTGCTGCCTGCTGCTCCCCTCAGCAGTGTACTTCGTCCATCTGCCTAGTCTGCTCTGCTCCCCACTCTGGCTCTGGTGAATTCTCTCACCCTCCCTCGCTCCTGACTGTACCCAGTGCTTGTATAAATAAATAAATCTTAAAAAAATAAAAAATAAATAAATAAATCATAGGAAATCAACCGCCACAGAATATGGAGTTTGAAGACAAATATTGAGAACAGATGATTGACAAACAGATTCTTATTTTTTTAAAAGATTTATTATTTATACATGTAAGAAGTGGGGTATAGGCCAGAGGTGTGGGGGGTGAGAGGATTCACCAGAGACAGAGTGGGGAGCAGAACAGGCAGATCAACTGAAATACACTGCTGAGGGGAGCAGCTGGCAAGTCAGGGGAGGTCTGCTGCACCATGTGGGTAGCTCTGGCTGGGGCTCGAACTCGTTCATGCTGCAGTGGTTGCAGATAGCTTCATAGTTTTTGTCTTAACCCCTTGCTCCACCAGGGACAACCCAGATTCTTTATTTTATATTTTCTATAATGGGAGATTTTTTATTATGTTATTTTTAATGAGGTAACAATGGTTTACAATAATGTACATCATCTGGGGTGTAGGTTCACACCTCTTTAGATGTATGTTATGACACCATCATGGCTATCGCCACGGTACCCATGATCTTTCACCATAACCCACCGGGCCCCACTGTTGCCTTTGCTCCCTTCCTCCCATTTTCTCCCTCTGGTAGGTTAAATCAAACAGTCATATTTCTAGGGTTTGTTTAGTTTTCCTGTGCCTTTGTTTTGTTTCTCTAAATTCCACATATGGGTGAGATCATTCAGTATTTATCTTTCTCCTCTTTACTATCTCATTTCAAATTCTTCATTTTACTAAACATCTTTCAAACAGGTTCCCTTGACCACTTAAAATTAGCTTCTGGCTCTCAAAGTCAGGCATTCCTCCGATAGGTATGAAGTCACACGAGAGTTAAAGCAGCCAGGGCCCGGATCTTCTTCCCATGTTCCCTAGGAGTTCCCAAGGCTGTGGGCAGGGTGATGGTCATCTGGCTGTGCTCAGCCACCACTGTCATGCGCTGCACTTCTCAAGCCTGTTAGGATCCTACCTGAGGGACCTTTCACAAATGGCAACATGTAGGTCTTATGCCAGGCCAGTGAGGTGTAGGGTAAGGAAAAAGGTATCAGGCTTTTCTGCCCTCCCACCATTAGGATAGATGAGGGAACCCTGTGCTCCTTAATGCATGTCTGATGGCGGGCACCTGGAGTGGGTGCACCTGGACTGAGAGACTGAGTTTATAAGGGCGGCGGTGAGGGGATGCCAGCAGAAGCCAAGAATGAACAGAAGCTGAGAGAAGAAGCAGCAGAGGGAATGCCAGAGAGCCCAGATAGAGTGAGGATTTGCTGGGGGCTGGGAGGCCTGCCAGCCTCCCGCCCCCCCAGCACCCCTGCCTGACATATGCCTGGTAAATCTAAATAAAATACCTGCAAAAGCCACTGAGGACTCTGTCTCCTCCTTTACCTGGTCTGCTGGGTCAGAAAACCTGCCCTGTGTCCTGTTCTGCCCCTACAGAGGCTATTTCTGGAAGTGAGACGCTGTCACTGGTAGTTTTAAAAACTCCCCACGGATGCTGATGGCTAGCCTCTTCTAGTTTCTTGATTCTTAAACTTGGATGCACATGGGCATCACCTGAGAACCTAATCAAAGACCCTGTGCCCCACCCTCAGAGACACTCTTATCATTGGGGTGGGAGGGAGCCTGACAGCCACCTCAAGATCTGGCTCCCACAATTCTAATAGACAGCAAAGTGTCAGAACCCCAGCTGCAGCTGATCTTCCAATATCATAGCAGAGCTCATTTTACCTTGAAAAAAAATCCATTGTCATTAGCCGATGAGGAACCCCACCTGTCAGGAACACATTTATCCTCCTGACTGACCTGACTTGGCTAAGGGGGAAGTTCCTCCAGGAAAAAGTAATCTGTGCTGGAGGGAAATTATCGGTGTTAGTTCGTTTGCAGATTAAACTCATTGACACCAAGGGTCTGATTCCTTGAGCAGCCCCTGGCGCCCGCTTGACCCAGCTGGCTCGACGGGTGGCCTGCTCTCCCCGGAAACATGCCAAGTGGCATTGCAGATAATAAACGGATACAGCTAATGGATTCAATTATTGTAAATTTCTGGGTCATCGCTGGTGGCATTTCCCTCCCTTCTCCTTTCATCTGGTGTGCAAAGTAATTTTCTCTTTGTACTTCCCTATTAATAGATGTCAAATCCAAGTTAGTGCCCTGTCCTGGGCGTTCCGGGCAGGTAGACTGCAGACTCCTCCCCTTCGCCACACTCTCTGTGGCCTGCGTCATGTCAGCAGCCCCCAGCACCGTCTTGAAAAGATAACCTTGTCCAACTTGGTCCTAATGGTACAACTCTCTCTGTCCAGCCTTACAAACCTAACCCTTTGGGGGTATTCTCTCTAATGACTGCATGATTCATCAAAAGGATTCTCATATGAAAAATTGAAAACAAACTTCATGGTTTTACTTGGATTTGGAATATAGGAGACTGGTTCTCAGCTTTGACTCCACAATGAAATCACCTGGGAGCTTTAAAAACTTCAAATCTGTGATTGGTCCCTCGAGATTCTGATTTAATGGTGTTGGGATCAGACCAAGCAACAGTTTTTGAAGCTTCCAGGTGATTCCAGTGTTCAGCCAACGTGAATATCGCTGGTGTTTGTCAATAAGAGGGACTGAGAAAAGAGGTGGAAGGACACCCATAGGGAAACATCTTTTAAATCACAATTTTCCTCAGGACTTTCCCTATGAACCAGCAGAGGCATTTGTCCCAGTTAGTCTTTATAGCATGTATGGTTGGATGTGTTTCCTAGGAGACTAGAGACAGGGTTAGGCCACAGAGAAATCTCAAAACCAGGAGGGTTTGTCTTCAGTGTCCTTTCATCTCCCCAGGAGTGTTCTCCTAGGCCTATTGTCCCATTGCTCTGCCATGCCCTTCCTTTTCCTGTGGCCCACCAACCTTTTTGTAATGTCAGAGTATTTGGGATGTAGGAGGGAAAAACCCAGTGCTGCGGTGACAGTAGACTGGGCAGGAGTGGGTGAGTTGCAGGATGTTGGGTGATGTGTGAAATCCCTAAGGGGCTTGGGATAAACGCTGACCCCTCACTGTGATACCCTCCAAGGTGGACATGCCACGCCAAGCTCAAAATCTTATTTTTCTATGTTGCTTTCTCTGCAATCCCTTTCTTTCCATGAACACTTTCCTGTCTTGTGATTCACAACCTCTGAGTCCTGCCAAAGGGCAGTGGGTGACTGACCTACCCAACACCCATCTCCAGCTGCCTCTTTCTTGCTGTCAGAACCTGGAATACCCTCAATAGTACCAGGTGGAGAATCTTGCTCCGTCCAAACAGTGGTACCCCCTTGGCTGTGCATTAGAAACACCTGAGGTGTGCTTCGACCTGGTCTGGAGTAGGCGGTCAAAGTTCGCAGGTGATTGAAATGTGCTGTCCAAATGGAGGCTCACTGATCTTGGTCAATCATGGTACGTGTTCCAGTTACCCTTGCTGGGATTGGACAGACAGCACCATTTTGGCCAATGGAACACCAGCATGCAGGGCTGGGGGTGACTCAAGAAAAGCTTTCCTTGCTTGAGAAGCAATTTGCCTTCTTTCTCCATCTCTGGAGTTGTTGGATGAGGATGAGCCACTTGGCGCTCCTGCAGCTCTGGCTTGGCGGTGAGTGGACATTACCCAAGTGCATATTGTCTGTGGGGGATTGCAGAGCACAATGTTCAAAAGAACATAAGTTATGATATTGTCATTGGGCTGCTAGCTCACTCAAACTGGGAAGGCCTTGTTTTTCTGGCTTCTCACCTTGCAGGCCTCTACCTGGTCTACCCGCCTCACAGCAGGCCTGGGCCAGAAGCGGCATGATCCTGGGCTCCAGCTGTCTAGGGAGGCGAGCATGCCTGGGCAACTCCCATAATGGGGGAGCCCCAGAACCGGTGACCTTGCTTGGCAGGTCTTTTGGACAAGACCTAGCCCAGAGGGGTCTGTAAAGACAGTGGAAGTCTTGCTGGAGTTGGTTCAGGCTTGAAAGCTATTATCGTGTGAATCTATTCAGATGTGTGCCTGGTTTATCTGCACTATGGGTTGAACAGCTGCTTCAAAGGGTTGTTGCTATAGTTCATTTAATGGCTTGAGCACAGTACCTGGCGTGTTTAAGATTCACTGTGGTTAAGTGGCAGTTTTTGCTATTTCTGATACATTCGCTCTTCCACTGCAATGAGCAAGAGGTAAAATAATTGAGAAGACTGAGGAGAAACATGGTTGATTTCTGTGGGATTGACTGCTGCTTTAACAGTTTAGAAAAACTTAAGTTTTTCTGTAGTCCTCTCCGCCTGGAATCTACCAAAAGACTTTGAGTATGATTTGCCAAGTCAGCACAGATGCTGCCTCCGGTGTGACTGGGCTCACTCCCGCTCAACCAGCTGATTGGGCTTGATTGACATTAGGAGCCCACAATTGCCTGCTGCTAATTATAAAGAGGCAGTAAAAGAGCTGTGGGTCTCTCCTTCCCTGAGGTTGTGTCCTGCCCCATGAGCTGGTGAGGGCTCTGGGTGGCAGTCAGGGGCTGGGTCCTCTAGATTTCAGGGCTGAGCTCTGGAGTCCAGTGTAGCCTGGACTCAGAGTAGGCTCACCTCACCTTCCCCTGGGCTTGGCTGTCAACTCCACCACATGCTGTGAAGCAGGACTGGCGGTGTGGTGTCAGGCCGTTGTCTCCAGTCACTTTGAGGGGCTTTACTGGGTTGCCCCTGTAGCCTCACCTGTCTTTTTTTCTCATCCCCACCTCTTCTTACATTCCTCCCGCCAAGTCTGAGGTTCATCTGGATGTCCCACTGTCTGGGACTTCTTCCTGCTTGGCTCTGAGATTTTGTCTCTTTTTCACCTTTATAAAGATCCCTACTTCCTACCTCTCTAGTCATTTCGGCTCCTGCTGACGTTTTGTCTGCTCCTCTGGCACTTCACTGTGTCTGGAATTGCCTTTCTGGAATGTCCCCACACCCCTGCCGCCTGCCTCCACTGCAGGCACTTTCTCCTCTCCTCATAGGCCTGCTCTCTGCTTTCTGTGGTTTCTTCACTTTTGCATTCTCTACTCCCACAGTCCTGCCTTGCTCATTTGTTTTCATCATTCTTGTTTTGTTCTTATATTCCCTCTGATATCTCTACTCTGAGTCTATATTTACTTCTAATATTGCCCCGTCTTGCTTACCTGGGGATTTGATGTATGACTTTCTCAGCAATCCTTTCTCCCAGAAACTTACTTCATTTTTAGCTTTGAGTAATTTTATTTATTTTTAACTCAGGTCACAATGGGATACCGCTATCAGGCACTGTCACCATAGTGCACCCACCACCCGCTCCCTCATATTCCACCACCACAGACCATTGTGCTTCCTTCTCTTTTTTTCTTCCCCCTCCCCCAACTGCTCCCTTCTTGGTGTTTCAGTTCTGTGCTCTGCTATCAACGGTTCGTTTTTTCAGCTTGTCTTTATCTGACTATTAAATTACTTTATATTCCACATATTAGTTACACCATCTGATATTTACCTTTCTCTTTCTGTTTTATTTTTTTTCACTTAGCATTATCTTTCCAAGCTCATCCATGTTGCTGCAAATGGCATGAGTTTCTTGTTATCACTGAGTATTATCCCATTGTACATATATGCCAATTCTTCTTGATCCTCTCATCTCTTCTAGGGCACAGAACTATAGTTAATAGTGAATTTAACTATGGCAAATAGTGCTGTAATAAACATGGGAGTGTAAGTTTCCTTTCAACTTAGTTTTTGAAATTTTTAATAGATGTCTAGGAGTGGAATTACTGTCGCCCAGACACTTTTTCAACCTCTTTCTCACTACTTAGTCTATTCCATCAATTTTTTTAAGATTGGTTTCTCAGATCTTAAATGAAAAAACAAAACAAAACAAAACACCACAACACCCACCAAAAATATCCTACCCTTCCTATGCTACTTTTCCTGGCCCTCTCTGCTTGGGCCTCTTTGCCTCCACAGAGGAAATTCTCTCTGAATTTTCTAAACTGCCATTGCCCTTCACACCTCCCATCCTTCTCAACCCACTGCAGTGTGGTTTCTTCACTACTTCTGAATCTGTCCTCCCCAAGGCCACAGAAATCATCTTGTGGCTGAGTCTGGAATCTTCCTGAGGGATGCAGCTTAGGGGAGTGGGTGAAGCTCTGGAGTGTCCAGCTGGGTTAGAGTCCTGGGTCTCCACTTAACTGAGGTTTTACTCAACTAAATTCCTGACCTCTTTTTAGTAGACTAAGAGGAGGAGCAGCTACTGCTTACCCAGGGCCTAATACTAATCATAGTCAACCTTTATCGCAGGCTCCATGTGTAGGCCTACTAAATTCTCTGTGTGTGTGGAAACTCAAATATCTGCTGAATGAATTTTGGCCAAATAGTCTTAATTAGGCATTTTAAATTCTCACTTCCACATTCACCCCATTACATTTTCTGATTCAGACAGACTGTCCTCCTAATGTCCAAATTCCAGCTCTTCTGAATTGGGCTCTTGTACCGATAATTTGAATCTGATCCTCTAACTGAGCAGGAAAGCCACATCTTGATTTGGTATTTAGATTCAGGATGGTTAAATATCACTTTGTAGTGAAAAGTTTATCATTCTGGTTGTGATCAGGTAAAAAAGTAAAATTAAAAAACCTATAATCTGGGTTTTCTTCTGCAATTTGTGAGAGTAGATAATTAGTGGTTAAAAAATATTTGAAATTCTGGAATAATCTTTGCATGGGAAGGAAAACTGTTAAGATAAGCAAGGAGACTGAATGGACCATTAAAATCAAACAGTTGGGTGTCTAAATTTAAGTCATTGCCCTTGTCCACAGCTGTGCTGTGGGGAGTGGGGTCTTAATCCGTGGATAGTAGGGGGTTCCTGCAGGCCTATTAAGTGCACCATCTGGGTGGGGGCATGTGGGCAGCACCTGTGCAATGGGAGCAGAGTCCTGGTTTTCAAACAACTTTGTTTTCCTATTCCCATAAAAAGCAGAGCATTTGATGCAAGGATTTCATTAAGTGCTAAATCATGGTGCTGTTGCTAAGTACTAGCAGATGCTGAGATCTGAGTCAGGGAATAGGTTGCCACTATTAGGGAGGATGAAAGATTCCAGCTGAGTCTTGAGGAATGGGCTACACCCCTGTGATCCAGGCTGGACAAGCCAAAAAAGCAGATGAGCAGGGATGGGCAGGTATCTTGGAGTCAAATAGTAAATTGGTGCTGTCCCCTCCTAAGTGACTTGATTGATAGAACTTGTCCTAGAACTCCCTGTGGGGTGCTCTTATGCACTTCTTCAGTCTTCCTGGCAACACTGAGCTATCTTGACCTCCTTCCATCACCTCCTTCCTCCAATCCACCGTGGCAGGTATGGATTCCTTTGGTGACCTCAGAACTCCCAACCCATGCAAGCTCATATAGACTCTTCTGCCCTTCCTTCAGTTGGCCTCCATACCATGTTGGCCACCTATTTAGCACCTCTTTCCTTAAGCCCCTGCTGATTAAGATTCTCTATAGGACTCTGGGATAAGTCCCGAGTCGCTGGAAGTGCAGTGGAGGGTTGCTCCCAGGAGGTTGATTTGCTCATCACTTTGTCCCCTCAAGCCTAAACATCCAGACTAGCTTGGGTGCCACCATCTCCCAGGTCATCAATTTTCCCTGAGAGCTTCAATTAGTCAGAACTATTTGGGTTGGAATAGATAGCTCGTTCTTAGCTAGATATTTAAAGGGAGTGCATTTGTTGACTCATGAAACAAAAAATCACAGTTCACATGCAGCTGCATCCAGCAGACCCCAGATGCCCATAGGAGGCCGCTGTGCATTCTCGGGTACACGGCTCTCAAGGCCTCTTTGATCCCAAGTAGTAGCAAAAATATTCACCAGCAGCACAGGGCTTTCGCTTTGCCATCTATCCGTCGTGCCTAAATAATCCTCTTCCCCATGGTCCTGGGGAAGACTAGTACAGTCCTAGAACTGACTCTGATTTGTCTGCTTGGATCATTGACCCAATCTTGAATCATTTTGGCCAAGGAGATGAGGCACTGTCATTCAGTAGGACTTGGTTGATGTTGAGGCAGGGAGAGACATTTTCCTTAATGGAAGATGTAGGTTCTGTTACCAGAAGAATGCTGGTTACCCAAGCTAATGTGCAGCACAGAAGTGAAACAATGGCCATTTCTCTGGAGGACCACCAGCCGCAATGCCCAGTCATTGCCCCCTACTGACTGGGAGGGTCCACAAGCAAGGCTACTGCCCCCAGTTTCAGACTCATTCACTCTTCAGAAATGCTCAGAGGCAGGCCCAAGGTTTCCAGACTGGAAATCCAGTCTAGCTAAGGCCCAGGGGAGTTTGGAAAATAAGATTATTTTCAGACTTTGGAAGGCCCTTCAAAGACTCCACTTCCTGCTCTTATCACTGGTTTTTCCCTCCTCTGTGGCAGTAGCTGACCAGGGAAGCTTTTGTGATCACACAATTTGCTAGTTGTTTCTCATTTTGTTGAGCGACACCTTAGATTCCCAAATAAGAAAAGCAATCAGGAAGGCTTCAGAGTGACAAGGAGAGAGGGCCAGGCATTTTCAGGCAGAACATTTGCGCAAGGACGGTGTCAGCCTCCTAGCAATGTTGGCAGACAGGGCCTCCAGCAGGGAGAGTGACGAGAAGATAATCAGGACCACTTGCCACTTTCCATTGAAGCAGACAGGAGAGTCCAAGTGGGAGCAATGCCTGGATGATAAATTGTTTTTTGCTCTTCCTTTAAACTTCAAGATCCATTCTCCTGGACCCCTCCCATATGATGGACTGATTGACAAGCTCAATGGCAAGGAGAGAATTCCATACTTAAGAATCTGAGCTGTGTTAAGAGGTTTCTCAAAAGCCAATTGAATGCGAATGTTAGCTGACACTGATAGAGGAACAGGAGGGAGGAAAGAACTACCTTTGGCAAGGGAGCTTTCAGGTAGTAAAAGAAAGAACAATGTTAAAAAAGTTCCTCGAACTTCAGTATATAACATCTTTGGAGACCAAGCAAAAATAAGTTTAACACCAGGTTTTAATTACTTTTTACTGTGTTTATGGATTTTCTGCAATCAAGAAATTCAAACCTAGAGGGCTATAAAATTTTAACTCACATGATTTTGTATACTGTTTTTACATGTTGACAAATTTCAATTATATCACAGACATTGGAAAACAATGCCATTTTTCAAAGTCCTCACAAATAGCTGCATGATACTCCAGAATAAGGATAGACAACACTGCAAGTCCTTATTTCTCTCTCTCGTCATTTCAGTCCTTTCCAGTGTCTTATCGTACATACACGTCTTATACATTATTATAGACTGCATTACATATTGCATTTCTACAACAGTGGAGAGCTGTGTGTCCCTGCCAGCTTTGACTATTATCTTAGAAATCTGTTCCCAATTTCATAGACAGAGTAACTTCACATATCTCACTCATCAGGATAAATACTGGTTTTGCATGTTTGTTATTTGTGTTACAACTTCTGAAAATCATCTTTGCTCTTTATTTTCATCTTATGCACATTTTTCTTAATGGTAGAAAGGATATTTATGTATTAATAGATTTATATATGAAGAATATTAATATACTGTGTTAAATTTGTTGCTGATGTTTTGTTGGATTTAAAACTTTTGTTTTCAGAAATATGCAGTTTTTTTTATATTAACTGTTTTTTGAAGACTAGTATGTTTTCGTGGTTCAAGATTCGACTGTCACTGACTTAGCAATCTCAAGTGTGTATAGCTTCCTTCTACATAGCAGACATTTATAAATAAACTTCTATATTCCTTTTTCCTCTTTAAACAAATGATAAAGTAATATCTGTACTCCAACTATTTTCTTCTTGGAGTTAAGTTTTTGAGTCCATTTTCCATTAGTTCATAGAGACCTTCCTTATTTTTATGACAACACAGTATTCCTTTGAATGATTTGGGATACTTTCTTGACCTACAAAATTTTGAAGGGTTATATAGTCAGATTGATCATTCTTTTCATTTATAACTTTATCCATTGATTTTATTAAAATTAAAAGCTGAAAGTTTCTGCTCCACCCTTCAATCATTTAAACACTTTTGTATTTTCTTGTGTAGTTTTAAATTAGAGTCTTTAAGATAAATACCGATTACATGTATCAGAAGAAATAATGGAGATCCTTTGTACGCTTAGCCTAGTTTCTCTCAATTTTAACAGCTTTCAAAACTATAATAAAATGTCACAGCTAGGTTATTGACATTGACAGTGAGGATGGATCACCTCAAGGATCCCACACTATGCTCTCCCAGAGCCACACCCAAGTCCCTCCAACTCTCCTCATCTTTAATCCTTGGTAATCACTAATCTGTTCTTCCAGAATTTTATATAAATGGAATGATATACTACTATGTAGCTTTTTCCCACTCAGCATAATTCTCCGGAGACTGATTGAGGTTGCTGTGTATATTAATAGTCTGTTCCTGTTTACTTCTGTAGTATGGACATTTCACAGTTGGGTTAGCCATTCACCCATTGAGGGATCTCTCAGTTGTTGCCAGTTTGGGGCAATTCTTAATCAAATTGCTGTAAAGAACCATGTATAGGTTTTGGGTGAACGTGGATTTTAATTTATTGTTAAATTAAAATTGTTGCATGGTATTGAATTGTTGCATGGTATTGATGTTTCATGTGTACTGTCAAAATTTTCATGTGTACTGTCAAAATTTTCATGTGCACTGTCAAAATTTTCCAGAGTAGCTGGTAAAACTTTGTTTTGTAACCAGCAGTGCACAGTGGGCCAGTATCCTGCATTGTCACCAGTGATTGTTGTCACTTTTTTTATTGTAGACATACTGATATGCAGTGATATCTCATTATGGCTTTAATTTGCAGGGCTAATGGTACTAACCTGTCATGTGCTTTTTTGCCATCTGTATAGCACATCCTTTGCCTATTTTCTAATTGGGTTGTTTGGTTTCTCAACTGTTGAGTTTTAAGAGTTCTTGTCGTCTACATACTAGTCCTTGGTTGGATGTGTGAAAGAAGTATTTTCTCCCAGTCTATAGCTTGTCTTGTTATCCAAGTATTTCACTGTAACAGTTTTTAAACTTTTTTATTTTATTTTATTTTTTTTTTATTTTTTTATTTTTTTTTAAATAGAGGCATGTTTTATTTATTTATTTGTTCGTTTGTTTTTGTTTATACATGCACTGGGTACAGTCAGAAGCGCAGGAGGGTGAGAGAATTCACCAGGGCCAGAGCGGGGAGCAGAGCAGGCAGGAGCGAAGCACACTGCTGAGGGGAGCAGCGGGCGGCAGGAGAGGTCTGCGCGCCATGTGGGACCCTCCTCTGGTGGCCGGGGAGCAGCCGGGAATCGAACCGGCGCTGCAGAGGCTGCAGGCAGCTTCGCAACCCAGCGCTCAACCGCTGCGCCACCGGGGAGGCCCAACAGTTTTTAAACTTTAACGTACAATTTATCAGTTTTGCTTTCATAGATTGTGCTTTTGGTATCAAGACTATGCCTAAACCTAGGTCTGAACAATTTTTTTTTTTGTAGTTGTATATAATTTTACATTTAAGTCTCATTCATTTTGAGTTTGTTTTATGTAAGGTGTGAGATTCAGGCCAGGGTATTTTGTGATTTTGTTTTGGCTTCTAAGGTTCAGTTGTTCCGGCACCATTTGTTGAAATTATCTTCATTGAATTGTTTTTGCAGCTTTGCCAAAAATCACTTGGGCATATTTGTGTGGGTCTATTTGTTTCTCTATTCTGTTCCATTGATCTATGCGGCTGTCCCTCTGCCAACAGTCTTCATTATTTTAACTATGCCTTGATATCAGCTAGATCAAATCTTCCCACTTCTTTTCCAAAATTACTTTCAGATATTCTAGTTTCTTTGCTTCTCCATGTAAATATTGAATAATATTGTCAATATAAACTTTTATGGAGATTTGGAAAAGAATTGACTGTATATCAATTTGAGAATAGACAGCTGTACGCTGAGTTCTCTAGTTCATGAGCACAATATGTCTCTCCATTTGTTTGGATCTGTGATGTCTTTCATCAGCATTATGTAGTTTTCAGCATACAAGTTTATACATGTTAGCTTTATATCTAAGTAATTTCTTTTAGTCATTTTAAGAGGTATTTTCTTTTAAATTTTGCTTCCCACGTGTTCATCATGAGTATTAAAAGCATAATTGATTCTTTGTGTGTGTTGCTCTTCTGTGACCTTGTGGCACTCACTTATTCTAGTTTCTTTCTTTTCTGGATGTCTTGAGATTTTCTATTTAAGTGTAAACTAAACTCAACAATGAAAAGGTATACCTCTCTCCCTGGTCTCGAGCAAGGGCCACAAGCCAAAGACCCAAGACAAAGCTGGACTTACCTTGCAGAGAAGCTGAGAGAGCAACAAAGTTGTCTCTTCTCAAATAAAATTCCTAGTAATAGGGTATATTTTAGTAACCTCCATTTGTTTTCCTAAATGCATGAACAACATCAGTTAGATAAATTAACAAAACACCTGCTTGGACTTTCTCTTTGAAAATGTAGAATGTGGGCCTCCCCAGTGGCGTAGCGGTTGAGCGCTGGGCAGCGAAGCTGCCCACAGCCTCTGCGGTGCCTGTTCGATCCCCGGCTGCTCCCCGGCCACCGGAGGAGGGTCCCACATGGCGCGCAGACCTCTCCTGCCACCCACTGCTCCCCTCAGCAGTGTGCTTTGGTCCTTCTGCCTGCTCTGCTCCCCGCTCTGGCTCTGGTGAATTCTCTTACCCTCCTGCGCTTCTGACTGTACCCAGTGCTTGTATAAATAAATAAATAAATCTTTAAAAAAAAAAAAAGAAAATGTAGAATGTTTTCCTTGCAGACTATGTAAAGTCCTCATTGTAAAGCTGAAACTTTATTCTTGCTTTCCCAGAGAGATCTGGAGGCTGTTCCCAAGCTCAAGCCTCAGTCCTGATTCTTTACTAAACTCACTTAACTTTTGCTTGCTTCAACTTATTTCAGTCAGCATAAGCAATCATGCCATATACAAATAGGGATGGTTTTATTACTTCATTTCCAATCTGTACTCATTATATTTCCTTTCCCTGTCTCATTGTCCTGGCCAGAGCTTCATTGTATTGAGAATAGACTTGTCTGCTTCCTTGCAAAAATAGGAAAGGCATTCATTGTTTAGCCATGACCTATAGGATAGGTGTAGGATTTTTATAGACTCCCTTCATCAATTTGGGGTAATTTCTGTTTTTCTATTTTCCTAAATTTTTTTCTTAGTCATAAATGTGTATTGATTCTGTCAAATGCCTTTCCTGCATCAAATGTTAGGATATGTGATTTATTTTTTCTTCTTTAGCTTGTCAGTATGGTAGATTACATGGATTTCAAATACTCTACCAGACTGTATCCCTGGTATAGGACTTACTGGTCATGATGTATAATTAAAAAAACTATATTGTTCAATTCTAGTTGTTCATATTTTGTTTGTGATCTTTACATCTATATACATGACTGATATTGGTCTTTAGTTTCGTTTCCTTGTAAAAATCTTTGATTTTGTTATCAGCATAATGCACATAAAATGAACAAGAAATGTTCCCTTCCTCCTTTCTCTGGAGGGAATTGTGCAGAATTGCTGTTAATTTTTTAAGCATTTGGTGGAATCCTCCAGTGAAACCACCTGGGCTTGTAAATTTCTTTCTGGAGAAGTTTTAAAATGTCCTTATTGGTTATAGGGCTATTCAAACAATCTGTGTCATTTTGGCAGACTTGTGGTAGTTTTTGTTTCTGATGGAACTGGCCTACTTCATCTTAGTCATCAAATATATCATGTAGAGGAGTTTATAGTATTCTTTTAACATACAGGTATGTCTGCAAGGTGTGTACTAGCATCATGTTTCATTGCTGATGTAATATATCTTTTCCCTTAGTCTTTCTAGAGGTTTTTCAATTTTACTGACATTTTCACAGAACCAGCTATTTCATTTATTTTCTGTGTGTGTTTTAAATTTCCTTCATTTCTACTCTATTTCCTTTCTTCTTCTTGCTTTGGGTTAATTTTGCTTTTTTTTTTTAGATTCTTGGGGTGAAAATTTAGATTATTGATTTGAGACTTTTCGTGCTATAAATTTTCCTCTTGGCACTGTTTTAGCTGTCTCTCATAAATTCTGACATGTATATTTTCACTTTCATTCAGTTCCATTAATGATTTTCTCTTCTTGAACTTCTTTGATCCACATATTACTTGGAAACTTATTCTTGCATTCTAAAATGTGCAGAGAAGTTTCTGCTACCTTTTCTGTTACTGATTTCTATTTTGATGTCATTGCAGTTAGAGAAACTGTATAATTTCAAGTCTTTTTTTTTTTTAATTTCAAGTCTTATAAATTGTCAATGTTTGTACTGTAACTCAGGCTATGGGTTATTTTGGTAAAGGTTCTGTTGGAATTTGAAAGAAAATGTATTTCTGCTATCAAGGGGTGGAATGTGGTATAGATTTTGATTAGCTCTATTGGTTGGTGATATGGAGTTTTATACTCCAGCTGGTTCTCTCTCTAGTTTGATTGCTGAAATAGGGTGTTGAAGGCTCCAGTGTTCATTGTGGATTTGAATTTTTTCCTTTTTTTTTTTAAGCTAGCATTTTTTGCTTCATATATTTTGCTCTTAGTGTCTGATCTTTGACAGAGCTTTAATTATTTTAGAAATGGGCTTTTCATTGTTGCTTTTCTGAGTAAACTTTTTTTTAAATCTATTGAGAAATTATGTAATATTTCTCCTGATTTATCATGAAATAAAGACATCTTCAACATGAAGCACATTTCTTGTTCTTAGATGTTAACTTTAAAGTTTCAAGAGGAAAATTGAAGAGACCTAAGAGCTGTGATATTGAGCTAATTGGTTGAAAGTTCCTAAAACGCCTAAAGTTTCAGTTTGCTAATGAAAAGTTGGTTTCATTTTGGGGGATAGAAAGCTACTTCTGTTATTTCAAAGCTTTTGGAAACTGATTTTTTTTAAAACACAGTGTCAGTAAAATGAGTAAAAATATGTACTCTAGAGGCAGGGTTTAAGTCTTGTTTATATTTTTTACCTGTACTTTAGAATGATTATGTAAAGTCTTTAGTAGTCTTATACATGAATTGGGAATAAAACTTCTCAGAAATGTTTCAAGATTCCAGTGGTTAATCTAGTGCCCATTACTCCCTAAATGTTCTTATTGCGTTCGCTGGTAAAAGATACAGTACTAATGAGTTGGGGTTAACTTTTCTTCCAGTCCTGAAAAGTTTTCCCATAATAAGAGGTGTTTGCTTTTCAGTCCATACAGATGAGCTCTGTGCATTTTGGGGACATATGGGAGGAAGGCATAGGTGGCTTGGAAGTGGTCTGTTGATCTTTACTAATTCATATTTCTGATCGTGTATCAGAAAAATCCTCTTTAGACAATGAAAGCATGTTTACTTATACACTTAATCACACTATTTGGCCATGGTTTCAAGAATCTGCATATTTCATTTAGTGCTACTTAGTCCTATACCAATTCAGCCTCTCCCCAAGCCAAATAGTAGAACCAAGTGTTTGGTATCCAAATCCAGCTTCTAATTATTCCTTCTAACCAGACACATTAAAAATTAGCAGCAGATGGACTTCTCTAAAGTGATATAAAAATTACAAAAGAAAAAAAAATGTCAGGAGGAGGCAAGTAGGCTGGCAGTGATTGGGAAAACCTCTGAGAAAGAGGAGTTTCATGAAGACTTAGAGTATTTTAGTCTTGAAGTGACTTTCTGTGAGTTTAATTTTGTTAAATCATTTTGATTTGACAGGAGACCAGAGCAAAAAGGCCAATTGGCAGGAAACCTTTCTAAGTCCTCTATTATGTATTGTGTCCATTTGACACAATACTCAGCTGGGAGCCATTGTAGGGTTATTAGGAAGTAGTGGGGGTTTTTTTAAAGGTGGAAATGGTCTTGGTTAAACTTAGTAAAATCCCTAATAGATCCAGGGGATGCAGAAGTCATGGAATGGCTTTATAAGACCTTACAGATATTTTAAAATATTAATTGTGGACAAAATATACTCCTTTTGGCTTGTGACCTCATCTCTCCTCCAGCCCCATCCCTATATTCCTATTTCTGTTCATATCAAAGGCCAAGAGACTGGAATTAAATGTGCAGGTGGGCACTGACACTACAGCCCCCGGGCTCGACTCCCTGAATCATGGGGAAATGGAGTTCAGGCCACCAGCCCTCAGCCTCACAGGCAAGTCAGCAGTTAGAGGAGCACATATTTAAGACACCAAACTGTTCTTCGCGGCTGCCCTCTTCGGGGAAGAAAAGATCATCAGTGAGAACCTCTTATTAAATGTCTAATGAAGCATGGTGCCCCCAGGGCACATCTTTCTGTGGGAGTGATTTGTTTATTTTAAAACTGGTTACCCAAGTAAGAATGTGCGCAGCATGAGCTCCAATTTTACTAAATTCTTAAGTTGCTGGCATTATTTACTCCAAGTGTTTCAGAAAAAATTCAAATGAGTTAAGGCATATGGCCCAGCGGTTAGGAGATAAAAGACTGGTTGGTTTTGCCTGCTGCTTCCAGAGTCACCTGGCAGACATACGGGCAGGTGATTAAATGACAGGTGTGCTGGGGACTGGGCCAGCCGTCTGTCCTCAGGCCTGTGCCTCACCATCTGCCAGTGGCTGTGGCTGGGTGTGAGGCCAAGACAGAGGTGAGACGTGAAGAGGAGGAAGGCATTTTATCTCCCTGCTGAGGCTTGGGGAAGGGAACTCACAGGAAAGAGACTATGTTCTAGATTCTGGATCAAACCACTTCCTGCTTGAGTAAGAGACCTCAGTGTTCAAGACCCCAGTGAACTCTGGTTATAGTGAGCAATTCATGATTCTATGAGGACGAAATTGCACAATATAATACTTCAGTGATTTACAGCTGTTCTTGCTGGCAGACTTTATTTCAGTTCTGCATGAAATCTAGTCTCAGAGCTGAGATTGGGAGCCAGTGAATGTTGCCTGGCTCTGGTCTCACCTTAGGTTAGAGCTGGAAAAGAGCTAGGAAGGCCATTTGGCTGGTTTTGACCCGCCCTCCCTTAAACTGACAAGTGGGTTTTCAGAGGTGATTAAGGTCAAGTTGGTGAGTACCTCTGAGGCCTGGGAGTCCAGAAGGCTGGGACTCTCAGTCAGCAAGGTGATGGAGCGGCCACCATTGTCTCCCTGGCTCTTCCTGGCTATGCCAGCTCCCACACCTCTCTCCAACCTCACTACTTAAAACAATGCTTTACCAACTGTGGTTTGGAATCTGTTAGTGAGTTAAGAAATTGATTTTCTGGTTCACAGCAAGCATTGGAAGACAACGAAATTGAGTAGAGGATTGGAACTCTTCACAAGCAGCACACTGTTCGCTGACATGTATTCCAGGTGTGCCAGGTGTGCGCTTCCTGGATCAGAGTGTAAAGTAGATTCTCTAACTGATCTGCTGGACCTTTCTGCTACCAGTCACTTCTTCCTACATGAGATTACCCCCAGCATATACAACCCTCTCAAGGACATGCTAGAAGTTCCCCAAAGTTTTGTGCATTGCTTATCTTTAAAGATACCAAGAACACTGGTCAACCTGTTAATTAAGGTTAATGTCCTTATAGTGCCTTCTGAATTCGGAAGTGCTGAATGCTTCTGAGGAAGAGAACATTAGGAGGAAAGAATTTGGGGGACATTTCAGTTATTACGGCAGAACAAACCACCCCAAAATTTAGTGGCTAACTCAGTATGGGCCCATATGTTAAGGAATTTTACCAGTTGAAAATCAGAATTGGGTGCAGCTAGGATAGCTTATCTGCTCCTTACTGTCTGAGGCTTTAGGCAGGAACACTTGCTGGTTGGAGGTGAGCTGAAACAGGGCGCTGGATCCTCTGGAGGTGCACATCTAGCAGTTACGCTCCTGGTCTCAGGTGAGGCTTTCAGTCAAAGCTATGATGGACTCTCCACTCAGGTTGGGCTTCCTCAGGGCAGGCAGTGACTTCTGACATGGCAGAGGGATCGGAGCTGGTGTTCCAAGAGAAGCTGGTGAAAACAATGTGATCTTTCTGACCTCCTAGGACACATCTAATAGTGTCATACGTAGTTCAAATTTTAAAAGCTTGAACTTCCAGGGGAGTGGAGAGGCTTCATTTATTGATCACATACAAACACAATGTGATTTTACGGCAGGGGAATCTATATTACAAAAATATAAGCATACATTTCAACTATAGTTGTAAAAAGGAGAAAGCTTGGGAACTACTAAGAAGAGGGTAGAGCAGTGGTGCAAGCTGCTTAGTCAGCTCCTCAGAGGGGCCAGGGGAGGTTGCTGCTCCTGGCAGATCCTCCAGGGGCAGATGCCAAAATTTGGGGGTTTTAGAGACCCCACAGGCAGGGTACCCAAAGCATCTCAGACTGCTTTACTTTTGCTCCTTTTCTTATACTATGTTGTGAGGTGTGTTATGACAGCTACTTATATTAATTTGGGATTCTAGGCAAAGCGAGGTTTTTGTCTCTGTATAAGAGACAAGTGATTGCTTTTTAATAACTTATGGCAGGGCCTCCCCTGGTGGCACAGTGGTTGAGTGCTGGGTTGCGAAGCTGCCCACAGCCTCTACAGTGCCGGTCGATCCCTGGCCACCGGGTGAGGGTCCCACATGGCGCGCAGACCTCTCCTGCCACCCGCTGCTTCCCTCAGCAGTGTCCTTCGGTCCTTCTGCCTGCTCTGCTCCCGGCTCTGGCTCTGGTGAATTCTCTCACCCTCCCACGTTTCTGACTGTACCCAGTGCTTGTATAAATAAATAAATAAATCTTAAATAATAAATAAATTAAAAAAAATAACTTAAGTCACTCCATCAGATCAGATTGTGTGTGTGTGTGTGTGTGTGTGTGTGTGTGTGTGTAAAATCTATATAAATCAAATGGCTGGCAAGTCATCAAGAGAAAAGACATAGCTTACACCTTCCCAGGAAGGGAACAAAGAATTTGCTGAAGTGTTTTCATTGCTGTAGGTAGCTGGGCTTTAGCAGCCAGCAGAGGAAAGGCTGTGCTTGCACGCGGATGGCAGCAGCCACGGGGCCAAGCCTGGGAGGCACTTGTCCTCTGCGAAGGGCAAGAACCGTGGTGACCGTCATGCAGACCTTGGGGTCGGAGAGCTCGGATGGATCAGAGAATGATTTATGTTGGAAGTTTAGCAGGAAGGTGGCTTGGAAGGGCCCGAGCATTGCTCTCTCAGGTAAACTATCAGTAAACATGTAGTTATGACACAAACCAGTGAATATTTCTGAAAGCCTCTGAAGCAAGAGGTGATGCAGACAATACCTACAGCTTTAGGGCTTTACCCCGGTCCCTGGAAAGCCCAGAAACTTATGAGCAAGGGGCGAGGAGGAGGTTAGGTTCAAAGGGGAGGAGGTTTGCACTGAGATTCTCTGCCTCTTTCGCAGGGCAGCCACGGCTGGCAGTTCTGAGAGGGAGGGGCTGGCCTGGTCTCCAGTTCTTTCAAAAGAAAAAAGTAGCTTCCTTTCAAATGGGAAGATTAAAGGATTGGGAGATTCACCTTCTTCAACAGACTTCTAAGAACTCCCTGTTGTGAAAAGCCACAAACTCCAGTGCACAGGAAGACTTCAGAGGCAAATTTGTAGGAAATGGGATGCCTATTATGCAATTAGCTCTTCCAGGCTGGAATAATCCTCTAAATCTGCCTGCATTCATTTGGGTAATCTGTAAAATCATGTTTATGGACACTTAACAATGGGAGAACTCCTGGAAATTGATTTCCACAGATCTCAAAAACCTCCTTAACAACCTGAGCTTGAGAGGAGGCGTGGCTGTTGACTTGGCCAAGAGTCCCTCTCCTTGGGGGGGCGGGGGAGGGGGGCATTGGCAGGGAAGGCCATTCACAGACCACTGAGGGGACTTAATGCAAAAAAAATATACACTAGTGTTTGTGCACTTCTTTGGTATCCTGGCTCTCTACTATGCCTCTAGTTTTTATATAAATAAATAATAAGCCCAGGGATGTTGCAGACTTTGGAGAGGGATTGCACTTACTCAGTATAAAGATATTCTCCTCCCCGCCATCACCTCCACTTTCCCCAGCTACTTCTGGGTTCTCTGGTTTTCTTGGGCTCTGGGAGAGGAGTCACATCTTTGGCCTCCAGCCAGGATCTTGGGGCCATCGTGCCCTGGTCTTCTAACTTCTTATTTCCTTCCTTTTCCAGAAACTTGAAGCTCTTCTCTGGCCCTTAGGGGAGGAGTTACCCCAGCTTGCAGGGCATCCCTGGCCCTCCACCAGCAGCCCCTATCTGGCTGAGGAGACCCCGTAGAGCCACATTAACTAAAGCATAGGAATTTCTTTCCCTCCGGGCCTCAGGTGATCAGTGTGAGTTGCACACTTGGCCTGGAGCAGTTTGCACTTGAGTGCCTGGCAAAGAATATGGGCTGTACCTCACTGCACAATTACCAGGGCCCCCACCCTCTCTACTGGTATTGGGGAGGTCCCTTCCCCCTCCTTAATTCCACTCTCCCTGCAGCTCCCCATACCCAGGCAGGATGTTACAGGGCAGAGTGAAGGTGGCTGGAGAATGATGAATGAGATGAGATGCAGGGGAAGCAGGCACTGGTAATGGTGAAGACGAAGCTGGCCAGGTGCTTTCTAACTAATAACACTCTCCAGCTGCTCCTGATGTGGAAATGCATCTGGGGTGTGATCATTAAAGCCATGGCTCTATACTCTGGCACCCTGCCCGGCAGGGGGTCTTGGGTTGGGCTTTAGCTGCTTTTATTTAGGGGATAAAGAAGGTGGTTTCATTGAGAAATTAAGCTGCAGTGATCAGATTCCCGGATATTTTTTTTAAATTTTATTTTATATAATTCTTACATCATTTTTCATTTTTGCACAATGTATGCATTTTCATTTTGGTTATATTCCCCCTTATTTTGACCTGAGTCCTTCCTCTCCCCTTCCCTCCCCCCCATAGCATGTCTCTGGTTGCTTGTTGATTTTGATTTTTACTTTGTATTAATTAGTCTTTTTCCTGGTCCCTCATTTAGGTTTTCTAGATTCCTGCTATGAGTGAGACCATCCGGTATTTTTCTTTTTCTTTCTGACTTATTTTGCTGAGCATGATCCCTTCTAGCTCCATCCATATTACTATAAACTGCATGTGTTTATCTTTTTTGATTGCTGAGTAATATTCCATTGTGTATATGTGCCACATCTTCTTGATCCAGTCATCTACTTTTGGACATTTGGGCTGTTTCCATAGCTTAGCTATTGTAAATAGTGCTGCTATAAACATAGGGATGCAGGTGCCCTTTGGAATTAATATTTCTGTGTCATTGTTAATATTTGTGTCATTAATATTTCTGTGTCCTAGGTAAATACATAGGAGTGGAATTGCTGGATCATATGGTCAAGAAATCTCCACACAGTAGTAGGTCAAGAAATCTCCACACAGCTCTCCATAGTGGTTGGACCAGTTTGCACTCCCACCAGCAATGCAGGAGAGTTCCTTTTTCTCCACAACCTCGTCAACATTTGTTGTTGTTAATTTTTTTAATATGTGCTATTCTCATTGGTGTAAAGTGGTATCTCATTGTAGTTTTGATTTGCATTTCCCTGATTACAAGTGATGTTGAACATTTTTCCATATGCCTGTTGGCCATTTGCATTTCCTCTTCAGAGAAGTTTCTTTTTAGCTCTTCTGCCCATTGTTTGACGGGATTATTTTCTTTGTTTTTGTTGAGTCTCATCAGCTCTCTGTAGATTTTTGTGATCAGTTCTTTATCATTAGTGTTGTGTGCAAAAATTTTCTCCCAGTTGGTGGGGTTTCTCTTTGTTTTGGTTATTGCCTCTTTTGCTGTGCAGAAGCTCTTTAATTTGATGTAGTCCCAGCTGTTTATCTTTGCCTTCACTTTCACTGCTTTGGGTGATGTGTTTGTAAAGATGTCTTTGAGGTGCATGTCATGTAGTGTTTCACCTATATTTCCTTCTATGTATTTTATGGTTTCAGGTCTAATGTCTAGTTCTTTAATCCAATTTGAGTTGGTTTTTGAGCATGGTGTAAGGTAGTACTCAAGCTTCATTTTTTTAATGCCCCTCTTGGAGAGACAAATTTTACTGCGAAACTTCATTAACACGCCCATTAGTGTTTTGTGATTCATGGCTGCAGCCGCTGCTGTGAAACTGGAGCTACCATTGGAGAGCAAATCACTGGAGCTGATGCATATGTTAGTAACACTAATGTTGCAGCATTTGGTGCTCCTCAAAGAAAGACAATATAATATCAGCGCTGCCTCCACTAAATACTTTTTTTAAAAAAGTGAGCAACAGAAAAATAAAGCTGTCTATTTGGACATTTATAGTTAGTATTTATAGAGCAGAGAAGTATGTTGGCAATTCCTCCCACCCCATGCCTGCATGTGGACCCTGCACCCTGAGTTATTCATCAAGTCTCACTGCACAAAACTGTCTGGTGTCAAGGCGAAGTTCTGAGTTTAAGAAGCACTCTGACTTACAAAATGGTTTCTCCTGGATCTTCTCAGGAGAAACTGGATGTAACCATGTGCTAACTGCAGTGCTTGGTGTTCCAGCACTCTTAGAAGCTTCTCTGGACCTCTTCTGTGGCATCAACCAAGTTAGCAGTTTCAGCTCCTGCCTTAGGGTGTTTCCAGCAGAGCTGCTGGAGTTGGCCTGACAAGCATCACATTTCATATTTAAACCACAGGGTGATAGTCTTCATGCTTATAATTAGAGATAGTGCCTGGTGCTAAGAATGCTGGGTCTTGGAATTATAGATTTGTGCCCATTATGTGAGACTCTTGATTTGTTTCTTTCTCTGCCTTGCTTAAAATGACTCTCAACAATATTTCCACCTTCTTCAGAAATCAGTAGTTAGTCTGGTTCTAAAGACTTCCAAGTTACTGTCCATCAGGAGGATGGGCAATATCTCGGACACAATTAATTAACTGGTTGCAATGGAAAGTGTGAATTTAAAAGTTGAGTAAATCTCATATTGTGTTCAGGGAAATACTGTATGTTGAATCTGGTTTTCTGGTTGGCATCATTTAAAGATTGAAGATAAGTTCCTGCAGATAAATTTATTTTTTTTTTTTAAATCTTCCAATGGGGACTGCATTTAAAGGCTTTGGTCCCGGGGAGATTAGGATGGCCCAAGGTGATTCTAATCCAAGTTGATCATTATAGCGTTTCACCCTGTTGAAAGTGGAAGCTGTCAAGTGTTTCAATGAAGTTACGCTATCTCAAAAATAAAAAGTAGAAAAAAAAAATCTCCAGATAGACAAAAACAGAGAAACCAAGGTTCTATAGCTTATAAGCAGATCTGTAGCTCTTTGGCCTCTTCAGTTTTCAGCTAACTCTGTCATAATAGACCAAGAAACAGGATTACTACTATTGAGTAACTGCCTTTGCACTTGGGACCAGTGTTAAGGGCTGGGGTCCTTCAAAGAAGTATGATATTTTTTGTCATTTGGCCTTAAACTATAGGAAAATATTTGGGGGAAAAGGATCATCATTTTCATGTTTAGGTTTATCACTAATAAATGTTAAGATATTTTTCTTTGGCAATGAACTTCCTGGTGATGGAACATAGAATCTGCTTATCATGAACATGAAGATTTGTAACCAGAGTAATAAATAAAAACCAGCTTTTTTAAGGTTAATGAGTTTCCTGCTGACGGTGCCAAAATGTCTTATGCAGAGTGTTAATTTCAGCATAGCCGATCAAATGTGGGCCCTTGACATCCCATTGTTGGCTTCAAGGTTTAGCCTAGGAGAGTAGACTGGTGATTTGGAAGAGGGGAGATGGTTGAGGAGGGGCGAAGTGGTGGTAATCAGGATGAGGAAGATAGTGTGCAGTAAGGCATGGAGCAGCAATCTATGGAATGAAGGCCCTTAGGAGACTAAGGCCCTCTGGGGACTGACCCAGCTTCTGCTTTTGTGAGGGGAATTCTCTAAGTATTTTCCCTCATCAGCAAGCAGCAAGAGCTCAGTGTTCTCCCATGGGAAAGAAGAATGGCTAAACTCCCTCTACTCATAACACCAAATGTATGGGTTTTCCACACCAGGCAATTCTTCAGTTTATTGCAGATGCCAACTGCACATCCTACAGTTTAACTCAATTTCTGACACTAAATACCCAAAATTATTGCAAACCCCACAGATATTCCCACTGCAGATGAGAGTCTCAAGTCACCGGGCCCCAGGTTATCTACCTTTCTCTCTGACTTGGCTACAAATCAGGGGTTCCTACCACCCTGCCTGCCCTCAGGTTAATTGTTGCAACAGTTGGCAGAACTACAGGAAACACTTTAATTACATTTACTGATTTATCATAAAGGATATTATACACAAAGTAACAGCTGGGTGAAGAGGTGCGTAGGGCAGGGTGTAAAAGGGGGACTGTGTCTCCGTGGTACCTTGGGGTGTATCCTCTGTTCTGGCTTGTGGATGTGTTGTCTGACCCCCATCATTTGGAGTTTTTATGGAGGTTCCATCATGTAGGCAAGACCTATTAAATCATCAGCCGTGTTGATTAACTCAATCTTCCTGCCCCTGTAACCTTCCAGAGGTCAGAGGTTACCTAAGGGGAGGTTACCTGAACTGAAAGCTTCAACCCCCTAAACACCAGGCTGCCTCCCGAGGCAGCAGTTCCCACCCCCCAAGCACCACATCATTAGTGTAAAATTGGGTATGGATGAAAGAGATTTATGGGAACAAAATGTGTTCCTCTCACCCCTGTCACTCAGGACATTCCTAGGGTTTTAGAAGTCCTGTGCTCCACTAGAATGAAGACCAAACACATATTGATTATATCACAATATCATGGCCAAGGGTCTTATTTCAGTTAGTATTACTACCAGCCAAACTACCCCAAAACTTTCTGGTTTAAACCAATCACCATCATATGCAGATGGTCCGTGAGTCAGTACAGGAACATGGGGGTGTCTTCCCTCTGCTACATGAAGTCATCTGGGAGCTCAGCTAGGAAAACATGGAGGTTGGGGACTGACTTGATGCCTGGAGACTGGGATTATGTGGCAGCTCCTACGCTCACTTGGGTGGGACCTCGGCTGCTTGGGTGCCTGGAAGAGGAAGGTAACCTACCTGTCATTTCATTTCCCCACAACATAGTGCCTCAGGGGTGTCAAATTAAGTCTCCTTACATTGAGGTTCGGGGCTCCAAACTCAAATGTCCCAGTGAATAAGGCAGAAGCTGCTGTGACTTTTATGTGTGGCTTTGGAGGTCACATCATATCTCTACTGCCATCCACTCTGGGAGAAACAATTTTAAGTCCACCCATGGTGAAAGAGAAGAGAGTTGGACTTCAAATTTTTTATGGGTGTGTGACAGTCGAAATGACAGAGAAGCCCCGGAAGAGAAGATACTATTACACCAACCTTTGAAAAACACAATCAAGCATAGGTAGGAGATCCAGGAACGAAACTGACAAGACCAATCTGGTATATTCTTAGAACAAGTCTACAGACTGTGCAATGTTGAAGCAACTGATGGTTAAATTGAATACATTTTAAAAATCCATCAATTAGTTGTCTGGAGTTGTGTAAGTCAGCAAAAGTGACTGAAAGCTTTTCATCTTGCCAGTGGTTGTGTTGTTGGGTAGGTCCTAGTGGGAAGTCACAGGGTGGTGTCTGCGACAAATGCTTGAAGTCTGTCTTCTTCCTGGCATTGCTCCCCCAGCTCCCCACCCTTCTGCCTCCTTGGTTACTACTGGTTACCTGGCAACCATGTTTTCCTGCACATCAGCTAAGGATGCTAGCAGGCTCATCTTCCCCTCCTCCAGCTCTCAAATCTCCCATGAATCACTGGGGACAGGATACATAATGAGATTTTAATTGTCACATATTATCTGATCTTTTTTTCTGTGTGCATATCTTCTAGGCAGAGATGTAATTTCAATTAATTTTACTTATCTGATAAAATTTTCATATCCTTTAAGCTAATTTCATTTAAACTAATAGGCACCACATTCCTCTTTGAGATCCAGCCTGGATGTCTTATCCTGAGCAGAAATCTGCACACTCTATCACATCAAAGAGCATCAGGGCTGAGCATGTAGAAGCAGCAGTGATGAGTGACCTGTGTTCCTGGACTGATCCAGGATCTGGGGCCTTTTGTTTTTTTGTTTGAAGAGTTTTAGTAAGAACCTAATTTTATTATTTTTCAATTCAAGGTATCAGTATTTTCCAAACAAAAAGTACTTTATGTATAGACCCATAAAGATTAAAGTTATACTTACCTTGAAGGAATTCTTCCTTTTCCTCCCTGTTTCTGCAGGATCATATAGCTGTATCTCAGTGGTGAGTTTAGGTCTTGGTTTATTCAGGAAAGTGGGAAGGGAGGGAATGCATTGTAACTTAATAGGAACAGAGGAAAGGATTGATGCCAGATCGCAGTAATCCCTTTATGTTTGCCAGCTCGTTAGAATTCGTCTAAACCACAAGCAGTCTTGGCAAAATTCAAGGTCCTACTTCAGTTTTTCCATTAGATAGAACTAAATGACAAATTGAGTTTGTAATTTATCATTAGTACTGAGTTTTGTCAAAACTAGCAGAATTTGAAGCTGTCGAGGAACAAAAAGTCAAATGAAAAATGCTGAAAGGTATTACCTAAAGCACCCATTGACTGACTGATCTTTGGTTTTTCACTGCTAGCACTTCCTAGCTAGCAAGCTTATTATCAAAGCAAGGTAATTCTTATCAGATCAAAAGGAAATCTAAGGAATAGGAATGAAAAGGAAATGTTTAGACAGAGGGAGAAAACAGAACAAGTGAGGTTAAACACACACACACACACACATATGCATGCCATACAGATGATGGTCAGGCCTTGGAGGATCAGACCTGCGTTCCGTTCCAGGTTGCTGCTGCTTAGCTGTGAAGCCTTGGGCAAGCACTCAGGCCCTGTTCCCTACATGGGTGGAGTTTGGAGGGGAGCTGGACCCAATGGACCTAGGACCCAAGGATGTCTACCAATCTGTGAGTGAAAGCCATGTGACTGGGTGTGGCATTGGGACTACAAGGGTAGACATTGAATTAGGAACTTGCTGGAGGTCAGGAGGTTGTAGAAAGTGAAACTTACTTTGCCTTCACCCAAATTCAGGTACTGCCTTCACCTTTGTATCAGTACAACGAGGGTGAGTCTGTTCACTCAGGGATGGATTCACCCCAACCACCTGGAGCAGCTGGTGTGTTAAAAACTCGAGTGCTAATTTGATCATTTAGGATGGAAATGTAGAATGAGAAACACTTATTCTATAGATTTCATGGTTTGTTTCCACAGATAGTAGATTCCAATGGGTAAAGATGCTGTTGAAAATGCCAAACTTGTTTTGTCCTTTCACCTGTTGAAGGCCTTCTTGGCGATTTTCAGTTTGGAGAAATTATGACTAAAGCTATAAACATTTACATACTAGCTTTAGTGTGAACCTTGCTTTTCAGGTCACTTGCGTGTATAGCTGTAATGGGATCCCTGGGCTTGATGGCAGATGCATGCCCAGGCTGATGTATGACTGGTTTATGGCCAAACCAAAACTTTCCAAAGTTGCTGTGCCATTTCACATTTCCCTCAGCAATGAATGAGAGCCCAAACTGTAGTCATAAGTTTACTGATGAACAGGAATTTATTTGTATAATAAATATTTGAGGATTCTGCAAATGTCAAGAGTTACTTTGGAGATCAAGAACAAAATAGATGAAAATCCCTGTCATCATGGAGTTTATTTTCTAGCTAAGGGCAGAAATAAGAAATACTGTAAGTACTATGTACATAGCTTGCCAAATGTTGATTAGTGATAAAAAGAAAATTAAAGCATGTGCATATAATTTTAAATAGTATGCTCAGAAATGTTCACTGGAAAAGTGACATTTGAGCAAACCACCCAAGGGAGATAAAGGGGAAAAAACCCTGTGGGCATCTAGGGAAAGAACATTCCAGGCCACGGAAGGGACTAAAATCCTATAATGAAAGCATGCCTGGTCTGTTCAGTGAGACTAGTGTGATTTAGCAGAGTCAGGGAGGTAGTAGGAAATGAGGTTACAGGAAAAAACAAAACAGTGGTAAACAGATCCAGATCCTGGAAGACCTTGGTGAAGACTTGGCATTTCTCTTGGGATGAGTGGGAGCCATTAGAAGGAATGAGTTGAGGAAGATGTGATTGATGCAGGCTTTAAAAATCCCTCTGGATGCCATATTGTCCATAGCAGACCAACAGGAAGAGAAGAAACAAGTAGATTGGTTAGAGAGTGAATGTGGTACTCCAAGCGAAAAGTGTGTGGTTTAGGCCAGACTGGAAGCACTGGAGATGAGGTGAAGTGATCGAATTCTGGAGATACTTTGAAATTGGAACCAACAGGATTTCTTGGCAGATTGGATGGGGGAACTAAGGAAAATACAGGTATCAAAGTATCTGGAATTGGACCAAACCTCTCAGAATAAGGGTACGATCTTCCCCAACACCGTATGCATTTCCTATACCAGCTGAGTAAGCAGGGTTCCCAGGGGCTACCTGGGTTACCAGCTGGCTAGAGATTTGGGAATTCCCATGACTACTCATAGGGTTGAGAATTATTTTTAACAAAAACAGGACTTAATGAAAGCTCCACACATCATGATTAGTTTTGCAACAGTAAAATAAGTGAATTAGAAGAGTTGCATGAAGTAAAGACTTTCATCCTTAAGGGCACATTGGCCTTTCAACACCATGGGTGATAATACCAACCAGGAAAGCACACCCACGCTGAATATCCAGGGTGTTTTTGGGGGGTTTCATTGTGTAGTCATGATTAATTGGACCATTGTCCACATGACTCATCTCTAACTCTGGCTCATGGAGGTCAGGCAAGTCAGCCATATCACATGACTCAAAGTCCTAACCCTCTTGTCATATGTTTAGTCATTCTGGTGCCACTAACCCCATCCTAAGTCACTCACAAAGACAAAGACACTCTTATTCCAGAGAGTCCAAGGGTGTATATCTGAGTTCCAGAAGCTGGGTCCAATGGCGAGCCAAATTTGGCCAGCCAAATTCTTTATTACCCTTAGGAGAACATTTAAGATTTTTGATCTGAACGCGTGAAAGGATGGAGTTGGCATTAATGGAGGTGGGGTGGAGAAGAGCAGGCTCAGGGTTAGGGAACCCAGGAGCTGTATTTGGACTTCTTAGATCGAACAGAATTTTTTTATCATCTAAGTGGAGGTGAAAGTAGCTGTTGGATAATAGCTCTGCTTCAGGACAGGATCTGTTAGAGAACGGGAACCGCAAGAAGGAGATGGGATCTCCAGCAGCCCTGTGCTTGAGGCTTTGAGTCCTGGGATCTCATGACACTGAGAATGAGCACTGTCTCCATCTGACTGCTTGGGCTGCCTCCTGTTTTCCAGTCCAGCTAACCCCTTGAAAGTCAGCCCTTCCATCTTGCCTCTCTGACACTTCATCCATGTCATCCTAATGGGAAGTCTGGGTAACTCCAAACTCTTCAGCCACATCTTTTCGGGTAATCTCTGGGTTGATTCTCATAGGAATGGTGGGTCACAGTCAGCATGGGGATATTTTACCAGTTTAGAATCAGATTCCTTTTTTGCTATTCACTGAGCACTACTTGGGAATGCTCTGCGCTCACCAGGGTCTGCCTTCAAACTGCACGTAACCAGGGCCAGAGGGATCAGGTGACCATAGCAAGTCATTTCAGTCCCCTGCAGCTACTTGACACAATGCAGGTATACTGGATATAATGATTTCTCAGATCCCTTTGGCTAATACTGTCTCAAACTAGAGCCTCATGCGCTGTTAAGGTTGTGCATGTTTATGTGAGTGTGCATTAACGTGACTTGCCTCGACAGGCCTTTTTTTTTTTTTTTTAAGGAATCCTAGAGCTGAATAGACCTTTGCTTGGTCATTTATAATATTTTTTTCTTGTCATTTGGGCCTAGGAAGTGGTATACATAGCAAATGTTCACTTAATATTTAAAAGTGAAAATTTAAATTCCTTCCCATCCAAGCCGAAAGAAACACTTGAGTTCTGGGTTCAGAGTATTTAAAGTTCTGTATAACCTGTAAATGGCATCAATGTTTACCTTTATTCTGTGTTTATAGGGAAAAATGTGTGTGTGTATGAGAGAGAATATATGAATGTCTGTATCTGAATGTCTGTATCCATCTATCTATTGAAACTTTTAATCACTGTACAGGCCATTTCTTAATTTAAGGTGTGTGGCTGGGTTTTATTCCAAATCTGTTACCTACCAATTCTTTCGGGGAAGTTGCTTTCACTACTCTGCCTAGGTTTCCTCACCTGCACAATGAATAGAGTAAATAGTGCTTACTCATGGGGTGGTGTGAGGATGAGAAGTGATTGTTAGGTAAGTGCTTGGACTCTGGAACTAGTGACTGGCTCCTCACAAAGGCTGTGGACATGGCGGTTCAGAGGCAAGTTGACTTTCTTGGTCTGAACGGAGGTTGGGACTGGCCAGGTGGTGGTAACAGCACAGAGCAGATGGCGTATTATTAGCACCCAAGCTAAGTTGGCTAAGGGCTTGCATTTAGTTCTTTCAAGTGAGAGAGAAGTTTATTTTCCATTTCATCAGAGCTGTAGCCTCAGATCTGTCCTGGATCACATGGTGACCTTATATGAAGAAGGTGTGTAGGAGACTGGAGGAACAGAGCACCCTCATGAATGCACACCCTGAAAATTACATCTCCTGCAAATTGTGGGTCCATATTCTTTCCTTTAGGCACAAAGAGGGGCGAGGTCTCATTGCATTTTTATGAAGTCTTCATGTGGGCAAGTGGAGTTTAGCTTAGTATCCAAAAGGATTTACCCCTCATTATGGCCCAATTATCACCATCTGCAATTTTTTGTTGTGATCAAAGCAAATGTCTGCCCCCAGGAGACACTGAACAGCAGAGCAGCACCTCCAGTGTTACTGCTGAGGTGCAAACCACTAACACAGGTTTCTAATGAAAATGCTAAGGAAACTTTAATTATAACTCTGCTCTTGGGCTCCCTTGCCAGCCTCTTGTTTTTGATTGTTTTCAGAAAAGGGTAGAAAGGAGCTGCTGTTGAGTTCATTTGAGGGAGCCTCCATGAACGTGGGGCTTTTAAAAGCAGCCAAATCTTCCCCCACACTCCAAAGAAGCAGTTCCCAGGGAGTCCTGCTTGCTCTCCCAGCAGGCCTGCTCCCAACACAGTGCAAGGAAGAACATCTTCAGGGTGCTGGAGACTAATTGCATGCAGGAAGGAAGAAGATCAAGTCGGGCTTAATGAAAAACCTGGGTTTATTGCCTCCACTGCGATTTTATTTAAATTGGTTACAAAGTGCTGTTGACTGCTTTTTGGAGACAAGTTGCATGTGATTGCTCATTTTTTTTTAGTTTTTTCTATGAGCATTTGCTTTTCTCTATGATATAGGGATTTTGTGGCTTTATTTGCATTTTTTCCCTCCCTGTCTCTCCCTCTCTGGTTGGTGAAGTCTCCTGCCCAGTAGAATTGGCACATACGTAGAATGTTCTCTGTATATTATATTATTTTTTCTTCCCTGCCATCTGGATCTATGGATAGCAAGCAAGCTATCCCTTTATTCGTTGACCTGTCCTTTTCTTTCTGTTCTCTGACCTTGCTCCCTCCTTCTCCGCAGCTAGCTGTGTTATCTTTGTCAGTCTGGTTTCCCCTTCCCTCTTCTCCTGCCTGCCCTGGGTGTCTCTCTGTTCCTCTTCCATTCATTTTATTTCCCATCTCCCTCCCACCATCCCCTCCCCACCTGCCACCCCTTGCTTTGTCTTCCTTGTGGTCTCTACGCTTTGTGTTTTCAGTGTCCCTTTGCCTCTTAGTACTTCTTGACCTTGGCTTAGAACATTACAATCACCCAAGAAGCTTTTTAAAAAATTGTAATGATCTGGCTGCACCCTCGACCAATTAATTCAGGGTTTATGGGAAAGAAACTCAGGCATCAGTATTTTTTAAAAGCTCCCCTAGTATTTTTTAAAAGGCTCCCACATGTGTAGCCCAGGCTGAGAAGCCTTGCCTCGCTTCTGATTGGAACATATCTGTTCGGCAGAGCCAGCTTTACATTGCTGGACTTATTAAGGAAGTCTCCAGGTGGCTTACTTGATATGCTTCAGTCTTGCATTTAGTGGAATGCATTTCCTCTTATGCCAGCTCCCCCTGTGGGTTCTGTGTTCTTTAACCTTCCTTTACGGTTGTAAGGTGCACAGGACAGAAATGAAAGAAGGGTTAGACGGGGCTGTGGCCAGTATAGGAATAGAGATTGTATTAACGGTTAGGGGTTGGGGCCCAGGAGACTCTGTGGAAAGGCACAGCCATAGACTGAGCCTCTGCTGCATACTTGAGTGGAAAATTGGCTTGGATTGGGGTCTGGCTGTGCCAAACCGAGTGGGGTAAATGCCCTTTTGGCTGTGAGCTGCCTTCTCTGGTGGGGAAGGGCAGGCGCGGATACACAGAGCTTGCCTTTTCAGGCAGTATCACCATGTAGAAGACATCCCAGAAGAAAGTCAAACATTTGTTCAGTGGACTATGCATCACTAGCACTTTTTCAGATATAGAGAAAGCAACAGATTGAGAAAATCTCTTGGAAATCCTGCGTGACGGGCTGATATTCTGGGACTTACCAGGTGGAGTGTCTGGACCTTGCTACACATTCCACAGGGATAGGCCCTTGATGGGCAGCTTCCCCAACTGGGTGTGTGTTCATGGACCATTTATAAATCAATTGAAAAGTATCTGATATCTGGGATTGCAAGTCAGAAAGGCAATGTGGAAAAGGTCGTGGAAATTTCTCTACAGGTCAGAGGGCTGAGGAGCTCCGAATGCTGTGGACCCATGATCAGACATGTCCTAAATTTCCAGCCCAGGAGAGGGGAGCTGCCTGCTCCATGGTGGCTCACATAGAAGGGCCCCACCCCATGTCTGAAGCCCCACACCCACGGTCAGTGAACAACTTTGGCTCCTTTGCCCTTGCTGCTTTTTGTGCTGGTTTGTGCCCTCAGCAGTCTCAGTAGGCTCAGTAAATCTGCCAGTACCAGTTTCTGAGGTTGGCCAGCAGATAGTCGGCTACCGAGGGGTTCCGCAGCCTGCCGCACTGCACCTGGCCTTCAGGTCAAAGGCAGAAGCATGAGTTGGTGGCAGCCCAGTGCTGAGAATTCACTCTCCTTTCAGAATTTCACTGTCTTTATTCGTAACTAGGCAGTGGCTTTTGCATAGAGATCGGAATAAGGCTTATATTACTTAAAGCATTTACTTGCACAAATTCATTAAATTTGTTTTGCTTAAGAGTGGCTTGGTGAAGTCTAGTGGCTCTCAACTTTGGGTAGACTTTAGAATTACCAAGACTTTTCTTTAAAAAAAAAAGATAGTAATGGCCTGATTCTACCCACACAGTTTCTGATTCAGTTGGCCTGGGTGGGGTTTCTTTTTATTTTAAGCAATTGTTTATTGTTGTTAAACGCACCTAATTCTAATGTGAATCAGGGATGGTGGAAAGCACACAGAGAAGGGCCAGGCTAACTCACTTCCCAGATTCTAGAGTTGAGGTTTGTTTTCCCTGGATGTGGAACTGTGGAGATATCAAGCTGCTCCTCTGTAAAGCTAGGGGAGTGGACTAGATAGAAAACTTCAGAAAGCACTGGAATTCACCAGAGAGCTTGGAAGTTATGCAGAAGCTCAGAATCCCAGTCTAGGTGGACCACAGTCCCGTTCCATGGGAGTGGTCAGGGACAGAGAGGCTGAGGTGATGTTGATCCAGGTCCACATTTGACAGGTGATCTTGGACATCTCTGTGGGCTAGAAAGTCTAGGGCCCAGGATTTTGCAGAGGTAGCACCTTGCTTCTGTGAGGGAATCCAAATAATTTGTAAGGCCCCTGTCCTCAGAGAATTAGAGTTGGCACAGGCGAGGCATGTGGGAGGCATCTGGGCCCTGAGAAAGTAAGCAGCTGGGAAAAGATGACATGAAATGATAAAACCGTGAGGGTCAGTTAATAAAAAGGCAGGGAGGCGGGTGGTTGTTCTTCACACCATTTTTCATAACTGCAAGATGGTCTGCTGGGAGGACCATGGGTTCTGCCTTTCTGCCTGGAGCTCTAGCTGGTTTCCCTTGTGTTGGAAATGGAGGAAGAGGCTCCACGTAGGCAAACCTGACAGTCTTTAGAGGGCTGTGTTTGAAGCAGTCATCCAACAGAGCTTGCGAGTTTTCTTTTCCAGGGGACCTTACAAAGAAGTCTTTGTAAAAGGCAGAGGCAAAGATCTGCTTTTCTTTACCCATCAAGATGTTTCTGCTAACTTAACCAAAGAGCATGGTGAGACATTTGTGTTGACCTGCCCTTCCAGGAGAAGGAGGGGGCTGGGTTTTTCTCCATTCTGTCCTCTTCCTGGGTCTGTCTTGGTAACAGTTTTTGTGTGGCAGATGATAAAGGGTGGAGGTGGTGTCTGTGGCACAGGAGAACTTTTTTCTTTCATGGGATCAAGTTCTGTTTCTGGAGTGATTCCTGGGTCTCAGTGACTCAGCGTCACAAATTGGACTGGGGGTGCTGTGGGTCCATCACTGCATCTTTTGGAGGACTCGGTATCCACTTCTGGAGAAAATGATGCCACTCTTTTCCACAGTCCCTGAGGTCCCTTCTGGCTCCAATAAATCCTCTGTTAGATATAAATGAATAAGTTATTCATAGAGAGCAAACTCTGGAGACTGTCCTAGAGTGGGATTAACAGAGCACAGTGTAGTCATGGCAGCACTGGTGAATTGCTCTCCCGCCTCTGGGTTGCTGGTAAACTTGGGACCGTAGGTTGGGCCCTGTTAGGGGACCCATTACTGGTGGTGAGGTCCAGCACCAACTCTCCGGGTCAAGCTGTGAATGTCCTTGTGGCAGTCTAAGCAGGTGACATCTGAGGTCACCTTAAATAACAAATCTCACCATAGGTGAGCTGTGGGTACAGGATTCTTAGATATGGAGTATGTCTGTGCATGAGTGCTGTCCATCTGGCCGGCCTCTCTGGCTCACAGCAGAGTATCCCCAAACAGGGGCCATCCACACTGTCTACACCTTGGAGACTCCTGTGTCTTGACCTAGCAGAGCACTATCAACAGGGTTTGCATTTGCGTGCGTGTGTGTGTGTGTGTGTGTGTGTGTGTGTGTGTAATGGATTATTGAAATCCATTGAAGTCAGGAGCTATTCATCAAATCTGGAAATGTTGACTTTTCTTACAATAAGCTCTTTTCATGCCTGCTGTATTCCTAGGAGTCAAGCCCATTGATTCTTGCTAAGGACAAAGAAGACACTGGAATGTAGACCTGATTTTTAGACAGTGCATCATGATGATAATGGCATGTCAGGCATAAAAGGGGGAGAAACAGAAAGTCAGGTGCATCCTTTGAGTGTGTGGAAGTGACAGTGTGTGTGTTTGTGATGAGTGTGCATGTTTGAACGAATTTTCCTGAAAACCCATCCTAAGACTTGCCACCTTCCAGAACCACTTTAGCAACTAACCTTCACTCTGAGTTTGTATCCACCTGTTCTCTACCACATGAACTTCTTAGCAGGTGTTACTTTGCAGTTCCTCTGGGCCTCAGGCTGGCCCCTGTTCAAGAGCACATCCAGTCACGCTCCTTCCTCCGGCGCCAGCCCTGTACCACTTGACCAGACAACTGGCTTCATCCTTTGTTCCATTCCTTTCTCTCTCTCTGATCCCATGGCAGGCAGCCCACAGCTGGGCACATGATCAATGTTCTATCAGTCTTTGACAAGATGATTTAAAAAAATTGTTCCCTTTTTTTCTTTATTTAAACTACGATAACTGTGAGAACTGCCTATCAGAAGCAGTTGTTGGTTGTTGAGGCCATTCATTATCGCCAACAAAAACCTTTGAATTCTGAGCTATAAAGACATAAAAGACACTGGCCTTGGCATGACAAGAAACTAAGCTAACAGTCCTGGGGAGAGTACACAGCTCATACCCAGAAGGAGCCAATTAAACCCAGCATACAGCCCTGAGCTTGGTGCCACAGACACAAAGATGAATACGCTGGGTCTCTTGAAAGCCTATGGTTTGATGGTGGAGACAGGCTTTTAAACAACTCACCATAAAGCAGAAGGGCAAGTGCCTCTTATGTACAAGGTTATATATAAACTTTGGTGAATGCGTAGAGAAGGAATCATTTCTATCTGGGTTATTTCTGGAAGCCCTCTTGGGAAGGTAGGTTACGTTTGAGTTGGGCTTTGCAGAATGACTAGGAGTTTGCTAGGTGGTGAAGAAATGGAAGATTTTAGGCAGAACAGGCTAAAAGGTAAGACCTATACACAAAAGAAGATGAACTATAATATAGCTGGACCTGAGGATGCATGGTTGGGCTGAATGCAGAGGGCAGGAATTAATGCAGTTATATAATAATCATAAAAAAGTTTGTTGAGACTTACCATGTTTCAGTACCATACAACACTTTACGTGTTTACATGTTATCCAGTTAATCTTCAGAGCATATATATGATGTAGACACCATTTGTCTCACTTTATGGGAAATTGAGGTGCAGTAAATCAACATTAGGAAACTTTCCTGAGGTTACATTAGTAATAAATGCTAGAGTTGGGACAGGATCTCTTGCAGCCTAACATTAGACCTTTTACCCATCACCACTATTCTGTTTGTTAGTTTTGAGAACGCATATGAGTGTTCTCACTGACCAAGGTTAGAGTGACATAGCTTTGGGGAAATGAAGGCATCAGTAAGAGAGGTAAATAAAGAGTTAGGTGGAGGTGAGGTAGGAAGACATGGGATGACATCCCGGTCAAGGAGGAATGCTGTGATCAGACCCAGATGCAGGAAAGTGTGTATCCAGGGACCTTGCCTGGCCCATTGGGATCATCTGTGGCCAGATTCTCCCTGGCATAGCCCAGATGAACAACACCATAATCCCAGAGCACCTCTGCTCTCTAGAATGGTGCAAGAAGCTCAGGTTCTGCTCAGTCTCCCTCCGATGTGGTGGGCACACAAGAAAGATGGATGTGTGTAGGACACCCCTGGACAAATCTCACTCCCTCTCTCCCAGAGCATGCGGTTTTTAAAATGTGTCTTCAACCAAGCATCCCTGGGTGAGGACTGGTGCTATTTGGCAGTGGGATTTAATGAATCCAGCAGTGCCTTGCTTCCCCATTATGAATCCCTGAGGGACGTTCAGCAGGCTGAACAGTGGAAGGTTCCAGATGCACACATTTAAGTGAGACATCAGGACAAGGTAGCAGAGGCCAAAGGAAGATCACTCCCAAAGTGAAATTGAATTTTGTTAGAGTTAAATTGAGATGCTGGGTTGTCTTTTTATAAGCATATTCTCAGGCTTGGCTGTCACTTTTGTTTAGTGGGCTTGTCATCTGAGCTGTGGCAGGCTGGCCAGGAGGTGGCCTTCCTCACCTGAGGATGCAAAGCCTCTCACCCCTGAGGAGGAGTTGGGAATCTGGGGTGTGGTGGGGAGGATGTTAGGAGGAACAAATCAGAGGAGGGTCTTGTCTTACAACCTGTTCTCCTGGTCAACTTCTTGTTCCCCAACCTGGTCAAGAAATGACACCATGACACAGAAGAATAAGCATTCTAGCCCCACAGGAAATAGTGAAATCCTAGTTAAGTCCCATCAATAGCTGTGTGGACATAGCTGACTTATTGAACCCTTCTGTGCCCCAATTCCCCCTGCTTTCTTTAAAATAACACTTATCTTTAGACTTATGGAAAGAGCTGACTGAAACAGAACTTGCCAATTGCTTACTAGCTTGACAACCAGCTGGGAGTAAGTAGACTGCCCTGCTCCATGACTTGCACACTGTCTTCAGCCCTTGGGCCCTTGTTCCTATATGGTACACAGACCAGATGAGAACCAGGGTCCTCACACAGGTCATCAGGGCAGTAGAGTGAACACACATGCCTCTGGATGGAGCAGACTCTTTCTGTCTCTTTCAGCATCAGACTAAAGCTCTCCTTGCCGCCCTCACCCTACCCCAGGCAAGGCACTAGAGTCTGTGACCCTGAATTAGATTATTTGGTGCCTGAGGTCCTTTTGTACTCTGCTGTGCCAGTATTTTAAGGCCTACTACAAGCACCCTCAGCTCTTAACTTGGGGGGCTCTTAATATGGGATCCTGTGAGCCATAAGAGTTCATGGGAAAGAATTTAGGCTTATGAACTTGGATGGAATGAATAGAAGAAAATCTTTATTCAAATTGAAAAGTAGAATTTCCCTCACTGAGAAATCCAGGTAACAAACAATGATTATATCAGCAGTATCTACCACTCTGTCATCAAGAGAAAGCATAGATATGTTCATATTAAGTCCTGGTTTTATTTTCAAGCCCTTGTATAGTCCCTCCCTCACAAACTCAGGCTGGTTTGGTGTCATGCTTTAGTTAACTGAATGTAGCAGAAATGATGCTGTGCACACTGAAGTTAGCCTTAAGAGAGCCTGACTGCTTCCACATTGGTGATTTTTAGGAGCCCTGAGTCCTGATAAAACATGTAAAGTGTCTGGCCACACTGTGAAAGAGAACAAATAGAGAGGATAAGTGGTTAGGCTTTGTTGAGAGGGGAAGGCCCTGGGACTTCACAGGGAGACAGAGAATCACCTACCACCCCAGGGCTCTAATTGTGCTTAGCCTGCCTCTATCCTGATGCAAGATATAAGAGGCAGCTATGTGGAATATTCCAGCCCATTCTATGGCCCCAGTTGCCATCATGTGAAGAACCACCCAGCAGAGCCCAGTCCATCTACAGACCTGTGAACTATACTAAAGTCACCAAATCACTAAGTTTTGGAATGGCTTGTTATGTAGCAGGAGCAATTAAAATGGAGCCTTTTTAGTTTGACTACATATAATTGAGTCCTCAAGTGTCTGCACTCATCTGGACTCCCAAATTCACAGGTTTTTGGCAAAATTCTTGTACCAACAAGATGTGTCTACCACTCACAATTTCTAAAATGAAGATATAGGAAAATCCGCAGTGGACTATTAGCTGCCAGGTACATTCTGAGTCCAGCTGTCATGCTGTTCAGTGTAAGGAGCACCTGGGACTCCTAAGACACAGCTGCTTAGAATTTAGTTAGAGAACCAGACTATTTACTACTTACAGCAGGGCTTATCTGACCTTCACTAGGAAAGGCTCTTAGAGGCAACAAGGCTTTAGTCTGACTTTGAAGCAGAAGTCATATCTGAAATAGCTGAAGCCAGTGGGAAAGATAGTCTTAAGACGAGTAGAGCTATGAGCAAATTCACAGACTAAGGTGGTGATACTTGATTTTTATGTGTTTTAATATGTGGCTAAATGCTATTCTGCATGTTTCTGTGAGGATTCTGTGTGAATGCAATTTGCATTTAAAATGGTAGAATTTGAGTAAAGCAGATTGCCTTCTCCAGTGTGGGCGGGCCCCATCCAAACAGTTGAAGGCCTGTATAGAAGAAAAGGTCCCCTTGCAGGGGACTGTATTATCTTCATCTTCCATATCAGCTCTTTCTGATTATGCTGAAGACTGCTTTTGGACTTGACCTACAACTATTCCTGAGTCTCTGGTCTGCTGGCCTCCTCCATTAGAGTTTGAATTCACCAAGCTTCCATAATCAGAGAGCAAATTACTTAAAATCACACTCTAGATAAATATGTAAATTCACACACACACACATAGTCTATTAGTTCTGTTTCTGTGGAGAAACCTGGGTAATACTGTGGAGGGGGAGGTCATTGTCAGAGAAGGGCTATATGCAAATTTAAAAACCAAGGTAAAGCTTGTTCACAATTCTCTTTGGAGTAGGGCAATTGTGTTGGCCACTGGAACTAGGTCTAGGGGTCTTAAGTGCCAGGAATTTGAGATTTTTCTATTGGTGGGGAGAAAAACGAAAGATTTGAACAGTTCAGACTTAATGAGAAATATTGAGTGAATTATTAGTTTCACCAATTATGATTATTCTGTCATCCTGTTTCTCCTCTCTGGTTAGCCAAAATGACCCTGTTTTACCACCACATCATTTCTGGGATCCTGATACCCCAAGTTTCCTTCAGGAATCCTGAATGTCTTTTGGGGAGGGTATAGGAGTTGCCCTTATGGGAAGAGGATACTGCCTCTCCCTTTCCAAGACAATGATCTGGCACCATCATGGAAAGATATTTTTGTGCAGACTTTGTTCTGATCTTAATGTATATTTTCTTTCTTTCTTTTTTTTTAAGATTTATTTATTTATGCATACAAGAACTAGGGTACAGGCCAGAGGTGTGTGTTGGGGGGGAGAGGATTCACCAGAGACAGAGTGGGGAACAGAACAAGCAGATTGACTGAAATACACTGCTGAGGGGAGCAGTCGGCAAGTCAGGGGAGGTCTGCTGCACTATGTGGATAGCTCCCTGGTGGGGGATCAAACTCATGCTGCAGTGGCTGTGGACAGCTTCACAGGTTGCGTCTTAACCCCTTGCACCACCAGGGAGGCCCTTAATGTATATTTTCCCCACCAACTTCTTACTGGCGAAAGCTACCAAAAGGCTGAGGTTATGAAAACTTCCATGGTGACACTAAAAAGGAAACAGAGTATATTCCCCTGCCCACCCTCACCCCCCAAGCGATTTGGGTCTCATTTTGTCAAGCATTAGCTCACTCTGGACTGCAGTTTCAGAGCATGACAGTAATCACAAAATTTACAAGATGTTATTTTTGTTATTTTTTTTAGGTTGTTTTTTAGAAATTCTAGGTTGAAATTTTTTTTATATGTGCTCATTCTTCATTCATTTATCCTATATGAATAGACTCTGGTGTAAAATTTACTGGGTTACCATAAAGCGAGTCTGTTGCTGTGCTCTGAAGAGAGTGAAACCTGGAGTTGGACAAGAGTAGGCCAGGGAACTCCAGGAAAAAGGTCTCGTATTGTATTCTGATTTCCCAAAGCCTCAGGGGCCCATGTGAGTGGGATTTTAAATTGATGCTTGTCTATAATTTAGAGGACCTGGAGGGTGGTTCTTTCCTGCAGCTTAAAGTTATCCTTGAGGTCTGACATCAGCAAAAGGCACATTTTATCTGGGGGAGCAAGCCGCTCATAGAAAGGAGATAACAGCTGTGAGAAAAATTCCCCCAATGCTGGTCCTGTTGACTTATGTTTCAAAGGAGAACAATTTCAACACAGAGCCGCACTTTCCCTTGAGCTGCTGATGTAATAAAAAGGCTGTAAGCTGCAAAAACTCTTTCAATATGGCACGTATTAAACCTTTCAAAGGTAGCGCTTTGATTTTTAATTTTACGCTCTTGGCAGGCAATCAGGGTCTTTAATAGTATGGAGGCCAGAGGGAGAATGTTTCAAAACAGTGAGGATCTTATCATAGTGTGCAATTAATGAATAATTATTAAAACCCAGAAATAGCTGGAAGAGAAGGCAAGAGGTGGCAGAGCAATTCTCTGGTTTCAGGTCTATAATGAATCCTCCAGAGAGGAGAAATATGATATACAGTTTCATGCAATTAAATCTTTCACTTTCCCCCCACTGGAAGATCAGTGATTTAAGGAGGGGAAAAAAAAATTGCCCATCACTTAGAAAAAAAGTAGGAGTCATTTGCTGACAGTGATGCTTTTGTTCAGCCTGATTTGCAGCATTTGAATGGTGATTACACTTACCATAATAATACTAACAATGGCAACAATGCAACACCTGCTCCTGGAAATACACTTCAAAGCGAGTGGGCAGCAGAGTTGGGGCTGTTGGAGGCACCAGTCCCAACAGTTAAATTGTTGAACAAACACACTGCAAGAGCTACAGACCCCAGCTGTCACCAGGAAAACCTCTGCACGTGTCTTCTGAACACACAGCCTCTGGCTTCTGTCATTTCTAAGCCCAATTTTGTCAGCTCCTTGCTGTCAGGATGCCTCCTCTGTAGGTCTCAGTCCCACTGTTTCCTTTTTGACTCAGTTCTGCAAAACCATGTCATCCGTCAAATGGCTGTTTACAGTTCAAATACCAATCTATTGAGCGGTCCTGTCACTGGCTGGCATTTGGACGTGTTGGCTGCCGCTAAGCAGGTAGAGACAGCAGAGGCATTGCCATCTGGCATGCACATTTATTCACTTCTCAGTCACTTTGCTGCCTTGGGGGCCCTGCAGGGTCACCAGGTCACCAAGAGCATCTGGGGTCAGCTCCCCTGTGAGCAGCCATTAGCTGCCTCACTGCTAAGTGGGGCCGGGAGCAGTGCAATTGGGGCACTTGAGATGGCATTTTCCTGGCATGTGGTAGCTCATTACTGAGGGCCTCGGTGCAGAGCTATGTTTTCAGATTGATCTCGCAGTGGTATTTCAGGAGGCCCGCCAGCATCATGGGGCCAGATAGCCCTTCAAAAATAAATAGACAAATAGGAAGGGGGGCATTGCATAGAGAGTGGTGAGAGGATGTCTTCCAGTGGGTGACACTATACAGAGGCACCTGGGAATTCAGAAGTGGAGGGCATATGACAGCAGATAACAGATTTGGGGTACAAACCACGAGACCCTTACAGAAAGGAGGGCTGTGCTTACACTCCACAGAGATGACAGGAGTGGAGCTAGAAGGGAGAAAGAGGGTTGTATCTTTCAACCTGGTCGTGAGGCACTTCTGTTGTGTCCTTTTTTCCAACTATATTTACAGAGTCACCTCTAGCTACACTGTTGCTGGACTGGCCTGCCAATTTTACCACTTCTTGCAAGCCCTTTTTCTTTGTTCTGTTATGTCGCAGCTCTCATGCCCCATTCCACGCATATCTCTACCAGGTACCGGCCTGCTCATTCTTTAAGCCTCAGCTTATCCATCCCTTGCCTGATGTTTTCTTCATGGTAATGGCTTGGGTACCTCCTGCCTCAGTCCCTAGACTGTTAAATGAATGGACTGCTACACCCTTTCGTTCAGACTCTCTGTGAGGTTCACACTGGATTCTAAATGCTTATATACTCCTGAAACTTGTTCTTTTTTGTTCTGGTCCAAAATGACCTTCACTTCAGTACCAATGCTGTGAAATCATTAGGGGTCCAGGCTTAGTCATCCTTAGTCATTCTGTATCAATTAAGATAATAGTAACTGCTGTGGCAAACAATTACAAAATGTATCACATGTGATAGGCTGATAGAACTTTACTTTTTCCCATGTGAAATCCAAAGAGGATGTTCCTGTCAGGGGGTATCCCCTAATACTCAGTAACCCGGGGTCCTCCCACCTTCGGTTTCTGCCATAGTTAATACATGACTCCTGAGGTCACTGAGCTCATCTGAATTGGGACAGCAGAAGCAGAAAGGGCATGGAGTAACAGGTGTGGGCAACTTACAGGACTGGGACTGCAGGGGATATAGTTACTTTTGGCTTCCTTCCATGGGCTAGATGACCTGGTCATACCTGATTTCCAGGGAGTCTGAGAATTATAGCCCAGTTTATCCAGTCTATGCCCACTATTTATTTTGCCATTGCAGTCTGCAGGATTTTGAAGCCCCCCATCTCCTATGTTCTCCATCTGTGAAAAGTACCCCTTCTTAATTCCCTGTGGGAGAACTTGATTCAGGAACATTCTTCACTTCCAGTTGAGCCACTAGTGACTATATGCCATAGTTTTTCTTTTCTTGCAAACTATAGGACTAAATTTATTAGTCCTTTTTTCCTTGGCTTTCAAAGATCCCCGTCCATGCTATGTGGAGAAGATTGATGGCCAAGTTAGCAAGTTGAGAGGAACTCAGGTAGCACGCTCTCTCCCCATTCCTATCCTCTAGACGCAGTCTGTCACTTGATTTAGTTTTTATTTTAAGTGACAAAGCGAGTGCAAGTGTAGGTGAGAAATCAGTAAGCCTCAGAACTCAAGGGAAAGACTATTTGCATATCTGGGCTTGGCTCAATTAAACTTCTCCATCCATCTCTTGTGGCTCTCCTGATGAATTTTCTTCTGGGAAATTGCTTTGGAGGCTGTTTGAAGACCTGGTAGACTGATTTGCAAAACAGAAGGTTCCTGTGGCTTAAAGCACCCCCCTCCAAGAAACATCATCTGACAATGTGACTCTGCCCTCAGAACATACAGACTCCTGTGCCCTCATGCGGAGCCAAATTGTACAGTATCAATGATTAAAATGGACTTGGCATTTGTTCTAAAGTCATTTCCTTCTGCGGGCATCTACAAATAGTAAACATGTTATATGGCCCTTCCTCAAGGGCAATTAGTGTTTAATTTGAGGCATTAGACTTTATTGTACTGAATCAATGGAGCACCCTATGACCAAAACTAAGCTGCTCATCTCCACACATATTTATATTGGAGAATTAAAAGCCTGAAGGCAAGCAAATCAGTTCAGTGTGCATTTCTCTTTGTCCAGAAGTCATCCTGCTCATGGCCATCCTGGTGTCTATTTCTCCCCAGTGCTGCAGTGCCTGGCACTTTCCTAAATCACCACATTAAGCTCGTGGAGCTCACGCCAGATAATTTTTTACTCTAAGTGATACTCAAATATACTTATCACCTTCCTTGGCAAGCCTTCCTTTCCTCCTTCCTTGAATATTTAAGTTAGCACTCCATCCTGGGGACTTCCCACATACCCAAGTATCTCTTTCCTGTCTGGTTTCTGTTCCTTTGACCCTGCCTCCCCCCAGCAGTATAGGTTAGTTCCTTATTCGTGACATGAGAGGTCTAAGACCTCTGACCCTGTATGTTTAATCAGGTTCTGTTTTAATCAGTTCCTGCAAAGCAATCTTTGTTTTCTGTAATCTTTATCAGAAGAAACTTCTTCTATGCTCCCTTCCAAAAGCTGTCTTTTATGCTTAAATCTGCTATCCTTCCTAAACCGATTAGTGTGTGTGGTTTTAGGTTGGGCACAAATTTTATTTTGCCATTTGGGGATCCATTCTTAACTACTGATCGGAAATGTTAGTTTATCATACATCAGTTCACTACAATTATATTTCTAGGTCCTCTGTTGTATTTTGTTGATCAGTCTGATGATTCTGTATTAAAGCTCAGTCTTATGTATTATACTACCAGATGTCATGGCCTATTATAAATTTTTAAGTCTTTTAACTTTGCTCCTCCTCTTCAAGATAATTTTTTTTAAATATGTCTTTTTTTTATTAAAGATTTTTATTTATTTATTTATACAAGCACTGGGTACAGTCAGAAGCGCGGGAGGGTGAGAGAATTCACCAGAGCCAGAGTGGGGAGCAGAGCAGGCAGAAGGACCGAAGTACACTGCTGAGGGGAGCAGCGGGCGGCAGGAGAGGTCTGCGCGTGCGCCATGTGGGACCCTCCTCCAGTGGCCGGGGAGCAGCCGGGGATCGAACCGGCACTGCAGAGGCTGTGGGCAGCTTCGCAACCCAGCGCTCAAGCTCTGTGCCACTGGGGAGGCCCTCTTCAAGATAATCTTGACTATTCTTATTATTGCTTTGAATTTCTAGTAAATTTTAGAATCGACTTGTAAATGTCTACAAAAAGAATTTTGCTTGATCCGAAATTGATTTAGGAGGAGATCATATATTTATAATATCAGTTAGGAAACAATGAACATAGTCGAGGCCTTTTTATTTAGGCCTTTTAAAATTTTCTCTCATTAATATTATAGTTTTAAGTGTAGCAGCCTTGTTGATAATTTTTGTTTTATTCCTAATATCTGATAGTTACAATGCTATTGTAAGTTATACAAAGTTGATCTTGTATCTAGGTACTTTTTGAAACTAACTTGTTAATTTTAATAGTTTCTGTGTGGATGCTTTTAGATTTTCTGTATAGTTAAGTAGTTGTGGATAATGAAAGTTTTCTTTCTTTAGTCATCTTGGTTTTTGTTGTTGTTGTTTAACTGGTTACCTGTTCTCACTTTGTCATACTTCAGATAGACAAGCACCTGTGCAAGGATAGCAAATGTGTTTGTAAAGCCTTTCCTAAAATTCTCCTATTGTATAAGACTTCCTATGTAGACCACCCTCCCAGCCTTCATTTTGTTTAGTAGAGCTCATGCACCCTTCAGATATTAACTTCTTTTAACAACAAGATTTCACTGACCCCTCTGAGACTGAATGTAGGGAGTGAGAGTTACCTGTCATCTGAGGTGATAAAGCATATCCCTTCTGCTGAAACTTGAAGTCCTTTAAGGGCAGTGACTCTAGAATGTTTATTGTCACACAATACACACTTAGTATAGCACATGGAATATCATAAATATTGGATAAATGTTACCCTATAATTTTCCTCATCCTTTTTGCCATCTTCTTCCTCATCGAGATACAGTAGTACGACCCTCATCTGTATAAGGCTTTTAAAGTTGTTAAGATAGATCTTTTCAACTAGACAGTGTTGTCCTTGGGGCCCAAAATCTTATATTTCACTCTTGTATCCCAGTGTTTCAACGGTGTCTGCTTCTTAAAGGTCACTTAATATAGGTCTAAGAAAGTGAATGAGTGAATGAATAAATGAGTGAGTTGTTGGATGAGTAGTCCTTGCTATAAGACACTGAGGTCTATACAGAAAGATTTGGGTAGCAACTTATGGTAATCATGAATTATGAGCCTAAAATAAAAATTAATGCCTTAGTTCAGTGTTGTTTCACTTTGATCTGAAGTTCATCTTCCTATTCTTCCCATTCTCTCTCCACCCATCCAGAATTTCAGGATCTGTCTTGGTTGACTTGTTTAAATCATCTTATGATTCTGGAGCTAAAGAAAATTCAGGCATAGATACTTGTCTTGGTCTAAGAATCGAGACCACTTACTTAATTTTTAAAAGATTTTCTTTGCTTTTTTTCCTTCTCAGAATCAAAGTTCACTTTTCCATCTTGGAAATTCTCCTTGTACTCTTGATCCCTTTCTTTCCAGGTTCTCTTCATTTGCCTTTCTCTGCATTCCACTCTTGCTGGTTTGCTCTTTTGAAATTTGAAGTGGTTCAGTCTTAAGTTTTCAGACGTTATGGATTTAATCACATCTGTAGGAACCCAGTTGAGCTGGAGATAGACCTGGTTTTCCTGATCTATCATCATGAGCTGTGATAATTCAACCATGAGCTCACAATCCAGAGACCTGCATTGCACATATTTGAAAACAGAATGAAGGCCTGCAGGGTGTTTCTCCAGAATCCATCCTCTCCAACAGACAAATGACTTCTTCCTTCAGCCTCACCTGGAGGCCTGCCTCTCTGGTGTTATCATCAACTTGCATGCCTTTTTGGAAGGCATAATTGCACATTGCCTTCCTATCAGAAAACTCAGTTCCATCCTGCTGAGATGGGCCAGGCAGCAAGGCAGCCCCTGACAGTGTCAGCTTTATTGGAGAGCAGGCATGGAGTGTATTAATGCCAGCTGACTAGAGAATTGCAGGGTGGAAGGTAGTGCCAATTAACTGGTGAGATTCAAGTCTTGTAAATGTAAGTTCTTTCTCCAGGCTTGGTAAGTCACTAATTTTAACTACACTCATCTCCCTTTTCTCTCCTCCTAACTAAATACATTTATTCAGGCAGGAAGGGATCTGTTGATTGCTTCTTCTTAAAGCAGTAGCTCTAATTCAAACCTTGTTTTTAAGTCACTTTTTTGACCCAGACCAGCACTAGGGTCAGGCAAATTGGCACCTAGGATGGAAAGGACAGAATATTTAAGGAGGTGCTCTCTGTCATGTGCTGCCCCTGCACTTGCATGACCCCAGGAGCCAGTGTTCCTTAAGTTGTGTGGCCCAGGCGTCACACTTGTCTCTGCCCAGCCCAGGCTTTTGTTTTTGTTTTTGTTTTTTTGAAGATTTTATTTATTTTTGCATAGAAGAACTGGGGTGCAGACCAGAGGTGTGGAGGGTGAGAGGATTCACCAGAGACAGAGGGGGGAACAGAACAGACAGATCTACTGAAATACACTGCTGAGGGGAACAGGGGGTGAGGCAGGAGAGTTCTGCTGTGCCATGTGGGTTATCTCCCTGGCCAGGGATAGAACTCAGACCATTGTGGTGATGGCACTGAAACTTAACCCCTAGGCCACTGGGGAGCCCCCCTCATCTCAGCCCAGGTTTTGCTCCAAACATTTTAAGCAGGTGATCCTTCAGCATAGTTTAAGCAATCATGGTGAGATTCACAGGAATGCAGAATGCCTCTTCTCCCTACCTCCAACCTTCCTTATGATCTTTCTTTTGAACCCCAAAATGTTTCTAGTCCTGTCTAGCCCTGCGCCCCATCCCGGATGAGAGCTACTATTTGTTTGTAATTTATTTATGCTGAGTTCTAAGCTAGATTGCATCAATTATTATGTATCATTCTCCAACAACACTATGAAGTTGGTGGTGTTATTTCAATTTTGCACCTGAGAAAATGGTCTAAAGGAAGTGGTTCTTCACTTGATCAGGAAAAGGCAGAGCCAGAATATGCCCCAGATCTGACTCCCCAATATTTTGTACTCTTTGAGTTGCCCTTACAGGGGAGAGGTCTTCTACCTTACCACTCAGGGTAAAGCCATTGAGTTTCTCACTGACAGGCTTGTGTGTAGGGAAAGTTGAGGAGCAAGAGAAAAGGGGCCCAAGAAAATATAAAGTGGAGATTCTGGAGGTAATGCAAAGGGGAGATCAGAAGTCCCCTTCTCTTTGTCCAGCCCACCTATCTGTGCCTCACCTCTGCCTATCAGCAGTCCCGTCCTAGTGCTGCTCTGATATTTGCAGCAGAGACCTGGACCAAAAAAACTGTTGTGCTCCCCACTGTCTCTGGTGAATCCTCTCACCAACACCCATCTCTGGCCCACACCCCAGTTCCTCTATGCATAAATAAACAAATTAATATTTTTAAGAAACCCAACTAGCCTTGTTTAATAAAATTCCACTCTCCTTTCTCATGACCAAGGGGTCATGACCTCTTCTGGACACCTTTCTCATCCTCTTGACCAGCAAAATGCTACCTCTTCTTCAGGCTCATTAATGCTGTAAGAAACACCCCTTAGCCTTTGACTGCCCCCTTTAGCTTTTTCAGATTGAGATGTTCTCTTGCCTTGGGTCTTCATCCTTCCAATTGTAGGAGCTTCGCTGTACAGCTTTCTGTCTCTCTGTGCAGGTCAGGTTCTGATCTAGTATGAGTTCCTTGAGATTGGAGACTGATTACTTCAATGCCAGTGGTACCATGAATACATTTAGAATTTCTTTTGCCACCTTTCCAGAGTATGGTCTTTCCCCCCGCACCCCACTACACTTGTATTAAAGAATCAAAGCATATAGAAGTGCATGATATGGAAACTGAAATCTCTTCCTCTGTCCTAATTCTAGTGCCTAGGGGTGTCTACTCTTGAGTTTGATGTAATACAGAAACCAGAAGTTTCTGTATATAAACAGAAATCCACAAACACCATGCAAGGCACACTTATTTTTCCTAATAGCAGCCACACTATGCAAGTGTTTAATGGATTCTCTCTTTCTAGTGAACAGTGCAGTGTAGCCTTGGGTTCATTTTCATGCATACAGAATCAGCTCATTTGTTTAACAGCTTTGTGTAGCTGTACCATAATTATTAAATATCCTCTGCTGATGGATTTTGGAGTTGTAATAGTTTTTTTCTGGCAATGAACCTTTTTGTACTAAAATATTTGTAGTTTTCAGTAGTTAATTTTATGGTGTGGAACTCTAGAGACAGACCTCCTAGGGCACGTGGCTTTGGGTTTTGGAGGATATTACAAAATTGCCTGCAAGGGAGGTGAGCAAGCTTTCTCTTAGTGGCTGGGAATACTCCCCCATTTACAAGCCTTACTAATGCTATATATTACCAATGTTTAATACTTTTGCCATTGTGAAAATGACATTCACTTTTCTTATATCTTTTTCATATATAGTAATACTAATATTTTGATCAGTTCATTGCCATTAATATTGCCTATTCCTGCCCTTGGTTTATTTGGTGGTGGGCTATGATTAGTCTTTTCCTACTGACTCCTTTAAGCTCTCTTTATATTGGGTAAATTAAGCATTTGTTTGTAATATGCATAAGAAGCCTCTTCCTCACTATCTTTCCATTTGTTCTTTGGATGACTATTATTGTTACTTTGACGAAAGTCTTCTTTATAATGACTTTAAAAAATTCAGGCTTTTCTTACTATAAAATAAGAGAACAGGCTTTGGATTTAATCTGAAATCAAACAGGTTACACAACTTACTCTGTGGCCGTATGTGAATCCCTTGACATATCTGAAAATCTCTTCCTCACCTGTTACAGGGGAGTAATGTTAGGGGAAGGGAAGTGGCAGAGTAGGCATTGACAAAAATGGATGGAATTAACAGAGACCCTCCCATGGTTCTCCTCCTCCAAGGAAATGCTCTCAGTCCCAATGCTGCTGCACCCCCCCACCAGGCCCCTTGTGCCCCAAAGTGGTTCTTGTCTAAACCTTGGTCTGGGAGATCAGGTGTTCCAAACTGCTCCTCTTCTCTTCCCACTGAGGGAAAAATGAGGTGAGAAGATTCGGTTTTCTCTCTGATTAACAGGGCAGGTTGAAAAAAGAAAGCATTCCCTCAAAGGGCACAGTTGCTCAGAAAAAGAACAGAACTGGAATTTTAGTGGCGAACTTAATGTCATAGGTATACCTGTTGGTTCTCAATTGATGCACACCTGAGCCTTATCTAGCATTATATCAATAAAGAAAGAAAAACATTCCTGAGTTAAATATCTGTTCCACCAGCCAGGCCATCTGGCCACCTGACAAAGTTCACACACACATTCTCTCTCTTACATTGCTGAAATTTACTGAACCTCATCAATTCAGCCTTACATCAATTTGCTAGATTTTCATTTAGTTTTTCAAGTTGCTCGTTCCCTCTTTCATTCAGACGAGTAATTTTAGGGGCTGTATTATAATTTCAAGATGTTGCTTTAGAAGCATTACAAAAACATTAAAGTACATTTAGCCTTGAATTGTCACTTACAATTATTGTAGGAAATTAGGGCTTTCTGGATCATAAGTGTGACAATAGATTGAGAACACAGCTTCTATTATAACCAAATGGGGACAAAGAGTAAAAAACTGTTAAGTACATAGCCATGTCTTGTGTGGGTGCCAAGAAGCCTAGGGAGATGGAAGCCACAGCTGGAAAATGGGGGGACTGGACCCGGCTGACATATGAGCCGCCTTGGCTGGAGGGGCCCTCATCTGAATGCAGCTGCAGGGTGCAGGGGAGCACAGACACTGTCACCCGGCACGGTCACCTGATCATCTCCACCCCACATACATCCCCTCACTCTTCATTTCTATCTTGAGCGCTGATTTTACCCCGCCTCTCACAATGCCTTTAATGACCAGCCTCACTTAATGCCAGGCTGTCTGCCCATGGCCAAGGAGGTTTCCAGGAAACTTAAGACTATTACAAGATGGGAGAGAGGCCATGGGTTGCAGACAACCCATGGCACCTGTACATGGGGCCAAGGTGTCTGTTTGAGGGCAGAAATCCTCTAAGATTACCCACGAGGCTCCCAGGAGCCTGCAGGTGTTGCTTTCTAGATAAACCCAGTAGCGCGGGAGTACCCTCAGGCCAGAGTGCCCCCTGCAGGTGGTGGCTGCAGGCTCTGTGGTCAGGTGCAGGAATGGGCTCCTGGCCTGTGGGCCTGCTCCCTGCGCTGGCGTGGCCCTTGCTCTGGAGCACTGGCTGCTGCTTTGTGACACATACTTTTCCAGGCTGCCAGTTTCCTGATGCAAGTTCTGCAGTCCTGGACTCTTTCTTAACTGAGGCTGACTTGACCTGATGCAAGGTTACTAGGGGCATACAGAGACCCTCTCCTCTGTTGGGCTCAGGGCAGAATTGCTGGATGGGGCGGTGTCTTCAGGGGCCATCTGTGGTGGCTGCCATTTCAGGCACTGAGAAGAATGCTGAGAAATTCAGTGAAGAGTCTGGCAAGTATGGGTAATAACCCTGGAGCAGGTGTCTTATGTGCTTTGTGGGTGTGAGATGGAGCTGGTCTCCAGGCTACTGCTCGTCTGTCTGCCCCCCAGTACACCCCCCGCCCCCGCAATGTGCTAATTAGTAAAGGGAAACTAACTCTTTACCTCCCAGGGCAGAACCCTCTTGGCAGGCAACATTAGTCCCATTTTATAGATGAGACACAAACTGGTCAAGGAAGCAGTCCAGAGAGAGAAAGCTCTGTGAGGGCCCAGGGGCCCAGGACTCTGCAGCTTTAGGTATCCTGGCTGCTCTGTCACTTCCGTGCACAGGCTCAGCAGCCTTCAGTCCCTGTTCCTTGCCCAAGTGACACCAGGAGTTCCTCAGAACCCACGATGTGCAGATGCCTTTTCTGGTGGGTGAGGAGGGGCGGGACAGACTCACGTCCCTGCTGCGAACACAATGCCTGACTCTCTTGCATCCTGACCTCTAATCCTTCCGCTGGCTGTTTACAAGATGCCCTTTTCCGTCTCTCAACCTGTGTGGTTCGGAGCCCTGTCGCCCTGGAGGGCCAAGGAGTGGGGCAAGCAGTGCCTGGCCGGGGATGAGTTTCGAGAGTGAATGACTGACTGGGTCATGCCCTGTCATTCCAACCCTTGTTTGGACTGATGGCGCTTTCGTAGGTGCTTGTGTCCTGCTGTCTGCCTAAGTTCACTTAGCGCTTAGGGCAGGGACAAGTTCTGCTCACGCTAGACTCTACCTTGTCTATATCACTGTCCGTGTGGAGAGGATATCAGGGGCCTGTGCTGGGGGTCCTGCTTATGGGGCCTTCTGAGTCGCCAGGATCTGTGTTCTGGGCACTCAAATCCACTTGGCACCAGAGGCCAGTTGCCAGCTGGACATTTCTCAGATGCTGGGGGTGAGAGGCCTGCTGTCAAGTGCATGAGCCCTCTCTCCTGAGGCCGTGGCCCAGCTCCCTACACACTGGTCCCATGGTGTCAGTGGTAGGGCCGCAGGCAAGTGACCCTGTTGATTGGATTGTTTCTTTCCCAGGGTGGCTGCTGATGCTCTGTGCCAGGGTGTCCACACCTCTGGTCTGTGACACAGTCATGCAGGGGAACACTCTGGGGGGTAGAGGGGGCTTCAGTTGCACACTTAAGCATCTCCTCTCACCTTCGCTAGTCCCCTGGGACTGTGAAGCTCACAAGCCGTACTGTCCCAGGCTTGCTGCCTCACGAAACTCACCTCTTGTCACTCACCTCATGTAACTCAAAAACACTTTCTTTCCCTGCTGCTTGGGGTCAGTGCTTGTGTATCACACAAGCAAAGCGTGGAATGGGAATCTGTGCTTCTGCAGAAAGTCTCCCCTGTCCACTTTCCAGTGTCTCCTGGGACCAAATTTGCTTTATTTCTGCCAAGTCCAGATAGTTCCCCTCACCTTGCTCTTGTCCTTTCTTTCCCTATCACCGGTAGCTCCTGTTTAACTCATCGAACTCTGGCCTTTGCATTTTGTCATGGGCACCCTCCAGAGAGTTTTGGAAAGAGCTTCTGTGCATCTCCTGCTTGTGGGGCTTCCTTTGGCCCTGGCTTCAGGCCTGGTCTCAGCCCCGCGGCTGCACAGCACCTTCTGAGCTGTTATTGGAGGACGCCCAAGCTGTGCCTCAGGTCCGGAGCTGAAGGCCATCCCTGAGCTCAGATGAATTCCCTGTACTCGTTACTGAAGTCTCTCTCCAAGGGGAGGTTAGCAGGGAAAGAAGAGTGTCCGTGGAGCTGCTGCCCGTGTCCGTGACAGGCCTGACAGCCCCCCATGAGGGAGTCTAGAGCAGCTGTTGCCCAAGGTCTGAGGGGCTCAGGCCACAAGGGTCAGCCCCACCTTCTGACACGATGAGTTTTGCTTTATTTTGTTTTCTAATTGCATCTTCAAAGGAGACTGTTTTGCCATCATGTCTGTCAGCATTTTGTGTTTTCAGCCCTTCTTGAGATGCTGGTGTTCAGGCTGCTGGTGGGAGGCTGTGAACACCAGGCGTTTCCACCCACGCTGCTCCGGCTCTCCTGGCCCATTCGCCCCTGCCGGGGGTAGCAGGGAGGACTCTTAGCTTGGGAGTACTCCTGGGGGACACGTGCCCCCTGGACAGATGATGAAAGCTCAGCACAGAGGGTTTAAGTGACTTGCCTACCTCCAACCAGGTGAAAGGACTCAGCCTGCTGGACTCCAGGCTGCAGACACTTCCAGGAACCCCTGAAGGGGACCCTAGGGAAGAGCAATGAATGAAAGGTCGGGGAAGGGAGAGCCGGAGGAACATGGGGGACAATAGAGTGTGTATGTGCTGCGTCAAAAGGCAGGGACAAGGGTAAAGCTTATAAAGGAAGGTAAACTATTCCCTCTATACCTCCTCTTTGCCCTGCCCTCCAAAGGGAGGACGGCAAAAATGATGGGGTGCAAAGCCTGGAAATGCGGGTGCAGCACAGATTCAGGCCTGTCTCTGCCATGAGCAGTGTGACTTTGGGTGAGCTTCCTCTGTTGTTTAGATAATTTCTAGATCTAGAAACTTTTTTTTTTTTAATTTTTTTTAAGATTGATTTATACATACAAGAACTGGGGTACAGGCCAGAGGTGTGAGGGGTGAGAGGATTCACCAGAGACAGAGCAGGAACAGAACAGGCAGACTGAGTGAAATACACTGCTGAGGGGAGCAGCGGGCGAGTAAGGAAAGGTCTGCTGTGCCATGTGGGTTGCTCCGCAACCGGCCAGGGATCAAACTCATGCTGCAGAGGCTGCAGATTGCTTCACAGTGTGGTGCTTACCCCCTTGCGCCACCAGGGAGGCTCTAGATCTAAAAACTTCTGATTAGTCCAGCAAAATCCCAGAGCTCTGACTGTGTGATTACTGTGGCTTTTCTGGGGCGGGCTGGCGAATGTTGGAAAAGCTGAAGTAGCCTGACAGCTGCTGCGGGAAGAGAGGAGCAGCTCCCTAACACCTCACACCTCTGCCAGCCCCTTGCCTCCACCGAAGCCTTGCCCACCTCCCAGAAAGCTGCTTAATTTATATCTCCATACCCTGCTTACCAGGCAGTGACGTATAACCAAGGTGATTGTGTTCATCGGGTGGGGTCACCATCACAGAACACCACAGTGGGGGACAGGGAGCCTTCGGCAACAGAAATTTATTTTCCCACAGTTCTAGAAGTCAGAAACCAACATCAAGATGTCACCTGGTTTGATTTCTTTCCAGGGATTTCTCTGGCTGGCAGGTAGTCTCTTTCCATGCTGTCCTCACATGGTTGGCCCTTTGCCTGTGCTGTCTGCATCCTGCTTTCATCCTGTGAGATGCCTGGTCGTGTTGGATGAAGGGCCACCCTAATGACCTGCATTTTGACTTCATGAGCTCTCTGAAGGCCCTGTGGCTAAATTCAGTCCTATTCAGAGGGTACTGGGGTTAGGCTTACATTCAGTATATGAATGCTAGAGGACACAGTTCAGACAGGAAAGTAACCATGGCATCTTTTGTCCATGCTGGAATACTTAGAAACGAATGTGTTGGAACTTCTTCCTGACGTGCACAGTATATACCTGCTGATTGCGCATGTGAGTTTACAGCTGGAACACATAACCAGAGCATGACCAGGAGCCCCAAAGTCCCCCATGTCTCGTTGTAACTCCCCCGAGAGTAACCATTTCCCTGACTTCTAACATTATACATAAGCTTTTCTGTGTTTGTGCTTTGTAGATGCCAAATCATGTAACGTGGACCTTTCTTGACTTAGCCTTAAGTTGGTGAGATTCACCCATACCATAGGGCGTGCTGCTCTCATGGCTGTATATGGCGTCTGGTATTCCAGGGTATGGATATACCACAATTTTCTACTCATTCTACCATCAGTGAATTTTTTTTAGGCTTGTGTGTATTTTTTTGTGGTACCCTCGCCAGTGGCCGGGGAACGAACCGGCGCTGCAGAGGCTTCGGGCAACCTTGCAGCCCAGGGCTCAACCGCTGCGCCACCAGGGGAGGCCTGGTTTGTGTGTATTTTTAATCAGCTGAAAACATTGGTTTACATTAAACCAAACACTGCTCCATGTCCACCATTAGCTGTGTTCTTGCTTCCACGTTGACGGGGCTCAGGCTCTTGTATGAGCTCCCTGGTTTTCAACTAACACTGATGTTTCCAGCACATTTCTTGGACCTGGTCTAATATGGTGGGGGAGACAGACAAGGGATTTTGGGGGGTGGGAGGGGAAGACAGACGAGGGAGGGGTGACACACAGGGAAGGAAGAGTGAACATTATTGAACTACACCACTAAGGGGAGCAGTGGGCAAGAGGAGAGGCCCTACTGCACCTATATGTGGGTTTGCTCCCTGGGCTGGGTATCGAACTCAGGCAGTAGCAGCACTGTAGCACTGAGCCTTAACCGCTAGGCCACTGGGGAGGCCCTTCTCATTACCTGGCTTTAAGGCTACTAGTACTTCTTTGGAGGGAGCGTCTGCTCTGGCAATGGTGCGGTGATGTAAATGCTTCAAACTCGGCATCTGCAGGTGTAGCTCATGTCCTGAGAGGGCAGTGAGGACTAAACAACACGGTCTGGTATCTGCTCGTTGGGAGCCTGCACTCAAGGGGGCCTCGAGTTTACAGCCAGTGTGGCCCGTAACCGCTGCCAGCATGTGCTAATATGCACTGCGGCTCCCATCTGGGGGTGCCGACGCGCGTGCACAGCCAGGAACGGCCGCACAGTCTTCCTTCATGTGGCAGGGCCTGGAGACGAGCATGGACACCTTGCAGAGGACCACACAAAGAATTCTCCAGCTCCATGATGCTGAGATTGTGCAGTTAAGAAGCTACTCTGAGGTTCACAGAGAGCTCTTTGAAGGCATCCAGAAGTGGGAAGAAAGCTGGAGGCTCTTCCTAGAGTTTGAGGTGCCGCGGACCAGCACAGCAGTAGGCAGTAGACGATGAGGCCACCTCAGGGTTGAGAGAAGCGTGTAGGGTGGTCAGGGCGTCGGCGAAAGAAATGACACACAGACACACTTCAAGAGTGAAAATCTGAGTGTAATTTTCTTTAAGTTTGTGACTAGTATATATATGTTTTCTAAAAGCACAGGAATGAATATCAAAGAAATTAGCTTGCTCGCTGGCTCAGTCTATCACTATTAGGGAGGTGATCTACATAACAAGCAATGACCATTATAGAAGAAAGGAGGAAGTTTAGAAAGACAAATAAGGGATTAAAGTTTGTAGTTCTAGAAAGACGGGGAAAAGATTTTTAGCATTCTTGTAGTGGTTCTTGGTGGTCGTTATCTATTGATAAGCTTCTGCCTTTTCAGGGAACTTCCGTTGCACTTCCTCTGCTTCAGGCTGTTCTCCCCCCCGCGCGCTGGTTGCCCAGCCGGATCTAGGGACCGTGGCGAAAGCCATTCCTAAAGATCACTGCGGGGGGAGGTGCAGCAGGTATGTAGGGTTTTGCTGTTCTCCCGCTGCGCGCTGGTTGCCCAGCCGGACCTAGGGCCGGTTAGCCCTAAAGGTCACTGCAGGGGGAGGTGCAGCATTGAGGTATCGCCTTGTCCATCCTACCTTGGCCAAGATATTCCAAAGACATTCACTCAGGTTCATGCCATCCTGACGCAGCTGGAAGGGCCCTTCAGGGAATCCTCATGTGAGTCCTTCCAGTCTATGGAGGAAAGATTTAAAGATACAATGTGATATTTCTCTTTTTTCCCAAAAACACGTTTTGGTTGGTTTGGTCTGGGCGCCCACCCCGGAGGCCTCGCGTGGACTGCAGGTGTGGCCTCTGGGGCGCGGGCTGGACCGGCCGGCCCTGGGGCCAAAGGACCCGCACAAAGGCCCCCGGGGACCACTGAAAGGCGAGGCCCCCGCTCCCCCCACAAATGAACTTTTGCATCATTTCCATGTGGGATCCGTGTGGGCGAGTTGCTGTGGACGTTCTTGTACATGCCATTAGGTAGATACATTTTATGCATTTCTGTTGGTGTACACTTGCGTGTGAGTTACTGAGTCAGAGGGTAGGCATACGTGTTTTATTATAGCCATTCTTTTGAGGATGTGGTAACCTTGCATGTGGCTTTTACATGTGTTTTCCTGGTGACTCATGATGTGGGCCATCTTTGCAATTGCATATTGGTTATTTGATAATTCTTTTTGTCAAGTACTTGTTCAAGTCTTCTGCCCATTTTTTCCCCCAGCGGTTTGGTTACCTTCATCTTGTTGTTTTATAGGGATTCTTTAGATATGAGACCTTTGCTGATTCTGGAACAATTGTGAGAATAAAAGGAGGGAGCTAGTAATGCATACACTGGGGCAAGTGCTACAAATCAAGACCATCCTGGGTAAACTCAGAGATCAACACGTGTTCCATTTGTAAACAAATTTTTAAACAACATTTAAAAAGGCAAATCTGAGGTCACTAAGGGATCATGTACAGGAGAAAAAAAAATCATGTGTATAGTAGATGACTTTGCGAGCTTCTCATTTGTGACAATTCTTTTCCTGCATCTTTGAGATGATGTTCATCTTTGGAGTCCCATAAAGGGATGAGATTTTATTCCTGTGTGTTGCTGATTCAGCAGCCAACTTTCTGTCTGCGATCTGCTTTACGTTGATTAAACTTCAGGTATTTTACAATCCCCTAAGTCCATTCTCTAGCTTTATTAATGAAGAAACAAATCCTGACTGGTAAAATGACATCACCAAAGTCACACAGCTGGGCGGTATAGACCTGGCTCTAGAATCCAAGGCTGCAGTGCTTTCTCTAAAGGCATTTTGAGTAAATACTTAAATCATTCCATGAGTACTCTTGACTGTGTGCAAGGTCAGTGAATTGATACCTATGGGAACATTGGGGTGTAGCGGGAAGCAATGACTACAAGAGGGAGATCAGCCAATTGGTGGCTTGGCCTCAGTGCTCACCGTTTTCTTTCCCATTGGTCCAATAACAAAGCTCTGCTGGAATGTGCTCTGACCTGTCTTCTGGCTCTAAGTTCTACACCTAAGCATGCCTTGCATGAGGTAAGAGGAAGGAGTAGCTGTTTTTTTGCAACAGAATCAAGTAAATAAGTATAGATTCCCTATGAAAGGGAATGATTGGGTTGCTCTAGTCAATAAAGAGGAAAGAGAGCAATGGGCTTTGAAGTCCACATCATGTGGTGTAAGGGGTGGGGAGCAGTCTGCTCTTTCCTTTTTCCCTTCCAGTGGGCAAAAGAAAATGTTTATTTACAGGAGAGCAGCTCAGGGTACATCTGAGAGTCTGGGTAATGTTACCTTAAGAGCTTCAGAATCTCCTCTGTACTCACTAAGTTAAGGACACTTATGTAATTGGGGTGGTTTTAGTTGGAAGAGACAACCATATTCAAATCAATTTATGAAAAAAAAAAAGGAAGCGCATATTAGCTCATGTAATTGAAAAGTCCATGGCTAGATCTTATTTCAGACCCGGCAGAATGTAGTCTCAAATTATATTAGAAATTCGTCTCTGGAGCTTAACCTCCGAGCTCCTTTCCTTAGGATCTGCATCAGTTGCAGGGAAGGCTCTCCCATGCTGCCACAGTCATGGCTACAGACTCACAGCTTATATTTTCCTGGTTTAGCAACTCCAGCAGAGTATTTCTTTCCCAGGAGTTGTAGCGAATGTCTCAAGTCTGTCTCTGCTTGACCTGATCTGGGTCCCCTGCTTCCCCTGCTTGTCACTGAACCAGCCACTGTGACTCTGATTGACCACTCTTGCACTATCTCTCCACCTTGGAATAATAATGCTTAGATAAGCAATAAAGTGATGTGTAAGCATATGTAAATGTGTGTGTGTAACATGCACAATATAATCAGATTGTCAATATCGTGAGATTGCAGTTTAGTCAGAAATTCAGAATGGGGACTTGGCGCATATCTTAATGAGCTTTTTTTTAAATACTTTTCAATCACCATGCATTGAGTTCCTACTGTGTTATATGAGCAAGACATGGGTCTTGCTCTCCAGATGCTCAGAGTGATCCAGCACAGCAATTCATCATGAAAATTGTATGGTTGTACTGTTATGGAAACAAAGACAAGGTCTAGGGAAATCCCTTCCTTTGAATAAGCCAGAGAGCCCTTCCCAGAGGAGAGGATATTGGACCTTGTGGGAATTTTTGGAGTCTGTCTTGAGCAGATACCTGGCAGACCTGGGAATGTGAGTCATTTGGAGCACGGGCCCAGGAGGGTGGTGACAAGTCTCAGAGGCCACGTGGCACATGGGAGGTGAAGCCTGGGTATGATGCTAAGAAGCTGGAGTGTTGAAGCTGAGATGCTGTAGTGTAGGTCATGTGTCAGCTGGGTGTATTGTTTACATGTTGATTCTGATCAGCAGGATGGGGAGGAGTATAGCTTCTGCATTGTGAACAAGCTCTCACTGGATACCATAGATCACATGCGGAGTAGCAAGAGTGAAGACAGTTAGGCATCACTGAGGAACTATATAAGGGGGTGATTATAAAACCTTGAATTTGTCTTTCTGGAAATACTAGAAAGTGTAAGCCTAATATTCACTTGATACAATATCCCTGTGAAATGTGATTCCGATCACCTATAGTTTTGAGGTGAGGATCATGAGTATGAGAAGTAACTGTTTTATAGCAGGAAAGCCTCAGAAGTCTAAGGCAACCTCTCATTTTATAGGCAATGAAATTCATCTGCCATCACTAAGGTGGGTCCTGGTCTAAAAACACAAATGCCTGCCATTTCACTGTGCTGCTCGTAGTTGCTTAGGCCTTCAAGACAATGGTTAGATGAAATCTTCAGTCCTTCCTGGGAAAGGAAGGCTTGCTTTTCTCAGCTAAATTTTGGGAAGTGTGGGGTGGCGCTCTGGAAGAGGGGGTTTCAAACATGGAGATGTGATCAGTACTTAAATTTGTGAACATCCTTGACTGGATGAGCTAAGATTTTAGGCTTTCTGTCTTCCACATATGTTCTTTGTAATACGAACCAAATCTGTAGCATGTCAACCTTCTCAATGGTCAGCATAGGGGGGCTACTGGCCCCCACTCCATCTACCTCATGACATGGATAGGATGATCAAATTGGTAGGTCTTTCCAGATGTTTTGTGCATTTACCATGTATCTGACACTGGGGTGGATACTGCAGATATAGAATAGGTGGGACCCAGCCTCTGATCAGACTCAGGCCTTAACCCCATGCCTTTTCACTGCCGTGAAAGATACAAATTCCAGGTCATATATACCCACAGGTACAGTGTGGCCCAGATGTTCAGATGATAGGGGCCTATAACAGGGCTCAAACAGGAGGTCACAGGAAGTGGCCTTTCCAATAGAGGGGGAAAAATGTGAAGGAGCAAGGGGCCTGGCTGGGTAAGAGCCCTGAGGCAGGAAGGAGTTGGCTGTTTCCAGGAAGAGAGAAAGTTTAGATTTTTGGCTAAGGAAACAGAAAATAGGGAGGTAGTGCAGGAGAGCCTAAAGGCATAAGCTGGGTCAGATACTGCAGGGCTTGCTAAGGGCATCACTCTAATGTCGATAATAAGGCATTTTAAACGGGGTGATATGGACTTTTTAATGGAATGGTCCTGGCTTGTGTGAAGAATGGCTTCGACAAGAGTGATTTTGAGCAAAATCAGTTAAGGAGCTTCTGTTAGTCCAGATATGAGTTGGTGTCAGTCCGCATTAGGGTGGGGGTAGGGGGTGCTGAGAATGGGGTAGAGTTTGGAGGTTTCACTGACAGGCCTAGAGATTGATTGGATATGGGAATGCAGGGAAGGAAATAGAACAGCATGACATGCAGGTTCCCAGCTAGAAAAACTCAGCTAGTGGCAGTAGAGTTCATCAACATTGGGAGCAATGAAAGGAGAACAGGTTTCAGTGGGTGGCTGGTCATTCATTCACTTTGGACATGTCCCATCATAGGCTCTGATTAGCTCCCCAAGTTCCGGTGAGTAGGCAGTGGGCTGTAGGGGTTGGGCTATAGGTATATGGGTTGGGCTACCGAAGCTGGCAACATTGACAAGGGAAATGTAGATCCCTCGAGATGGTATTTCAAGTCAGGCATGGAGGAAGTGCCTGGGGAGAGGGCATGCGGGGGAATGCTGAAGATGGTGTCTGGACGTGCTCTGCCATTTGGTGAGCGAGCAGGAGGGATGCCACTCGTAGAATGGTATGCGTTAACTGCGTGTAACGTACATCTTTGACAGTTACTGCTGCTCTTGGATCAGAGAGATTATACTTAATGTTCCCAAATCTACAAGACTATTTCCTCAAAGATCTTTTTGCCCTATTAAAAGAGAAACCTACCAGGAGGGATTTATTCTTGTCATGTCATGCAACAGCAATTTCATTTACAAACCATTAATAGGAAGGCACCCTCATCTGGGCATTCTCATACAAAACCCTGTCTTAGCAGCCTGACGCCATCTCCCCCACTTTCCTGAGAGCTTTACTGATTTCACTCGAGACCCTTGGCTCTAAATAAAAGCGTGAGCCAGCTGCTGCGTGAATCTCATTAGGTATCATTCCCATCAGCTGATTTTATTTTTTGCCTCCTGTCCTGGCATTTGGGTATAGATTTCATTGCTGACTTACATGTTGTGAGCAGAGAACAGGGAGCTGAACTCAATTATTTTGAAACCCAATTCTAGATTGTGTTTATGGGGGCCAGTGAGGGGGGGAGCAGCAGTCTATTATGAGTGAGAAAAGTCTCCAACTCTGAATTTGAATGAATTTTCATAGGCAAGTATTCTTTCCCCGGTCTCTTCCTGTGCAAGAAATGGAGGTTCTTGCGTCTCACAAAATAAACCCAATCAAAACCCAACATTCTGCAGGAGGCTACCCTGTCAGACTCCTATTCAAAGTTACTTTGGTTCAGATGATTTCACTCATGCATGAAATATAAAGAAAGAAAGCAAATGAACAGATGAAACAAAACAAAGCAAGTCTTGAATTCTGGCAACAGCACTGAGGTTGTTAGAGAGGGGAGCAAAGGATAGAGGAGATCTGGTGGACTATGTGGAGGGTATTAGCAGCATGTGGCAACATACCTTTGAAGAAGTGCAAATCTGTACTCCTAAAACAGTGTTGGAAACCAATGTTGCCTCAATAAAAACAATTTAAAAAAAAACACCCCCCCCCAAAAAAAAAAGAAGTTACTTTGTTTCTTTCAATGCCATCAAACTTCACTTGTGGTAACAGGAAAGTTTGTGTTCCTCTTCAATGTAAAAAGATCCTTTCAAGATAATACCTTTCCTTGTGCCCAGGGAGAGAAGTGTTTAAGAGTCTTTATTTCTTGGTAGTCAAGATTGCTTTCTTCATGATGACATCGTAAGAAATTTATTTCTGAACTTGAGCCATTTGACTTGAAATACCTTAATTTGAACCTGAGATTCAGAGACCATTTGAGCTTTGATCCTCCTGAGAGGCTCCCCAGCTAAGGGCAGGTGGCTGGGGCAGTGGGCAGAGGGCATGGCCCTGAGCCAGACTGCCTGAGCTAAACTTCTGGCCCAGCCCGTGTGAGCTGTGTGAATTTGGGGCAAGTCACTCAACTGATCATACCTCAGTTTTCTTATCTGAATACTAGCAATGAAATTAAGTAGTGGCCAACTTGTTAAATCTAAATAAATGCATGTAAATGAGTTGCAAAGAGAGTATTTGAAATGTGAGTGCTATATTGTATTTAGGTGGGATTACCTCCTCTGTGGGGCAGATGACTGAACAATGTAACAAACTGTACGAGCTGCCTTTCATTGGTGGTTGTGGACTCCCCAGCCCACCTGTTCTCAGGGTGTTGTCTTGGTGCCCAAAGTTCCTGCTGGTCAAGCTAAAATGTAGAGTCAGTTAGGGGGCCTTTCACCAGGACAAAAGTCTTGGTATGAGGAATATACTGGAAAAATCAGAATCTGCTGAAAGCAGCGGGCAGACATTATGGCCAGATTAGCACAACCAGCTGGACCACCTTTGTGGAAAGGTAAGTGTAAATGGGAACTAGAGATAAGATGCTTTGATCAGCAGCAACAATGGAGCCCCCCAGGCAACAGCCCCTATATACTCCCCCTTAGCTTGTGGCAGACATTTATGCGTCCCCAATACCCATCCCCACCAGGCACATTCCTCCATGTACACACCCACCTTCCTGAATCTGATTTCCAATAAACATTTTGTATTTAGGTGGGAAATAGGTGCTGGATCTCCAGAGGTGCAAACCCCCCCTCTAGGTCTCTCTCTCTCTCTCTGCTTGGACTTTAAGTTGTCTTTCCTCCATCCTGTGCCACCCTGCGAGGCGACAGTGGCACCTCCTTTAGCTTTTTCTATTTTATTTTCTTTTTAGCATTAACTCCATGAGATGGATACTATTACTTTATCCACCCCGCAGATATGTAAATCTGTGGCCACATAGCTGCAAATAACAGGACTGAGATTCAAACTCAGGTCTGCATGAGTCTAAATTCCAGCCTGCCTTCCTCCAGTCTGTGGTTACATGGGGCCAGGGCACTGCGTGTGGGTGCAGGTAAGTGGAAGGGTGGCATGGAGGATGGAGAAAGGAGGATTGGAGTCTTTTGGAGTGCGTCTTGGTCCAACTAACAAGATGCTCAGGCAGTGGCAGAACTTTCTGGCACTGTCATTCCTCCTGTAGGGTTACTATATGGGGATAGGGCTTTGGGGAGGGGCTTAGGGATCCTGTCTTCTGGGAGTGGGAATTTTTCCTCCTCTCACAAGCTTATCTTCTGTCCATCTAATTCTTGATTACTGCCTCCACTCTGCCCCCCTGACTACTCATACCCCAAATACCCATATGTGTGTGTTAGCAGAGGGACAAATGAATCAGGGTCTTAGGGGAGGGTGGTGGAGTGCCGTTCCTGGTAGGGAAAGAACTTTGAGTTGGAAATCAGGAGACCTAAGTCCTGGTCCTCTCTCTGTTACTGATTAATGGGATATCCCTGGTAAATTCATGTTGCTGTCTGAGCCTTCTCTGAGAGTCTAGGATTGGATGGTATCTGACATTTGTAGTTCTAGTCAGCCTATCCTTAGATCTCTGACCTCTGGGAGCTATCTCAGCGTCAGGAAGGATGGTGGTGGTAGTGGCAGAGATGATACTGTTGGAGGTGAAGATAATAGAGATAGACCTGATCATGGATGTTGTGATGGTGGTTTCGGTGGAGGGATGGAGATGGTGATGGTAGAGAAAGCAGCGGAGTTACATGATCTTGGAGGCGATGATGGTCATAACTATCACTGAGCCCTCGCCTGGCTGCAGGCACTGAATTTAGCACTTTACAATCATGATCTCATGTAACCATCATGGTAGCTGCCGTTAGCTCTACCTTTCAGATGAGGACCCTGAGCTTTAGGCAGTAGAGCTGAGCATCTCTTGGGGGAGGCAGATGACTAGTTAAGTGGAGGTGAAGCTGAAGGTGGTAGAGAAATATATTATTGGAAAGTTGGTGATGAGTATAGCACAGGAGGGGAATCATCTGACCATCGTCATGCTCTGCACTCTTATGTGCCCACATGGAAATTGAGGGTTGAAATAGTCAGATTTCATTCCCATGAGATCACCTAGCATGCGGTGGAGAAATCATCTCTCACCACCTCTACCCATGCTCTTCCAGCTGCTTTCTCTTCTCTGTAAGTTTTGGCTGCAGACCCCAATCCTTATGCTTCCCGTCTTGACCTGCAGCTTCTGATAACGACTTGTAACATCTTCATGAGGGACAGTGATGTAAAGGGCTCTCGAGGTCAATTCCTTGTGGACAAGCAAATATCCTCCAATGTGTCTTCTTGGTAAATGTAACTTTTTATTATATATCCTGTTTGATCCAATGACCTTAACTTGTATTCTATTTGTACCCCATGGGACCATCTTGGAGAAAAATAGGAAAATGAGTTTCTTAGCCCTGGATTCTCTATACTAGAGTTTCTAGTATATAGGATCCTTTGGCTTAGAGCCCAGTGGGTAAGAGACTAGAACTGATGGCATTTGAAGGTACTTTCAGAACCCTTCAGCCCCATATAGACCTCCTTCTTGGGCCTGGGGTCTGGTCTTGCTTTAAAGGGAAGATGATCCCCTCTCTCATTTCCCACTCTTCCCTGTTCTCCTCAGGAAAGGAGATGGAAATGATCTAGACACTAGGCCCTAAGTCAAGAGTTGGTACTGCTGTCTGTGGACAGAGAAGCTGGCTTCAAATTGGTTCTGTATAAATTAGACGAATGTTTGTTAAATGCCGTCCCTCACCTGGAACCTCTAACACCCTCCCTTCTACAGGTGTTTATTGAGCAACTACTATGTTGAGGTTTTATGTTAAGTGCAGAGGATGCGATAATGAAGAGTGGGTCCTGTCTCCAGAGAACCTGCAGTCTAGATTACACTGCTGTCTTGCTGGCAGGGCAGGAGTAAAAGGTGTGCTCAGAGTAGGGAGCTAGGCTTGGACTTGAGGAAACAAAAGTGGCTTCCTGGAGGCAACGACACTGAGTAGAAGCTTGTAAGGACTGCACAGAGCATGGGTGGTTGGGATGAGATGAAGAAAAGAAGGTGAGGGAGATGTGACCAGGCGGGGGATCAGTATGTGCAGAGGGCTGGAGGGCTAAAAGGTCATAGGGATGGGACAGGCATGGCAGCCCATGCTACATTTTGAATTATGCCTCCTTCATAAGTTGAGGCCCTAGCCCTGGATGTGACTGTATTTGAGATAGGCCATGAAGGTTAAACGAGATTGTAAGGGTGAGGCCCTTTCCATCCCTCCCCCGACCACCATGTGAGGGCACAGCTAAAGGGTCTCCCTAGGAAGCGATTCAGTGAGTGCACTGATCTTGGACTTCCATCACAGCCCTAATGTGAAAAATCAATTTCCACTGTTGAAGTCACCCCTTCTGTGGTACCTGGTTATGGCAACCTGAACAGCTAATCCAGCCCTTATCTAGACAAGGGTGGGCAGAAATCCTTTTCTAGCCCTTGATTCTTGTTTAGTAGAAGCAGGAAGTGGTAGCTGGCCTCTGACTCTAACTTTTAGGCAACAAAAGTGGACAGTACGTGCCAGCAGACAGCCTTTGGAAGAATGATTATTTGGGCCACTACAGCTATGGAAGCAGCTCCCTAGAGAGGAAGGTCAGCTCTGCGCTCATCCCTGCCAGACTAGGCTTCCTCACACAGTCCCTCAGAGCTGGTCCTGCCAGGGTCTCAGGTTGTCCTGCTGCAGCGAGGGGGCATAAGCAGAGACCTTGCAAAAGAGAAAGGCAGCAAGCAAGATCAGCAGGCACAGTGATCACTTGTCACTGCTCCGGAAATGCCCCGGTTGCTTCTGCTGTGTGGGGGTGGCCAGGCACAGCTTCATCAGTGGGGAGCACATGGCCTCTGCTCTCACCACTGAACTTGGAGGTTCTAGGCTTGGCCTCCTGCAGTCCCTTTGTGAACTGGGCACCTTGTCCCACTTCTACTTCTCTAGAAATTCTGTTAGCTCATCTATGAGGTTTTGTCAGTGCTAGCACTCTGGCATTTAATTCTCTAGCTCCCTGCAAATGGTAAATTCTGTTAGAAACTTCGACCTTTCACCATTCATCACCAGTGGGGCAGGAATAAGCTGGTCCCCTGGAAGTGATGGCCCAACCTTCAAACAGCTGGCAGCTTTCCTGGCAGGGAGGGCATCAAGGCCCTCATTACCATCACCCACTTCTGTGCTGCTTCTTACTAGGTAGGAGCATTTGATTTCACCTGTGTTGCTGAAAATCAGAGATGTGCTTTTATAGCTACACCACATTTTGGGACTGACTTATCAGTGGATGCAGAATGGGCTGTTTGCATAGAAAGTCACACAAATGTACAGTTGAGATCCACATAGAAAAATATTTATTTAACGACTGCAGTTGATCATTTACCATGCATTCATAAAGGAACAGAGGCACTGAACCACAACGATGACCCTAGATGCTTTTACTTGGAGTGCAAGGGACTCTCCTACAGCTCCCAGACAGGCAGGCTTGGTTCAGAAATGAGTGTGTTACAGTAGCAATTTATGGTTTTTCTTCTTGCACTGAAGCTTGCAGAGCAGAATGAGATGGATGTAATCCTTAGCAAATTGCAGGCCATTTGGAATCTGGATTCTGTGCCACATAGCAGAGGTCTCTGGCCTCAACATGGTGGATGGGGCCACAGTGGAGGGCGTCTTTCCTGGGCTCCATCACATAGCCGCGCGGCAAGGATGAGACATCACGCTATCTGTCTTCATGGACAGAAGCAGCCATCTGTGGCCTTTCTATCATCTTAAAGCAGTGGCCTCGCCCTTTTCTGAAAGCCAAAGCCCAACAGCTCTTTTATTTTCTGGAGTATTTCTCAATAGGAAAAAGGGCAAAAGGCAGACCTGCTTAAACAGAGGTCACTGAGCTGACCGGAAGCGTGACCACCGCCCTGGTGGACAGGCACCAAAGGACAGAGAGCTTGCTCTCACGGGGGGCTGCCAGGTTTTGGGTAGCAACCATATCCCTTACAGCTCATCTCTCTCGCTCCCAAAACCTTTGCTTTCCTTTGGCAAACTTAGCAATGAGCGGGGACCATCTGCTCGGGCAGCACCTCCTGGCTATTACCGAGTCTGCCTGCTGACCGCGTCGCCTCTCGGTCATCCAAGGAGGTGGGTGTCTGGCAAGGTTAAGCAAGGACCACTTATGGCTTGGTTTATGGCAATCCTGGAAAAAGGTAAAGGGCAGGAAGAAGAGAGATGCCATTGCTTTACCGACAGGAGAAATATGGGAAGAGAAGGGACCAAGGGGGCGGCTGTGCTCAGGAAAGACGGGGTTGACAGCACAGCTGCCAAGAGAGGAAGAGAAGGGTGGGGCCCTTAGTCCTGCGGGAGACATGCAGCAAACCCACTGCTTTCGAGGCAAGCACAGCAAGAGAGCCACGCAAGTGTCCAGTGAGGCGGGCTCTACCTCAATTTGTGTTTCTCTAAGGACTGGGGCTTCTCAAATTTGAGGCAGCAGCAATGTCAGCTGGTGGGCTACTTAACCTAAGAGTCTGACTCGGTAGTTCTGGGTTGCCCGAAATGTGCACCACAGCTCCAGGAACCCCACCTTTGAGAACCATGGTCTTAGCACCAACCTTGGTTGTATCTCTAAGCACTGACCGGGCTCCTCGGGTTGGACAAAGTCAGTGAGTGAGAACGATGTCCCAGCTGACTGGCAAACACAAAGATATAAACTGAGAAAATGCTAAAACCTTTGCGTGGATGTATTTGTCTCTTCCTGGCTCTTCATTCAACTGACCATATGCTCGCTTTCTACTGGCAATTGCCGTTTAAATGTCAGTTGACAAGCAGATGTCCCTCACTCTACTCAGTGGGAATGGATGCGTCATACAAAAAACCTGATCAAGTGCTCACCAACTGTCCTCCGTTCCACCCCTTCATTCTGGCCACAGGGAGCCTTGCAGCTTTCCCAAGGGGCGCTGTCCTGCTAGTCCTCCACCTACGCCCCTTCGCCTGAACAGTGCAGTCGGGCAGACTCTGCCTCTCCTTTAATTCTCAGTGTTCCCACCTGCAGGAGTGTCAGCCCTTCCCGTTGCTCCCAGTCATCAGGCTGTGGCTACGTCAGCCGCCTCAGCTTCACATCATCCACATCTAGGACAGGCAATCAAGGACTGTTTGCAGAAAACATCACCGGAGGAAAAAAAGGAGTTGAATATCTCTAACTCCTGCTCAGGGCCGTCAGGGTTGGAGAGAAGTTGAAAGAGTGGGCTAGAAGAGGAGGGAGTAGCCATCCTACTCAGATCAGATCATTTCGCAACATTTCCCCTTCCTAAATCCCTTCCGCCGGCCCCCTAAGGCTTATAAGGCCTTGGTAAGACAGGCCTCCAACACCAGGGGGAAAAGTAAATCTGGGATTTCTTTAAATTACACATAGTACCTTTGCTTGAGGAAAGCAAATGTTCAGATGTTGTCTGCTTGGTGTGAGTTTTCTTTTCTAGCAGGTGCTTACGTAAGGTAGAGTCCTTATAGGTTTGGTCAGGAGGTCCAGACCTGTAGTCACTTGCTTTTCTAAACGTCCTTCAGCTCTCCTGGGCTGCACTTCACCGTCCTCTGGGAACACGTGCTCCAGTGCTTTGTCATGTGCCTTTTCTTGAGGGACCTGTTTGGAAAGCTGAGTCCAGACAGTATAGAGAGAAGGTGTGGAGCTCACGTCAGCTGGGGTCTGAGATGGGCAAGCCTCTCCCAGCAGTTCATGTTGTGAAGGGCCAGCACCTGAGCCTAAAACTGAAGAACAAGTTTGTGAATCTCAGGTCGACTCCTGTGTACGGAGTGGTCAGGCGAGGGCGAGTCACTCAGCTCCACTTCTGTTTGTTCATTCGTAGCTGGTCTCCACTATCCCCTCTTCTGCTGTCCTGACGACTCTAAGATGAAGTCTGGGGAACACAGATAGATCCCCTTCTCAGTCAAGGTTAGAGGGGGAAAGTGAGCCCAACATCACAGGAATGAAGAGGAAAAGCCGACAGGCTGACTCGGGTGCTGTGGGTGTCAGGCTTCAGTGCAGAACAGTGTTGGACCCTGCTCTACTTCTACTTTTAAAAATTACTCTGCCGCAAAACCTGTGTCAGCGTTCACTGGCTCTTGTCAATTTAGTGTAGCGATCAATCAAGGAGGAAAAACGCAAGCACTTTATGTGGACAGACGATCTGAGCGTATTTCTTAACCCAGAGTGCCAGGCTTTCTGGAATACAGTACCGATCTGTCAACAATTCCATTAAAACTGTTTACCTGTTTTCCATGACTGGTTTCAGTTCACTGATCTTAGTTCAAGTGCATAGGAAAGTTATTTAAGCGCAGGCTTTACCTTACACCACACAGACCCAGGCATTATAGTTTCCACGTGTAATATGCCAGGCCAGATTGATTGTGGACCAACGTAAATTTAGTCAAAGTTTTAATTGACTTAAGGTGTGACTAAGACTTTAAAGCTTTGACTGAGCTACAGAGTAGCTGGCACTTGAGCTGAACCAGTCATAAACAGAGTAAGAAGTTAACCTTTGGACATGGTATGATGTGACATCTAACATCGCAAACTTGTTCTCCCTAATGTAAGAGGAGCAATGACCTGTCATTTCTGACCAATTTCACCAGGGTCTAGTTTGCCCCCTACCCCAGCCAGCATCCTCTGCTACATCTTATACTTGCCCTTGGCTGTAGCTCCAATGCCCCGGTTTTCCGGGAACCAAACTCTCAAAGCACAGGAGGAAAGACACCAGCCATTTTCCCACCTCCAGTTGAGGTGGGGGAAATATATTCCAACACCTCAGCCAGGTATTTGGCATAGTCTGTGTTATTTCAGCACTAGCCAAGGTTTAGAATGAAAAATGCAAACTATATTTTTGTGCTTTTAAAATTTAAGGCTTTCAGCAATATGTATATAGAACCTTATATGGAAGGTTTTATATGAAAAGACTGAAAAACCTGTTTGACACTAGAGTGGAGAATTCACACTCAGAAACAGGATTCAACCTGGCTGCTCTGTCAGGACCTTAGGCTAAGTGCAGGTAGGTGATTCCTTGGTTTGACTTGACTCTGTGTGTGTATGTGGCTAGGGAGGATGCTGTTGTGGGGGATGGGAAGGGGAGAAATAGGGAGGGGGTGCAATCTGGAAGGATTACTTTTTCCTGTGCTGTCCAGTATGGTAGCTGCTACCACGAAGGGCTGGTCCTAATAGAAATGTGCAACTAGCGTAAAAGCCACACTGGGCTTCGAAGAGTTGGTGTGAAAGAATGTAAAGCATCTCAAATAATTGTGGATAAACTACAGGTGATAGTATTGGGGCAAACTGGATTAAAGACCACAATGAAGCTGATTTCATCCACTTTTGAGCTGTGGCTACTCAAGCTGCCTATATTTCTAGTGGGCAGCATCACTCTGTATCCACATAGGGTAGGATGATGGCTCCTACTTACTTGCATTTTCTATCTTTTCCCAGAGTGAAAATCTATTGGAGAAAAAAGAGATACCATGGATTTTGGTGTTTACCAAGCCTATGTCCTCCTTTGGGCAACTAACCTCTTCTGAGCCTTAACGTCCTCATCTGTAAAATGAAAATAGTTTTTATCTCAGCAGGTTGTTGTCAGGAGTGAGAAATGCATGGACATGAGCAGCGTGCTCTGTGCAGAACCTGACAGAGGGATCACTCAGTAAATATTCAGTCGTTTTTAGCTCAAGATCCGATACCCAATCTTTTAATCCCGGACCATTTCTAATTCAGCTCTCGGCCTCTCATTTCCCATGCTGGCACTTACTATCCTGTCTACCGACTTCGACACTCAAAGCCATGATTTCCCTTTTCCTTACCTTTGGAGAATCTCAGGTGTCATTCCCATTTTCTGCTAGTTCTTCAGAAAAGGTGCTTTTCACTAATTTACTTTCGCTCATTTCAATTTCAAAACAATAATTCTATCCTGGAGGTCCCTTGCCTCATACCTGGGATGTTGGATCTTGCTTTTCCTCACCAAAGCTGCTGCTTTTGATGAGGTGGTTAATCAAGGAAAATGGATGCCAGGCAAAGTGTAACACAAAAATAAGTTTTGTGAAAATAAAAGATCAACAGAAGGGGAACAGCACAGAAGCAGAGCGATTTTATAATTTCTCCTTTCCCACAATCCTGCTTCCCTTTCTTGCACTGGTTTTAAAGCTGTGCAAATGTTCTACCTGTGCTAAGTACAAGGTTGTTCCTGTTCCCTTTCTAGTGCCTTGCTGCCAGAAGGACAACCTCCCACGGTGCCGTATAGCACATATCTAAAACCTGTGTTCAATTTCCATATTCTAGGAAATACGTTCTCAGATGAAGATGGCTATACTTGTTCTCTGAAATTCAGTGGCAGGGAAGAGAAAATTGAAAACCTGGTAAAGAAAAGTAGTTCCCTTAGGTAGGGTGAGCGTCCTCCCGCCTGCACAATGAATGAGAAATAACTTAGGAACATATTTGGAAGAGCAGAAGTAGCTGGAAGCAACCGTGCATCTTAGAGCAATGAAAAAACATCACAATTGCCCAGCCAGGCATTTTTTTTTAAATCGGTAGTGTTAATTTTTGTTCCTATAACTAGATGATTTAGAATAGACTCTTCAGGTGATTTCTTTTGCCTTTTCATCAGATCAAGGTGCTGCTTTCCCTATTTTTAGATTTATTGAATGTTCTCGGTATAGCATACTGGTTTGTATTTCAAGAGATTGGGGTTTGACAGGAGAAAAACACTTGGAAATTCTACTTCCCTGTTATTTCCAAGGCCCTCTTTGCTGACATCTGGATTTTATGGAGGATTTAGTGTTAGAACAGGGCTATTTTATTGTCACAGAATAATATCTAGGGGTCCCTCTGCCACCAGACCAGGGATGCTCAGGTGAGTGCATGCAGAAGCACCAACCCTGTATGTGTAAACATGGCTGTCTTTCCTGGAGCACATATTAAATATTTACAATCGATCAGAGGCAGGAAGGGATCATTGCCAACAATCGTTTCCCTGTGGTTTCCTAGAAAATTGGAAGGTGTGAATGAATTTTCCTAATGACACTATCATTCAAATTTAGGTGAGGGAGGAAGCATTTCTACAAATCCAACACAGGCCTTCCAGATAGCAGCTCTCCACACAGGAACTTGCGTTCTGCCGTCTTGGTTCTGGGAGAGAAGAGAGCAAATGCTCTGCGAGTTTCTGATCTTTCTTTTCTAGCTCTTATCCCTGTAAATGAAACCTCACGATACGCGTAGTATCACTCGTCTGAGGTCTATACAGCATCTTTTTTTTTTTTCCTGCTAGAAAGAGTAATGATTGTGAAAGTTGGAAAGCAGATACAAGGGTATGCAAACAAGTGCTTGCAGTCAACTTCTGATCTGCTTCGGGCCTCTGAGTAGTGTCACTTTACAGCCTGGTCTTTCCTGGGCTGCTGACACTGCAGTTCAGGGCTGCAAAAGAAATGAGCATGTTACTGGCTGAACTTGGAGTTTTATATTAATATAAGTGTCTTTCCTCATGAGGGAGGATGATATGTCATCTCTAAAAACACTTGAAAAGACATGGAAGTGCTGCTTCAGATATGCGCATTATAATTCTGGGTGTGCACACCTAGTAAACTCATCCCCAAACATTCTTGGTGAGAGGTTATTCCTGATTCTGCTTCTCCTGAAAGTGAATGAAAAATCATTGTCACAAAATAAGCTGTTTTGCTACCAAAGTGACACCACTTCCATTTGAATTCAAAGTATCACTGGGCCTTATTTATGGGGAAGTTCTTTAAAATACAAATACTATTTTATCTCATATGGCTCTACTGTATTTCTTTAAACAAAACCACAAAAACCAGATTTATGCACTTCATAAAATGCTTCCCGGATACACAACAGTGAAAACATTTTCTTTTTTTAAATTAACAGGCAGCAACAGGTATAAATAAACTGTCTGAAGCATTTAATGGTCTTTAACACCGTCAACTCCCCTGGCCTTCAAACAGCGCTAAATTCTTTGCTAGTGGCAAAAAAAAGCTGTCAAGGAGGACATTGAAAAAGTGGTACCATTTCCTGGCCAGTAAGCACAGAACCGAGGGGCTAAATATTTTATGGTTTTTGCTGCTGTTCTCATGCTGATCCCCCCTCTCTCCTTGCCTGTACAGGGCTGATTGTTGTGACACTGGCCGTCTGCTGGCTGCCTAACCAGGTCCGGAGGATCATGGCTGCAGCCAAACCCAAGAGCGACTGGACGAAGTCCTACTTCCAGGCGTACATGCTGCTCCTCCCTTTCTCCGACACGTTCTTCTACCTCAGCTCAGTTATCAACCCGCTCCTGTACAACGTGTCCTCGCGGCAGTTCCGCAGTGTGTTCATGCAGGTGCTGCGCTGCCGCCTGACGCTGCAACACGCCAACCAGAAGCAGCTGCGCGATGCCTCCCTGGGGAAGAGTGTCCGCTCCATGCGCCGCCCGCTGCTCTTCAGGGTTTCCGGGCGCAATTCCTCTGCAAGGAGAACTAACAAGATTTTTCTAAGCACTTTTCAGGGTGAGCCTGAGTCTCAGCCCCAGCCACTGAATCCCGAGTCACCAGCCCCCAACTTGGAGGTGAAACTAGAGAACGGTTTGCAGGAGATTGAAGTGTGACGGTCAAGTCGGGTGGCCTTGACTGCTAACCGCTCTCCCCACCGAAAGCAACATCACCCTCACACAGCAATAAGAGACTGCACCCCCCCTCAGGGACAGGCATGACACTAGCTTGTGGAAAAGTCTGACATCCACTGAAATGGATTTTGAGGACTGAATCCAAGCCCAGCCTGGCCTTGACTGATTACAGACATGGGGCCAGCGTTCCCTCCACCACTTGCCTTTACGTATGTACTGAAAATCCAGAACTTACAAAAATGTTTCACGGAGCTCTTCCGTTATCTGCAAAGGAACTAAATGAAGGAGAACACAGACTCACTCCCCTCCCTACCCAGTATCAAAGCACACCCAGGAGAATCTCAGGGAGTGAGGCCAGAAGCACAACGCAGGAGGTGCTGGCGTTCACATCAGCTTCAGCACTGGGCCAACCAGAGAGCTAATTTGAGGAGCAGGATGGTGATGAAGAACCCTGGCTGAGGGGCTGAGGCTGAACTGCTCCGTTTCTTGGGCCGGGGACCATTGCAAAGTGGGGTGTTACAGCAGCTGATGCACACTGAGTTCAGTTTCCCTGGGGAGCAGAAGGACTGGTACCCAGCCGAGGCGATGAGGCAGGCCGCAGAGGACGCACACGATTTGCGGTACATGATCCCTGTAACACAGACCCGAGGGAGCTGAGTTAAGCAGCGCCAGCCGAAGGGCAGAGGCCTTCCGAACCCAAACCCCAACAGACAGCACCTTCCACAGCCTAGACTGATGGGGCCAGCACGGTGTTCAAGGTTGCTCCACCGAGGGACAGCACCCTGATGCACACGGGGGCTACGGAGGCAAGCATTTCTCTATTGGCATCAAAATTACTCCCAAAGCTATTTCACAAGCTAATACCAGTGAATAAAAAGTTATTAAAAATCAGTTTATTTTTGGAGTTTATACTGTATGCCAGGCAGTTTTTTATTATCCATAGTTTAGGTTACAAACTAGCTCCTACCAGACAGGATCACAAGCTGCACCTACAGATGGTAGCTGTTATTTTATAAGCAACCAGAGAGAGGGCTGTTTATTAAATCCTGGAATTCTTGGACTAAATCAGATTCCTACTGATGGGGTGGCCTAGCTGAGAGTAAGCCCAGGACAGCCCTCTTAAGACACATGGTTACCTGCCGAGTTGGCATCATACTACGTGACTCACCATGTGAGCACAGTGAGGCTGGAGGGTGAGGGCACATCTTCAAACTGCATGGCGTGTCCAAGCTGCAACTTAGTCATCAATTATTTAAATTTCTAAAGTTGGAAGTTGACACAATTCAGTAATAGCAAGGCTGAAGTGTGTCTTGCACGCCGGGCACTGTTCAGATGACCACTGTGAATAGTGTAGCCTTTTCCTACCTCTCTAACCCTGCAAGGGAGATCACCCCAGTTCACAGATGAGTCTGAGGGCAGCAGAGGTTTAGTAAGTTGCCGAACATCACAATACTGGGGTTTGGGCCTACTATCTTGGCTCCGTGCAGTCAAGTCTATCACCATATTGCAAAGCAGATACATCGCCAGTTGACTGTTGTGGTTATCTGAAAACAGCTGTTCGGGTGCATGTGGTCATTTTGTTTCTATGATTTAGGTTGCTCTTCTTTGGACGACTAAGTCATACTAAGCTGGACTTGAAAGTAAATGGCTCCAGCTTGTCTGCCGCCCTGAGGAACTGACATCCGCCAGGAGCCAGGGCTTCTCACCTAGACTTCCTGCTGGGACGGTTTGGTTTGTGTCCCTTGAGAACTGCCTCCCTGGGTGCTAGAGAAGCAAAGTGCCTAAAACTTTCAAGTAGGAAGGAATATTTTAGATTCAAATTAAAGCAAGCAATTTTATGAAAATTTCCCCTATTTCTGCACATTTGTAGGGTTGATTTTCTAACATTACCAGAAGATTCCGGATGGTAACTTTTCTGGTAAGATAAAGCCCATGAACAGAGGATGTGGGGGAGGAGGAGGTACTATTTAATTCCTGGGAAAAAAAGAGTTCCCAGGTTTTTTTTTTTTTCATTGCCCATTTTAGGAGATTGCTTTACTTTTATTCTTGAATATTAAGAACACTACCTGTCAGTTGCCCATTCTACAGTATGAACTTAAGTGAATTTTAATAATTCAAATGTATTTTACTGATTATTCACTGTAAAAAGTCAGACAAAGCTTGAAAATGCCCCTTGGCATCCCTATCCACCTGCGGTCCTCCTGAGTACTCCTGAGTGGTTGCACATGTCTGCTAATGGCACCCTGTCTATGTGCAGTTCTGCAATTTGCATGTTTCCTTAGTATAAAAAAATAAATACTGAGCAATGTTACTAAAGCAACATTACTAACTTTGTAGAGCTAGAGACCAGTGATGATGTAGGTTGGTACAACAGAGAACCATGACTTTATGAAGCAATGTATCAACAGAACCCACATGTATATTTGCTAAGACCCTCACATATTGAGTCAAAAGCAATTTTTTGTCATCAGGGAAATGTGTGTGGACCAGGGTGCAGATCTGTGGGTAGGTGTAAGCCCATCGGGGTTGCTCCATAACAGTACTACAAAGAGACTGAAGGGAAACACTGAGAGTGCCATGAGCCAGGGGCTGACACCAGAGACATGCTGACTTGCCAGCTACACCAGACCAGGATACCTAATGCAGGCCCAAGGGTAATCCACGTGTGAGCCCCGAACTCAGGGCATCCTAAAGGCTTCCCTTGACAGTGCAATCCTACCCGTGGAAACTAGAGATGCTGTGAGTAGAGGCTGTGACTTCAAACTAGATGAAAGGAAATGTGGACCCAGCAGACACCTAAGGAAGAGTTGGGTTAGTAGCTGGTATTGGAGTATGGAGCTTTGGAGATAATCAGGAAGAACACAGAAAATGCCCTAGTACTGAGCTGTCCGTGGAGGCAGAAGCAGCAGGTAGGAATTATTAAGAGGAACAGGGAAATTCAAGCTTAAAAAAAGGGCGTGGGGGGGCCTCCCTGGTGATGCAAGGGGTTAAGATGCAACCCATGAAGCTTTCCACAGCCTCTGCAGCATGAGTTCGATCCCTGGCCGGCCAGGGAGCTACTCACATGGCACAGCAGACCTCTCCTGACTCGTCCGCTGCTCCCCCTCAGCCGTGCACTTTGGTCAATCTGCCTGTTCTGCTCCCCACTCTGTCTCTGGTGAATCCTCTCACCCCCTACACCTCTGACCTGTACCCCAGCTTGTATGCATAAATAATTAAATCTTTTAAAGAAGGGGGCTTGGATTTGGGGGTGGAGGTGGGAACTAGGTTGCAGGCCATCCCTGAGCCTCAGAGCTGAGCCCATAGAAGGAAGCAGTGATAAAAAACAAAACTGACATCACTTAACAATCCAAGGAAGGCAAGAGTCAGTGAAAGTGAAGAAAAATTGGACATTGCTTCTGCCCACATAAATATGTATGGATTATGGCAAGAAAAATGAAATGGGTCACCAATAGTTGACTAAGGTGCTTTGGTGCTGGGTGCACTGTAGCAATCATACCTGAAGAGGGGAAGGATCTCACATTCCCCAAACACAAACAACTACAAAATACTAGATTACCTCACAAAAGAATAAAAACCACCTGCTCATCTGAATTCACTGGTGGAATCCATCAGATATTTAATAGCACAAAAGTTAAACCCTTCCAGAGAAAAGAGAGAAGGTACTTATAAGATTTATTTTTTGCCATCCAGATAACCTTGATAGCAAAACCTGATGCAAATATTACAGACCTACCTATTTCTCATGAACAAAGTTGCAAAACAACTCAATAGATTTATATAAAAAATACGTCATGAGCAGATGAGGTTTATCTTAAAATGGCGAGAGCAGCATAAACAATGTAATGCATCACATTAATAGAAAGAAGGAAAAAACGCTGAGAAATTGGGAAGTTCAAACTCCACTATAATCTTTAAAAACCTGAAAAAATTAGGAAGTGTAAACAACTCTCAATCTGATAGTTATGTTCAACTATCTTCAGTACATTTCCTACTGAATAATAAACAGTAAGGCTTCCCATCTGAAATTGTGCAAAAGATGCACGCTACCATTACCATTTCTATTTGACATGGTGAGAGTATAATTAGATAAAGTTAAAAGAATTTGTAAGTAAGAAAGAAAAGTCAATATTAGTGAATAACTGTCACAGCAATAAAATACCACCACACACCTACTACAACAGTCAACATCCCAGATGCTGGTGGGCTGTGAAGCAACAGGAACTCAAATTCATTGCTGGTAGGAATGTGAAATGGTACAGCTACTTTGAAAGATAGTCTTAGAATTTCTTAAAAACTAAACATACTCTTCCCATATAATCCAGCAATTACACCCCTTGGTTGAGTTCCAATCCATATGAGTTGAAATGTATATCCAAATAAAAACCTACACACAAAAGTTTACAGAGGCTTTATTCATAACTACCAAAAGCTAGAAGCAATCAAGATGTCCTCCAGTAAATGAATAAAGAAACTATATATAGCACAGCTACACAATGGAATAGTCTGTGATTTTAAAAAACGAGCTATTGAGCCATAAAATAAGTGACATGGAGGAAACTTAAATACATGTTACTAAGTGAAAGATGTCAAATATGTCAAGGGTACATAATACATGACTGCAACTACATGACATTGTGGAAAAGGCAAAACTAAGGAAACAGTAAATAGCTAGGGGAAGAGAGATGAGTAGGTGGAGCACAGAGAATAAGGAAAAAAAAAAAAAAGCCCAAAGGAAAAAGCTAGAGAAATGAGTCCTCTGGCAGAAAATTATGAAAATGGAAAATACCTCTATGTTAACTGAGGACTACAACCTGCCATAGAGGAATTCTGTCAAAGTCCCACCAGCACCTGGATCCTGAAACCTTGTAGAAAAATTGAGAGAGAGAGAGAGACATCTTTTCCTGAATGAGCTCTCAAAAATCAAAAAATGGTCCCAGGACAGCAAACCATTTTTGTGTCTATTGAAGAAGCCTATGTGATTTCTGTGTTAACAAACCATGTTAATCAGAGGAGGAAGTTCAACATGCACGTCTATGTTCTGGTGTCCACCTACTGCCTGCTTCATTGTTAATGTATAAACTTTTATTTGGACACTTTCGCATAGCAGAATACACCCTGAGAACCATGAGTTGGATAGCACGCTTATTCACCTCTCCAACATTGCCACTTAAAATACACAGGGAAGATTATAACATCTACCTGGTAAAGGTGGACCATGAATCACCACCTGTGGCTCTGCCTGGAAGTTGCTCAAGGACAAAGGTGACCAGCAAGCTGTTCAAGGAGATCCAATGGCCTGTGGCTGAAGGTTGTAGCACTGGTAATGAATGCCCACAAACACTGCAGCAAGTGCTATGGCTATGACATCAGAGACAAGAAGCTGTTTGGGTTAACAGGTCCCCATCTCTTCACTCTAGCACCACCACTCAAATACTTACATAACCTAATTAATGACACTTTGATATTGCAGTCCCTAATGGTGAAATCTCAGACTACCTATTGAACAAGTCACCCCCAAAGAAGTTATTGGCAGTTATGAAATTCTGTATGAACAGCTGACAGAGGATGACAGCTACCAGAGCTGAGGATTTTGCATGGAACCACAAAATACTTTAATAGAGCAATTCTGAAAAGTAGGAGGTGTTATGCTCCCAGACTTCAAATTATACTACAAAATAATATTAATCAAAACAGTGTGGCTTGGGGGGGGGCACAAGATCAGTGAAATAGAATTAAGAGCCCAGAAGTAATCCACACTTATATAGACAATCTATGACAAATGAGCCAAAAACATACAATGAAAAAAAGGAAAGTATTCAACAAATGGTTTTGGAAAAATTGGACAGCAACATAACAAATGAATGAAACTAGACCATTATCTTGCACCAAGCACAAAAATTAACTCAAAATGCTAAGACTTACATATAAGACCAGAGGCTATAAAATTCACAGAAGTAAATGTAGGTAAAGCATATGACATTGGCTTAGAAGGATGTCTTTGTTGACTCAACTGCAATGGCTAAGGAAAATCAAAACAAAAATAAACTACAAAGCTTCTGCACAGTAAAGGAAACTATCACTAAAGACACCCTATCAAATGAACTTTTGCACACTGTACATTTGACAAGCGTTAATATTCAAAATCTAGAAAGAACTTATACAACTCAACAAAAGGAAAATAAATAACCCAATCAAAAAATGAATAAGAATAGACACTTCTCCAAAGACAACATACCATACAGGTAGACAATAAGTCTGTGTGAAAAAAATGCTCATTACTTATCAGAGAAATGCAAATCAAAAACACATCAGACACCATCTCATACCTATGAGAATGGCCCATATCAATAAGACCAGAAACAAGTGTTGACAAGGGTATGGAGTAAAAGGAACCCTCTTATACTGTTGGTGTGGGTGTAGTTGGTCCAGATTCCTATGGAAAATAGTAAGGATTAAGTAAGCATTAAAAATAGATCAACCTAATGATCCAGTAGTTCCACTCTAGGTGTCTATCTCAAGGATACAAAACCACTAATTTGAAAGGATATATGCACTCCTATGTTCACTGCATATCTGTTTACAATAGCCAAGCTATGTAAACAACCTAAGTACCCAACAACAAATTGTATAAATATACAACGGAATACTACTCAGCTATTAAAGATGAAGCTACTTGGATGGAACTGGATGGGATTATGCTAGGATAAATAAATCAGAAGGAGAAAGACAAATACCAGATGATTTCACACTACATGGATGATAAAGAACAAAGCAAAGGACCACAAAAAAACAAACCAAAGCAACCCTTGCAGTCTGTAGAACTAAGGCTACCAGAAAGGGGGGTGAGGGCAGGGAAGCAAAGAGCAGAGGGGGAACAGTGAACTAGACTAGGGTAGAGGATTAATGATGTTTGGTGGCTGGTATGGTGTGGTAACTTAGATTTATCGAGGTATGACTCCACCCCTAAAATGTATACACTATTGTAAATCAATGCCACATCAATACTTAAAAAAAAAAAAGAGAGATTCCTGTGTCTGTTCTAGACTTCAGTAAGTAGGATGGGAAGGGGTTCCGGGACAAATGGCAAGTGGTGTTGCAGAATACTGAGCATTCATCTGGAGGAGTATGTTACTGAACAGCACAAATCAGAGAAGAACTTTAAAAACACCACTAGGTTGGGGCCTCCCTGGTGGCGCAACAGGTTAAGACATAACCTATGAAGCTATCCGCAACCACTACAGCATGAGTTCGATCCCAGGCCGGCTAGGGAGCAACTCACATGGCGCAGCAGACCTCTCCTATCTCGCCTGCTGCTCCCCTCAGCAGTATATTTCAGTCAGTCTGCCTGTTCTGTTCCCCACTCTGTCTCTGGTGAATCCTCTCACCCCCCACACCTCTGGCCTGCACCCCAGTTCTTATATGCATAAATAAATAAATCTTTAAAAAAAAAAAACACCACTAGGTTTAGGTCTGAAAAAGGATGGCTGTGGTGGTAGAACTGGTGTAGAAAGGCACAGGAAAGAAATCGGGAGCAGGAAGGGGCAGATATGTGTAAAGTAAGATTCAAGTTAAAAGGCTTTTATTGCTATATGTAGCTATGTTGATAAGTTGGGTGGGCTAGATTGGAGTTTAGAATTATTTATCAATTCTATCACTCACATGCTTAGCAGGATCTAAGATTTAAATGTTGGGGGAAATCATAAAAGTATTAAAAGACATTTTGGGGACCAGGAGATTTATTTTACCATTTAAAAGTAATGAAGGCCACTCTATGATACAACATTCAGGTATCATGAAAGGAACCAAGATATACTGGACAATGCAAAAATTTTAACTCTGTCTAGTAATATCGCTATTAGTAAAAAGACAAGTGAAATACTGGGGGAAATAATTGTAGCTCAAATCAGAGAGTAAATTTCCTAGAAATCAGTAAGGCATAAATAACAACCCATTAGAATAATGGGGAAAGCAAGTGGACAGTGAGTTCACAGAAAAAGGAAATAAAGAGAGCTTTGGATAGAGAAAGTGTGGCATATATACACTGTGGAGTACTACACAGCTGTGAAGAAAGATGAAATGGCAGCATCTGAGACAAAATGGACAGACCTTGAGGTGGTCGAGTGAAATAAGTCGAAAGTGAAAGATTAGATGGTTTTGTGTATCTGTGGAATATAAATACCCTAAAACCATTCATATACAAGAATAGTAGGAATAAATCTTAAACTCAGCAAAAAACATATAATGGTTACTAGAGGAAACAGGAGGGTAGGAGGAGTGGACAGGGAGTGAGGCAGATGAGGTATAGGCATGGGTGGCTTGGTGGAGGGGAGGGTGAAAAAATTTTATAGATGTTGAGTGTCAGAGGACATACAGAGAAATCAAGAATGGAAGACTAAGTAATCTTCAATTTTTTTTAAAAAGAGCTTTCATGGTTGGAAGAATTAACATTATCAAAATGGTCATCCTACCAAAAGCAATTTACAGAGTCAATGCTATTCCAATAAAAACTTCAATGACATTCTTCAAAGAATTAGAACAAATATTGATGAAATTCATATGGAGCCACAGAAACCTCAAATAGCCAAACTCTCCCTGACTAAAACAAAGGAGAATGGAGGTATCACACTCCTAGACTTCAAACTATACTATACAGCAATAGTAATTAAAACAGCATGTGTTTTATGTAATGGAACAAAAACAGACACACAGACCAATGGAATTGAACAGAGCGCCCAGAAATAAAGCCACACTTATATGGACAACTAATCTTTGACAACGGAGCAAAGAAAATGCAATGGAACGAGGACATTTTGTTCAATAAATGGTGCTGGGAGAATTGGACTACCATTAGCAAAAAAATGAAACTAAACTACTATCTCAAACCATGCACAAAAACCAATTCAATGTGGTTAAAAGAACTGAACATAAGACCTGGAATCATAAAATACACAGAAGGAAATATAGGTAAAACACTATGTGACATACACCTGAGTAACATCTTTAGACTCATCCCCCAAAGCAAAGAAAGTGAAGGAAAAGATAAACAGCTGAGATTACATCAAATTAAAAAGCTTCTGTACAGCAGAAGAGACATTAGCCAAAACAGAGAGACACCCTATTGATTGGGAGAAAATTTTTGTGATCGATAAAACTGATAAGGGACTGATCACAAAGATATAAAAAGAACTCCCACGACTCAACAAAAACAATCCAGTCAAAAAACAGGCAGAAGAACGTAAAAGACACTTCTACAAAGAGGAAATGCAAATGGCTAACAGGCATATGAATAAATGTTCAACATCTCTCATAATAAGGGAAATGTAAATCAAAACCACAACGAGATACCACCTTACACCAGTAAGAATGACACATATTAAAAATATATATATATTAACAACAAATGTTGGCGAGGATGTGGTGAAAAGGAACACTGCTGGTGGGAAGGCAAAATGGACCAACCACTATGGAAAGCTGTATGGAGGTTCCTTAGACTACTAAAAATGAAGCTACCACATGACCCAGCAATTCCACTCCTAGGGATCTACCCAAAGGACACAAAAACAATAACTCAAAAGGTTACCAGTATCCCTAACTAAGCACTGCTTATTTCAGTGCTATTTATAATAGGTAAGATTTGGAAACAACCCAAGTGCCCAAAAACAGATGACTGGATCAAGAAGATGTGGTATAGATACACAATGGAATATTACTCAGCAATCAAAAAAGATAAACGCATGCCATTCACAGCAACATGGATGGAGCCAGAAGGGATTATGCTCAGTGAACTAAGCCAGAACGAAAAAGAAAATACTGGATGGGTTCATTTATAGGAGGAATACAGGGGAACCCAGTAAGGGATCAGGAGAAAAAACAAAAACCACAACAAAACAAAAATAAACAGAACAACTATAAATCAGAGACATTCTGCACGGGAGGGTGAAGGAGTGGGATCAAACGAGGGTGGAAGAACACAAGGGACTATGGTGATGGGGCATAGGTGAACTGGTGGTGGAAATTCTGTGGGAACTACACCTAAGAAAGCAAACATTGTACAAAAATGAACAATGATGTGAAATACACAATTATTTTTTAAAATTCAAAAAAAATTTTAGTAACTATATTAAAAAAGATAAAATAAAGAGCTTTGAAATATAGAAAGTGATTGATAGAATACATTATTTATCACTTGGGTAAAGATCAAAAAGTTTCTCAGCATGGCATGTGTGAATCTTGGGAAACAGACTTTCTCCCACATTGGTAGTTAAGAGAGTAAACAGGCATAAGTAGGACAGCAATACGGCCACATCTACACACACACCTGCCCCAGCAATTCCACTTTCATGAATTCATCCTACATACATATTCACACATGTGCAACATGACTATACACCAGGTTATAGATCATAAAAGTGGCTTGTGGCAGCCAGAGAAGGGATGTTCACACTGTCATCACCAGGGAACTGGTCAACACCCAGTAGTCATCATGCACTGGAATAACCTCCAATATATTTTGTTTAAAGAATAAAAAAAAAACAAATTATAGGTAGATGGGCCCTTCTTTCCCCTCTTCCTGTCTCCTCTAGTCAAAAAAAAAAAAAAAAAATGAGTCCATCCTTCTCACTATGTTCTACATGACAATTTTAAGAGTTTACAAATATTAACTCAAATAATCTCTGTAATAGCTTTAGCAATAATCCCCATTTTGTAAACAGGCAGAGAGAGGTTAAGTGACCTGCTTTGGAGCCTCACAGGTGGCTGGGATTTGAACTGAGGACTGTCTTTGAAATCCGCTCTTAACCTCTCCTACACTGCCTACCACAGCAGTGTACTTCTGGAGAAAAATGCTAAAAATTACACGCACACGTAATTTTTGCACACATATACATAAAATGTATCTGGAGCATACACATGATCCAGGACTGGCTGTCTCTGGAACAAGAGATATGATGAAGAGCTTTTTTTTTTTTTTTTTTTTTGCAACACCTAAGATAATGTCCTCAAAGAATCATTTTATCAGATGCCTTCTCGTTCCTAGCACAGCCACGTCCCTTTCCCACTGTGCCCACCAGAGGGCGCCTGGGGATGCGCACACACACTCTGGGAGGGAGACCAAGAGTTGCCCAGCGCCCAGGTCTCAGGATCACAGGGCAGGGGTATGTGTCTGTCTCTGTTTTTCCTTGAGCTCAACCTCTGTGAGCTGAGGTCTGGGTCCGAGTGAAGGGGGCGCGCAAGTACAGCAGAGAGGCCCTGCCACGGGCTGCAGCGGGCAGCACATATTGCCTAGAGGCAATATGGAAGGCTAAGAATTTAAAATGTACAAATTCAACAGTTCCATTTCTTAGCACTTACTCTTCAAAACAAGATGCACACTCACATGCATACGTCCTTAGTAGGATAAAGGTAAATTTATACTATGGGATGCTGGGCAGCCATTGACAGGACAGAGTTCTACGCTGATCAGGCTCAACACACTGATTATTGAATTACTCTCTACACTGACTTGCACTGACTTGGCACTCAATGAATGGGAAAGTGAAGTTCCATAAAGATACATAAGTATACTTTATATATAAGAAAAAGCCACAACACAATACAAGGTATGCTCTTGATGTGTTTGCTTGTGTGTTTGTGTTTGTGTGTGTGTGTAACTACGTGTGTGACTTGACAGCTCTAAGTAAAACCCCCGAGAGGTCCAGGAGGCTAAACACTGAGTAGAGGTAGTCCCTTTAGAGCTGGGCAGTAGTCAGGAAGCCCTTTTGATTTGTGATATCTGATTGTTCTACCTCGGGGACATATGGATTGCATCTGTTATAAAGTAATGGAAAAGTATAAACTGAGAGGCTTCTCTGAACTCTGAGATGTGGAGCACACAGCACTTAGGCGGCAGACTGGGGACACCCCACTTCAGCCCCAGGAAGACCTGCCTCATGGCACCTGGCTTTTCTCAGACAGGGCCAGTTGAGGGGATGTGGCTCCAGTGACTTGAGCAGGACTGTGGGCAGGATGTGGGGGGTGGACCTTCAGGCTGCCGTGGGACCCCCAGAGCTACCCCTCCAGAAGATGACAGTGTCCAAGCCAAATAGCTGAGGAGTGCCCCTCCCCTCTGTGACTGTTCTCTTGCTCCTTTCTAATAAAATGCATATTTACTAATACATTGTTAGTAATGAATGTGGCTCCAGCAATCAAAACACTGTCTGCCATGAATTAGGATTCAATAAATATTTATGGAATGAGTTTAATGGACCAGTGAAAGAATGAATGAAAACAGGAAGGGAGAAGACAGAAGAAGTATCATTTGAGGGGGGTGCCAAAGGTCCCCAAAACAAGAAGTGGGTGGTTTTCCAACTAGCCATGACTGAATTTTTATTCTGAGGCTGGAACAGCCTGGGTAACAGAGGTTACGAAAGCTAAAACCAACCTTCAGGCCTAGGCTGACACAGGCAGGGCTGTGAGAGGTTGTGAAGTGGGACTCAGTCCAGAAAGTGTCAGCAGGTGGGTGAAGGGCTGTCCATCAAACACCGCACTAATCCCAGCCTGGGCCAGGGCCCAGCTGCTCCGCCCTGCAGGGGCACAGACATGCCAACACCAGCTCACTCCTCACTGCCCGAATCTGTGGACCAGAAGTATGCTATGGAAATACCACCCGCTATCACCAAATTAATCAAGAAATTCAGCGTTTAAAACTTTAATCCTCTTTAAGTCTTTAGAGAGGTGAAGGCTCCTGGGGGCTCTTGGATTTAGATGGGTGGCTACGCTTGCTTTAAAAACACCACGAAGTGTTCTCCCTGAGGAAGTCACTTGTACTAATCTGCCTTATTTAGGGTGTGAATGATGGGCATGCTGAGGAATGAAGGGAAGGGTAAATAAAGGGGAGTTCATTCCACTGCAGCAATTCTACGTGTTCCCCGAAACCCATGAAATTAGACTGAAGAAAATTATGCTTCTAAGAGCTATGCTTAAAAACATAGAACATGGGCCTCCCTGGTGGCGCAGGCGGTTGAGCGCCGCACTGTGAAGCTGTCCGCAGCCTCTGCAGCGCGGGTTCGATCCCGGCTGGCGAGAATCCCCCATGGCGAAGCAGACCTTTCCTGTCACACTCGCTGCTCCCCTCAGCAGTGTATTTCAGTCCGTCTGCCTGCTCTGCTCCCCGATCTGTCTCCGGTGAATCCTCTCACCCTCCCACGCACCTGGCCTGTACTCCGGTGCTTGTATAAAAATAAATAAATCTTTAAAAAAAAAAACAAAACATAGAATATGGAAATAAGGAAAAAGGAATTCAAACCTCTGCACTCCATACACCAGAATGAAGTATATATCTGCATTCAAATGCTTCCAAATAGATGGTATGAAAATGTGTCTGTACCACTGTGTGTCCCGCTTGCACACACACTAGAAATGATCTTTTCAAGTTAAGTGAGCCATGTATTAGGCACTTTCCTGGCAAAAAGTAGGTGCTGTGCAAGTGTTTGCTGTTGCTGTTACCTGTCCATGGGGCAGTTTTCTGACTCACACCCTTAACTCATGTCAGCAGCTACTGGTTGAATTTCTGCCCGATATGGCCTATCACTCAGACGGGACAATGACTTCAGCAGTAACTGATCTGCGCTGATCTGTAAAGTGGTTCCTGTTCCTCTCCACCTCCAGCCTTTCCGTATGCTCCCCTGGTTCCTCTTGGACGCTTGGCTCACCATTTAGCAGGCACGTTAGCTGTGCCTCTGATGGGGGAAAACCAGAGCTGGGCAAGTAGACGGGGCAAGTGAAAGGAGAAAGAGTGTGAGAAGGTGATGCGCTTGCTCGATGGCCCCTGTCTTCTTCTTTGTAGCAAACACTCCATCAGGGGTCGGGCTGGCTTTGCACAGGGTTGAATTATTGATTACACAGGGGAAGAAGAAAGATGGTGTTTTTTCTGTTTGAGTTCAGCTCTTTTTGCTTGCTCCTAACACAGCTGGGTCACCATAGATTGAGCGGGCAGAATAAAAAGCATCTGGAACAACTCTGCTTGAAGTCAGTCCAGACCAGCAGTGATCTCGACTTTGGAAGTCCACATTACTGGGTTAGAAGTAATGGCTCCCAGGCCCAGAAGGTACGAGGCTAACCTGGCTGGCGGCACATGGGTGCAAAAATTCTTCAATGTACTGAACTGCTGGTGTGCGGCCATCCCGTTGGCCAAAACCCTCCTTCACCAAGGTTCTTTGCTGCACACATCACTAAGCAACTGGCTTGAAAAAGCACCCACTCCTCAGGGAGGAGCAGAGCTAGAACTCCAGCAGGCTCTCTTCAGTATGCAGAAGAATTTCTGGGGCTGGCCTTATTAAGCACACAGATTCCCAGAATCAACCCCGGATGGTTCAGATACACCTGGCTTAAGCTTCCAAACTACCACTAAAACGTTCTAAATGCACGTTTTAACTTATCCAGGGAGAAATCTTTTCACTCTCTGCAGAGATCTCATTCTGCATAACAACCCAGCTTCCACTCTGCTCTGTGGCAGGGGCTCAGGGACGCCCTCACAGCCCTGGAGAGGGAGAGACAAAACACTTGCCTCTTCACTGCTTTTGATACTCTTTCTTGACCACATCTGTCCCCTTTGCATCCCACTGTCACAACCAGTCTGTCCTATCAGCCTCATTCGGCTGCCCTGAGCTCGTGCCTTCCGAGGACTTACACTGCTGACAGTGACAAGGTTTGCTGTCAGCCCTCAGGTTCATGGGCCAGGTTTGAAGGCAGATCTGGTCAGTGCTAAAGTGGCCACTGCCCATTAGTGGTGCTCTCCTCCCTTTAGCCCTTTACTATCTCACGGGGTGCTTTTTCCTGTTCAAATAAATCCACAAGACATCCATGAAGTTTCTATTCAAGGGGTTGGCACACCTTTTCTGTGAGGGGCTAGATAGTATGCATCTTGGCCTCTGCAACTCAAGTAGTCTTAGTCACAACTATGAACTAGTGATATCCTATTGTCAAAGTTGCCCGAGATAAAATGTGAAGAAATGGGTGTGGCCATGCTCTGACATGGCTGTATTTAGAGAAACAGGTTGTATTAGTCAGCTCAAGCTGCTCTATGAAGTACCCTAGAGCCTGTATGCGTGGTTTCAACAACAATTAACCTTCTCACAGTTGTGGAGACTGAAGTAAAGTCCAAGATCAAGGTACCAGCAAATTCAGTTTCTGGTTCAAACACTTTTCCTACCCTGTAGACAGGTATGTCCTCGGACAGTCCTTCCTCTGGAGGTGTCTCCCTCTCCCATGAGGACATGATTTCATTGGACCAGGACCCAACCTGCCATCAAGACCTCATTTATCCCATAGCACCTCTCAAAGGGCCCACTTCCAAACACTGTGACAATGGAGGTAAAACCAGGTGGGGGACATAATTTGCTTAGTAACTTGGTTAGATCTGGCCTCGGGACCATAGTTTGCTGACCTCCATTTCAGTCTCTCTAAATCTAATCACCTTTACATTAAGAAATCTTTCCCTCCCCCCCCCCCCCCCCCCGATCTTTCCTCTCCATTTAAATGAGAGAAACCACCAACGGTTTGGAACAATTGCTTTCTGAAGAAGATCGAAAAAGATGTCTCTGGGTTTCAGATGTGCCAGAGCTATTCTCCCAAAGGTCTTTGCTCGTTTTGTACTATGTGTTGCTTCTCATCTCCATATTAAAAAAAATTTTTTTAATTGAACTCTGTAGAAATTGTGCTCTTGAGAGCATATATCAACCCTGCAGCTGGTTTCGAACCCACAGGAGTGGACATTCGTAGCTACATTCAACAGCAGGTACAGGCAGAGCCTGACGGGAAAATCCCAGAAGAAAGGCCAAGCTGAGCCACCTGCTGAGTGTTGTTCCCAGCAGAGGCGGGATGCAGGTCTGCTGAGCAAAACTAGCATTTAGGTATTTTCTGGTTCTGTTATATTTAAAGCTATGACCCTATAGGACAAACCAGAGCAGACCCTCCCCTGAGCTTCTGTATCCACACAGCTGTCCCCAGCACTGCTCCTCCTCTGCCTTCCCTGCCACCAGTTCCCAGGGCCTTTCTTCAGGATCTCCCACATAACAAAAAGCTGCCTGATTTGGGTAAGAAGGCACCTTCGTGGGCCTCCCTGGTGGTGCAACGAGTTAAGACGCAACCTATGAAGGTCTCTGCAGCACAAGTTCCATCCCCAGTGGGCCAGGGAGCTACCCACATGGTGCAGCAGACCTCTCCTGCCTCGCCCGCTGCTCCCCTCAGCAGTGTACTTCAGTCAATCTGCCTGTTCTGCTCCCCACTCTGTCTCTGGTGAATCCTCTCACCCCCCTCACCTCTGGCATGTACCCCAGCTCTTGTATGCATAAATAAATAAATCTTTAAAAAAATTAAGGAAGGCACCTTAGTTGTGGCAGGTCTTGTTTTCTGAAAAGTCCTCATTTTAACCACGGTGAAGACAGTGTAGCTGGGGCTCCACTGTTCTTATTTTCTGCCTTCACAAAGCAGAGGAGCCTTTTTATTTATTTTTTTTTTAAGATTTATTTTTTTATATTCCCCGTACGATTGCACCCCAAATGAGCCTTTTTAATGCACAGTATAAATGTTGATGCGGTAAGGTATTCCCCTTCTGAGCTTACTTACAATTTTCTACATGTACTATCAGGAATTTCATGGTTTTCTAAGTTTTCTTAAAAAACATGCTTGAGAAGGGAAAAAATTAAGAAAAAATTCATTTCAGAAAACACCATTTTCAAATATACTGCCAAAAAGACAATTTAGGAGTTAAAGTGGCAATGACATGAACTAAAGAGATGTTAAGCGGTATGAGGGGCTATTGTTCTGTTCTTCCTGTGACACACTGTTGCTTGGCCAGTCAAAATGATCACTCAGGCTCAAAAACCCCATTCAGAGTCACTGGTAAATTCCACAGGACCAGATATTTGATCACAAAGTAAGCAAAGGAAGTTTCATTGACAAACTAAAATAATTATTTTCCCAATGAAAGTTCCCAAGGTACCTGGAAGAATTACTAACAGTATCAAGTGGTAAAAAAATGCGGGGCTATGGGTCAGATCAGAATTATGCATTAAATTCCTCCATCAAGTTCTGTGTCTTGATCCTCTCATTTATTGGCCTCAGTTTCCTATGAAATAGGGTGGAGGAAGCGGAAATGGATCATGACCCTATCTCACTTTGCTTCTGAAATAATTCTTTATACAGTGAAAAGAACATGAGCCTTGGGGTGCAACAGACCCTTGTTTTGGTGGGAAAGAAGCAGATAAAGCACTTAATTTCTCTAAGTCTCTGTTTATCCTTTTAAGAGGGAAGAAAACAGTTTCTCTTTAACAGAGTAAAGGGCACTAGTTAAGACGACAATGCAGGCAGAGTACTGTGACAGCACCAGCCTGGGGTATGCGCCTAGAAAACATCAGCTTCCTGGATTCAACTTCTTTAGTCAAAAACTAAAAAGACAATGCCCACTGCCAGGCCTCCCCTGGTGGCACAGTGGTTGAGCGCTGGGCTGCAAAGTTGCCCGCAGCCTCTGCAGCACCGGTTTGATCCCCGGCCACCAGTGAGGGCCCCACATGCTGTGCAAACCTCTCCTGCTGCGCCCACTGCTCCCCTCAGCAGTGTACTTCGGTCTTTCTGCCTACACTGCTCCCTGCTCTGGCTCTGGTGAATTCTCTCACCCTCCCGCGCTTCTGACTGTACCCACTGCTTGTATAAATAAATAAATCTTTAAAATATATATATTTAAAATAAATAAATAAAAAGACACTGCCACTGGGGAGCAGTGATAGGCAGGCAGGGCTGGGGGAAAGTTCAAGCCTGGATTCCTCATCCTCTGCTGCCAAATATAATGAAGTATTCAAGAAAGACTAGAGCATGTTGACAGGCCACACAAGTCACCCCCCTTGGTGGAGAGCTGGCACTATCTGGCAGCAAAATAAATCAGGATCGTGCAAGATTAGAACCCCCAGGATAAAGGGAATATCCATGAGTTCGTACTTACATAAATAATTGAATGAATACTTGGAGAAGGGACATCTCTTCCCCACAGAAGAATTCCAAGTAATAAATGCAGAGGAATAAGGGACATTGAAATGAAGACAAGACACCACAGTAATAAGTGGCGAGGGAGAGACCCAACACAGATACTGAAATCACTGAGTAAAGTTTCAGGAAAAACAAAATTTGTATGCTGAAATGTCCTCATCCATTGTTCCCTTATTTTCTGACTTTACCAAGCAAGGGAGCTTTTTAATGGGCAGTGTGGCTATTGATGTGGCAATTTATCTGAAATATTCATTTCAAAATATCTCTTTCAAGTCATTTATTAATTGCAAAAGGAGAAACAGTGAACTAATTCTCACAGTGGACACCATCTTAATGACATGATCAAAACTGTATCTCCCAGACACAAACCTGACATCACACACACATTACTCACCCCCGCCCCCACCGACTCGTGCCTGGTGCACTGAGAAGTGATGACACATCACTTATGAGCAGTCTTGACATCTCAGTCTGATTGGATCATGAGAAAACATCACACCAAGCAACACAGAGGAACAGTGCACAAAAGGCTGATGGCTTCACTTCAGAAGTGTCAAGATCACAAAAGACAAGGGGAAAGAATTAGGAACTGACAGAGACTAAAGGAAATTCAGAGACATGACAATGAAATGCAATGTGGGATCCTGATTAGGACCCTGGAACAGAAAAAGGAAAAGCTGGTAAAATCCATGTACAAACAGGTGGAGAGTACTGTACCCATATTAGCTCTTACTTTAACAATTGTGCTGAGTTTGCAAGTTATTAACATTAGCAGCAGCAGGGCCTCCCCTGGTGGCACAGCGGTTAAGTGCTGGGCTGTGAAGCTGCCTGCAGCCTCTGCAGAGCCAGTTTGATCCCTGGCTGCAGGCAAGGGTACCACATGGTGCCCAGACCTCTCCTGCTGCACCCACTGCTCCCCTCAGCAGTGTACTTCGGTCCCTCTGCCTGCTCTGCTCCCCGCTCTGGCTCTGGTGAATTCTCTCACCCTCCAGCACTTCTGACTGTACCCAGTGCTTGCATAAATAAATACTTAAAAAAAAAAAAAAAGCAGCAGCTAAGCTGGGCACTATAAAAGCGATTTTCTAAAAGTCTCAAAAGATTTCCAAGCCAAAAGTTTAATAAAAAGCATTGATATGGGTGAGGGACAAGTCTGTATCATTCTTCTACATTCTACCCAAACACGTCACGGAACATGCCCGCCCATACTCACTACTGTGAGGGTGATGTCTGCGTGACATCATCCCAACCGTCTGTGCTGTCTACTTCTCTCTTGCCGCAAAGGGCCAGGTGAAAGGACAGCTTTTCGGGAACGCAGACTTGTGGGACGATTACAGGGAGAATGTTTTGTCCACAATCTGATGTTTCCTTCCATAAAAGGGAATTCAATCAGTGTAATTCCTGGCCTCTCTATCCCCTTTCTTAAGCGAGAGGAGACATGACACAGTGGCTAGATAAATTTGGGAAGAATAAACCGGGCCTGCACTGCTCACCCTTTTCCTTCTTCTGCTTGGGAGTAACTGGCTTGTGGAAGGAAAGATTCCAAAAGAAAGTCATTATTGACAAAGGCATTTAAAGTAGACCTGGGGAGCTAATTAGGGAGGTACAGTTTTCAAATGTCTCTACTCCCCACTGCAAAAAAGGGGGAAAAACAAACTTCTAAAGATAGGTTTATCGAGAAAAATCACTAGCATCCTGAAATAACCGGCTGGTTGTTGACAAAGGACTTTTCTGTTCAGAACTGAGCTCAGTATAGACAGTTGTAGACTTTCTGGCAGCAGCAATCATAAATCCTGACACTTGCATAACTGAAAAGCCCCCTGCAGTTTTTGCCTTTATGAACCTTATACCTTCACTCAGACCACAGAGTACAATTCAAGGGTCTCTGGCAGCCCAGGAATGTGCTTTGTGGGTTACAATCCCTAACGCCCCCAATAAACCCTTTTGTTTCAACTGACCAGGTTTCAATTTCTTATTAACAGGTTCACAGATAATAGGTGTCCTGCCCTGCTCCTTAGGACAAGAAACTCCACTCACTTTGTTGGTGATGTGGAGAATCAGCTAATTTGGAAGTCCATTTGACTCTCACCTCAAAGCTAATCCCTCCAATTTAGTCTTTCTTAGTAACATGGGTGAAATTTTTGGCCTCTTCTCCCTTGGTGCTTGTTTTATTTTTCTAATTTGTTCATAACCCAGGTAAGAAAAAAAAGGCTGATAATGCCTGGCACTCTCTAGATGCCCCCAAGTTCCATTTGCCTTAGCATGCTCCATGTCCTCGAACTTAATTCTAGAGCTGTGGTTCTCTGTGGGATTGGGAAGCATTTGTTCCACAAATCTTCTACTCCAAATAGCTTCTGGGCTTTGAAAATTATGAACACCATTTAACGTGGCCTTTTTTTTTTTTTCTGGGAGAGCTGAGCTGTACTGTGGCAATAAGAGGATCCGGAGGACACCCACCCATTGCCACCTCCCCCACAGATGTCCATGTATCCATGGGTGACAGATTGATGGAAGCTCCTATGTTACAGCTATGGCCTTCTCTGTGGTGCCTGGTGGGAAGGGGAACATATTGTTTTCCACCAGCTTTGGGGCTACAGTTCTATTACAACCTACTTGGTATAAGCATGCTTTTAAAATAAGTTATTTTCCTAGTTTCCTCACTTTTGTCTCTGCACCAATGATCAGTTAAAACAGAGGAAGAAAGCGTGAATTCTCACCCCTTTCTGGACCATCACACCTTTATCTTTTCCAATAGTTTCCTTTGCTTATGTGCTTTGCCAGTGCAAAGATGGAAATTTCTAACTAGAGCCTTTAAAGCCCATTACTTTTCACCCCACATCATGTAATTTAGTTCTAAAGTCAAACTTCTATGGCAAACTGCTACTTGTGTGAATGCCCGTCTGGGAGCAAGACTAATCTTCCTCTACTCAAAAAATAACCAACACTTACTGCACCAGAGTTATGATTACATCACAATAAATATTCTATGCAGGACTAGGAACAGCTCCTCAAAGAAAAATGCTTGGAAATAGGTAATTGGAATGAACTATATGCATTTTCACTGAGCTCTGAAAGAAATTGCAAGAAAAAAGATCTTCGATCTGTTCCCAAGCATTTTTTTTTTCCTTTTAAAGATTATCATGTGAGGAATTTTGACAGCCTGTGCATTCTAATGGGAACATCTCAGGAAGAAGAGGCTTATCTGTACTGGAGCCTTGTTACTGCTATGCTGGGCACCATTTATCATAAAGGGAGAAGATCTGGAAGGTAGTTCTGTTCTGGACAATTAGGCTCTTAAGCAGTCTTCCTTCGCCATGATGTGAATTATTTAAAAACCAAAGAAAGCCCCTTCCTTTGAGGTTCACATGGTCACAGGAACCAAGTAAGAATGCCAACAACCCATTTTTAAAAGGCAAAACACCACCACAAGGCAGAGTCAATTCACACTGCACACCTATGCGGATGCCAAGCTACTGTCCCTCCTTCCCAGTGCAGCTGGGAGAACTGCAAGCGGAGAGTAATGCTCAGGAGCATCAATGGTGCCCAGGAGTCAAAACAGACATGTCTGTTAATACAAGAGCCACTGCAACAGCACAGACAAGAAACAAGAGACTGCAAGAACATTCTTTTTCCTCATAATAGGGATGTGCTAACTTCATTATTCAGAAGCCTTTGATTACCCCTTTCAGAAGTTTTTTGTTGAGTTTAATTTTCAAGGCTGTTAACCACTGATGCTAACTTAATTATAGTAAACAAACAACCAACCCATAATGTATGATGCCAATTGCTAGTTTAATGTTGGTTTCACATTAGATTTGGATTTCTCTTCTCATTTATAACATTCTTTGCCAGGAAGGTTTCTGCACAGTCACTTGCTTTTCCTCAGCTGGTGTCTTTGTTCCCTAGTTTGCCATGGGGGATTGAGGGAACAGATATTTATGACGTATTAACAGTGCTTTTCAATGATTTATGACACTGTGCTCTTGCATTTTTAACCTTGCAGTCATTCTGATTATTGTTCTAAAACGGTAAGATTAACATGGGGGGGGGGCGCAAAGATTCATAATCAGCCTCTTGCATACAAATTCAGCCAGATGTAGGAAAAATAGAGTCCTTGGGGGCTTAAAGGCTCCAGATGGGATTCTCCAAGAAGCGCTAAGCATTTAACCCCAAGTGCCTTTTCATCTGTCACCATGTCCTTGGCATTGTCTTCTGTGGACAATATCTTCACACTGACATTTAGACACAACTCTAGTATCTTCACATTTGGGAAACCAAAGTTCTGGAATGTCATACATCTTGAACTCAACTCTTAGGACTTCTAGCCAACCAACTAACTTGGACATCACTTGCTAAGATGCATTTCTTTCCCTTTCTTACATACGACTGTGACTCAGGATAAAGACTCCATCAGTTTATTTTAGGTGAATGACTTGATGATGTTGAGGAGCTGGAACTACCCTTGCTTTTTCCAGAGACCCCAGGAAATCTGTGCTTTAAGGTTTTCCAATTTTGTATCTGGAGGTCTGAAAAGGTAATTTGGCAGATACGACAGTGACCAGCTGGTCACCACCCTGCCTGCATCCTTACAAGTGCTGGCTTACGAGGCAGCAGTCGGGCCAATGAAAAGTAAGCAGATCCACTCCGGGAGACACTGAGATTTTTTTGTTAAAGATTTATTTATTTTTATATAAGAGCTGGGGTATAGGCCAGAGGTGCAGGAGGATGAGAGGATTCACCAGAGATAGAGCAGGGAGCAGAACAGGCAGATGACCGAAATATACTGCTGAGGAGAGCAGTGGGCGCGACAGGAGAGGTCTGTCACGCCTTGTGGGTTTCTCACTGGCCGGCCGGGAATTGAACCCGTGCTGCAGAGACTGTGGACAGCTTCACAGCGCTGCGCTCAACCCGCTGTGCCACCGGGAAGTCCCCGAGACACTGAGATTTTGTTTCATAACAATGAAAACTTGCAGAAAAAAGCTCCTTGACACTATTTCTTCCATTTAATCTGAATACAGCAGCCACCTGTAACCAGGGGGCAACAAGTCTGAGGACAAAAAGCCCATATGCTTGGAAATGTGAACAGGAATGGAGAGAACCTGGGTCTCTGATGATGTCACTGAGTGGTGGAAACAACCCAAGACCACCCGCCTCAGGGCTGTCTTGTTAGAAAACATTAACATCTTTATGGTTTAAGTCTCTCTTACTTGCAGGCAGACACTTTCTTAAGTGATACAGAAAGTGAGGTCTAGGGCAGAGGGAAGAAGTTTGGCAGTAGCAAAGGCTGGTTCATTCTCTCTTGAAGCTACACCCCGTAGTCTAATGAAGGGTGTGCAACCATAGTGCTTCTTTTTGTTTCATTTTATATATTTTTTACATCATTTTTCATTTTTGCACAATGTATGCATTTTCATCTTGGTTATATTCCCCATACAATTCCCACCCTCTTATTTTTACCCTAATCCCTCCTCTCTTCCCCCCACTCCCCGTAGTGTGTCTCTGGTTCATAGTTGCTTGTTGATTTTGATTTTTACTTTATTATAATTACTTTTTCCTGGTCCCTTATTTAGGTTTTCTAAATTCCTGCTATAAGTGAGACCATCCAGTACTTTTCTTTTCTCTTTCTGGCTTATTTTGCTGAGCATGATCCCTTCCAGCTCCATCCATGTTGCTGCAAATGGCATGAGTTCATCTTTCTTGATTGCTGAGTAATATTCCATTGTGTATATGTTCCACATCTTCTTGATCCAGTCATCTATTTTGGGGCATTTGGGTTGTTTCCATAGCTTAGCTATTGTAAATAGTGCTGCTATAAACATAGGGGTGCAGATGCCCTTTTGAATTAATGATTCTGTGTCCTTTGGGTAAATACCTAGGAGTGGAATTGCTGGATCATATGGAAGCTCCATCTTTAGCAGGTTGAGGAATCTCCACACAGCTTTCCACAGATTTCAAACTATACTACAAAGCTGTAATAATTAAAACAGCATGGTATTGGAACAAGAACAGACACACGGACCAATGGAACTGAATAGAAAATCCAGAAATAAACCCACAGATTTACAGTCAACTAATCTTTGACAAAGGAGCAAAGAATATGCACTGAAGCAAAGAAAGTTTGTTCAATAAATGGTGCTGGGAAAACTGGGTTGCTACATGCAAAAGAATGAAGCTTGACTACTCCCTCACACCATGCACAAAAACCAACTCAAAATGGATGAAAGAACTAGACATAAGACCTGAAACCATAAAATATATAGAAGGAAATATAGGCGAAACACTACATAGTGCTTCTTGATGCTGGGGAGCAACTGCAGGCCCAGCTGGCATTTTTGGATGTCAGCTTGAGAATGTCACCCACGTTTTATGACAATAATATTCAACAAGTGGGGCTAGACAAGCAAGTAGTTAGTTTGATTCTTAGAGCCCAGTGAAATCCTGTATGTGGCAAGAATGACAGGGGGAGAGCAGAAATAGTCTCTTTTCCCCGCTTCTGCTTCTGGGTTTATTTGCCCAAAGTAGAGAGTTTAGGAATTCATTTCCTAACTGAAAATCTGCATTGCCTCTGTGATGTGGAACACACCCTTATGTATTTCTAAATTGCATCTCCTGTGTGGGAGAGGCCTGGCGGGGCAGGGCAGAGGTTTGGAAGGGCTGTGTGACTGCAGGGCAGGACATGCTTTCTTCTTATGGGACCCAGGCAGAGGTCCTCCGAGTCACAGAATTTCAAATAACTTAACCCCTAGTTCACAGGATTCTAACAGGTGACCAGTCCCTCAGCTGGCATGACTAACAAGTTAGCTGTGTATTGTAGTGGGCGGGGTGTGTGTGTTTGTTGTTTCTAGAAAACATTACTATTCAAAGCATAGCCCGATCAGCATGAAAGCAAGTTGAGAAATGAGAAAAACTAAATGGGTTACACTTCAGCTTTGTTCTTCAGATGACAACTGTTACTAATAGGTATCACTTGTCTATTTTTATTTTAACTAAAATGCAAAGGATATATTAAACTTATCTTCATTCTGTTTTTCTTCTTAAGGTGGATCTGCTCCTCTTAAGGAGCTCCCTTATATGTGGTTTAATATTTTTTAAATGCTGATAATCTATCATAGCTTGAAATTTGACTTCCTCAACTATTCTCAATCCGGCAAATACTTAGTTGTGTGTGTGCGTGTGAGAGTGAGAGAGCGAGAGAGCGAGAGAGAGAGAGAGAGAGCGAGCTAGCAGGAGACCGGGAGAGAGGGCACAGTGTCCTTTAGGAACCCTTACAGGGAAATGAAAAAACAAAACAAAACAAAACAAAACATGAATGAACTCTAGTGAATGAAGCCGCAATTCAATTCAATTAGAAGATACTCTAAAATAGTGACAGGACCTGGCGCCAGGCAAACCGCTAGCTGCAGAACACTGAACAAAGATGAAATTGTCAGAACAAGCTCTGTCATCTCCTGTCACCACCTATACCAGGAAGGTCAATTCCAGAAATGATTTCCAATAAGGAGCAGGTAAGCACGGCCCCAGGTTTTACAGGGGTTGGATCAGTCTCTCTTCTGGAAGCCCGCTCACGTCACATGTCTACTTCTGACTTGCTTTGTTCTTTCCCTTCCAACAGCCAGTGACAGTTGTTGGGTCTTTCAAAGGAAGGGAGCTAACCCTTTACTGTCCAGGTGCTGGCTTTCGCTCACTTGCTGCCTTTCTCTGTGAGCCTCACAAATTCTCTAAAGAACCTCTCGCTGACTTTGAAGCCAAAACCTCTTTGCTCTCCCAGTTTCGATGTCTTCACTGGGTGGGAAACCAGTCAACAGCGAGCCTTGTGTTATTTCTGATGGGGTTCTCTGAAGTTATCGGAGCCCCAAGTGGCTTGCTAGATTTTGCATAAGCAATAATCTAGTGCATGAAACGCATCATCCAGCATCTCTATTACACCTACTTCTGCAGAGGCTCTTTGAAGGAGTCTCAGTGGAGAACACCGTAAACTGCTGTGCACATTGGTATTCCTGCCGAGTTCAGCGTGCGGGGCCCACAGCAGGCGGCGTGCTGCGCCCGGCACCATCCGCCTCTGGCACTGTCTCCTATCATCCCTCCACTCCGAACAAGTCCAAGAAACAGAAAAACATAAAAAGCTATTGTCCATGTCCAGTGAGAAATGAAATGCACTGGACCAAGTATCACAACTTCCTTAAAATAATACAACACTCCATCACTTTTGCATCTGGATCCCACTTACGGTTTGCAAAGTCATAAAGCTCGAAATCAACGTCTTGAACCATTGCTACTTCACTCTATTTAAATGCATTCTTTTAAAAAAGCAATTTATTGCAAACTCTCAATGGCTTCACCTTAGCTAAGGCATTTAATTCAGTTCATCTCCTGCTTTGTACTGTAGGAGGCAATCAGAAGATTGGAAGCAATTTATTAATAAGAGACTATGTCCTACAGCTCTGACCTGTGAAAACCGTTTCTGAATCACAATGTTGCCACGACCCGAAGCTAAGGAGGGACGTATATCACAATTTGGGGTTTATTTGGTTTATTTTCAGGCTGAATCATCAAAAACTGGATCGAAGCTCCTAAGTTGTAGCTATAGCCTTTTGTGGAGTGCCCAGGGGAAGAAACACTGCCTTCTACCCGTGTTCTCCTCCTCCTAACACAATCATTTCTACCATGATGAAAACCACAAGGCAGCTTAGTCTTTCAGAAGGAAATAACAGAATAGAAATGATAGCTCCCACTAGAAAAGAAACAACTACTTCTGCCTACATAAAGGCTATAGCCAATGACTGAGCTGGGAGACAAAGGCTAGACTTACACGTATTTCCTAAGCACTCATTACAGGTGATCAAATTATGCCAGAATCCCATCACCTTAACCAAAATTTCTCTCCTATACACCTTTCAACCTTGACCCTCAATCCTTCTTAAGAGAGGATAGTGAGTTGACTAAGATGCTTAAACCCTCAGGGAGGAAAAACAAAACCCTCCAATCTATACCAGTCTTTTCATCTATAAAATGATAAATTAAGATCTCTTCAAGCGTTCAGGAGGGCTATAGATTATGGATGAGGCTGGGCAGGATGGGGTCCAGGATAGCCCAGGGGCCTCGGAAGTCTGTGGTTAACAAACTAATTCAATATCCCTTCATGGAAAAGCAAATGAACTTTTTCCTCTACCCCTGTGGGGTCCATTATTATTTCTGATGAGGCACAATTAGTATTGTTTTATTTCAGATTCTGGTTTACTATTTGATTCACAATTTAGTTTATAATTGAGGGAACTCTTCAGTAGCAGTAATGGATGGAAAGCCCAGCATTCGGCACAAATCTGATGTTTGATGAATGTGAATTTCTTTGCCCTACAATTCACTGGAATGATTTTCTCTTGGCAGGGGTTTTTAGTTCAAGGTGGCAAATTGGCTAATTAGCCAATGGAGGTGCAAGGCTGACAACCAAGCCCCACTCCATCCCACTCTATAATTTAGAGCTCTTCCAAACCTGTGCCTCCCTGCTTCTGATCGCAGCGCAAGCAGGAAGAAAGCCTAATCTCAGAATGGGAGGTGAAACCGATGAACCTGAAAGCATTTTTCTAAGTCAACGCAGTCACTCACAAAAAGCCACGTTCTGTACAATCCATTTTTATGAAATGTCCAGTATAGGCAAATCCAAAGAGACAGAAAGTAGATTAGCACTTTCTAGATCAGCGATTGCTAACAGGCACTGGATTTCTTTTTAGGGTAATAAAAATGCCCTGGAATTAGAGTGTATTCACAACTCTATGACTTTACTAAAAAAGCAAACTATTGAATTGCACACTTTAAAGGGTGAATTTTACGGAATGTAAGTGACGCAAATAATATTGTCATTAAAATGCAAAAAAAAAAAAAGCATTATAAATAGAAAAATGGCATACCAGGGGTTGAAAAATACCCTGGGGAACAGAAAGTATCTGATTTTGAGTACCGTCAGCTCTGTGGTCTTGAGCCAATTGTTGAACCTCAGACTCACCAATTTTCAGGTAAGGATATTAGCTCACTATGAACCTTCTATGCTGATTATAAGGAGTCTACCGTAGGAGTTAAAGGTTAAATTCAAGGACTGCCTTAATCTGAGAATTGTCGAGTGTATGTGCAAAGTAAGTGAGAGGGAGACTTGTGGGCAGGCAGGGGCAGTGGGTGAAGCACCTCCTGTGAGCTGTCCAGCAGGTTTCCATTTTTAGGATTGATTCTGTATGATGGTTATTTTGATAGTATTTCTGTCTTGCTGGATCACACAACAAAACTGTTTCCACTTTTTATAGGGAAGGAAATTAAGCCCCTGGGACATTAAGTAACCTCTTCAAAATTACCAGGCATGGGAGGCCTGGAACATTCGAGTTCTCTCCCCTAATGAAGGCGAATACCCTTTCTATTTGACAACTGAAAAATGAGTTGAGGTGTTGAGTCTTTCAGCAGAGTGTGCTAAAAATCTGTGCCAGCTTTGGGCATTAGCATCTGCCAATTATTCCAGAAGTATGAGAGAAAAAGCGAGAGCAAGGAAGGAAGAAAAAAGAAATGGGGGAGAAGGGAGGAACCAGAGAGAGAACAAGAGGGGGGGCGGGGGAAGAGGGGAGCTGTGCATTCTGGTCTTTTTGTTTCAGGAATATGTAAGGGAAGCAGATTTCCTTTTCCAAGTTCAAAGAAAACGATGTGTTTTGTTTTCATTCTTCGTTTCATTTTTCTCTTGCGAAAAAAAAACCCAACTAGCTTTGAAGCCTCTCTGTTTAAACTCATTAGGAAAACCATCAATGACAGAAGCTTTCATGAAATCGTACTGGGAGGAATTAGCGTGATGGGAGAGCCAGATCAATCTGCAAACGTTTCATCTATGGAGATGGAGGTCAGTATTGGTTGCTTGTTCAGCTCAAAGTTAACATAAACAAACGCTTCACTTACAGGAGAGCTGAAGGGACTAAAGACATTTGATATTCACCCTCCAAATACTTCCTCAGAGGCCTGCTTTGCCTGCCACTTGAAAGAGATGGATGCTGCTCAAGAATCAAGGGAACACACTGATGGGCAACAAGTCTTGCCCTGAAGAGAAAGGCATTCTTTTAGTGTCCTGCCGAAAGGAGGTAGTGATAGTGACATTTATTGCAAAGAATCTTTGCTTGTGTGATTCATAACTTGATTGAAGTTGACCCAGAAATCTTTCTAGCAGGGCTGGTGTTAATGTATGAGGATAACTTTCCTGACATCTGAATATTTTTAATTTTAGAGTTTTTAATTCATTGACGTCTCCTCAGCAAAGTTAAACTGTGGTAATTTTTAGATTTTTTTGGTTTATTTTACTTTATTCTTGGCCATCTGATTGATTCCAAATGGATTCCAGAATGAGAAAGAACTGAAATGGGATGTCAAAAATGGAGATAAGAGGGGAAGACTGGCAGGGGAAAAGATAAGGGGCACACAAGGAACCCCGGAAGATCAACAAATTGAGTATCACTGGTAATCCTAACAAATCTGTTCTGAAAAAAAAATGTTAGAAAGTGTCTTTGTGCCTACAATATAATATATATTAAGTGATTTATGATCTGAGTATTTGCAAGGAGGACTTACTATTTTCTGTTTTTCGTATAAAGATTATATATGCATATGCAAATATAAACTGGCAAAAACATAAAAACACACATGTGTGTGCATATGTGCATCCAGGTTTAAAGAAACTAAGCTAGAATACTGATTCGCAGAACTTGCCCTTCAACCTGCCAAGCCTATCTACCCTGAGGATGCACTAGAGTCTATTATTTTAAATCTTGGTGAAATTAAGCAGAGCAGAGACTTGAGAAAACATAGGCCACAGTTAGCTTTCTTTTTTCCGTCTACTAAGAGTGGGTGACTGATTATTACAGGGACATCAAATCCTCTCTTGCTATCCCTTATTTAGTTCACAAGAAAACAAGGCATAAAATTAACCTATCCAAGGCACAGAGCCTTCCCTGCCCAACTTAATGAGCAACTAACTAATCTAAAAGGAAAACAGCCATTTTTTGAACATCCACAATATAGATGCACCATGGCATATAAATCAGTAACTCTCGTATTGCAAAGCAGACAAATAGATTAATGCATGTTGCAAAGGATGGGTGAAGAGATCGATTAGGTTACTGATTCAGACCATGAACTTTCTTTCAATATACTGCATTTAACTTTTAAATAAGGTTTAGGAGAACCTGTAACATTTTGCTCACTGACAGAGCTATATTTTACTAAGGGCAGGAATTGGCTAGTCTATAAAAATTAAATTATGCCCCTTTCACTGTATCTAGTCAAGAGGAAAAACTCTAATTACAAGATTGCCTTGTCAAACAAATGCAAATTCACATTCTTTATATTCTGGTTTAAAAATTCATATGGGGGGAGGAATCTTTTCTGAAATGAAAATCAATATTTGAAATATTTTGCAGAGTGCAATGATAAGGGCAAACGAAATGTCACTATCAAGGGTGCTGGTAAGTAGAGGCCAACTCATTAAGCAGAGAGCTCATGAGAACAAGTCATTCCTTATGCAAACATTTAAATATCAATTAGTAAGGACAATGAAAGGAGCAGAACCAAATCTTCCCTTCCCATGTGCTCTCTTACTCCAGAAATGACCAAGGGGATAAAGAGCAGCAGGAAAAATCATCTCAGCATCTAATAGGAATGCCACTTTGGGGAATAGTAAAGGTTCATTTTAAATGTACTTCCAAACTGAAAATTACATGTACCTGCCTCAAAAATTCTTAACAGCTGAGTTGCAGACTTAATCCAGGTAGGGCTAACTGAAGGCCTGGGCAGACTGCATTCTGGTATTTTTTGGAAAGAGAATGTCTTTCGTTACTGTTTAATATCAAACTTGCTTGGTTCATTAAAACCAGTCTGTTGAAAACCCTGGTTTGTCTCTACCCATGAAAAATGCCAGTGCACACAGCACTCAAACTTTAAAACACCTAGTGATTGGTTTTCTTTCTTTCTATATCCACTTTGTGGCCTCACCATTCCACCAGCTCACTAAGCCTGTTAGATGAATTTGGCAGCCATGAAAATTGTCCAAGTCCTTAACACTGCCTGGATTATCTTTTCAGGCAAACCTAGGGGCACCTTTATTATTTTTTTTTTAGATTTATTTATTATTTATACAGGCACTGGGTACAGTCAGAAGCGTGGGAGGGTGAGAGAATTCACCAGAGCCAGAGCCGGGAGCAGAGCAGGCAGAAGGACCGAAGTACACTGCTGAGGGGAGCAGCAGGCAGCAGGAGAGGTCTGCGTGCCATGTGGGACGGTGGCCTGGGAGCAGCCGGGGATGGAACCAGTACTGCAGAGGCTGTGGGCAGCTTCGCAACCCAGCATTCAACTGCTGCGCCACCGGGGAGGCCAGGCACCTTTATTATAAGAGGTGCTGGCACAAGAAGCAGATGCCTCTTAGTAACAGCTGGCTGGTGGACCTGCACCAGAGAGCTAACTTTCCTGGTGTTTATTTTTCTCTACAACACAAAAAGTTGGTCCAGATCAGCAGTTCTCAACTCAGGACACCCCAGAGTCAGTTGGGGGGCTAATAAAAGACTATGGCTAGGTAAGCTACAGATTGACTGAACTGGCTTCTCAGCAGGCAGGGGGATGAGGGATATAGGGAGGCAGCTATGAATTTGAACAAAATTCCAGGAAGATTCCCAGGTGCACCTGTGTAGGCTAAGTGACTTGGTCAGGCTTTTACACTGTGGCCTCTGACTATCACCTTGATTGTGCTAAAGCAGGAGGGGCACGTGGGTGCGAGGCACACGTGCCTGATTGTGGACACCTGGAGTATGATGTGGGCGTGCACAAGTGGGCACACCTGGGCCTGGAGGCCAAGGCAGTAAGGGAGGCGTCAAAGGACAGCTGTGGCAGAGAACGGCTATGAGGGGACATGTGACTAGAGAGGCAGGGCCACGAGAGCCAACAGAGTAAAGATTCACTGCCCTGACTGCTCTGCACATGGTTGCTGGCACTACTACCTGTAACTAGAAGTCACTGGTCCAATTGTTAGGGGGAAAGGATGTCCTGAGCTAATTCCATACAGGCTGTGTGGACTCCACCCCCACTCCAGACCAAAGCCATCAGGACATTGGGAAAGACAAATACCATCACCACCAAAGGGAAGGTGGTTGGGACCTGAGGGTGGGGTTAAGCAGCCAGGTTTGGTATAAAAGCAGACACACGGGCTTTGGGGGGGGGGGGTGTTTCCCTTTTTTGGCTCTCCGCCAGCTCGCAGCACCCGGCCAGTCTCGGAGTGCCTTTGGGTTTCCAGGTTGTCGGATCGGGTAGGATGCTGTAGGGTAAAGAAAATATCAGGCTTTTCTGCCCTTCCGCCATCAGGATAGATGATGGATCCTTGTCCTGAATGCATGCCTGATGGCGGGCACCTGGAGTAGGGTGTGGGCATAGGTAGATGGGATTCAGCTGAGCTAAGACTGTGCTTTTAAGGGCGGCGTCACGGGGATGCCAGCAGCAGCAGTAGAAGCCGAAGCCGAGAAGCAGCAGAACGAACGCTAGAGAGCCCAGATAGAGTGAAGACTTGCCAGGCCTCCCAGCCCCCCAGCCAGCACCCCTGCCTGCCATATGCCTGGTGAACCCCAAATAAAAAACCTGCAAAACTACTGAGGACTCTGACTCCTCCTTTACCCGGTCTGCATGGGATCAGAAAACCTGCACTGTGCCCAGTCCTGACCCTACAGACGCATTAAAGACTTTATTTCCCTATTTTCTCCCTGAGTTGTACATTTCCTCATTTCCCTTTCCCTTGTAAATAAACCTTTTATTAACCTTTTGTGTGTGCCTGTAGTGGAGTATTAATAAGTCCCTTCTAAGCACGCGGGTGAGGACCCACAGCCAGGCAACCCGTTTTATATTGGGGCTGCTCCATAACACTTTCAGGTTTAAGGCACTAAGATTCTCAGAACAATGTTATTGACCAAACAAAAAGAGTCTGGCTTTGATTTCTAATAGTGTCACTTAACAGGCACGGCTTACTTTCTCCAGAGTGGAGAAGTTGAGCCTATGATAGAATTAAATGCTGGTGACCTGTGGTCCAGGGAAACAAGGATGTGAAAAGAGGACTAGCAGTTTTATGAGATGCTCCACCTAAAATGCTGAGGAAAGACCCTGAAGGGCAGGGTATAGGAAAACAGTCAGCGCTTGTTACTGTGATGATTGAACTCCACTGTGGTCACTTAACAATCAGTTTTAGATTGGCTTTCCAGCTCCACCACCAAGAGCAGGGTTCATAGTCACTTAAATTTATTGGTTTATAACAATTGCATGGAGATGAAAATGGAAATGCTTGCTAGTATCAGCCTCCCTCAGTGTGATGCAGGAAGGTGCATCCAGATGATTTCTGTTGACTTTTGGCTCAGAATAACCTGTCCCCATGTGCGCAAACTTTATTCCTTCTCCCTCCCACTGGTTTTTCCTTTGAGTTCACTATTTGTCAAGCTTCACAACCGACATTCCACACTTTGGAATGGGGAACCTGGTTTGTAGATAAGGGGGCCACCTTGACCATGTAACTTCAGGCCTGGTGCACTCAGTGCTCAAGGTACCTGTAGACCAGACAGCCATCCTAATACCATCCTAATACTCTGCCTTTTTACAGTGAGGCTTGGAGGCGAGAATGAAGATGAAAAATAGTGCTTTGAAAATGGAATGTGTGGTATTCATAATTAATATTTTTAATGAAAGAAATATCCCTCAGAATAAAGGATGCTTTTTATGCCATATATTTTCTCTCCTTGTCTTAACCACATCCCAGGTTCTAAATCATGATACCCAGGTAAGGAACGGCCTGGAGGATTTGAAAGAAGTTCATAATGTGTCCACAGTACATTCCCATTTTTTTTGTGGCTCTAAACTACTACCTAAAAGAAAGCTACAAATATTTGAAAGTAACAATAAAGTGTTCAGAGTGATTCTGACTAAAATCACAGCAGTTCATCAGGGACAAGTTGGAAATACAAGTATAAAAGAAACAATTTGTCAGAATCACACATATCAACCTTGATTAAAAAAAAATCATCACCAGCTTTTGTTTTGTCTTGCCTTTGTATTGTTTGTAAAAGCCCATATGACAAACCAATGGATGCTACTTTTTCTGGGACAAGATAGTCTTGAACCTGGAAAGTGTCAGATTTTCCAAAAGAATGAGTTTAGTGGAAAGAATCCACTTCAAGGATGATAATGTCCTACAAGGAACAACCTTTAAAACTACACATATACATCACAGCACAGGGACTAGCTATCCGCTTCCCCAAATACTATATGGTTAGCAACAAGCATTTCCAGGCCCCTTTCTGAGAAGCAACTAGTTTCCCAAGGTGCTGGCCTGAAAATTAGGCCTTGGATTAATTTGCCACTCCCCAGGCTGCTGATTAAAGCAATCACTTCTAATCCCTTCACCTGGTTCTACAAAGGGAGATGCTCACAGCCAAGAGGCGCAGGGATTTGTTTTATTTAGTATCATTCCCTATGTGATGCTCTTGTCCATATTTTCACTATCCTTACTTAAATGGCCAAGTCTCTGTTTAACAGGTTTCACCTCAGAATTGAAGCTCTAGCTCTACCAATTTCCCCAAAGTTCTGTTAAAGGGGAGTTTTGGCACCTCCCAGGGGACTCTAAATTTGGTAAGACTATCTGTGGGGGAGGGAACACTGGGGAGTTCCACCTAAGTGAGGAGATTCTGGTCAGCTGGAGGGAGCAAGGTTTGCTCTCACAACACCCTGGTCTTCCCTTGCATAAAATCCAGACCCTAGCTCCTCAGCCAGCTGGCAGCTAGTTCCCTGTGGGTCAGGGAACTAGATTGCTTTGAAAGATCTTGGCCATTTGTACCTGGAATCTGATGCATTAGATTGAAAATTAAATAAAGATCCTGTAGTGTTTGTCAAAGAAATACGACGTGGCTCTATGACAAAGCACATTTTTCAAGCTCTGACCTCTGGGAACTTCAACTAGCTTCATATTTCAGGCTGACATTGCTCACAGGCTAGTGTCTAGCTGCCCGGAGTTGCTTATCTGTATATCTCCCAGTGTCCTCCTCAGTTTTTAGCAGAGGGAAGTGAGGGAAGGAAATATACAGAGAGCCACTGATTTAAATGCAGGGCTCCTCCCAAGTCCCTTGGGAAGACACCCTGATAATTAACTCTAATGAAATTAAAATAGCTGCGAACGCTTCATTTTCCCAGCCCTGTATAAGTAAATCTGCAATAACCAGTGCATGTGCTTTTAAATCAAAACCAGTCCTTTTCCCTATAATTTAGGGGTCTCCTCACTCCCGTTCAAGGGAGGAAGAAGCTGCCGGCCCTTACCTGCGCTTTGCTCCATCACTTCTTTCTGACACATGTCTTGAACATTCACCGTGCAGTTGACTATAAACTCCGGGGAGGAGCAGTCGTTGTTCAGCTGGAATTCTTCACACTGGTAACACTGGATCTGCAGCGCAAAGCCTGCGGACAGATGCAACCGGCGTCAGACTCAGCCCTCACAGAAACTACCCCGGGGACCACCACCGTCCCGCACGCAGCCAGTCACTGCGGCGGCGCTGGGAAGCTCCATAATCTGCGCTCCAGGGTTTCCACTAGGGCGCAAGTGGCGGGAGCCGGCAGGGGGCGGATGACGGCCAAGGATCCTGTCTGATGAAGTGGAATTCCACCTGCGACCCCGGGACCCCAGGTCCAGAAACAAAGCGTCCGCCCAACACCCCACCTAGGCTTTCCCCACCGAAGCTGAGAGCAGGAGGGCGGTCTACAGCCCCCAGAGCAAAGCAGCTCCAGGCACAGGCATCAGCTCCAGCCTACGCCAAAGAATGTGCTTCATTGCTAATAAGTTACAAATTACTTAATTACTATCTGGCACCATTCGCGACTGCATTCACGCCTTTTAAAATGTATTTATATGTTGAAGTCAGCATTCCTGTGCTGTGGCTCCGAGGCTCCCGAGTGACCACCCGGGAGGCAGCGCCAGACGCCAGGTCTTGCTGCGCCCAAAGTCCCCAGACCGTTTCCGAGCGGCGTCTGCGGCAGCCGGGGTGGCCGCGGCGAGCGGGAACCGGCGTGTGCACGCGCGACACCGCACCCCGCTCCTCCAGGCTTTCGGGGCGGCCATCTGGCTAGGGTCCCGGTCGGGGTCCCAGCTCCGTAGAATTCTGCCGGCAGCGGGTCGGCGTGCGGAGAGGAGGTAGACGCCTTTGCATTTCTCACCGCTGCAGCCTGGCTGCTCCGCTCCGACCGGCCAGTGCTGTTCAACCCTAGTGCCCGCAGCTCTCGGGCTCTATAGCGGGTCCCCGCGCGCCCCACTCCCAGCACATCACCGGTCGCGTCGCGAGCGCAGCACCCCAGCCCCGGCGCGCCCCGGCCACAGGCGGCCCAACGCGCCCCGGCTCACCTGTCGGCGGCGCCACTCACACGGGCTGCCAGAAACGCCTGGCAACTTGGAGGGGTTCCGGGGCTGTTGCCCCTTCTCCCTCGCCGAAAAGCCTGTACCATTCAGAGCCTTTCTTTCCCCCCAAGCTAGTTTCTTTTCCCGACCCTGCAGCCTAAGCAACTGCACCCCGAATCCCGCAACCCCGCCGCTCCCAGCTCCCCTGCAGCGCGGGACTTGGAGACTTCGCCGCCGAGCGCCGGGGGCAGCCTCCCCTCCGCCGGACTCCCGCCCCGCACCCCCTGAGCAGCGCGGCCCCGAGGCGGGTGCCCAGGACCCCAAAGGGCGGGCGGCGAGAAGGGGTGCGCACGTCTAGCGGGTGCGCCGCCTTCGCCAGCTTACCTTGAAGTAAGAACAATCCGCAGAAAGTTGCCGCGATGCCGAGGACCCACATCCTCCCGGAGCCGCGGGGCCGAGCGGGCAGGAGCCTCAGAGGCCGCGTGCGCGGCGGGGACCGGCCGGGCCGCGGCGGCTGTGGCTGCCGAGGCTGCTGGGGCCCGCGCCGCCGCCGCCAAGAGGAGCCGCAGGTGCCTCCCGCGGCGCCCGCATCGCCCGCGCCCGGCCGCTGGTCGCCGCTCCTCCCGCTCGCGCCGCCGGGCCGCGCGCGGCGTCTCCAAGGAACTACTGAAGGCACCACCGGCGATTCCGGGCACCCAAAAAAGTCTCGCTCTCCCCACCTCCCACTTCAGGCACCACGTGACGGCTGCCGAGTTGGGGTGGGGGTGGCGGGCGGGGGAGGCCGGGACCGTCTTCCCAGGTCCCCACCCCCTTCCCGCGGCCCCGCGCTCGCGCCTCCGCACGTCCCCGGGACCGGCCGCCGGGCGCCAGGGAGCGCGTAGTCCCGAGGGCCGGCGGGCGGCGAGGCGGGCGCAGCAGGTGCCGGGGTCGGCCGGGTGCTGATCGCCCGCACCTGTTCAGAGCGCGGCCCGACTGCGTGCCCCGCGGGTTCTCCGCACGCAGGGGCGCGCCGGCACCCTAGCCGCCAAGCCCCGTCCCCCACCTGAGCCGAGTGCCCCGAGCGGCTGGAGGGGGCGGGACGCGCTCCAGCGCACCCGCAAAGTTGCACAGCATTGGCGCCCGAGGGTGTGCGGGCAGCCTCGCCGCCCTCCGAGGAGCCCTCGGTCGTTACGGTCCGGGCTGCAGCTGCGGCGGGGCGCGCGGGCGCGCGGCGGGGCCCCTGCCTGACTGGCGCGCGCCCCGGGCCGCCCTCCTGCCGTGTGCCCGCGCGCCCCGGTCCCTACCTCAGGGAAGGGCCGCCACGGGGACCACCGTCTCCAGCTCCACAAGAAAGCAAATGGGGGTGAAAGAAGTTGTTCTTTAACCTCTTCCCGCAAAATGTCGGCAGCTTCTTCTTGCTCTGGTCCAACTCAAGGGTTGTTAGTAGGTCGTGCCGCGGCCTCGCCTGCGCGCCATCCCGGCGCAGGACTCCGTGGCTGGCCGCGACCCCACTCCCCTCCACGCCGCCCGTCTTGGCCAGGCAGCTCACCTGGAGTACTCCCGGGACTTCAGGCGCCAACTGCGCCTCCCTCCCCAAGGAGCCTTGCAGCAGGTGGTTGGGGAGGCCGCTTTCCCGCCTGGCATCATGGCCTCCATCCCGCACGCACCCACTTCTGCGCCCCCCAGCCCCTAGGGAACATCCATTTTTGTGGAAATAGCGTCATATACTTTGCCCCCTACTCCTCGGGCCACCTCTTGGAGGAAGCTCTCTAATATTTGCACGCTAGTCATTTATTTCCCAATCCTGCCAGCAGAGCAGGTCTGGAAATGGGCTTAAATGACTTTCTTGTAATTCCTCAGCAGAGATGCTTTCCTCTCTGCCTCCAGCTCCTTCTCTCCCTTTGCTCCCCTCTTCCTTTCATTTCTAGTTGGTTAAGCCCTCTGGAGACTGAAATCTTTGACCATTACTTGCTTGTCTGCAGACCCTGATCTTAAGGTTGGCTGAATTACTATCTCTGGAGCAAAAGGCACCACTTTATTTATTCCTTCGGAATTCATCTTTGGAGCGTGTGTGAGATTCAAGTAACTGAGGTCGAAGTTCTTTAAGCAGAACAAGTTCTTTAAGTTTTCAGAGGGTGCAATTGTGATATGACATTTATTCAGAAATGACACAAAAGAATTTTTAAAAGTCTGAAAGACAGTGATACTTTACATTATTTTCACTTAAGATAACAAAATTCAATTATAACAAATTGCACGAATCAACCAAATAACACTGGTCATACAATACTCTTTAAAGAAACAAATGTGTACTAAAGTAACCATAGAGATCCTAAAAATATTTCTATTATGCCTAGTTTACAAGCTCCTGTACAAAAGCAATTATAAATAGTTCACGTCTAGAAAAAATACACATTACCTTTAAAATAGAATTTATCCTTACATATAAACATTTTATAGGCAAAAACGATATTAAAAAGAATTTTTCATAGCACCAACCATTTTATTTTTTAAAAAGTGAACATTGCAAATAGAAATTTGCTTTCATTTCTAGATTGCTCAGATTTTAATAACAAGAGCAGGAAGATAAGAATCAACAAATACTGTTGAGAATTATAGAGAAGCACTAAGTAAAAGAGGATATAAGAGCATATTTGGGGAGAACCCAGCTATTGAAAATAGAATTAGGTCACTTCTGATCCCTTCCATCAGTATTACACTCCAGTAGAAGGAGAATTACACTTATCGCAGAACCCAAATCTCTGGCAACAAATCTGAAATTGCAGTAGAATGAAAATTTACATCAAACTGAGATTGTGAGATGGAGATTACAATGAGCCCTCTGGTTTATGGGCAGGTCCTGTTTTAAGTTTCCAGAGTGGACCCACAAACAAACAATTTGAGAACTAGAACTATGAACTAAACAAAAACTTTAGTTGGAATTAAAAAATATATATATTATCAACTTCTAAGACTTAGTACATCATTTCAAGAGCATGGCACTGATTCAATTTATTGCTGTCTTTTTTTTTTTTTTTGCTACAAATATAATTTCCTGTCCAAAAAATTTACAACTTCTGTACAAGTATTCAAAAAAAAAAGTGCAAAATTAAGACTTCTGTATCGTGGGCCTGTTTACTTTTAATCCTCATGAAACACAACAAATGGGAGGCTTTCTTTATTGCCCTGTCAGAGAAGCAAGTTCCAGAGCTGCTTGCTGTGAATCTGACAGGGTAGGCTCTCTGGTGTTGCAATAGATCACAGCTGTCATCTGCACCTCCCCTCTCCCTACCCCTGTTTCCTAAGTGCTGCATTTCAGCTCACTAAGGGAAAAAAAAAGTACTTTATACATCATTTGAACCCTGACTTGCACAGGAAGAGAAGCTATCATATAAAGAGTCACTCAAAGATTCCAAATTGTCCACCCCATGCCTATCTGAGCTACTCAAAGATGCCTCTTCATTTTTCTCTTTTTCTTCCTTTTGTCCTTCAACCTTGTTCAAAGAGTTCTTCTCTTTTTCTAATAAAATCACTGTATTGCTGTTATATTTATTGAATGACTCCAGGGAAATTTTAGATAATCTATTCTCAGGATCTTCTTTTGTTTCTTCAACTTGTTTCAATTTCTGCAATAAAAAGGGGAAAATATTAGAGACATATTTCTTTGGAAAATCAAGTTATTCTTTCCAATATTCAATTATTGTCTGTGTAAAGTGCCAGTTAAATGGATAGCGAGAACCTACAAGTCTTTAACAATCTTCTAGTATAATTAAATGTAATAATAAAGACAATTTTAGAGATAAATCAAGACTTGAATCATTTTACTGAGATAAATAAGTCCCAATTTGCAAACCGGTTAAGTGCCACTTAATTTCATTTTAAATGGCTCCATTTGAAATTTGTTCAGGTAGAATGCCTTATTTTTCTTGATCAAAGATTCCTTTCTTGCTTTACCAAGTATTATTAGTTGTCTTGTTTCTAACTATGGCTAGGGATTTCATTTCTGTCAGAAGTTACAGTGATATATACATATATATACACACACACACACATATATATATACAGTTATACAGATTTAAAAGGACAAACAACCTCTTAAGTTGCCATTAAGTATATGTTTTAACTTTTCAGCGGCATTGTCATGTTTGTATTTTGTCTCTTTACAACTCGTAAGACATTTGAAAAATATCTCCAGATCAGTATAGATTCTATAGGTCCAAGGGCTTAAAAATCATAGCAATGAATCTTTAGCAGGCTCTCCCAGGAAGTTCTAGGAACCCCAATTTAAACAGGGATATGTATCAGATGTTGCTGGTACTCTCCAGGATATTATATTATAAAATATCCTGCAGGATATTATAAAATATCCTGCAACTATATTATAAAATATCCTGCAACTCAATAATTATTGGAGATAAAACCTTAAACATGAATATGTCCAATAGGTCAAGTGGCTTGTAGTGTCTGAGAGGAGAAGAGAGAGGCCGACATGGCTGTTAAACAAAATGAAAGGAGGTGTCAAAGTGTAGGGTCCAGAAGACCAGAGGGCAGGTTTTCTGGGATCCAGCAGACCAGGTAAAGGAGGAGTCAGAGTCCCCAGTAGTTTCTGCAGGTCTTTTATTGGGGTTTACCCGGTACAGGGCAGGCAGAGGTGCTGGGGGGCCGGGAGGCTGGCCCGTGACAGCCACAGAGCCAGCAAGTCTTCACTCTATCTGGGCTCTCCGGCCTTCTCTGCTTCTCTCTCGGCTTCTGCTGCTTCTTTCTCGGCTTCTCTTTTAGCTTTTGCTGGCGTCCCCGTGACGCCGCCCTTAAAAGCCCCGTCTCTGCCCAGGTGAATCCCATCTACCTAGGCCCACACCCTACTCCAGGTGCCCGCCATCAGGCATGCAATCAGGACCGCAAGGATCCATCATCTATCCTGATGGCGGGAGGGCAGAAAAGCCTGATACTTTTTCCTTACCCTACACAAAGCCACGAAAACAGTTCTCTTTCAGGCAAAACTTCCATCCAAACACAAGGAAGAAGCAAGGATGGTGTTTTGCAACCATCCCAGGCCGGGTAAGTTCACCATGGGTTCTAACAGTTTGAAGAATTTTGGAGCCCTTAGCATCATTTTCACAAGTTTTAATGGTAAGCAGGGGAAACAAGCCAGCAGGGAAAGCAACAAGAGGTCCCTGCAAATCTCCATATGGTCCTTACTTTGGGCTTTCTCTGGCGTTCTCTCTTGATCTCCTCCTCTGGTAGCTGTTTCACTGTAGCTGTCTCTGAGTAATGCCGCCCTTCTAGCCCTGACCTCTAGGCTCAGGTCTGCACACTTGCACGTGTCCCACACTGACGCTCCCTCCACATTAACAAAATCAAGGCTGCCCGTGACAGCCACAAGCTGATGGTGCAAAGGCCTGATCAACTTCATTTTCCCTACAGAGGGATTAGAGATGATCATAGCAACCATTATTATTAAACAGCCATCAGGTAAAAGACACTGAGTACATTTTATCTATACGCTGTTTCAAAAACCTACAAGTTGCATATCCCCATTTTAAAGAGGAAGAAAACCAGAAACCAGTTGAGTGAGTGTCCAAGGTCTGTCAGTAAGTGATAGGGCCAGGACTGTCCAGCTGCCTCCTATTCTCTTATGTGATAAAGGACAAGACGTCTGTATTTTTGCGTTCACTCTTCCACCCAGATATTCCGCTTAAATAGCCACCCCCACTTAATCAATGGATGCAGAAAGGTGCATTAGGGGAATTGGGCTTTGAGGGGGTTTGGAGGAGAGCAGACAGAAAAAAGCCTATCAAGTCTTACACACTAAACAGTTAAAAGAGAAAAGAAAAAAGTATGAAAGTGATTGGCTTAAGTGTCCCAAGAGGAGAATGAGACAGTTTCTAGCTATGGGAAGTAGGGTAATTCTGGGAGGATATTTGAAAATCATCCTTGAAGTGGTGCTTATTTCATTATACTATTAACATACAGGAACATTACTCACAGAGCTAATTTTCGATCTCAAAGGGCAACCGTGAAACCAGAGGGCAGCTGAGGAAGAGATTCCTAGTTGATTACGAAAAGTGGCTTCATAATTTGGAACAAAGACTCTTCAGGCTGTGCCAATTTTTAGGCATACTTATTGTTCCTTATTATACAGTCAAATATTAAGATTATATAGAGTAGGAAATACTTTGAAATACCAAATGTGCGTAAATAAAAGGCATTTGATGCAATTTCCTCCTCACCAGAGTATCTCCTTTTTCCTTCATTCAGGAATTGCGAGCACTCTCATTACCTATTTCTAGTCAATGTGGATCGCAAATTGATTCAACAAACACTTATTAGAGATGCAGATGGAAGGCTTTGGTGCTGAGAATACACAACTAAAGGAAATTATGCCCTGTCATGGGGATCTGAGGCCCAGGAAGCAGACAGACCTGAGTCTGACCTTCAGCTTTGCCTTGTCACTGCCTGTGTAAGTGTGAGCGCGCATCCTGTCTCCCATGGGCGAAATGGTAATAAGATGCACCTTCACTTCAGGAGCAGTGTAAGTACTAGAGACAGAGCATCTTAAGGCCCTGACACAGTGTAATATGTGTTCAATAAATGATACAATAACTAAGTGAAAGTAAGATAGGATTCTTGTTCTAGAACAGTGATTCTCAACCTGTTCTCCAGATCATCATGTGGGACCTGGTTAGACATGCATATTCTTGAACCCCACCAAGACTGAGTATATCAGAAACTCTGAGGCTAAGGCAATGTTTTTAACAAGCCCATCAGGTGATTCTGGTATCTAAGAATCACTAGTCTAGAAGAATATGTAGTCTTTGGGGGAACATAAACAATGTGAAAAGTATAATTTGGTGTACTAAGGTAGAGATGAAGAAAGTTATTTACCATTAAAATACACACTGTTTATGCCTGTAGGTTTCATGGTGGGAGGTTTATTTTCTTCAATTAATTATAAAAAATAAAGACCTATACAGGACAGGGAAGTGGTAGAAATAAAGGAATGGTACATTTTAAGAAAAATCACACCACCTTCTCAGTCTCTGTTTTTTTTTCTGCTATCTGTAGACCAAAGATTGTATTTAGCTAATAATTTTATTCGTTTTAAAATGAGAGCTTATATTTATAAAAACTATAAATTCAAACGTATTTATGATTCTGCTTTGTTTACTCTTTTCTTTAAAGACTATTGATCTATTCAGATGCAGCAATTCAAGTAGTAATTAGCTATTAATTTATTAGCACAAGTTGAAAATATAAACCACTAGCATATAGTGGCCTTTTGGTACAATAACAGACAACTAATCACATATTAATTAATGCCTTGGAAAAAATTAATTTGTAATAATAAAGAAAATAAGACACGATAAAGACTTCAATATTAAATTAAACATGGAATGTTTAAATTTGTTGTATTTTTTTAAAGATTTATTTATTTATTTATACAAGCACTGGGTACAGTCAGAAGCATGGGAGGGTGAGAGAATTCACCAGAGCCAGAGTGGGGAACAGAACAGACAGACTGACGAAATATACTGCTGAGGGGAGCAGCGGGCGGCAGGAGAGGTCGGTTGCACCATGTGGGACCCTCGCAGGCGGCCAGGGATCAAACCGGTGCTGCAGAGGCTGCGGGGAGCTTTGCAGTCCAGCGCTCAACCACTGCGCCATCAGGGGAGGCCCTAAATTTGTGTTATTTTTGAGCATTGCTATGCTAAATATGTTATTGAAGATTACAGAACGATGTTTTATAAAAATCATTGTAAACAGATTTTACTTTGACAACTAAAATTTCTGGATAACCTTGTGTAGGGTAAGTAAAGTGTCAGGCTTTTCTGCCCTCCTGCCATCAGGATTGATGATGGATCCCTGCAGTCCTGAATGCATGCCTGATGGCGGGCACCTGGAGTAGGATGTGGGCATACATAGGTGGGTACACCTGGGCTGAGAGACTGGGCTTATAAGGGCGGTGTCACAGGTATGCCAGGAGAGTGAACAGAACGGAGACCAGAAGGAGATCAAGCAGAGAGGCAGAGGCCCCGAGAGAAGGCCAGAGAGCCCAGAGGGAGTGAAGACTTGCTGGGGGCTGAGAGGCCTGTCAGCCTTCCGGCCCCCATGCACCCCTGCCTGCTGTGTACCTGGTAAACTCAATAAAAGCCTGAAAAAGGCACTGAGAACTCCAGGACTTCTCCTTCACCAGTCAGCTCCAATCATAGAGATCCTGCTCTGTGCCCATCCTGCCCCTACACTTTAAGGCATCTGTAGCATGTCAGACTAAGCGAATTTTCCTTTTATTTTCAAATAAAAGGAGGTGTGCACAAAAGTATTTCTTGACTGTAAGAACAACATCAGAACAAGAATGACCATGAGGATGAACGGGCATTCAGCTTCCAAGCTGAAAGGTGATAGGGAGTAGTGGGGACTATGGTGAGTTTAAGAGTGTGTTTCTAATCTATGCCTTGATCTAGCTTATTGCTACTATGTGGAAATGGGGGTCCAGAGCCTTTGATTTTTAAAGGGGAGGTCATTAAATATCAAACAACATATGCTTATATTTAAAATCCTCTGATTTTAATTATTTATAAATATTAAAGAAAATACAACAGAACCTCCCACCAAGTATGTCAAATCACAGTCTTTGCATTGTTTGAATTTCTAAGCTACAGATCATGTTTTATATTTACTTTTCTATCCTCCTCACCACTTCATCCCCCTCCCCCTACCAGCTTCTCTTAAAGACCTACCCCAGTGCTAAATCATAAGTAGATTTGCTAGGGGGAAAGGATGTCCTGAGCAAACTCCATACAGGCTTTGTGGACTCCACCCCACTCCGTCAAGACACTGGGAACTACAATCCCATGATCACCAAAGGGAAGGTTGCGAGGACCCGAGGGTGGAGTTAAGCAACTAGGTTCTCTGTTTGAGTATTTATTTATTTATTTATTTATTTAGAGGCATGTTTTATTTATTTATTTATTTATTTATTTATACATGAGCTGGGTACAGTCAGAAGAGCAGGAGGGTGAGAGAATTCACCAGAGCCAGAGTGGGGAGCAGAGCAGGCAGAAGGACCGAAGTACACTGCTGAGGGGAGCAGCGGGCGGCAGGAGAGGTCTGCGTGCCATGTGGGACCCTCCTCCGGTGGCTGGGGAGCCAGGGATCGAACCGGCGCCGCAGAGGCCGGGGGCAGCTTCGCAACCCAGCGGTCAACCGCTGCGCCACCGGGGAGGCCCCTGTTTGAGTATTTAACCAGCCCTTGGCCTTGGCCGCTATCTTGGTCACACTGTGCGCTCGGTTTTTCACCAGCTCGGTGGGTCATTGGGAGTCCAGGTCAGCGGAACGGGTAGGATGCATTTATGAACTTATCTCCCTCTTTTTCTCCCTGAGTTATTCATTTCCCCATTCTCCCTTCCCTTGTAAATAAACCTTTTATCAACCTTTTGTGTGTGTCTGCAGTTTAGCATTAAGTCCCCTGTAAGCGCGAGGGTGAGGACCCACAGTCAGGCAACCCATTTTATATCGGGGTTGCTCTGTAACAGATTCTCATTTAGGGCCTGGGGATGGAGTCACCTTATTCTAGCATCAGCAGTCTCAATTGTTGGCTTGGGTTTCTCCAGTGGTCCTGACAGCTAAGAATAAAACACGAAAGTAGCTTATTTTTTTGCTTTCTATTGGAAGCACACTGAACCCAGCCTCAAAACTCTCTTGACAGAACTCAGGCATTTTTAAAATTTTGAAGTCATATAACATTTAAGTGTAAAATATAAAGAGGATTGAGGTCAAACAGTTATGTAATAATGATATATATGTTGAATGATAACAAAATAATGCACATTAGTTTGCAGCAACTGTATGTGAAGGTGCTTTGCAAACAAATTGTGGCAATAACAGTTAGCATTTAATTGAGTGTCTCTTCTATGCAGACATTCTGCTAAACACATTGCATTGCATGGATTATTTGTTATCATATTCACATCAGTTCTCTGGGGTAAGGGTAATTAGTATCTCCATTTCTAGTCAATTAAAGTTGAAGAAGTTTAAGGTCAGGTAGTAGTACATGGTGGAGGCTGGATTTGGATCCAGGCATTCTATCTAAGGAGCCCAAGCTCTTATCTTCTACCCTGGAAAAGAACGCACATTATCAGCTGATACTGTCTTTAAGGGAGCACCTGAAATAAGATTTCCAGAACTCTAATAATATTATTAATAATAAAAAACCCAGTAAAGGTTAGTGTTTGATGAAGACTGTGTAGGTGCCATAAAATATCTTCATTTCCTTCATATATTATGTTTCATCAGAATTATGATAAAATTAAATACTACGTTTGCCACCTATAGATGGCAACAGTTGTACAGTTCACTTTCTGGTGGGGCTATTTATTGTACTCGGGAATGAGAGTAGGGCTAAACAGAGCAGGCTAGAATAGATTTGCAAGTTTAAAATAAGTAGCTTTGCATAGTTTTAAAATATTTTTCCTGTTTTTCATGTAACCATGGCGTTATTAATGATAATTCAAGCAAGAAGTAGTGACATTCTCCAGAAAGTCCTTGAAAACTATACCTTAACTAATTTAATTCTTTGTTGTCAATCAAACCAATCTACTCTGTGATTGGCTTTGTGTGAATATTTGTGTAATCTCGATTCTCAGGATAAGTTTCATAGAATGATTCTGAATGGTGAACAGAATTATGATGTTCCATAAGAAAGAGGGAGGGCTTTCCAAGAATTGGCCATTTAATCTGACCCTAGTGCATCAATTGTCCATCCTATACCTACTTCAGTTCCAGCACTTGCACAGTCTATCTCTTTCCCTTTAAAATTCTGTAATGGGGGGCCTCCCTGGTGGCGCAAGGGGTTAAGCATCAGCACTATGAAGCTATCTGCAGCCACTGCAGCACAAGTTTGATCCCCGGCCAGGGAGGTGACCCACATGACTCAGCAGGCCTCTCCTGACTTGCCCACTGCTCCCCTCAGCAGTGTATTTCAGTCAGTCTGCCAATTCTGTTCCCCACTCTGTCTCTGGTGAATCCTTTAATCCCCCGCACCTCTGGTATGCATAAATAAATCTTTAAAAAATAAAATTCTGTAATGTAAAGAATCACTCTAAAAACAGAAACGGAGGTGTGCCTATCTCAAGGGGTTCTAAGAACCTCAACTAGCTCAGTACCTGGTCTATAAATAATAAATAGTTTTTCATTTGCAAAGAGCTTACCCATCTGTGATCTCACTTTGCTATTACATCAGCATGGAAGGTGAGAGAGGCTGGTGCCAGTTGCACTTTACTCGGGGATATTTGTGGAATTTGTGGTTCACAGAAATTGAAATTCAGGCGAAATTAAACCTGGAAACTTGGTCTTCCTGGTTTTCAACACAGAAATACATAGCACTTTTTCTCCAGTCAATAACAATCATGGAGTAGATTTCTTTAGAATACTATCCTGGGCACTAGGAAAGATAAAATAGAAGATGATATGGGCCCATGGTACATGGAAAACATGGGGAGAATACATAAGGTGATGCAGAAAAACTCAAGTGATAAACCAGGAAAAAAAATACGCCTGCTGATATCAGCTTCAGAGAGTATCTGTTACACACGTACAGCTAGAAACTCCTGCCAGTAGTCAGGGAGAAACAAGTAGCAGTCATGATGAAGGATTCTCTTTTATTAGTTCAAAGATGTTTCCATCTATTGATTATCTCTTTAAAATGTTGATTAGTGTATCTACTGTAAGATATCAGGAAGAGATTCAAAGCTCCTTGTGAAATTCAAACACAGCCTCATTCCTCAGCTGGGCACAAAGAAGACTGGAGCTCTTAGTGCAAATTAATGTAAACAATATCTTCATCAACTAATTTCTTATTTCTCTATTGCTACAGCGATTGCTGCCAATCAGTTCAAGAAGACATGTGGTAGGGAAATGATAGCTGCATTTATGAAGTATTTCTACTATGTGTCAGGTATTGGATTGAATGCTTTGCATGAATTATCTCGTTTAATCCTTAAAGCAAACCTATGAGATAGCATTATTATCATCCCCATTTCCAAGTGGGAAAATCAGAATAGAGTAGTTTAAATATTAAGCCACATACAGATGACTAGTAAGTTAGGGAAGCAGAAACAGCCTGATTACAGAATTTGGGATCTTAATCACCAGGCACTAGATCAGGTATTTGGAAACCAATGTTCAGTTCCTGGCATTGTGCTAATTAACTATGTAACCCCATGAACCTCAGTTTCTTTACATTAAAGTTTTTTTTCCCTTAGAAACTTCCCACTCTCTGAAGCTCTATGATATGACTCTACAATATTCTTAATAGTGTGTCTTCTGTGCATTTTTTAATTAGAATTTGAGGTGGCACAATAAATAACTCTTCCCCACCTTAATTTTGAATGAACTGAAGAATTAAAGAAAAAATCTGATAGGAAATAAAAATATCAGTTTTAATATTGAGAAAGCTTATATTGGAAATGAGGTTTCCCCAGGTCGGTTCCTGAATATAGACAGGCTGAGTAAGTGGCAGCTCTGGACTGGGGATCAAGTGTCTTCCCATAAATCTACTGCCTGAAAGAGCAGCACAGCCTGACGCCACATTGAGAATGGGTAGAGCAGGAGTTGGACCTCAGTGTTCCCAGCTCTGCTCCCAAACTTGAGCCTAAAACAAGTCAACCCTCTTTCTTCTGAGGAGAAATGAATGAATGGTCCTTACCCCAGGGGGCTTCTTCCACATGGAAAGAAACACCCTAAATTTGAAAGAAGTGTCACTGTGTCCTCTACCACCTCCCAACACTGTTTTTTATGTCCAACGATGTGGTTTCAAACAAAGCATCATTATGCATTAGGGCTGAGAAGGTGCAGGAAAGTTTGGAAACTGCAGAGAGTTGGTTTGGACAGAGAAACCTCCATGGATAAAGAAATGGGAGCGAGATGATAAAGCAGTTGTGACATCTGGAAGTAGATAAAGCAAATAGAGACGATAATCTCACCTGCCCTGGGCTGTGGGTAAAAGCTGAAGGTGTGATTTCCCCCATATTTTTTTTTCTGATGAGCATATCTTGGGCACTGGGAAGAGGGATATGGGACAGGTTGTGTGTTAGGTTCTTGGTATGAGAATGGGGAGGAGGGGTTTTAATTCAGGGTCTTTTAGTTGAAGATCTGTACACATTACAAAGTTTGTGTTAGATGATATTTGCTGGGGGCAGGCCAACCTCAAGGGAAGGGATGTTACTGGAATCACTGTCTCAGAGACAATAATCTCTTCCTTAATTCCACCTCTTACTATATTCCTGGTAGAGCTACTATCTGAATAAGACATAAAAATAGATGGAATGACCTTTGATGAACACAAGAGACCCTCCAGACTTCTCAAATTTGTGGTGTTAACCCTGTTAATCTGGTCAAATTCCAACTTAGAAAATAACACTCTCATTCTCAGCTCCTTCTCAACTGGACACATTACTCTTCACTTGCCCTTCTGAAAAATTAATGTGACATATTGGTAATAGAGAACCACTCTCTCCACCCAACCACAAGCCTGGAGATGCGATTTGGCACTTGGGGGCACTCTCTGTTTTCTTACTGCAGCTCTGAAGATTCTTCAGTATCTCCAGGGCAAACTGATTTTATTAGGTGAAAGAGCAATTTCTAACTGAGAGGTAGTTTTATGACTATTTTATTAACTGTATTGCTGTCTTTTACTATGATCAATGACTTTCAATGACCTCTGCTGGAACCCCTAAACCCAGAGGGAAAAAAATGAACTTACTTTTTGGGGAAAAAAGAGCAAGCAGAGAGAAAGTCAGGATGAAGCTCAGGGTTGCTAGAAAATAATACACCTTGTGGATGGGAAAAGAGTTCAGTATGGGAATCGACAATGCCGCAAAGGACATTTACAGACTAGATCAAAAGGGCAGAAGGAAAGAGAAGTCATTTTACTAAATAGCTGGGAAATCAGAGGAAAATACAGCATAAAGAGACCATCTGTGTGTATATAGCTAGCATCATGTAGCTATGTTTTCACTTTACAATGTTAAAGTAAACAAGAAAAACATATACTTTGTTGGGGTGTATAAGTTGAGTGTAAGAAAAGTTTATGCTATTTTTTTTTCATGGACATTCTTCTTTATCATCGTAATAGTGGACATGACAAAAGTGTACCTGGAAGTGCCGCGTTACTCTTAGGAAGTATGCTGTGAGTGCTAAAGCCAGGGAGAAACATCCCATGTTATGCTCTAACCTATAAATAATTACAGAACCTGGAATGACTTCTAATAGAATTTGGTAGCCCATTCGGGAGCCCCAGTGCACTATGGCATCCGATCTCTTAAGACACTTTACAACAGCCACGGACCAAATGGGACTATAAACTACTATATACCTAGAAAGACATGATATTTATGGATTTAAGGATGTTCTCTCTACTCATATTTAATTCATTCATCTCCTGATACAATTCATGTTTCCAGTGCATGCTTTGATGGTAGGTGACGTGTGGTAACATATATTTGAAGAGTGAATCTATTTATCTAATCATATAGTGTGGTAAACTAACACTACCTTGATAAAAAAAATACAATAAATAAAATTAAAATATATAAACAATTATAAAACAATTATATATTAAAGCTTTCCATTCTGTGTTATATTCTAGTTCTTAGTAGCGACTGTGAGATGGCCTTAGTCCTTATTACCCAGCAGGCAGTGGGGTCCTTGAATAGGATGACCTAGTTGGAAAATGCCAAGGGGTGTCCACACTCCTTGCAGATTCCATCCTGACTTTGTCATGATATGACAGTGACAATCATTACTTTAAATGTTTCTGAATTTTAATGAATATTTATATAAGGATTATGCTGCCCCAGCTATATAATTTTTTAATTCATACACATTCAACATGTATTTATTGAGCATCTATTATGTTCTAAGAAGTATTTGAGACACTGGAGACACGGTGGTGGATGAGACAAATTCACTGCTGACATGAAATGTACATGTTAAGGGTTCTTTAATGTGACATCAATATAGAGCAAAGCTTCAGATATATTAGGAGATGAATCCCTGAAAATTGAGTTAGGACAGTCTATCCAGGTTGCCTTTGGTATGATAGTGGCATCTGGAACACTAATATCCTGTCAAACCCCCAGGTTTGGATGTGTCCCTTTATCTCAATCTTATTTTTGAAATAATGCCTTAAACATGCTTGGTTTCTTTTGCTCACTCACTAGCATTCCTGCCAGTGTTTTTCATAGGGTGACTAATGACTATTTATATTCACTTTTCTTAACCTTTCTGGGTCTAATTATCTCCTAAATGCTTAAATTGGAATTTTTTTCTTTTTTCTCTAATTCCATGTTGTTGTCAATAGTAACCACTTATAATTTGATCCTATTTTTAGTGATTGATCGCTGCTGGTTTCTGTAGAAGCTTGTCCATAGGGACCTTCCTCTCTATGAATTCCTGCCTAACTGGCCAGATTATCCATTTAATCCTGGACTTATATCCATTTTATTATACAGACTTTTTATATCCATATCCTACTTCTCAATTTGATAAGACAGGCTACAGACTGGATTTTATTTTACTTTCTTTTTCAGTTTCTGACACTGTGTCGCCCATCTCTTAGAGTTTATATTCATTGCCTCTCAAAGAATATACTATTTTCACTACATCATCTCCTTTTGTAGCTCATAGGCTTGACCAAGTTTTCTATACTGCCTGCTTTACCATGATGAAGAGACATATAAGGTCAGATCATTTTAGACTTTCACCTGAGTTTGCATAGCTGCTTTCCAGGACCTGGGCACACCAGCAGTGGCCCAGCTTTGGGATTCTGGGTCAGCATGCCATGGCCATCTTGGTTGGGCAGCTCTGTTCTGAGGCATCTGGGGCCTTCCTCTGCATCTTCAGGTGTGCTTGTACAGTGGAGGGTGAGGCAGCAGCTGCCAATGCTTCCTGGAAATTCATGATTGATAACCAGGACAATAGGCTTCTCAGGGTGTGAAATGTTTTGGAAAAACGCAAGCCCTGAGAGGTGGCCCATGTACTACCTTTCCCTTTTCTTAAATGCTTCCTTTAGCTAGTAAATGGCTGAAACCCAATCCTAGGCTATTTGTTTAAAACTCAGATCCCTGTCTCCTTAACATGGGGAAAGTTGGTGATGTGTTTGATGCTTCTCCGTAAGAGTGTAAATATCATGCTGGGGACATTCTCGGAGCAATGGTAAGACTGATAATTTGGGTGATAACCCCCAACATTACTGGGTATATCAAATCATGAAGTTAAACTTCACAGAGTTTAAATGATAGCTGCTTTCGTACAAAATTATAGCACTAAGGGCCTCTCCGGTGGCGCAGCGGTTGAATGCTCGGTTGCAAAGCTGCCCACAGCCTCTGCAGCGCCAGTTCGATCCCCGGCTGCTCCCCGGCCTCCGGAGGAGGGTCCCACATGGCGCGCAGACCTCTCCTGCCGCCCGCTGCTCCCCTCAGCAGTGTACTTCGGTCCTTCTGCCTGCTCTGCTCCCTGCTCTGGCTCTGGTGAATTCTCTCACCCTCCTGCGCTTCTGACTGTACCCAGTGCATGTATAAATAAACAAACAAACAAATAAATCAAAAATACATGCCTCTTTAAAATACAAAAACAAGAACAAAAACCAAAACCAAAATTATAGCACTAATCAGAATGCAGATGTTTTCCTCTCTCACCATCTGAAAAGTATTTGTGGTAAAATGACTCTTGCCTTATAAAAAGTATTCTCTTCTTGAACTACCTAAACTGGCTCAGTGCCACTACAATAATAATAAACTATTTCTGTCTCACATGCACAGAACAATCTAAGTCTTAAATTAATGTAGGAGTGAAAGGCGCTTGCTCTGTGTGAAGTATGTCTGCCCCTCACGACTGTGTAAACGCAACTCGCAGGCTATATGAATTTAATATGGATCAACAAAATCAATAGTTAATTGTGTAACTCAGGGTCTTTCATTTCAGATCTAATCTTTCAAGAAGGTCCAGGGGATGTGTGCTTTTGATTTTCTTAAAAAATTATTTAAAACCTTTCTGTCAGGCAACAGAGTTCACAGGGTCTTCACATTATTTCTATAAGTTATTTGGCTTGTGAGTAGTCAAGGTCATATTGACCGTTCAGCCTCTCCAGTTTTCATTTAAAAATTCAGTCCTGTTATCATTTGAGCTTGCACTTAAGCCAAACAAACTTAATTTGCAGAAATGACGCAACATAATAGGTATCTTGGTATGGGACACGGAGGTATAAGTTGCATTATAAACTATCTCCTGGTCTATTTCATGATACCATGATACACAGCTGTTCAGCAGCCACCTCACTTCAGTAAAATACATTGTGCTGTGAAAATGCATGATTTTGTGCGATATGGCAAGAGTATGGGGGGACTGGGTGGAGTCTGTCAATGGATAAAAGTGTTATCTGTTGCAACATTTTAAAAATAACCAGGAGTTGGGGTGCTGCTTGAATAGAACCTGAAACAATCCTTCCAACCTCATTAGCCCAAATGCATGAGAAGGGAGGGCAGTCAGGCTTCCTTTGCAAAGGGAGCACAACACTACCCAGAAGACCATGGGGTAACAGATGGACTGCCTTGACCCTAGTTATATTATAGCTGAGCTAAAAATGTGATGTTTGAACTTCTTTTCCCTTTAAAGTGTAACCTTTCATATAGCAAGTTAAGCCTTGTTCTCGCCTACATATTGTCAGAAGCCTTCATCCATTTTGGGGACTGAAGGCAAAATAATTCTTGAAATAATGAATCATTTTTCTTTTGCCAGCTTGTCCAAAAATCCCTGATTATTTTCCTTTTGCAGACAATGACCTTCTCAAAGGAGGCCTATCAAACACTCGCGATAAATAATGAGAGGCTCTTTCTCCTGCCTCAAGGAAAAAATTGCACAGAGGGAAAATGTTTGTGAAAGCATCAATACGTTCATCCCAGGATAGACACAGTGCCTGTGCTAATGTGTGACCAGTGACTCCGTTCGCCAGGACTCCTGGGGCAGTGTCCTTGGAGGGGCCTTGATGGAGACACCTAAGCTCTTCCCCAGGCATGTGGGAAATGAATGCTTTACTGGTGGCAGGCAGAACCTGTTTTACACCACTTGACTCCTGAACAAACTAACTAAAGGCTCTGGTTAATGCCACCGTCCAGCAATCTAGAATATCGTTCTGATTTACTAGGTCCAGAAGCTAGAGGCTAAGATTAATCATAATAAATGTAATGTTTGAACTTCTTCAAATAACCAACCCCTGGTTATTTTTAGAATATTGCAACAGATAACACATTTATCTATTGACAGACTCAACCCAATCCCAATGCATCTTCACAAAGAGGAGAACTACATTCTCCTCTTCCTCTCCCTTTCTTCCTACCACACAGCAGAATGCCAGGGGTTGAAAGGAGCCTTTCTCTAGTTCTCTCCAAAGAAGCAAGGTCTTACAATGAGGTAGAAAAAAGCAGTTGAAATAGAATTTTCTGGGCCTCCCTGGTGGTGCAGCAGTTGAGCGCTGGGTTGCGAAGCTGCCCGCAGTGTCTGCAGCGCCAGTTCGATCTCTGGCTGCTCCCCGGCCACCGGAGGAGGGTCCCACATGGCGCGCAGGCCTCTCCTGCCGCCCGCTGCTCCCCTCAGCAGTGTACTTCGGTCCTTCTGCCTGCTCTGCTCCCCGCTCTGGCTCTGGTGAATTCTCTCACCCTCCCGCGCTTCTGACTGTACCCAGTGCTTGTATAAATAAATAAATAAATCTTAAAAAAAATAATAGAATTTTCCCATGATCTAGCACTCTGGGGATGCCCAGAAGTATGTTCTGGCTTCTCAGGGCCAGTGTCATCTGTCCATCCTTTCATGACTCTTGCATTTCTGTACTGAAGTCTCTATGAACAGTTGAAGAGTTAGACTTTAACTTCAGAGCAGACAGAAGGTCTTTCCATATATGTGCTTTCTGCCTCCATCCTACCTTTGTTGAAATGCCTCCCAGCCCTTCCGTGCTGACGTGTGACCTGATTCTAATCCAGGGGAAGAAAATTCATGGCCATGGGGCCACAGACAGGCACCAGCAGAGGTCCTGACGTCAGCACAAATACATGGATGGTGTGAGTGGGTAATGGGGGGGCTGTGAACCGTAGTGCATGTGCCCCATTTATAGGGGCAGTTATTTAATCAATCAGCATCTATGCAGCACTCGTTATTGTCCTAAAGACTGGACAGAAGAACTCTTTATAAAGAACTCTATAAAGCAGAAATGCCTTGAAATTTCTTGTTAATCCTTGAGGACAGGGAAGCACAGGAACTAAGTGTCTGCCCAGGGCCCTACAGCTGTGGGGAGCCAGCAGAGGCAGGATTCCAATCCAGGAGTCCAGCTGCAGCATTCTGCTTGCTCTCTGTCACTGCTCCTGCTGTCTGAGCACCAGCTGAGTTTTATCCTATGAGAATGTGGGTTGGAGTTGCCAGTACTGATTATTGAGGAGAAACAGAAATCTGGAACTCGTATATGAAACTACCCAGTGTTTATTTAACACAAATATGTGGGTCAAACAAAACTTATCTATAATAAATTTGTGACTGAAGGAAAACATACCAGAATCTAGAGATATTCAAGTAGGGCTCTGCCTGAGCTGCTGGCAAAGGATAGTGATTTGACAGCCTACCTAAAATGCAAGTGTGTTTAAATAGACATTACCTTTATAATGCTTTTACATTCCTTGCCTCTGCCCTACCCTACACACACACACACACACACACACACGCATACTCACACTCTACCATGACCACTGCCAAAACCTTCAAAAGTCACTCTTTAAGTATGAGCAGTAGCAGAATTTTCTGGTGTAAACTCACACCTAGCACATGGACCACCGACTTTTGTCCCATCATCTGCAAACCACACACTTCAGGGTATTTTTCCAGAAAGAAGTCACTATAGTGACTGGGGCCTCACTTTAATAAGAGCTTCTGAACTTATTCACATGCAGAATAAGGAACCAAACTACAATTTCATAAGAAGATACTGTGACTTTCCACTGCCTCATACTGCACCTGTCACTGCCAGACACACCATTTCCTTCTGTGTCTTTTAGTGCAGTGACTTTAGGTCAGTTTCTAGGACTTTGGCAGCTTTAGTAATTAACATTTTTCTTTCTGTGTCAAAATGAAAGGCCAATGATGAAATGGAAAGATATTTCAAAAAAATAGGGAGCTCTATGGAAGAGGAGAAGAGAATGGCAACAAGAGAACATTCTTTATTCCTAGGGAAGTTTGGGATCCAATCAACAGGCTCAACCAGGCAGGATCCAAGGCAATGTAGGGGCAAGGGTGAAAAGATAATCAGATGATAAACCATCCAGGGCTTTAGAGGTAAAATTGAAACTGTTCAGCAATGCCTTGAAAACAAATCAGGGAGTGTGCAGGATAGGTACGGGGCACAGTATTTAGCTGGCTGGCTAAGGGTGCAACAAGCTGAACTTCAAGCTCACAAAGCAATAGTGTCTCTGTGTTCTGGTTCACCTGGCTTTCTCTCTCTAGAAGGTCCTCGTTCAGCTTGGTCCATACCCATTTATCTCTGGAGAAAATAAGATTTAGGTGGAAAAAAAATCTCCTATGAAACTTTTCTGACCAAGAGGTTTGACCACCACTCCTCTACCCCCCTTCTTTTGTGTGAACCATTACCAAGCCAGTGAGCCTGTGGCCTGAACACTGGTTGCATTGGCTCACTGCCCTGCCCTGGTAGGTACTATGTATGACCCTATATATCTATGCATCCCTTGTGCCCAGGACAAGACAAGCAAGTAGGAGGTCCATAAATGGAATAAAGAGAGGATTTTAATTATATTTCTTATTCGATGGACATTTTTTTCCTCCAATTTTCCCTTATCTTTCACCTAACACCCTTTATTGTCTTTGAAAGTGATTGGGTTTCAAGGACTCCGGGCTGTGCTGACTGGTGGTGAACATTCAATTTATTTCCTGAAGGGTATTTAAGAGTCTAATCACCCAGAAGACATTTAGATTTCCTTTATTTAGAAAGTGGAGATAATAACTTCCCCAGTAAGTAAACAGGAAAATAGGTTTTGGTTTTCAAAAAATGTGATGAACATACGACTTCCAACAAACATTTCTGTTGCCTTAAAACAAGCTACTAGAAATAATCAGCAACTCCAAAGACTGCAAGGCTAGAGATTAAAACACAGGGAATAAATGGGGATTAGATTATCTAGCAATGGGAAGACAGAATATATCAGTGAGGCGTTTTAAACATGTAACCACTTTGAGGTGCAGGAAAAAAAATCCTCATCATGCACAAAATAAAAATGGGGAATTGCTTGTAATGAAGAGCAGTGCTACTGGGATGAATTTAAAGAATACCGATGTCCTAAATGAATATAAGAGCTTTTTGAGAGTCCTGAAGTGAGTGCAGGTGCTGGATGCAGGATAAAGGAAGTCTAAGTGACACTTCAGGAGAGGTTTAGCCTGGATTGTGTCCTTAGGCATATGGAGGAGAAATACAGTGCGGCAGAAGCAGACCAAGGTAACAGGCAACAATTTTCACACATCAGAACTAGCATCAGCTATGCTAATTGGGGTGAGTGGAGGGGGGGATAATTACCTTTTCTTCAACTCAAAGAATACCCAGAGTTTCAGTCAGTTAAATGTGTGTGGGCTGGTGTTTGTCTTTGCTGGGTTCTGTCATGTATATCTAGTTCCTTTAAGTGACTGGAAAAATAATTTCCCTCAAGTCACTGTTTTAGAAGTTACTAGCATATTATCCCTTAAATATTCTTGGTGGGAGATATCAAAGGTTTATTTAAAATCATGAAACTGTAACAGGGTGGTCCCCAGGAAAAAGGGAAGTTTCAGGTTTCCTGCCCCACCCAAAGGAGGGTAGAGCTGAACAAAGGGAAGAAAAGAAGCTGCAGAAGAGACTGGAAAGGAAGGAAGCAGGATGGAGAGCCAGAAGGAGACCTGGAGGAGGCACATGGAGCAGAGAGACATGTGAAAAAACTGCGCTTCCTCTTTGATCGTGGACTGGGTGACACAGATGTGGGTGAGACCCGTGCAGAGGTGACAATGGCAGCTTTTACCTTGATTTTGATTTTGCTCTTTTCCTCCCAGACTTGTTGTTTCTGATCCTTTTCTGTGGGTCCCCGCTGACAGGTGCTTTAGACTTGGGGCCGGCTTTGAGGCCTTGCTCTGGGCCAATCCCGTTTGGGTGGACTTTTATCCACGAGGGGACGGGTAACTTTGGGTGCTTGATTTAGAAACTAGATTCTTTGCCTTTCCTGAATTGTTTACTAATTGTATTAAAGTTCCTTCCCATTAAAGTCTCATATGTTTTGTGTTGATGCAGCAGATGGCAGAACCTATTTAGAGCAGGCAGGTTTGGGGGTCTGGGGTGCGCCTCTCTGCCCTGTAACAAAACAAATCCAAAGGCTGTTTCCTATTGGAAAATGACTAGGAAAAAAGGATGTTTAAGCCCAGGCCTGTGAAGACTAGAGAAAGACACACACACACACACACACACACACACCACGCCCCCCCCAAAACCATCTCCGGATTCTTTCAGGAGGATGGTTACAGAAATATTATTGTAAGCAAGGAAAAAAAAAGAATCACCCATTACAAAATTGTTTACGAGAATTTTGGTCTCTTGGTCAGGGCCATGAAGATCTCTTGCTGTAAACCAGCTAGAAAAGAAATGTGAAGGATGCTACATTTTATGTGGTCTGAATGTGATCAGCGATTAGTGCTGGTAGCTCCAGTCACTTGGGAATAGCTATCCGGGATTCTCTCCTGCAATTCTGGACGACGACAAAATACCACTGGCTTCCATCCCATACGATGATGGGATATTAACTGAAAATCTAATTAATCTGTGAATGACTTATGGTCTAAGAAATATACTGTTTTATAATCAATTTTAAGTGAGTCCCTAACAGAAGATAAGATGAAGAAAAAGCTGTAAAACTATAAGAGGTTGGTACATTCTGTTCACTGTGACTGATGATTTTAAGGAGGATAATTTTACAATCCATCAAATTTTGTCATTTCAAAACTCATGCCTCCCAATGTATGCTGTAAATTAATTTTAAAATTTACATATTTATTAAAAACCCTATTGAAAACAGCAGGAAGTGAACCCTACTGGAATAATAAAATAACTTATTATTCCACTGGAGATAAAAAACAAAAAAAAAAATTAAAAGATTTTTATTTTGAGGCAATAATCATATAAATTACTAACTGAATTAGTTAAACAAAGAATTTATGTTCACCAGAGGCATCATTGGCATATTTAAAATAATCCCCCAATTTTTCATTTTGGGGTGATGAAACAGGTCTCATAACATTTCAAGATAAACAGGGAGGTGAGGACTTTGGCTCTTGGAATGCTGG